>NW_006383034.1:0-622528 GCF_000221225.1 Thermochaetoides thermophila DSM 1495
ACCCTAACCCTAACCCTAACCCTAACCCTAACCCTAACCCTAACCCTAACCCTAACCCTAACCCTAACCCTAACCCTAACCCTAACCCTAACCCTAACCCTAACCCTAACCCTAACCCTAACCCTAACCCTAACCCTAACGTTCTCGATCGCTGCATAGAGTTTTTCAACGACAGAGACGAGGGCATTAAGTTCTTTGACTTTGACGTCCCTGGCCTTTCGTAGGGCCGAGAGGAAGCTGGCGCTGGCTGGCGCCATGGTTGAGTCGGGGAGCCGGACGGCCGGTGTTGGGTGACTGCTCAGGATAACCGCTCCTGAGCGGTGGGCATGTGAAAACCACCGAGTCAATGTATCCTCGAATTATTCCTGAACCGTATAGTGGGCAAGTCGAATGATTTCGCTTTCTTTGTCGATGACAACGAGCCTGCAACATACCGAAAGCATATCTTCGGCATCAGGAATCGCGATCAATTTCGTCCTCACTATCCCTGACAGCCCATGCATACTGAACTTCTCTCGCTGTCAGCTGACGTTTGGCGCAGATGATCCAAGAAAAAACATGGTTGGCAAGCTCCTTGTGATCATCCAGTTGCCCATTGATTCGCTCCATTGCATCGTTATACGCTTGATTTTGCAAGTGAGCATATACTCAATTGAATTGATAACCTATGGTATATGAACATTATAGCTTACATGCCATCTACGACACTGGCAATGCAACTAATAATCTCATATTGAAGGTCCGGATACTTTGAGACAGCGCGCCAATTTGGCATCTGATTGCGCATATATTTCTCGATGTCGTCCCTTCGGGCTAGGATCTCGAGGCAGGAGTGTCCATTAAAGGCTTCCACAATATCAGGAAAGGGCGAGATGTAGCCAGGAGGTTGACATTACTTTCCTTTGATTGAAGGCGCAGTAATGCTATAATGAATTTGGAACGAACGTTGCCGCTCATTTGGCACTGGTCTAGCGCATCAACAATAACGAAGACTCCATCCTTGTACAGTGCGGCAGAAGTATAGAACATATCTTCAAGATCGCTCAACAATGGCTGCGACCTATGCTTTTTGTGTTGCGCATATATATCCATAACTGCTGATGGCAGCGGAATCTTGTTGCTGAGCAGTTGTTTTACGAGGTTGACAATCAGTTGCTCCACGGTTTGGTCGTCTACGCGCCGGAAGTTACAGTATAGGTATGCGATGCCGCACTTTGGAGACCTAAACGGTCCTGGTATCCAGGTGGCGCAGAATTTTGGTGTTATAAAACTCCACCAAGAAGGTTTGTCCGAACCTTGATCTAGCTTTTTTGCGAGTAATCGCCTTGTGGCCGTTTTTGAGCTGACATAAATTCCAAAAGATCAAAAAGATGCAAAAAATCCTCGACTGGCTGTTCTCACTGGCTTCAGTGGACTATTCTATCCAACAAGCTGGTTTCCTTCGCCAATGACAAGAAGGCACAGGGCAGTGATTCCTGGAATCTCCTCAGTTTCGGGAATGGTATGGTCCTTGTTTTCTTCAACCATATCCTATTCCTTTTTTTCTAAGCTAACAAAGCTACTAGGTTATCAACAAAGCCAGTGGCTCTCTTCTGTCCCGGCATACCTGGTGCTGGGAAGACTATCCTTGTATCAATCATCATCGATCATCTCCAGAGGATTTCGGGAGGCCGTGACATCGGCATTGCATACCTATACTGTAATTTCCGGCGTGTAGATTACCAAACCGTGGAGCAGCTCATTGTCAACCTCGTAAAGTAACTGCTCAGCAACAAGTTCCCACCACCACCTACAGTCATGGATGCCTATACTCGACATAAAAAGTATAAGTCACAGCCATCGTTGAGCGATCTTGATGAGATGTTCCATGCTGTTGCTGCACTATACAAGGATGGGGTCTTTGGTATTATTGATGCACTGGACGATTGTCAAATGAGCGACAATGTTCGTTTCAAATTCATCAAAGTATTACTGTGCCTTCAATCGAAGGAAACTAACGTCAACCTCCTGGCTACATCCTGGCCTGTACCTGATATTTTGAAAGCCTTTGATGGACATTCGCGCCTTGAAATCGTAATCCGAAGGGACGACATCGAGATATATATGCGCAATCAGATATCCAATTGGCGCGCTGTTTCAAAGTACCCAGACCTCCAACATGAAATAATTAGTTACATTGCCGATGTCGCAGATGGCATGTAAGTCATAGTTTTCCATATAGCATGGGTTATTGATTCAATTGAGCATATGCTCACTTGCAAAATCAGGTTCCTGCTTGCCCACCTCTTCTTTGAGTCCTTGAAGAATAAACCTAGCGCAAAGCACATTCGTGAGACACTGAACAAGCTTCGCAACGACTCTCCAGGAAAGGAGCCAAAACTTGTCTTATTGCACTAGGCATATGACGACGCAATGGAGCGAATCAATGAGGAACCAGCTGATCACAGAGAGCTTGCCAACCATGTATTATTCTGGATCATCTGCGCCAAACGTTCTCTCAAAATGATAGAGGTTCAGTATGCGTGGGCTGCCAAAAACAGTTTGAACAAGCTTGACGAAACCGCAATTCCTGATGCCGAAGACATACTTTCGGCATGTTGTGGACTCGTTGTCATCGACAAAGAAAGCGAAGTCATTCGACTTGCTCACTACACAGTTCAGGAATATTTCCAAGATGCTTTAACTCGGTGGTTTCCGAACGCCCACCGCGATATCGCAAATACATGCGTATCATACCTTTCGTTTGAGGACTTTTCAGGTGGCCCAGTCAAGACACATGAGGAGGGGCGTGAACGACTTGAGAAACCTCTCTTCACCTACGCTGTTGACTACTGGGGATATCATACATCTGTTGGTTCCTTCTGCACTCCTCAGCTGCTTGACTTGATAAATCCGGAGTGGGTCAGTATGGTGGTACAACTGAGTGATATTTTTTTCAAGATCAGAGAGCGTCCTTGGCTCCTTGATGATCAGAATTTGAGTTCGGAGTATTTGAGACCATCTCAAAATGCGTTTCACCTAGCTGCTGCCTATGGGCTCAACGATCTAGTTAAGCTACCCCTTATGCAGGCCCAGGACATTGACCCAGGCCGGCAAGACAAGGAAGGCCGAACGCCTCTGGGTTGGGCTGCAGGAAATGGACAAACGGAGGTTATCAAAACTTTGTTATGGGCGAGTTGACCCAGACCGGCAAGACAAGGAAGGCCGAACGCCTCTGAGTCGGGCTGCATGGAATGGGCATACCGAGGTTGTTAAAACTCTGTTATGTGATGGGCGACTTTGATCAATAAAATAGTTGGGACAAATCTTGATTTGGTGGCATTCTTCCCGATATTCCTAAGCTATCTGAGATTTAAAATCAGTCCTTTTTTGCATAGAGATCCGCGTTGCACTTTACTTTTCAACTTTTGACTGTCCCAGTTGTTGTCAAGTTTTTAAGATGTTCGGATAGTAGATCATATCTTATTTCTCTCAATGGAAACCTTAGGAACAGTCTCGGAAAATTTTGTAAGCTGAATCGTTCGAAGTTAGATATTGCCTCATTTTTGCCTAATTGTTTGACGGATATCATTCCATCCTCCTAAACAAAGCAAGCTCTGAGCGAAGCGTGAATTGGGAGTAAGTTCCCAGTGAGCTATGCTGAAATCTCGATGAAATACAATGCAAGTTGTGTGATTCCATGGTGTCGTGAGATAGCCTTGAAGGTTGTGATTAGGCTATAGAATCTGAAAGACAGAAGGTCTTATACAGATTGTTCGACGCTGTAGTCATCGGCTTTGGCAAATAGCTAATGTATTGCGGGCTGAAAAATCCTGTGATGTGATGATCCAGACAGAACCCTTAAGATGGGTTCGAGACATGCTGTTAGCTGCAAGTGACCGGTGTGGTCACCGCAGACCTACCTCGGTCAGCCAACCTTTCCCTCTTCGGATTATCGGAACTGACCAATCAGAGGAAGAGCTAGTGGGATAGACCAATCTGAAGTGGTTATCCCGAGCAGTCACTTTCTCATCACCGATGCACAGGTACTCAAAGAACGAGCAATCATTAGCTCCAACTCCTCAACCAAGCGGATTGGCCCTCCGGACTTCTCAAAAGCATCTGATCCCACCACTCACAAACGACAGGCTGAAGCCCCCAGCCGCCGGGCTTTCCTCATGTTGGACCGTAACCACCCAGACTGGCGGTTAGCGACTCCGCTGGTGTCATGACCCTTCTCGTCGAGAAAATCGGGTTCCCGCGTGTGGACATCTCCAGAATCTACCCCGTTAAATCCGAATTTTGCATCGAACTATCAAAGATCTCCCTCAGGGAGCAGCTCGCTCAGAAGCTGCGGCCCACAACCTCATCAAGCCCGAAACGGTACTCACGTCTACATTCTCACAAATGTCCCGGAATCCATCAGGGCCTGCGGCGGCAGCGACCGCTCAACCGATCCCCTCATAGCGGAGGAAGTTGAAGTGATCACAAAGCAGAAAGCTCAGGTGCATCCTCTCAGTACACCAGCGTCCTACCTGTTCATTCTCAAGCATAAGGCTCCCCCAATCTCAGTCTTCGGTGGTTTCGACCCGTCTAAGTTTCTCCCACATAGACCACGTATTACACCTGCTCTAAATGTTTCAGCTTTCATCACGACGCCAAGTGCCGCTATAACCCAGTTTGCGCGGCCTGCGGTTGTCCTAGAGGCCACTGACAACGCAGACCCATCCCGCAGTGCCCGAACTATATGAGCCCCGCGACTCCGGCTGCCAAGACTGCCCTACCAAACCGAAGGTCTCGCAAGGCAAAGTCACAAAGCCCACCAAGGAGCAACGTACCTCAATTAGAAGGGAGGGCCGTGGTGCTTACCGGTCCATACTTAGGAAGTTAGACGCAGACCGCGACTCCCAGGAATTATCTCAGCCCACCACCGCCCTCTCTGAGTCCATGGACACAGAAACCCTGCCAAGCTGGCCATTGCACCAACCACCTGAGGCTATGATGGAGGCTCAAGCAATCATCACGAACGTCGAGCATGACGCCAGGAACCTCACTGACCCCCGTACCTCTGGCAGGGCTCCAGTATCGACATATGACTACCCCGATGGTACTTGCTCTCCCGAGATTCTCCTGAAGACAGTGCCATCCTTGACGAGCGCCAACATATCCGCAGAGGACCTGTCGGAGACACCATCGTCGTGAGGCATTAGACATATGCTACCCTCCCTGAAGGTCATCTCGGCCAACGTCCAACGCTCCATCGCGAACACAGATGGAGTGTTAGAATTAGCAGCAAGAAGGAAGTGCCAGGTCGTCTGCATCCAGGAACTGCCTTAACTTTTAGAAGAATTCGTCGTCACCCCGGCTTTGCTACAATAGCCCTCGATGGTGAAAACGCCCGCGTGGCCATACCTTGACCGTTGATTCACAGGCAACCAGATTTTCCCCTCAGAATACTCCATCGGTATTTCTCTTCAGGCAGTCACTATCATTAAGGTTTACCTGCACCCAAGATTAGACAGAGCCCTCCAGGCCTGGACCCGGCTGAAATCGCTGCGCCTCACACAACGGGCAACAGTCGTCGGAGACTTCAACATGCGCCGCCCACCCTGGGACTGTAACGGGGGACTTGGTCTAGTGTAGGCAGGAATCGACAGTGTCAAATGGGTCAGATGATAGCCACTGGCGATGTGGGTTGCACAGCAAAGTCAATTGATACGCGCAATAATCTTTCTTGGTTCTCAGTGTCTTTGGGTTAGGGAGAGGAAAACCAAGAGAAGTCCATCGTGTCCGGGCAGCTTCCTTTATGGAATCCTCTTGCCCTTGTGGGTGTCTCGGCCTTTCAGGCTTTTCAAAGGTCTCGTCCTCCTGCCTCGGCTATCTGGCTCGTTTGGTCGTGGCTTCATATATCTTCCGGAATCAACCACGTATTTGTGTTGTCCACAATCATTCTATCTCTGTCCCTCGTGTTGGCAGTAGGGTACACCTTTTCCTTGTACTGCCGTGTCCGTGTGACAAACTTGGTCTGATTTTCTGTTTACCGGCGTATTTCGTGAGACGTGATGCATTTTCCCTGGTCGGCAAGGGAAGGATCGACAACTGTGACCAGATATCCTTCACTTTCCCGCGGCTGGACGTACCAGGAGTAAATCTTTGCTACAAGAATGCTACATTTGGCAAGAAACTGCTTTAGGACGGCCTTGAGGATCCCGCCTGTCAGTGCTGTACGCCAGAGATCAACATTGGATCATTGGTTCCGCTCTATCAGACAAAGAAATCTCTTGAGTCTTAAGAGTGGACGCAAGTCCTCGAGGTTCAGAGCACTGGTGCCCCTGATCTGTTGCACACAGAATGGCTCTGGAGAAAAGTGGTAGCTCAGTATTCACCACTAGAGATGAATGTCAAGTCGGATAAGCTACCTGCTACATCGGGAGTGGCCGATAACTTCCAGGAAAAGACTGGTTAGGATTACCTTGCTGTCTTATGGAGAGAAAACCTTCTTTTGGATTTTTGCTGGTATCTCCATGCTGGAGTTGTGAGTGATATTTTCTCCTAGGGATCGGATTTCCGGCACTTACTGAGTTGGTCTTGGACATCGCTCAACCGATTGACAGGTTGGCAGGCCGTTCTTTCCATTCTTGGACTACTGGTGGTTCACTACGGTTGCAAAGCACGCTAGGTTCATTGATGCTGGGTGCAACTTAGCCAGCTTCTCCCCCATGGGCAATTTGAGATGACTTTGTGGAGCTTGAGTCCTCTCTTTAGTCAGTAGAGCATGCACCTTGGGAAAGCTTCAATCATACAGGGATACAGCAGTCCGCATCTTCTGGGATCTGCCAAATGACTCGCATGACAAGACTCCTCTTTCCCTACTTCTTATCGTTAGCTTGTTGCAGAAGGAGGAACCAGACGGTGTGACGATTGTAACACATTTCACATATCTTCCACTCATTTTCGCTCATGGAGCTCAGGGCTCACCGGACATAGTTCGGGTTAGACTGCTCGAACTAAGGATCGTGGAGGGCAGATCAATAACTTGTGAGGTTCTAAATGCTCCATCTTAGAGGAGAATAGAGACTGGTTGACTATCTGACAGGGGCTTGGTTAGTATCATTCAACATTGCTAGTCGACATGGTTGCATCACGCAAAAATCGGCCATAGTTGGCAGAAACTCTCCAGAAATAGCATCAATAAGTCGATACTCCGCGTTGCCGACCTGGTCCTCCTCGACGCTCATCCATGGTTTAACAACGAAATATTCGGAAGCTTTTTCGGGCCCTTCCATACAAGGAAAATACTTGGAACGTTTACATGCGTTTTGTTATTTATAGTACCGGATAGATTAAACTGCCCCGAGAAGTGGCACGTCAGTGTTCGCGGCAAAATTAACGTCGCGGAAGATGATACCCCAGCCAGGACCATATTGCAACATCAATATACATACTGCTGCATCATCCACGCACTAAAGCTTCTGGTCCATGACTACCTCTTGTGACTTTCAGCGACGCACAGCTGCAAGCATAGACTACGAAATGCGGCGAAGGGGCCACGAAGGCAACGGAACTCTCCCAAGAGCCAGGATACAATGGTGCAGTGGCGACAACACTGCGTTCAGCTCCTCGCGATCCCGTTACATGCTCCCAATCTGGAAGTTCCGGAATATACCACATCAATATACAGACTGGCCAGCAATTGCGATGCCAAGATGGTCTTGACTTCCTCTCTTCCACGAGTTGACAGATCCGGGTATTCTGGATATTGCTATATAAGAACCTTGAGCTTTTCACAACATGACTTGACTTTTCAAGGCCTGAAAGTTAACCATAAGCCAAGCTGCAAACTGACTTGTCGTGAACTCCGGGCATAACTTCACTGCGGTTGGAGAAAACTCATTCAAAATGCGCGCGGTTCTTCTCCTTGCACTTCTAGCCAAGTAAGACTCCCTCTGCGTTTGTACTTGGTCCCACGACACAAGTCACACCAATTAACCATCCTTCCCACAGCATCGTCCTGGGTCAGATCACCCTGACCCCGTCAACCATCCGCACTGGTCGCACGAGCGTCTTGCCTACTCAAACCGTGACCGAGACTGTCACCACCACGGAGGTCAGCACGACGACCGAAACGACTACCACAACGGAGAGCTACATCCGCCACGAGACCGTTACGGCTACAGTGACTACGACGAAGACGTCGACAGCCACCAGGACCGCAACTGCGACGCGCACAGTCACTTCCACTCGCACAACCACCTCCGTAAGCTACAGCACTATCACCAGCGTTAGCCTGTCTACAGTCACAACCTGCCCGTCGTCCACAACCCGCGCAGCCTCCTGCCCGACCCTGACCCGCACCGCGACCGCCTGCGCCACCTGCTTTGTGCCCCAGTGCACTACCACGCAGACCGTGACTAGGCCGTGCGGGTGTGCGGCGCTGCCGACAGCGACAGTGTCGTTCCCTTGCAGCCAGAGCGATTCGTGCCAGAAGATTGGGTGCACCACTGTCTATAACATTCAGACAGCCGCTTGCTAAGCACCTAACATGATAATTGGATCAAGGAATGACGTATCATTATGGTCCTAAGGAAAGCGCAGTGTCGGCTCTCGGCAGTGTATATACCTACAGTGTGCTGTGATACCCTGAATTGACACAGCACTTACTGAACTACGTTCTGAGTCTGTTTCTCTTGGTTTATTGTCCTAGATTCTTGGAAACCTGTGTAATCTCAGACAATTGATGTCAGACAGCTCATATCGCATGCAAGAAGTTGTGCAACCCCGTTCCTGCAAATGAAGGCATCATTATATTACTCGACATCTAGTTAGATAGCTCTTGCTCGCTGTCGTCGTGGGCACGACCTAGCATCCTCAACGGTGGAACTGGTCGAAAAATAGATCCAATCCAATCCCAATCTGTCAGTCTCAAATTTGTGACCATGCAAGGCGCGGATCGTTTTCCGTAATGAGGGATGCAACTTACTAATAGCTCAAGACAGCGTTTTGGATACGAGTTAGTTACCCTATTACTGTAGATCCGTTTAAGTTGAAGATTTTCTTTGCGATTTCCTTGAGGTTTAGTCTCCTGGACTTACCATTATCAGAACCTTCGGCCATTGATACAGTCCTTGACAACTAGCACTGTAACAGGGCTTGAGATTATGCAATCTAGTTCAACCTTGCCATCAGTTAGTAACCAACTCCTAGAGACTTGTATATAGCTTGGTGCAATTACAAGTACCAGAAATATGTCAAATCAGCTGATAACATGTGACTTCTCGTCGTCGCAAGTTGGGTTTTTGCAAATGCTCAACGCAAGACCCGTCGCATGTACCTACAACTGCCTTATTTGAATGTGGCGAAGCGGAAGGCGTGGTGGCAGAGTGGTCTAATGCGCAAGACTAGAAATCTTGTTCCTTCGGGAGCGCCCGTTCGAATCGGGCCCACGTCGACATTCAGCACTGCACACTACGATTGTGGCTAGGTTTTTGTGATTTTTTCCTCAATCCTGAGGAAACCAAAATGCAGACCTGGGATTGAATTTATTTTTCGACCGGTTCCACCCTTAAGATTCAGGGGCAAGTGGAGTCAAGCTGTTCGCCAGCAAGACCCCCCTTTTCTCCTCAAGCTCTCTCACCATCATAGCTTCGACAACCACAGAGAAAGACAATTCCAATGCGCAAGGCTTATCTCTGGTTAATTGTTTATCGTTAAACAAAGACTAGTCATGCCAGCATTGCTCTTAAGCCTTGAGGACTCGTGGCTTAAGGAACTATGCATTGGGACATGGAGAGGAAGTCCTCAAGAGGGTTCATATGACACTTCAGGCCACTTGCAAATACACTCGAGATGTGTATGGAAGAACAGAAATTACCTCATCATTTCGTTCCTCTATGAAAGAAGGCGATGGTTGGCCACCCCATCTGCCTCAAAGGAACTTTATGATAAAAGTCTGCATACACAAAATAACAAAAGCTATGGACATGAAGGTGGAGATGTGATTTTGGGCTGCATTCCTCTCCCAGTCTTATCCCATCACAATCTTTTCTGATTCCCTCGTCTATTGGATGACGCCATCCATTCTTTAAGTCTGGTCCAGACTCCTCTGGTTACTGACGCAGCCCAACTGCCAGCGTCAAAGAGGAAGGCGTGCGTGCTGGTAGGTTATTGACGCAATCCTTTGCTGCGTGAATAACTGACTCGGATGCGGTAGGAGTTTCAGCCGTTTAGGAGGCGTTGGGGTTGCCATTGAAAGCAAACTTGTTGGTGGTGCTGCTGGGGAAGCCGCTGATGACACCAGAGAGAGCAGTGTTCTTGATGTAGGTGCAGAGCGCCTCACCGCCCATCTTGCCCTTGAGACCCATGATATAAGCGCCGAGACCAGCAACGTGGGGGCTGGCCATGGAGGTGCCGGAGATGGTGTTCTTTATGCAATGTTAGCCATCACGTGGAGCTGGTAGCTAGGATGTTACGGTGACCAGGCTTACCTTAGCAGTGGTGCTGCCGATCCAGGTGCTAAGAATGTTGGAGCCAGGAGCCAGGACATCGACGACGCTGCCATAGTTGGAGTAACTGGCCTTCCTGTCGCTGCTGTCGGTGGCGGCAACAGTGCAAGCCTTGGCGGCAGAGGCGGGCGAGTAGTTGGCAGCGTTGGCGTTGTCGTTACCGGCGGCGACGGCCAGGAAGACACCAGCATCGACAAGGGCGTTGGCAGCGTTGTTGATGGAGGCAGAGTAGCTGCCACCCAGGGACATGTTAGCAACAGTGCCGTTGGGGCAGTTACGGTTCACGTGGTCGCTGGCGACGAAGTTGATGCCAGCAACGACGCCAGAAGTCGAGCCAGAGCCGCTGGCGTTGAGGACCTTGACGGCGTAGAGCTTGGTCTTCTTGGCAACACCATAGGTAGTACCACCGATGGTGCCAGCGACGTGGGTACCGTGGCCGTTGCCGTCTGTGTTAGAGTTGTCAACGTAGTTGGCGGCGAAAGTAGCACGGCCACCGAAATCCTAGGAAAGTTAGCACGTGCCTTCTTACTCTCTCGGGTAAGGCAAGGCCGAGGGCATGAAGTCACCTACAGAGTGAGAGGTGTAGATACCAGTGTCAATCACGTACGCGCAAGTACCCGCACCAGCGCTGTTGTCATAGACATAGGTGGTCTTTCCAGAGGTCTTTTGAGAAATCCGGGCGATACCCCACGGGGCGTTGGTCTGGGAGACGTATGCATTGATGGTGTAGACGGCCTCCTGCTCGACGTACTCGACCTGTGCAAATGTCAGGAAAAAGGCCGCATCCAGGAGCTTGAGCACCTACCTCAGGGAGAGAGCGAACGGCATCAAGGACCTTGTCGTCGAGCTTGCCGGCGAAACCCTTGAACCGGCGCATCTTGTAGATGTGGTCGGTCTTGCCCTTGATGCCGACCCTGGAGAGAACCTTTTCCAGGGTATCATCGGAGTAGCCCTCCTTCAGCTTGATAATGTACTTTCCAGGGATGACCTCACCGGCGCGGGCCTCGAGGATAGGGGCGCGCCTGTCGATAGGACCAGCCGGAGCAGGAGCGGCCAGAACAGCCGGGAGGAGAGTGGCAAGTAGAGCAGTCGAGAAGTGCATTGTGTCGGCGTGGATCGGGAGGATGCAGAACCTAGACTGGAACCGAAGAGATGGGATGTTTGGCTGCTGTCGATGTTGTTGTCGTCGCTGGTGCTGAGACAAGTTCCAAGCCGTTGGACGACGGGGAGCACAGTTGATATTTATCTTCGAGCATACTCTGGTTGAGCTTGATGCATTACAACTTCACGCCGTGCGCCATCAACACACATGTCTTCAACATCGTTGTTGACCTGCCGCTTTTGTCGTTGTGCCTCCAGTACCGGGGGTGCCAGACAGCAGCAGACAGGCACCATCCTGGCCGTTGCCCAACCGGCTGGAGTCACTGGAGGATAGGAGGAAACCGTTCGACATTACTGAGGGCGTCTTAATGCCCACGGCGCCCACGGCGCCCACTGCGGGCTGAGTCGAACAAAACGGCAGGCCAAAAGATATGAGGAGACACACCTTCCCGGTTCGGTTCCTTAACCGTGGGCCATCTTGGGGCTCCAGTGGTCTGCAGCGAGCGTGCGGGTGTTCCCGAGCGATCCGCGTAGATGGCTGGAGAGTGGGCAGATCTTGGAGCTAGACTCAGTGGGGTGGGAGCTCTCGCCCACCGACACAAGCTCTGCCAAGAGCTCTCGCGCGCTTGCGGGACGCCAGCTACCTGACTTAACGGGTTTAACGCGATGAAGTGCCGGTCGCTCTTTACGCCACACCTTCTCGAGATTTCAGGGGGCTGCGTCTAAGCTGGAAGGAGAGGAGAGACTAGAGGAGGAGTTGATAACCGGAGCGGGTATCAAGCCCAGCATTCCCACGCCGTTTGAGCCGTGAGCGCCACTAACAGCTGTTATCCATATCTGCATCATCAGCGGTGATCATGGGCTTTCTGCTTTGTCCGGCGTGGGCAGCAGACAGACGAAAAAAAAATTCCAGGGCTAAGGCTGGATAGCTGTTAGGGCGCAGAGGTATAGGATAGCACAGCATCCATGAGGACAAAGAAGGATGATCCTGGATATGAAGGATTGCTGGTAAACGACTCATGCGGCACAGAACCATTGTCTGAGTCTGGAAGTCTTGGCTGTTTGAGTTCAGCTTGGTGGCTGACAGTTCGCGACCATTGTTTGGGACTGGCTGGGAGCCATCCTTGGAAATCGTAACGCTGTACCTTGAACATGGTTGGTATAGCTCAACTTCAGACGATTGTTTTCTTGACCAGATGGATCCAGAGCCTTGCAGCAGCAGAAGAGAGCCTCGGAGATTGTGTTGATCAGGTCAATGTTAAGGAGTTGATAGCGCGGTATCTTCATTATTACGTACTTTATCGACATCTGCAATGCTTTGTCCATCGTCATATTCATATCATAGGAAGTGAAAGTCTCGGACATACCTTTCTCGAAGCAGTTCTGGCCAGGTATCATGAAAAGTCAGGTATTGAGATCAAGACCCCACGTGTGAATCTGCTGATTTGACTGCCCGCTGCGGATTGTGGAAAACATCTAGGAGGGGCCGCTGGCGATTTGATGGCCAATTCCAGCATCAGCCCCACGAACGACCCAATCATGAGGACTGCACGTGTGCTCTCCGTAGGCAGGAAGGTTCACGCGATAGAAACAAAGAGGATGTTGCTTGTGAAACACAGCAACAAACATGGCTCGTTTGGGACCAGTAGGTCATGCAAGCCATATCTCAATGTAACTTCGCCAGGGGGCAGCCCTCAATCGTACAATTGCATTGGTCCACAAGGGTCGGCAGGCAAAGCGTTGTCCTCGGGAGTTTCCTAGTCGTGGAATGGGGATGGTGGGGAAGAGCTAGCATGGCTTTGGGGGAAAAGAGTAGAATGTGCCGATGCGCTAGGCCTAAGGCGGTCCAAGGGACCGCCAGGATGGGGCCTTTGCGGCTCTGGGGCCGTGGAGGCCGACCGCCCATGTACAGGCTGGGCAGGTGGTAATGAGGGCTCGGGCTGGTCTGGGGGACTAGGTGAATGTAAGCATCATGACGGCAACGGCATGCCGGATCGCTGCCAGCGTTACGGTGACGAGGTAGAGCGTTTGTCCTCACCTATGAATGGCTTGAGATATGGGCTTTTTAATCTGCGAACCGGAGAACCGGGTTTTCCTAGCTGCAAGCAATGGGAAGCCAAGCGCAAGTGCATAATGTTGATTATACAGGCTAGACGCTGGTTGAGTTTAGCTTCTTCGCTACCAGCGACTCAAGTACTGACAAAAGGCACAACAAAGGCTCATCAAGCCAGGCGGTACAGCGTCACAAACTCCAACATCTCCGTTCCTGCATATGGGTACCTTTCTGGCCCTACTGTATGCTGTGCTTCCCCGGATTCTCTGACATTCCCGGGTGCCCGGTGTCATGAGAATGGACATATGGTAGGCGGTGAACACAGCAGCAGTAGCACCACAGCAGCTATCCCACCGTTGCATCGGCCAATGGGTCACTGCATTGCTGCTATTACCCCTTATCGCCGCGGCCTTCCACATCGGGAAACGGCCCAACTGGAGTCTGCTGGAACACTCTGGCCGTGGAGTGGTGGGCGCTGCTTGGCTCCGATAACATCATCGGAATTCGCGCACGCGCCCCTCCCAGAATGTTGACCTGAGCCCGCCCTCTGGGTTATTTCACATTGCGAAAAGCCATTTTCAGAAGCCGTTGAGGGAAACTTTGCGCCATGGAGTCCTGACAGCCTGCTAACAACTGCCTGATCGAGATTGGTAAGCCGTGTCTCGTGCTACGCGAGGTTCACAACAGTTAGGACTCCTTCTTCTTGGCACTGGCGATGCGGTCGTTCTTGAAGAAGGTGACATTTGTGATGTGGGCTGAACCCGTATTGCGTGAGCCGCAATGTGAAATGTCTGCTAAAAATACTGGCGTGTGCGTGGGAGAGTTCAGCCGGCGGTGTGTCGATACTGAAACATAGCATGCGGATGTGTTTTGTCGACAAAGTGTGGCCACTCTTTTCTTGCGATAGTCAACATCGCGGCGGTTTTCTGTGATGACCTCGGCTGAATCGGGCATGAGGAACTGAACTGCAGATGGGCAGTGGATATAATGTAAACACACCTCAAGACACAGTGCTCATAGTGAAACCAGCTTAAGAAACACAAACCCTTCAGCCTAAAAAACACCCGTGAGGGCTTACCCCGTGCGTTTCAACACGTCAGTAAATGCTCTCAAGGAAAGTCCGCAGCTGGTGTTCGTAACATCATGATGGCGAGGGGGGATTTCACCGTAGACCCGAGAACTGAGAGCCCCCTTGCGCGAACGAAGTGGCATGAAGACGAGTCAAACTTGACGCCGAGAGAGATCGCCGGTCCTATCGTGGAACTAAATATCGACGGCCAACGTTGTCGAAACTCCATTTGGAGGTTTAGAAACGATAAGCAATGACGAAGTCTGGCCCACTAGGAGACAAACACAGCTCTAAGCTCTTAGGATGAGCCGCCTGGCTCGATAACCGACTTTAGCTGGGTCCAGGTGTCCTAAGCAGCCGCCATGCCGAACTTTCAGTATCAGGGAGGTGTTATAAACCGAATTTATGACTGCCGGAGACAATGCTGTGCCGCTCATTGACGGATTGTGAGGGACGATGATAGGCAACTATACGGGTTTGGCATCGGTGACAAAGGGGCTTGTGAACGCGGCCATTGTGAGAAAAAGATTCTGGGGCTCCCCTTAGGTGCTCGAATCCTCTCGAGTCATATCCAGGTTCGATGCGGTTGATACACCATTAGGGAGGGCGTCTCACAAGGCCATATTGGACTTAATGGGGATCGACTGCGGATTGCAAGGATTGAACAAGTCTCGTATCCTGTGAGTTATGATTGTTAAACTGATGGGACATAAGAGTTGTTAATGCGAGTGAGGGACGAATCAATTTGTAACTTTTCTTGCATGAGAGGTGAGAATAACTCATGGATAATAAGAGCTGTTGTGATGGATGAAAGAAGGGAGAGGGCAAGAGGGCTGCTCTAGCTTGGCTGATGCAAATTGGCCAGGCCGCACAACTTTGCAAAGGTATTCAAGCGAAAGGCGAGGGGCCCATCTTTTGCTTACCTATGCAGAAGCAACAGAATCAAATGTCAGGTGAGCTGAGCTGCAAGCAAATGCTGAAGGCGAGGATATGGCTACAAAGTTGGCGATGACGCGAGCGGGCTGGCTGGAAGGGGATGGAGACAAAATTGTGGTGTCCCCATTCCCACGCATCAAAAACGTTGTAAGCAGTCGATCGCATGGAGAAGTGATTCCCAGATCGTCGCCAGTGCATGCCATCATCGAAGCATGTCCACTGCTTGTTGATCCCAAATGTTCGAAGTTGGAGGGAACTGGGCTTTGACGACAAAAAAATAATTCTGGCAAATTGTAAAAATTTGGAGACCTTTGGTTCCTGTCAGGGGGATGAGCTGAAGTAAACAAGCACCAAAATTCATCGCCGACGGTAGCCGCGAAATCACGTGTTAACCCTAACCCTGAATCCCAAGACGGAAGCTCGAACGGTTGTGAAACAGCCAACGGCAACACGCAGAGCTCCCTGCCTTCCAACCAAAGAAGCAGAGGAACGGTAACTATTAGTGATCTTAGTGCCCTTTAACTTCCAGCACACCTTCCCGAATGCCCCGCACGCCCCTCACCATTCCACCACATCTCCTTTTCCCGGGAAGGTGCCTTGATTGTTCGCTAAGGGGATTCCTCTTTGCGAACTTCTCCTCCCTCCGATCAATCAACACCGCCGCCGCTGCTCGCGTCCTTCCATCGCAGATCCCCACCCGACGCCGAACTTCTCACAACAACACCAGCCCCGCGACTTTTAGCAATCCCCGACAACCCTACCTGACCGACGCGATCCGTGCTCACCAAGCTCGCAAGATGGCTCCCCAGCTCAACGGCTATTTCCAGCAGGTTGACGCCCTTGCCGATGCCTTTATCGAGAGGCTGCGCCAGGCCGTTGCCATCCCTTCCATCTCGGCCGATCCCGCACGCCGGCCTGATGTCGTCCGCATGGCCAAGTTCCTCGAGTCCGAGCTGATTAAGCTTGGTGCTCAGGTCGAACTTCGTGAACTGGGGAGGCAGCCCGGTTCCGATGTCAACCTCCCTCCCGTCGTCCTCGCCCGATACGGCAACGACAAGAACAAGCGCACCATCCTCGTCTACGGCCACTACGACGTGCAGCCGGCCGAGAAGAGCGACGGCTGGGACACTGAGCCCTTCGAGCTGACTGTGATGCCAGATGGTCGCATGTGCGGCCGTGGCGCTACCGACGATAAAGGTCCTGTTCTAGGCTGGCTGAACGCGATCCAGGCTCACCAGGCCGCCGGCATCGACTTCCCCGTTAACCTGTTGATGTGCTTCGAGGGTATGGAGGAATACGGCTCCGAGGGCCTGGACGACCTCATTTACGAGGAGGCCAAGAAGTTCTTCGCTGATACCGACGCCGTCTGCATCAGCGATAACTACTGGCTTGGCACTGAGCGTCCTTGCCTGACCTACGGCCTACGTGGCTGCAACTACTACAACATCGAAATCTCGGGCCCTGGCGCTGATCTTCACAGTGGTGTCTTTGGTGGCACCGTAGAGGAGCCCATGACCGACCTGGTTCGCATCCTGTCCTCGCTGGTCGACACCAACGGCAAGATCCAGATCCCTGGTATTTACGAGCAGGTCGCTCCTGTGACACCCGAGGAGGAGGGTCTGTACGACGACATCTCCTTCAACATGGAGACGCTGTACGAGTCGCTGGGCAGCAAGACCACGATCTATGACGACAAGAAGAAGACGTTGATGGCTCGCTGGCGCTTCCCCTCGCTGTCCATCCATGGCATTGAGGGCGCTTTCTCCGGAGCCGGCGCGAAGACAGTCATCCCCGCTAAAGTCATCGGCAAATTCTCGATCCGTACCGTCCCCAACATGGACATTGAGAAGACCAACGAGGCTGTCTCCCGCTACGTTGAGGCGGTCTTCAAGTCGCTCGGTTCCAAGAATACCATGAAGGTCTATCCCCAGCACACGGGCATGTGGTGGGTTGCCAGCCCCAACCACTGGAACTTCACTGCCGCTGCCAAGGCGATCGAGCGTGTCTGGGGTGTCAAGCCCGACTTCACTCGCGAAGGCGGCAGCATTCCCGTCACGCTCACTTTCGAGAAGGCCACTGGCAAGAATGTGCTACTCCTGCCCATGGGCAGCTCAACAGACGGTGCCCACTCCATCAACGAGAAGCTCGACAAGCGGAACTACATCGAGGGCATCAAGCTGCTCGGCGCGTACCTCCATTACGTTGCTGAGGAGCCCATGGAGTAAGCGCGTTGTTGACGTGGGGGGGGATGGTGTGTAGGGGTTTTGAATGTCATAGTTCTTGTTAATACCCAGACAAGTTGATATGATGAATGAGACAATATAATGAACGATGACATGTGATGGAGGCTTCTGTGCCATTGAGGTGTCATTGTACAATAGAGTGCCCATGATGATGTTAGAAATACCCAGCAGGTAACTCGCTTGATACATACGACACATAAGGATGCAAATGAATGATGACTCATGTTACCCAAAGAACTACCAGAAAGCCTACCTGGTACCTCCGTGCCTGTAGTACATACCCGGCGTATTCACCTAATCTACAACCCAACTCCGTGAAAGTTTCCCCCACCGTGCCAACCCAACCAGAACCTAAACTCTCTGTTTATGATGATGGAAGAATGCAATGAATGGGTATCAAAACCGTAAATCCCTCCTTCCCATGGTTAATACCAAGCAGATTTCTTGCCTGCCTCAATGCTATCCACAATGATACACTTCTCTGTCTGACAGACTTTTCTCCTGTCCAACCACTTGGCCTTCGGCCCAAGCGGCCCCGTGATGTAGTGGTACTCGCCAAAAATCCTCCACTGGCGACGATCACTGAGGGGATAGACATCGTCACCCCAGAACCCCTCAAAATGGAACCATGAAGTGGGCAGGTCGGGGTTAGATGCTGCAGGCACAAGGCTAGTGCGGTCTGTGTCCCGAATCGTGCCGTTCCTCGACTCTTCCTCGTCAACTTCATAATCGTACCAATAGGCATAATGATTCAGCGTCGGATCCCACAAAGGTCCCTTGTCGGTGACATCCCGGAGCAGCTTGAACGGCAGCACATAAGGGTGCAGACCGGGGTTGGCATACATGGCGTGGCTGCCGACAGCAGAGTAAATAACGGGACGCGGAGGCTTGCCATCGTTCTGGGCACGCTTCTCGAGCGCGTGCCATGTGTATGCCTTACCGCCGGCATGCTCGCTAAGGAACATCGCACGTGGAATGCCGTTCTGGAAGCGAACCATGCAGTGTTCCCAATCGCCAACGTGGTTGCCGAAGCGGATCTTGAGGACCGTCTGGCCGAGATTGTAGCTGTAGAAGAAGAACCAAAAGGCGTCAAGGATGCCGGCGCCCTTATCGACGAGGATGAGGACTGCAGGAGCCTTGGAGTACCCGCTGGAATCGGGCTTGTTGTTCAGACCCGATCCGACAATCGGACGTTGCTGGTTGGCTGCTGCACGACGCTGAAGCCGAGTTTTATCCCTCCAACCAAGCTGCCCGCGATTTCGGTGATTCTGACTCCGGAATGGCGGAACGATGCGATGAGGCGGGTGCTTTCGGTCAGCATCCCACCAAGTACTGCCGTCCTCAGGCGGCTCGGGCTGGCGGTTGCCATCTCCGCCGGGGAAATAGTCGCCGTCATCCTTGAAAGGTGTCGGAATGCCCACACGGTTATGCAACCACCTGGGCCTCCATTCAACGTCGTCCTCGCTCGTCAAGAAAACGGACCCGTTCAGCTCGTTGAGGGTCGCCAAATTGCCGAGATGCAAAGGTTTTCCCAGGTCTAACTCTTTTCCATCCTGGTAAGGCCTCAGATGCTGGATGTGCTCCGCGATGTCAGAGGGCCAAAAATTCTCCCCAGAGTACAAATGTACGAGCGGTGCATGCAAGAGCACATAGTCCGGGACCTCGTTAAGAATTCTCACGTCGTCGTCGTCGTCGTCGTTGTTGTTGTTGTTGTTGTTGTTGTTGCCTAGTGCCCTGCTGGTCCTGATGCGTTTGAGATCGGGCTTGACAGGGGCCGTTTCCCAGTCACTCTCCCCCACCTTCTCAACGAAAGTGTACCCTTCGCTCCAGCCGGCCGCGATCATTTTGATAGCCTCCATCATGGAATGATCACCGCGGTCTGGGCGCGCCGGAGCGTCCCATCGCAGATGCTGCAGCCCGCAGAGGCCCAGCCAACGACATACTTGGCGATCGATCCAAGAGGGAGATGTGTTGACCCAATGCTTGTCTCGATCTCGCTCTTCGGGGTCGGGTGGTGTCGGGTTGAGCAGTCGTGGAACGTATCTACAAAGGAATATAAATGCAGCCACACAGAGTGTGGCTGCAGTTACCCTCCGGATGCCATAAACCATGACGAAAGAATATTTTATATACTACCACTACTATGGTAGGGGGTATCGATGGCGCGAGAGCGGTATTGACAGCCTAAAGTAGGCAGAAAAGTCGGTTGCTTGATGACAGGTTTGTCAGATTAGCGAGGTGAGCACGGATAGGGAAATACACGGAAAGGGCGATCGAGGGCGAGGGAGCTTTTCGATGAGAGGGCTCGACTGAAAGCGGCGTAGTAATAATGGCCTACGGGCGCGGCCATGCTAACCGCAACCCAAAATGTTGAAAGGTGTCGATCGAAAAGGAAAAAGACCTTAATGGAGGTCCAGCACTGGAAATTGTCGACGTGGAAGCGAATAAGCCACGAATGGATGTGATGCATACAAATGTTGATGCAAGAAGGAAACAGTACAGGGTTCGCCTCGCAGCGAGTCGCACACAACACATCGCCTTGCCTATCCACTATGCATGAGTTGTCAGTGCCTCTTTGCTTGTGAAAATCAGGTACTGGTACCTGTGTCTAGGATGAGACAGACCAAGGAGAGGGGTACCTGTACGTTGGGAGCAGTTGGGTTTGTCACACATGTTCCACCAAGCGGCGTCTGATGCGGATGCGGGAGGGGTCGGTTGCCAAGAAAAATGCCAAGCTCCAATCTGGGTTCCGGACCATCCGATGGCCCAGGCTGGGTCATCCGTTGTGCCCATTCCCACTCCCAGTTACAACCCCACTGCTGCCCGGTGCGCCCTGTTCATTCCAGTATGCCGGGGTTGTAGAACTGCCAGCTGTTGTTGTCCGATTTACTCGCTGGCTGTACCGTGATATCACTCCTGTGTCTCTGCTGATGAGCACTGCGCGCCTTGCTCTTGTGCGCGGAAACTTGCCCTTGAGGTTCTTCCCAGGGACGTAGTCGCTCCTCGTGGGTTCGAGCCCCATCTCCCTCTCCTCCTGTCGCTTTGCCCGCCAGCGCACATTACGGGCATGGTCTTGTTGAAGCTTCCTCCTACGGCGCTCTTCCTCTTCGTCCTCTACCATCAGATTATTGTGTCGTGTTTCAAGGGGTTGAATCGTGACTTCGTCGGTCTCGCCGCGCTTCCGTTTTAGGGCGATCAAATCTTCGAGGAAATGCGCTTGCGGCTGTCGCAGGCCGCTCTTGTCGCCACCTATATGGACGTAGATGCCGCCATTCCGCTTGTACCTCTCCGGAATGTCCTCCCAGTTGTCTGCGGTGCCATACATGAACTTGCCTGATATGATGTCTTTGTCGCGGGGCTGCAGCGTGGCTTCTTGGAAGTTGATTCTCACAGAGCTAGCGGCCAGAAGATCGATATTTTGGCCAAGGCGACGGAGAGCTGGAAGAGGCGACCTGTCGTCGTGCTGGGCAAAAATCATCTCGGTGCCAATGTTCTCGCACCATGTACCGCGGAAGATGTGGTTGCGGTAGGACACGATGGGTTCCTTAGAATGAAGATCCAAAATTTGGATCTCCTCTGCGGCCTTCGTTCCCGGATACTGTTCCTCTGCCTGCGCATCTTTGCCGCTGTTCTGCTCGAGCATGGGATCAACCGGGGTCCGCGAGGACACTGGGGGCATGCCAATTGCATCGAGGTCTGCGTCTTCACGCTCAGGGGGCTCTCCATCGTCGGCATCTTTGTCATCTAGAAGATCTGGGTTTGTCGCCTGCGGCTCGGGAGCATTGAATATGGGATTGTACCAAACACGATACCCGCTGCGTGTGTTGTGAAAAATTTCGTCGGTTCGTCTCTCGAGAAAGTCGCGGACGGACAAGTCCAAGGTCAGATAGTAAGTCTGGACAATGCGGCAATGTAATCAGCAAATGACCTCTTTGATGAATTCTGCTAGTCCATACTTCTGTCTCCGTGGTTGAGTATTCATACTCCCACTCGTCAACGTCATCAATCGAGTTCATCGTCGCAAGTAGAATTCGTTGACTCGCTAGGAAATTGAGGGAACTGATTGGTTATGCTACCAAAAATGAAGGCTTCAGCAGTCGTGTAGTTTTAAAAGATGCCAAAGGCGCAAGGGAGGTGATGTGGCGCTTCTAGAATTAATTCAAAGGCGAACCGCTGGAATTTTTGGTTGCGATGTGCCAGCGGCTGCTCTTATACAGTTCTTGGCGTATTTGCCTAGTGGGTTGATCGCCCCACGTTCTGCACGACAGGGAGCGAATTTAAAAGCCCAGACCTACTAAAAACATGCACCGATGGCGGGGGAAGACGACGCGAAAGCCGGACCCAGGCCTTCCCGATAAGACTGCCCCGCCGAAGATTTTCAGACGACGCGACAACCTTGACTCACCCACGACGTATTATTGAGGGATTCTGGGCACAAATAAGAAGCCGACCTCATCTTGTCCCTAGCTTTCCGGCGAATCCCCTAAGAACCCTTTGTCCGTTGTGGAACAACAGACAACATTATGCCCAAGGTCCACCTTCTCGATTACGTCGCCGGCAACGTCCGCAGCCTGGTCAACGCCATTGAGAAGGTCGGGTATGAGGTTGAGTGGGTTCGAACACCAGAGGAGGTCGCCAATGCAGAGGTGAGCAACATATGCCAGCCTTGTCTTAACCACTAGCGAAGTTAACTGATTTTCTCTGCTAGAAACTGATCCTCCCCGGTGTCGGCCACTTCGGCCACTGCCTTTCCCAGCTCTCGTCAGCTGGGTACCTCCCCGCCATTCGTGCCCACATCGACGCCGGAAAGCCTTTCATGGGCATCTGTGTCGGCCTGCAAGCACTGTTCTCCAACTCGGCCGAAGATCCTTCGTGTCCCGGCCTCGGCATTATTCCAGGAGCACTCAATCGCTTCGACGACTCAGCAAAAGCGGTGCCGCACATCGGCTGGAACAATGCGACATGCCCGGCGAAACCAGACCTTTACGGCCTGAGACCTGACTCCAAATACTATTACGTCCACTCGTACAAGTACCCCTACAGAAAAGGCGAGCTGGAAAGCCTGGGGTGGGCTGTTGCAACAGGCACATACGGGTGCGAGACATTTATTGGCGCCTTGGCCAAGGGGAACATCTTTGCTACACAATTCCATCCCGAGAAAAGTGGTGTTGCTGGTCTAAGAGTTATCCGGGCATTCTTAGACGGCTCGGGCGCCAAAGACCTGGCTGAAAAGCCGCCAACAAATATCAACGAGGTGTCGGACGAGCTGATTTCCCAGGAGGGTCTGACCAGGAGAGTGATCGCGTGCTTGGACGTCCGTACCAACGATCAGGGCGATCTTGTCGTCACCAAGGGTGACCAGTACGACGTTCGCGAGAAGTCCGCTGACCGGTCCGTCCGCAATCTCGGCAAGCCGGTCGATATGGCCAAGAGGTATTATGAGCAGGGCGCTGACGAGG
This sequence comes from Thermochaetoides thermophila DSM 1495, assembly GCF_000221225.1. NCBI lineage: Eukaryota > Fungi > Ascomycota > Sordariomycetes > Sordariales > Chaetomiaceae > Thermochaetoides > Thermochaetoides thermophila. Next base: position 23,343 of record NW_006383034.1, read on the forward strand.
TGACCTTCCTCAACATCACTTCGTTCCGTGACATCCCGGTCAAGGATCTCCCCATGCTGGAGATCTTGCGGAGGACATCCGAGACTGTGTTTGTTCCGTTGACAATAGGCGGCGGTATCCGCGATACGGTCGATGTCGATGGGACAAAGGTGTCTGCTTTGGACATCGCCACCATGTACTTCAAGAGCGGCGCCGATAAGGTGTCGATTGGCAGTGATGCGGTCATTGCTGCTGAGGAGTACTACAAGCGGGGCAAGGTTCTGGACGGCAAGACTGCCATTGAGACCATCAGCAAGGCCTACGGGAACCAGGCTGTGGTTGTTAGCGTGGATCCCAAGCGGGTGTACGTCTCAAGCCCAGACGCCACTGCCCATGCCACCATCAAAACCAAGTTCCTGGGTCCCAACGGTGAGGAGTACTGCTGGTATGCCTGCACCATCAAGGGCGGGCGCGAGACCAGGGACTTTGACGTGGTGCAGCTCACCCAAGCTGTTGAGGCTATGGGGGCTGGAGAGATCCTGCTCAATTGCATCGACAAAGATGGCACCAACAGTGGGTTCGACCTGGAGCTCATCAACCACGTCAAGTCGTTCATTAAGATCCCTGTGATCGCCAGCAGTGGCGCCGGCAACCCGGGCCACTTCCTCGAGGTCTTTCAAAAAACAACCACCGACGCTGCCCTGGGGGCAGGCATGTTCCATCGCGGCGAGTACACTGTGCAGCAAGTGAAGGAATACCTGGCCCAGAAAGGCCTCACTGTTCGTAAGCACGAGGGAGAGTTATGATTGAATAGTAGTACATAACACCTAGATGATTCAGTGTGCTTGACAAGGACTTCAAAGGGCAAAGCGCTCATTCTTTGCAATACACCGACATAGGTCTTTCAAGTGCAACTAAGAAATACGATGAAAAGGAAAACCAGAAGACGCAAAAGTTCAAGTTGTATCCCAGGACTCAGAAGCCTCCTGCCTTTATCCGTTGTTGTCCGAGAAGCAAACAAACAAACCCACACTGAACGTACCAAATGTCATCCAGCCTATAACTCCGTTGTCAAGAATAACCATCGTTTGCTGATCTTGTCAGGTCCGTTGGACCAGAGGTCGAGAGTCGACAGCGAGAAGCCCGCCCACTGAAGGCCATTAATCAACGAGTCTCTTTCTTCATCCGGCGTAGATCTCTCGACGCAAATGACTCCGTAGGAACAGGCAAGAGGACCTTCGCCCAGCTCTATCAACGCGACGAGCCTGCAGATATAAAGTCAGTGGCGTGAACTTGTATGCCGTGGTGCATGGGGGGACTTACGCCTGCTTGAAATCACGACGGGGTCTCTGGGAGTCGAGAAAGATAAACAAGGTCCTGGCAGATGACTGGGGATCCTCTCCTACGAAGCCACGGAAGCTGGAGCCACCGGAGTAATCCCAAATTTCAAGCCAGCAGCTGACATGAGAACGATCGTTCCGATTATTGGTAACGCTAGAGCCGTTGGTCACGCCGGAGCCGTTTACTCTCGCTGTTAAACGCTCAGAACTGTTGTTAATGACGACACGATTGCGGTTGGCATGGTTGCCGTTATTATGAGCACCGGTCAGGCTGGAGATCTGCGGAGCCGAGTTCCTCTCACCCAGAAACACGGCACGCAGCGTCTCACAGAAGAACCTCTCACATTCTTCCCTGATGCGCAGTGCTGCCCCCCCTCGCCGGCGATGCCAGGCGTCCAAATCAATCGACGTGCCGCCGACGGCGCCCGAACCGCGACCATTTGTGACGTTGCTGTTGCCACCAAGACTGCCATTGCTGTTACGCTTAGCAGACGTCTTGGGAGCCAGCGCGAGCTCGTTGGTCGCCGTTAGTGCCGCGAGGGGGGGACTTGATGGCGGCGATGGAAGTCCCGTCGAAGGGACCTCAGGAATACCACTCGGCTCCTGCGAGATCCGTCGTGCAGTAATGGAAGCCTTTCAGATCGGCAGTGCGAGAGTCGACGACGTAGCAGCTGGCGAGGATATTGACCTGGCGATCAATGTCCTCGCCATAATTACTACTATGATGATTGTATTCTGTCTGTTTCATGGGCGCCATGATTGCGAGAGGCCAGGGTTGCTACTCGCACGAACAAATAGGAAGAAAAATCGAAGCTGGGGAGGTAACGTGGAGTCGGGCAGCGATGATGCGCGAGAGGCCTGATGTTCCGAGCGGTTATTGAGTTGGTTGGTGACGGCGTTTTGTACGCTTTTCGCGAAGGATAGCGGCAACAATACTGAGATGTGGTGGGGCGATTGTTGGGTCGAGAAGTTTCGGTGAGGCACAAAGATAAGTGAAGGTGTCAGCAAAAGATATAGAAAAGCGAGCAATTCCTGGCACATCAGGTGGGAGATCTTGGCGCTGTCCCCCAGGATTGGGACGAGGTCACGTGCCAGCATGGAAACCTGAACGAACAGTGTGGGGCATCATGAAGCCGACAAGATTGGTTTTCCAATGCTGAGTTACGTGTCGTACTACAGAAGGCTCGAAAACACTTCTTATTCTGTCGGATCGCAAGCTAGTGGCAAAGAGTATCAATTGAAGGAAGTGTTCACAAGTGGCTTTACCCGGTCCAACAGTGCATATGGAAGGACTTGTGCCTGACTGTCTTCGATGATTGGACGCTAATTTTCAGCTTCTGGTCGAAGCCCGTTCCTGACGCTAGACAGCCTCAGCCACCTCTTATTCTCTGGCCTTTAATTCGAAGATGGAGCGCTTAATAGCACAAAACTTGCATTGGAGCCACTGCTTCTTTTTTTTTTTTTTTTGATCTCTTGAAGGTGGGAATCGGAGTCGTGGTTCTGGTTGACCCTTTGGGAGTCTTTTGGTGGAGTCAGTGGATTCATTCCGGGGACTCGGCAGGATGGACCCACATGCCAGTCTCCTCTTTGTTATCGATAAGCTTGGGCTGCCATGCGGGGCTTTAGTGGATAGGTCAGCTGCTCCTGGGCAATAACAAATCACATCATTGCGTCATGATCAAGTGTTCGACCAGCGGGAACTAGAAGCTTGGACAAGTGCCTCAGACTGTTCCCAGCTTCCATTTGTTTCGTCCGCTCTTGGCCCAACCTGTCGCCATGCTTGATGTCAACATCGCGAGGTTCGCCGATCTCCTGGTCTCTGCACATCGCATTCCCATACCTTGATCCAACGAGCGATCCATCAACTCGAATCGACAACCACTCAAAGATATCATCTGCTCCTTGTCTGAAAAGTCCGATAGCGACCACGCCGTACCCCTGCATTCCGCGTTTAGTTAGCCGCCATGACGATGTTCGGAGAGCTCATTTCCTTGCGCCGTCCTTCCGATAGTAGCGCTTCGGAGAAGCCGGCTCTTAGCTCTCTCTCTTTTCCAGTCTACCTGCTCCCTTCTCTTCACCTGCCCTTCCGTCGGCGTCGAGCGACATCTCCATCAAGATCCCCACGTGCGGCAAGCTTTTCAGGTACCCTTTCGTCCTCAGACTCCTCACCTTCCTCCCCATCTTCATCATCGTTTTCCTCAGTCCCTGCCCTATCGGTTTCCAACTCCCCGGCTGGCAGCCCATCTTCCCCCGTCTCTCCGCGGACCCCGGGATTTTCTGGCCGCCGATTATCGCGTACGCACCCAACCACCCTCCGTTGCCGGTCCTGTGCCGCCGACCTTGCCTTTCACTCTCAAATCGTCAGCAAGAGCTTCGTAGGTCGCCATGGCCGTGCATACCTCGTCGCCCCTCCCCCTCCTTCTGTGAAGCGATCCCAGATTAGCTCCCGAAGTAGCAGCAGTGGCAATACCGGCAGTAACAGCGATGGCAGAGGTAGTGTGGACAGTTCCTCTTCTTCATCAAATGCTTTCAATCAAGGATACCAATCCGTAGACCGCAACCTTGTCAATATCACTGTCGGCAAACACGAAGAACGACAGCTCGTTACTGGCATGCACACCGTTGCAGACATCAGTTGCGCCGGGTGTGGTACTGTCGTTGGCTGGAAGTATATTGATGCTCAAGACGAACGACAAAAATACAAGGTTGGCAAGTTTATCCTGGAGACACGAAGGGTCATTGGCTTTCACAGCTGGGAGGACATCGAGGAGAGTAATGAGATTATGCTGCCGCATGAAAAGAAGTCCGGTCATAATGGCGAAGATGATTCAGACAGCATAATCGTGTTCGATTCAGATGATGAGGATGAGTTAGAAGACATCTTTACGGCTGTTTGGGATCCTGTTGTCGTTGCTGAGCATCGCAGAAGCAGGACTGCAAGCATGAGTCGGGAGAACAGCGGTATGTTCTACTAGTTGTTGAGACACATGCTTGAGCTAGGGCAGCTTTCTCAAGAGTAGGACATCTCTCCTCAGTTTAGCTTCCGTTTCCGTTCTTGCAGTTTCATGTCACATCGAGTAGGTAGTTTGGGCACATTCTTGTTCTGTGTATGAGCAAGGTTAGGAAGGTAGCAATTGATACCCGTCTCGATATGAGATTATGTAGCCCTGAGCGAATATAGCGTACAATCATTGTGTGGTATAAATCACAAGTAGTTCCTGAAGCATTTTAAACCTCAACAGAGAGACTTTCAACAGAAAAAGAACAAAGTCAGAAGGAGGAAGACCTTGTAGCAATGGGCTGCTAAGGTTTGGTGGTAATAAGCAGTAACAACTGAGTTAGGAAGAGAAGAGCACCAGACGATCATACAACCGAGCCCTGATTGGAGATATCTCACCTAGTTTGACGAAATCCCTTTGGTGACAAGACGCCCCCACCTCATTGTCTACATGATGAATCCAGAATGCTGCTTCCGGCGAACAGTCACCCTGCATCCGTCGGCACTTGACAAAACCAACGTCAATCTTTGCTTTTCCGTCCCAACTGGCTCGTTGGGCTCTCCCTCTGGCAGCTTGATTTCAGAAAATGTCTGGAGCAACCTCACGGTTGTGTAAGATACCTCCATTATGGCGAAGTCTTCTCCTAGACATTGCCGAGGACCTCCATTGAAGGGAAAATATGCCCATCCGATCTTTTCAAGCTCGCCTGTTTCCCATCGTTCGGGCCGAAAGCACTCTGCGTCTGGTCCAAACAGGCTTGTCATCCGCGCACTCACATACGGGGAGAGCACAACGATCTCACCCTTCCGGACCAAAATCGGGCTTGTGCCATCTGGGCCACCACCCGTTGGGAGAATTGTTGTCTTGATGGCCTCACGTATGTTCAGAGGGACTGAGGGGTAGAGGCGGAGGCTCTCCTTGATAACGCAAGATAGAAACGGCATGCGCCTGATCAGGTCCCTAGTTGGTGTTGTCTCTTCTCCCATGACATTCCGAATCTCTTTGCGCAATCTCTCCATCACTTTTGGATGGCGTACCAACAGGCGGCTGATACTGTTAGCATCACACTCTTTTCGAAGGACACCTGTTACTCGTCTTACAACGTCCAGGACAGACAGCAGGCAGTCGTGTCTCGACCAGCAAGCAAGAGGTTCAATAATTGATCTCGCAATTCACGCTCGTCAGCCGAGTTTTTCGCAATTTGCTGCGTGAACCAGCTGGAAGAGGTTTTCTCCTTGGAATCTTCAGCTCCGTCCCTTTGCATCACCCCAGATTCTCGAATGTATTCTTCGACGAACTGATGAACACTTCGGCATGCTTTTCGAAACGCGGGTGGGTTGTAAAGAAAGTGAAACGGGGCAAGCCGGTAGCGTTTTACAAGCCCATCTTGAGCCACTTCAAAGCTCTCTGCAAAGACCCGATTTCTGTCTTCCTGGTCTGCACCAGCCTTCAAAGTGTAAACAGACCGTCCAAATAGGAAGTCGGTAGCCACATCCAGCGTCAACTTGAAGAAAAGTGGTTGGAGATCAACATCACCATTTTCTGGCAGGCATTGTATGAGATTATGGACATGTTCATGGAAGTGACGAAAGTTTTGATACTGGGCGCGAATGAACTGTTTCCGGAGCAGCTCCCTCGAGTGCTTCCATTCACGTCCTTCCTGTGTGAAAATGCCATTGCCGAGGAGAGGAGCAAAGACAGATCGGCGAGTCCCAAATCCGTAGTCTGTGAAGTTCGTCGACAGGACCACCTGGACATTGCTGGGGTGCAATACATGATATGCTCGTGGGCCGAACAGGAAGTGTTGACACCAGTTGTTCCCTGGCTGATAGTTCTCTGCGATGGAAGCAAGGAAGGCAAGAAGCCGGCCATCTGCATTGGCCTGCCAGAATTCCTTAATGCGGTCGATGCCGAGGGGCCATCGCTTTGGCAGTTCTGGGGGAAGTTGGCAGCGATGCTTACTGCCAAACTTGGACTCAACCTAGCTTATGTTAGGCACCTTACCGAGTACTAGCACGGATTTGTCTTACCAAATACTGTTTCACGCGGTCAAAGACGATGTATGCAACCCAAGCAATAAGTAGAACCGCCGTTCCAGCCAACTTCAAATCTTGAGCATTGCTGCTATTCCAAGAGCGACCCATAAGTCCTCCTTCCAATCCACTCACTAACAATATGTAACGTTTCATGGTTAAGAGCCTCGACTTCTAGACAGAGACAATGATCGTTCTTGTCACCACTGATCAGGAAAGTTCATGGGCCGCCAAATTCCGTTGTCTAGATTGAATGCTCTCTTATCGATGTCGAGGAATTCTTCTCAACCTTGCAAATAGTCTGTTTCTGCACTCAAGACTATCAGAGAGCAAGATAAGTCTCCCAGAGCGTTGGATGCCTCCTGCAAAAATCATGCTCTATGAGATTGAGGTGGTTCGACTGCTTACGCAAGCTTGCTGCGCAAGTATGCATTGGAGTCTGTTCCCTTGCTTGTCGCGTTACATGGGCCCTCCAGCCTTGGCATTCGTGGACGTTTAACATTCATTCTGCATACACAGTGCCACACGATCCAACGGCAAGCGTTTTGAACGACCAAGATAAGCAGGGCAGTAGAGGCAGGCTGCGTCATCTTCTCATGTCGATGATAAGCCTGTCATTTAGCTGTTTTGGGACTTTGATCATTGTATCCCTGCTCATTCTCTCAGACAAGTCAAGTATTATTACGATATAGCCTGCAGTATCATCATCTGCTCGGAGATCCAAAATACCATGAAAACAGTAAAACCGTCCCTTTTTGGTTATCATCATGTCGTCTTTTGCACCGTAGGATTCTGAATTGCGAACTTATGTGTCATCACTTCTTCATGCTTGACTTATGAATCGTCAAGCGTGGCTGGCACATAACAACCGATTCAGGCACTGTCCTTAACCTCAACGTTTTGAACCTCAATGTCGCGCTTCTTTTCGATGTCACCAAAGATCTCATCGATTTCCTCGAGGGATTTGCCTGCATGTCGTTAGTCTCGATTGCTCGCTTGACATGAGGAAGCGAAACGTCATACCTTTAGTTTCCGGGTAGAATATAGCGAAGACGATGGCACAGAGGAAGTTGGTGAGGATAAACAGGATCTGGCGGTGTTAGCGAGCTAAATATCCCCAGTTGGCAAAGCTGGCTACTCACATAGTACTTCCAACCCACACGCTCGAGAGCAATAGGTGAACATTGGGTGATGATGAGACTGATCGAATAATGAATGACTTGGACAACAGCGTTTGCCTTTGCACGGAGCTCGGTGGTGAAGACCTCAGGACTGTACTTCTAGTCAGCATCCATCAAATCTCAACACACACTGAGGATACATACGGAATAATCCAGGTCATGGGGCCCAGGAGGGCGGAGTAGTTAGCCGAGACCATGAAGATGCAGGCGATAAGGGCACGCTGGGCGTCCTCATTTGTAGGCAGGCCAGGGAGGGCTGGGAACTTGGCTGCGAGAATTGTGATGATCATGTAGAGGATAGACAGCAGGCCAGAACTGCTGACCAGAATCTTTTTGCGGCCGATACGGTCGACGAAGAACAGGGAGATAATGCAAGCAATCGGAGCCACGCAGCCGTAAAGTCCACTGACCAGGAGCTGGCGATCCTCGTCAAATCGCAGCGTGGAGTAGATGGCAGTCTGGTAGTACTGGACGAAGCTGATGCCAGAGAGCATGGCGGCGGCCCAGACAAAGGACCCGACGAACAGACGTCTGCGGAAGGGGCCGGTGCGGATGAGGTCAACCCATGTAAGACGGTGCTGGGCCTCGATCTCCTCGGTTATACTGGTCTGGATGCGGGCAAACTCGATCTTGCACCACTCATCGTTGGAGCCGTTGTAATGCCAACCCCAAAAACTCTTCTCAGCTTCCTCCCGAAAGCCTTTCATTAGCAGCCACCTGGGAGACTCGTTAAGGAAGAGCACGCCCACACCAAGCAGAAGGGCGGGAATGGCTTGAATCGCGAAGCCAAGGCGCCATTGGTTGTCATTGTGCCATTTTCCTTCGCCCACGCCGGTCCAAAGAGCAACGAAGAAGCCCCAGGCGACCACTAGTCACAGTTAGCCTGTATACTCCTCTGTATCCTCGAATTAGACTCACTCATCTGGTTGGTTGCCGTGATGCGACCACGTTCGTATGTCTGTCAAGGCAAGTCAACACAACGTCCTTCGGCATGGCTTTAAGGCTCTTTTATGGTTGACAAGCTCACCTTTGCGATCTCGGCGCCATAGACAGGAGCAACGCCGGTGATGGTTCCAACAGCATAACCGATAAATAGACGACCAATGATAACTGGAACAGTCAGTTGGGTACCGAGACATCGAGGAGAGCTGGGTCACATACGCATAGAAACATGGGCAGCACCTGCCATCAGAGCACCTCCAAGAACGCCCCACGCGCAGCCAAAGGCAATGGCCTTGCGCCGACCAAACCAATCGCTCGTGATACCGACTGATGCGCTACCCAGCCAAGCTTTATCAAGGTTAGCAATTTCTATGGACTCAACCGTATGCATTATGCATCCAGGGTTAGGGTAACCTGCCTCCAGCTTGGTAGAGCGATACAATGGCACCCCGGAGCGGCGCATTTGGTTTATCGAAGTAGCTCATGAATGAGTTCAGGGCCAAGCTCGGTGTGATGATGCCGGAGTCACTGGAGAGTAAATTAATGAATCTGTCTTGGCCATTTTAACCATAATAAAAGCACATACTAGCCATAAAGAAACCCTCCAATGCCGAGGAAGATCGATGCAAGGAAGGTCTTGGTAAACCACGGAGTTTCTGAGGCCATGGCTGCGTTCAGCGTACCCTCTGATGTAACTGGGCGGTGGGAGTCGAGATACTGTCAACAACAAGAGGAAACACGCTGTACATGTTGAGACGTGTAAATATCATCTATAGTAGCGAGACTGCTCTAACTGCTGAGTGGAATTGCCGGTGAAGGGTTGTGGGACTGTAGGAAGCTAAGGCGAGCTAGTATGCGGAGAACGTATCTAGACCATGTTGACTACTGCCAACAGGTGAACGCGGATAACGTTCCCGAGCGCTCAGTGTGTCTGTTCTTCCCTCCACGGCATAGGCAACTCAAATTCCTGCGCATCCAACGCCGTGGTGCTGCGCACGAAGATGTCGTGCCTGTCACGGATCGGGCATTGATGGGTTACATAGACGTGATGGTATAGAGGGATTTCTGGAAGCGGCAGCATTCTCAGCTTTTTTGATATCAAGATCCAAGTCCTTCTCTAGAAACGGCTTTCAGGCTTGTGGTCTCCAACTAGAGGCTTATGTTCTTGGAATACATTTCTGGGAACCATCCGCCCTGATGGCCCCAGATGGGAACAAAGGCAATGTCAGAGGCTAGATCTGATGCAATAAGGCGTTGTTATGGGAAATTGATGTGATATGGGGAGGGGTGTCGAGTCCAATCGAAAAGACAACTTCTAAGTAATTGGCATACGACGAAACTGGATCTCTTGTGCATGCCCTTGACGTTGCTATCGAGTCTGAATTAACATAGGACTGAGGTATCTGACAACTCCAATCGCATGTAACCATCGTCAGGTCAAGTTTCTCAAATTGTCAGTGAGAGGCTGCAATGCTCAAAGCATGAACAACATGTGGTCTGCAGATTATCATCTCCCCCAGATCTTCACCGCATAGTGATCCAAGCTGCCGGGTAAAGTGTGGGGCGGAATAGAACCACCTTTCATAAGCTTAGTTTCCACTCGGCATTCTCAATCACATTGAGATGTGTCCCCTCCTATGAAATATGTGGAGCTGAGAAGCATCAACAACAATGGGCGATAGATTTTGCGGGGACAAACTGAAGTCGGGGTGACGATTTCCGGACCCAGTCACCAGACCATACCCACAACATGTCAAACGTCTTCGCTCAGCGCTTGGATTCCAGGCTTTACCACATACTCAGCCAATGAGAACAACTTTTCGAGTGTTGTTCTCATGTTCGTACCCAGTCAACGAATCAAGGACAACCAAGTCAAGGGCAGGGAAACCATCTGGACAAACAGTGGGTACAACAGCTTTACAAAGTTGATTCCTTACCTTAAAAGACAGCTGACGGGCCTGCTTAGCATAGTGGCTAATGCGTTGCACTTGTACTAACTCCTTACAAATGCAAAGATCACAGGTTCGATTCCTGTAGTAGGCATTGTTTTTTGCATCGGTCTCGACCTTTTAATCTTTCGACCGAAGTGTGGAACGCATAATGATTTAGACGTCCTCAAAATATTTTGCAAACCTGGGCGTACGCAAGAGATCATGACTCCCTCTTGGTTCTCACCACGCCCAGACCCTCGGCCTCGCGTTTCTCTCTAAGAACGAAAACTAACCGCAAGACTTGCTCCTATGCTTCGACCTTCCAATTTACTGGGAGCATCGTTCCGTCTCGACGAATTTTGTCCGGGCAACTCCCAAACATGCCCAATTGTAGGCACATCCGTATCCGCAGCGCCCCCCGTCATGGTCACCTTCCTTATCTTAGCAGTGCCCGGCTTCTAATCCCGGAAATGATCCTTAATATACCCATTCAACTCCTCATTCACCGCCATCCAATCCCTCTCCGTCGTGCTCGCGTCTCTCTTCGTGGCACATAAAGGCATTAACACAAGCTGCGGCCTCGCCCAATTAATATCAAGCCTACCATCCTCCCTGTCCTCCCCGTCCTCCGGCAACCCCTCGTACCTCGCCGCCTCGCACTCCACCTTGTTGAGCAGTGTCCCATACGTCCAGTTGTTCGACGACCATTCGCAAAATGTGTTCCAATCTGTCGCCGCGAGCAACCGACATAAGACGTCCCGGTCGGGGTGAGCTTTGCTCGGTAATCTCGGTGACATTGCCGTACTTTGACGATGTGTTTGCGCAGCTGGTCGTCAAGACCAATCCTGTTCAGCATCTGCGAATTCTTGTCGAACCATCGCGCATGGTAGTACCCCTCTCGCTGGGCCTGCTGGTGTTCTAGGGCCGGGTCGCCAAAGTAGTTGCAGCGGGTGTGCGGAAGAGCTGCGGCGATGAGCTGCTTGATGTTGCTGCTGAAATTACCCTTGTCGTCGTGCGTCCAGGCTTCGGGGCAGTCGTTCATGTTGCGGTCGTGGCGGCCCTGGGACGGGTCGATCATGATGCATGCTTTATCCTTGCGGTCGGGGAGGCGGGTCGACATGCCAAGGTCAGTGATGAAGTTTTGCGGAAAGGACCTCGCGTTTCAGGGGCTGAAAGTGTCCGGGTCGAGGTACTTGTCAGTTGCGATTGAGTAGTGACCCTGGATGTTGCAGGCGTGCAGGTCGGTGTGCATGATCGGGTCCCAGATAAGGGTTTGCTTACAGAGGTTGACTGGGAGTGTTAAGTTCCCTTGCGTGAAGCGGGAGGCGGGCGGGAGGAGACGGTCATAGAGAGCCTGGAGTTGTTGGAGGCTGTACATGTTGCCGTTCATCAATTCCGGCCGGGTGATATCGCCTTCATTATGCTGTGCGAAGTTCGAGTCCGAGACGTACCCTTCGTGCAAGACAGCCAACCCTCGTAGAATCGCGCGAATAAAGTAGTAGATCAGGCTGCTGTGAAGGACTTCGCGACCGCAGTCGGCAAGCTCGTTGGGGTTGTTGATGTCGAATTTGTTGTGTTCGCAGTAGGCTTGGGCCATATTCATCAGCGAGCCGCCGTTTCTGTAGCGCATGTAGAGCGTCGCATGGACTTTGTTTCATTGCGATCAGTGCGGGTGGCTTCGCCAGCCCTTCTACTAATATGGCGGAAGGACTGATCGTCCGGTGTGCCTAAGCGATGGATCTGCACAGCCAGTAGCTTCTGGAGATTGTGCTGGAACGGGCCGCGGGCGAGGTCCGGGTTCGAATCTGGGTCTATGTGCCACTCGATGTTGATGTTAGGGGGGATAGGTTAGTTCGGGTCAACAGAATTCTCCGGCTCGTAGACGCCGTGTAGCTTCTTGACGACGAAGAACTCCTAGAAGGGCTCGCCGGCGATTTTGAGGTCGGCAGTAGTGAAGAGGGAGACGCGTGACCAGTGGTCAGCGTTGTTGTGCTTGAAGAAACGCATGAAGATGAGGCCTCTGAACCGATCGCGCAGGTCATGATGACCCAGGCGTTGGTAAGGGTGGGTTCTTGATCTCGGGGTTCTTCAAAGGGTGCGCGACGATGGTGTGGTAGATGGATTTCAGGTTGCGCCCGCCGGCTACCGAGGAACTTCATGTTGCGATGGGAGGCCTGGTGACTGACTGTTGACCTTTGGTCAGCATCGATACTGGTCAGTTTGCGCGAAACGATCTGGAAATTGCTGGAGTAGTGGTATACGTTTCTTTAAACTATGAAGGTCTATCTCGTTATTCAGGGGCGCAGGGACTCTAACTTTTGAGGCAAAGAATGGATGAATAGTAGCATGGAAATAGCGTGACCAAATCCTCAAGTAAGCAGCGTCGATTATTGTGCAGCTTTGAGTTTTATTGTCTCGTGTCGCCTCCAAGTGAACAAAGTTCTATTGTGGGTGGGGGCAAAACACCGGGCGTAGCACAAACAACACTTGAGGCTGAGACAATGTTGAGCCCATAAAAATCCAAGTATGGTAAGTCGATTGAGTGGGTGTTGGCTGTCAGAAGTGAGTTCTGAGGATATTGAAGTTTCAAGTTAAGAGACTTTATCCCAAGTGCGCTGCAGCAAGTGGGGAACACTCAAGAGAAACGCATGCGAAATCTTCAAGGACTGAAGCTGTTATCACATATCTTTGGCAAATTAACGATTGGATCTTATCTGGGAGTTTACGTGTGAGTTAGCATCAGTGATTTTGTTAATCTTGGTAGGACTTACCTACTTTTGTTTTGAATATTTCCTTGAAACAAAGAACCCACTTCATAACCTCAGCACACACTCTGGTATGCAACCCCTTCAACAAATCAAATTGATGCTGTTTTGAACCTTCTTGGTCGTCAAAAAAGTATTTACACTTCAACACTCAATGTCAAACCATCAATAAAACTCGAAACCTGACAACAAACATTGAACTTAACGCTGGACTCCAATATCCTCAGCAGACCAACTCCAGTCCAAAACGAGCACATCCTAATATATTGCCAACAACCTCTAACACTACCCCAGTTCACACATCCAACAACTCTAATATCTCCCTAACGGCTACTCCAACCCTATCACCTCCTCCCCCCTCAAGAACCTCTTTAACGGCCACCCCAACCCCCCACCAAACCCCTTCCCCTCAAACCTCCTATACACCCCCTCAGGTCGATCCCATCTACCCCCAGCAAACTTTCCACACCCGAACGCTCCATACCCTTCCCCATACATCTCCCCCTCGGGCCGAAAAAACCGTCCACTTTTCTCTGCCTTCCGTCCATACTCCCTGTCGTAAAGGATCTCCGTGAAATAGGGGTTGATGCGGCGTGTGGAAATGACGCCCGGGAACGTGTGCCCCGGGGGTTCAAGGTACATATGTGTGCGGTTTGCGTCGCGAGACAGTAAAAATGGGTGGGTGGTGATCATGGTGTGGGACATGGCGCGGCGGAGGGTGCGGTGCAGGGAGTAGAGGGTGTGTTCTAAGGCTGATCGGTGTGCCCTTTGACTTTGTCGTTCGGTGTGAGAAGTTCCAGTGAGCAGATCCTTAAGTTTGCAAGTTGAAGACCGTCTCCGCTGCTTGTCACCCTTCCCTGGAGATGGAGGGGGGGTCTGTTCCTGTCCCTCTTCCTCATCGCTTTCTTCGGCGATCAAATCCTCCACACAAACTTTCGTTCCCTCCCCCACAGCAGCGCTCAGCCCCTCCATCTTGACTCTCTCCAACTCTTCTGCCTCTAGCGAGTTCAGAAAGGCCTCATCGTCGTAAGGATGATGCCAAATTGCCCTTACCGGGGAAGAGTTTGTGTCGACAAAGAATTGGTGTTGGGACTGAGGGTCGAACTCGCGCACCCAACCTTTGGGTAGGGAGCGAAGCTCATCTTCGAGAGATCGTCGAGCGGCGATGGGGATGCCGTTTTGGGGGGTGTGTGGAAGAGATTCTGGCAATGAAGGGGATTGCATTTTTGAGGATGGGGCCTCGGTGATAGGCTCAGGGGATTGGAACAATACTTTGGCTGCCATCTTGGAGTACGGACATTGTTATTATCGTGTTTCAAGTGAGAGCGGTGCGTTGATGTCGTTTAGGCTAAAAATTGAATGAGTGGGTTGGCAGTGGTCGAGGAGTACCAATACGTCATCGATGTCCCTGAGTCGAGGAGTAGTTGGACACTCGCCATCATCCCGACGGAATTTTGAGTTCGAAGAAAATTACGAATATTTAGAAATTGCATATCAATACATCATCAAACTATGTTATTTTGCATCCAGATTCTAGCATGTCAGCATCTCCACGTCCTCATTCTGCTGTCCTTGATGTCTCAGAACACCTTAACCCTAATGATGCTGCCGACGAGGGTCTTGAGCCTGATTAAGTAATTGGTCTGTGCACGTACACTCACGTGACAAGCGTCATCAGGAGCGGCGCGTCGCGCGTACAGCGCCTAGCAGATTCCCCACGTTTCAGAGCAGACCGCGTCTTTTTCGCGATTCCTCTGTCCTGCCCTTTGCCTGCCTGGCCCACAGCCGCAACCTCTCGCGTTGGAGTCATCCGTGCGAACTGACCGACCTCAACCAAAAGGCCATCAAGTCGACTGACAGTGACATTGTTCGCATCCCTCTTCCTCCCTCCCTTCCTCCTCTTCATCCATTCGTCCCTCGGAGATACAATTGTGTGTCTGCGCTTGTGCGTGTTTCTTGCTGCACAGTGCCGCCGCAGTCTGTAACCTGCGCTGGCTTGCGCCGTCGCCAATCTCAATATCCTCTCCTACTTCCTACTCCAACATCTATATTTGACATTGTCCCCTCGACCCGACCAAGATGGGCGCCATAGGACCCATTATGCCCGACGACCATCCCCTCACGGGGATCTACAGCGCGACGTACAGCAATGTATGCACTGACAACAGGCCTTCGTCTTTGTCTCTTTGTTTAATGCTGCGCAACAAGACTGACCCCTGCAGATTCCCGTCTACGAATTCCAGTTCGGCCCCGACCTCAAAGAACATGTCATGCGCCGCCGCCAGGATGACTGGATCAACGCGACACACATCTTGAAGGCAGCTGGCTTCGACAAGCCCGCCCGAACCCGCATTCTCGAGCGTGAGGTGCAGAAGGACGTGCACGAGAAGGTCCAGGGCGGTTACGGAAAGTATCAGGGTGGGCAAACCTCCCATCTGTCCTCGATAAACTAAGAAGCGCTGACTCCCCAGGCACCTGGATTCCCCTCGAGCAGGGCCAGCTGCTGGCCCAACGCAACAACGTCTACGAGCGACTGCGCCCCATCTTCGAGTTCGAGCCGGGGCCCGAGAGCCCACCGCCTGCCCCCAGACATACCAGCAAGCCGAAGGCGCCCAAGTCTCGGCCAGCCGTTCCGAAATGGAACAGTAAGTCGCATAGTAACCGATCGACCAGTCTCCTGCACCAGGCGACATTCTCACACCGTCACGCGCAACAAGGTGCGTCGGCCCACGCATCCTCGCACGCCCACGACGACTATGACAACGCCGAGTCCGCCCTTAACGACGATGACACCCCCGACAACTTGACCGTAGCCTCGGCCTCGTACATGGCCGAGGACGACCGCTACGACGCCGCCCCTCATTATGCGTCCACAGGCCATCGCAAGCGCAAGCGCGAGGAGATGCTGCAGGATCTGACCGAGCAGCAGCACGCCATGTACGGCGACGAGCTGCTCGACTACTTCTTACTCAGTAGGAACGAACAGAACGTCATGCGCCCCGAACCCCCGCCAAACTTCCAGCCTGACTGGCCCATCGACACCGATCGGCATACGGCGTTGCACTGGGCGTCTGCCATGGGCGACGTCGAGGTGATCAAGCAGCTTAAGCGCTTCAACGCCTCTCTCGACGCCCGAAACGTACGCGGCGAAACGCCCTTCATGCGCGCCGTGCATTTCACCAATTGCTACGAGAAGCAGACTTTTCCGCTCGTCATGAAGGAGCTGTTCAGCACAGTCGACGCGAGAGACAACTCCGGGTGCACCGTCATCCATCATGCGGCGGTCATGAAGAGTGGCCGCGCTATGAGCCAGTCGTGCTCGCGGTACTACCTGGACAATATTCTCAACAAGCTGCAAGAGCTGCGCACCCCCGACGAGGTGCAGGCTTTGCTGGATGCACAGGATAATGATGGCAATACGGCGCTGCATTTGGCGGCGATGCAGGATGCCAGGAAGTGTATTCGTGCCCTGCTCGGGCGGGGCGCTGCCACTGATATCCCCAACAACCAGGGTGTGCGCGCCGAGGACTTGATTAGGGAATTGAACGCCGCCAAGAGCAAGCAACAATCGCAGTCCCGTGCCGCTGCGCAACGCTCATCAAGCCCATTTGGTCCCGACTCAGCTGGCCAGCGTCGCGGGTCCTTCTCCGCTGAAGCTGGAAAGTTAACCCCTCCCCCTAAATTCCGCTCTGAAGCCGCCAACGCTGTCACCCAACGTATCGAGCCCTTGATCATCCAGCGGATCCGCGATCTCGCACAAAGCTACGACGCTGAGTTGAATGAAAAGGAAGAAGCCGAGCGTGAGGCAAAGAGGATCCTCAATAACGCGCAAGCAGAGCTGCAGGCATTAAAGGCAAGCATCGCCGAGTTGGAAGCGCGCCTTGAGCCAGAGGAGAGTGCGGCAAAGGTCGAGCACGAAGCCGATGAGTTGGCGAGGAGGGTTCTCGCGTACGTGACGCATCAGAATAGGATTATGCTGAGGGAGTGGGTTAGGCGGGAGGTCGGTGTGAACGGGGAAACCAAAGAAAACGAGAACCCTGACGGCGAGAAAAAGTCTTCAGACTCTGACCCTTCCAAACAGACCGAACATATGGAAGACGATGACCCCCAAACGCGCCTATCCCTCGCCCAAGACCTGTATATTCTGTTAACAACCCAACGCCGTCATGAACAATCCTACGTCTCTGCCCTCGGCGCACTAGGTACCGGCTCCCAAATCGATAAGTACCGCCACCTTCTGCGCGCTTGCCTGCCTCCTGAAGACCAGGAATTGCTAGACGAGAACTTGGAGGAACTCATCAAAATGATGGAAGAGGAGGCTTCCTCCGAGGGAGTAACACAAGGGGGAGGTGTGATTGGGCCAGCGGCTAGTGTGGTCGCTCAGGTTGGGGTGTAGGGGCCTCTGACTTGGGATGGGACGAGAGTTGAGATTGTGCGAAAGTCCATTGACGAGGTGAAGGGGTTGAGCGTGAGGGAGGGGTTGTGTTTGGTTTAAGTTGTGAGAGATGGATGGGTGAGTATATTGCTGAGTGAGTAGTGCGTTCGTCGTGACTTGGTTGGTTGAGTTGGCTTGCTGGTTACACAGTTGGGTTACACGTTTGGCAGGCATACTCGTCTGTGCTGATCATGGATGGAGCAGGTGAGGTCTAATTCTTCAACCTTATACTACTTAGGGCTGGCTGGAACTATTGCTTGGGTTCCAGGGGATATAGGGAGAGTTGTCAGACACGATGGCTCTGTAGCGTCACCCCGAGCCCTTACTCCTGTCTCTTATACCGGCTTGTTTTCTCTTGCATCTTTGCCCGCCCACCCGCAAGAGATGGACGGACTGTCAACAACTTCATAAACTATGTCATTGGTTCTGGCGCAGGGCAAACTGGTTAAGGCATTTTTGACTTTGCTTCAGTTAACATAACCCTCTCTCTACCTTTGCTTAGATACATATCCTGCGTTAAGCTAGGTTAGGTAATGATCTGTCTGCGATGACAAAGCACGGCAAAAGATGGTTGCTTGGTTGTTGGGTTTCTTTAGCAAGAGCTATCAGGCGGGAAGTTAGCCGTATTAGGTTGCGTAGTGTTAAGCAACAAATACCAGCATATGGTTTAGATGGACCTTGGTCTCCTTCTGTTGACTACCAAGGCGTGAGGGGCCTTGCACAGTTAGCCCTATTTGCTTACAAGAGCATGACGATGTGGTTCAGTCCCGAAGTCCTCGTGAGATGATGGCTTTAGGCTGACCGGGAACATAACCGTTTTTAGGCAGGAGTCACGCTCATGGCTCTCGGATGTAGTTTAAGCTCATGCCAACCCTAATCTTACTCTAACGATTCACCTGAGAAGACTGAAGAGACAAGGCTTTCGTGAGCCTGAGGTTCCATCACTTGCGAATGGGCTATCGGCATGCTATGCATACAATGGCTTAGGAAAGGTGCAGATAGCACAGCGAAGACGTCTGACGAGAAAGCAGGAGTCAGGGCCCAAACCAATATCTACATTGCCTAGCCAAATCAGCTGGAACTACTCTGAGACAGATTATAAACGAGAAGCGAATATCCACGACTTCTTTAGATAGGGAGGTGAGTACCTATCATGCGTATTATTCTGTACTTGATGGTTTTTCAGAAGGGAGTTCAACAGCCTGCTTTGCTCCAGGTTCCAGTCCCTCGCGCATTCTTGCCTTTGATGCTCTTTCCAGACCCATCATCATCCCCTTGACACGGACTCTGTGGTAAGCCTGACGGTCGACTTACCATCCACTTCCCCCCCCCCCCTCTTTCCAAGATCTCATCGACCCAACCCCTCGTTGTCACAAGCGGGGCCTCTTTTTGCTGAACCTCACATTACCTCTCTTTGGACTGGAGCATTGGAGCCCAGTCGCATCTCAACACTGAACGATTGGCAACCGTTCCTCCTCAAAGTCTGACATCTCCATCAGTGGCACACATGGTATCCGCAACCCCACGAGGCGGCTATCGTTCCATAGCCAACCATAACCTCCCCCGCGCGCCAGTCAGCCACACTTGAGCTGACGTCTCACGGCCTAGAACAGCGGGCGGTTGCCCAGCACATACAATTGTAAAAGTTCCACTTGAGCTAACCCTAGATTCTTCATGCAGAGTGGCTGTGTTCCGATGGTGTGACTAGGGGCCGGCTGCTGATGCAGAATGATGACATGAAGAGGGAAACTTACCCGTCACATCTACTTGCCCATACAGGACTTCCTTTGGGCTATGAAACGGCCTTCTGGTCAATTCGATGCGATTCTCCAGCGTCGCCACAGCCCTCAAGATGACAACAGCATGCCCGACAAAGTTGTGCGTAGGCATCGGACCCAGAAACTCGATCGCCAACAGTTGATCGACAAGCTCAAGCAAGCTCGCTCCGTGGTTTCCGCTCTCGATCCGCGGGATGGCGAGCTTAACCGTCTTCTCACGATGGTTTCGGCTGTTCGGCTCTCTCGCCTACCGCTTCCCCATCCATCTCGACAAGACCACTCGCCTCAGCAACTAACACGTCAGCTGAAGCGTATTTCAGCTTGCCATCGCCAGCTTCAGTGGCGGTTGCATGATAAGATGGGGGCGGAAACGAGGGAAGCCGAACCCCAGGACTGGGTCGTGTGCAACCCCTTGCTAAGCGATCGTCATTGTCAAGGCTCTGATGCGGTTAACCTGGTTGGCGCTGGTGACGAGCTGGTTGGACGCCAGCTACCAACGCAGAGCACAATTTATCCACTTGGATGCCGCTACCGCCACCATAGAGGGCCACTGTGATCCAATTCACTAGCACCGAATGCAATACCTTTGTGTAGATGTCTCATCCGATTTCTCTTGATGCCAAACGGACTTGCGTCCTCAGCACTAATACCACATCGATGGCAAACATTGTGTGAGAGAGCTGGCGTTGGCTTCGTGTTGAAGCTTTCGTCAGCTCTAGCCATACTCCGCCTGACCAAAGCCACAACAACCCGTCGGATCTGATCTAGAGCAGAGACGAGCGGGCGGCTCCCGACGCAAAGGAATGCGTGGAAACGCTGACCCTAGCTCCATCACTCGATGACCTGCCGATTCATGCAACAACCAGGAGGGTTTTCGCTGCGCCCTTTGCTCCAAGACCACCAGCTGATCTGATTCTCAGTGACCCTCCGATTGAATGCCTTCATTTTCAACTCAACCCGGTAACTCTCTGGCCACAATGTCAGCCATAGAAATCCCTGCAGGTCATCTCCTTGCTGGCAAGCTACCTAGCAGGGGCCGAACCGGCGAACACGGGAGGCAGCTCGGCGCAAGACGGGACGGGCAACGACAAAGAATGGGGCACAACTGGGCCGCATTAGCGCGAAAATGGTCAGCTCGGCTCAGCAAGCTTTCTGCGAAAAATTCGATGTTCAGCACGCCGAGATGCTTCAAAAATGACAAAAGGAATAGCTGAAGTTAAGACACGAAGAGAGCGAAAGGGCTCCAAGATCACTGGTCTGTGGTGGTGGCAAGTGTCCCTGCTCTTAGCCGTGGCGTTGGGCGTGCTGCGAGATCTGAATGGTGCGCTGCAAGCAGCCAACCATCGCGCTGAACAGGCAGTCGCCTCACTGGCGCTTGATGGCTCCAGTTGTAACCTGCATACTCGACTGCCCTGTAACCACAGCTCGAAACGACGAGCCTCTGTTCCAGCTGTTACGCTGGAGACACCGGGAGACACCGTAGCATCGGAGGAGCTCGAGACTGGGAGAAAGAAGCATCATCACATCCGAGTTGCGCAAGGGTGGTTGTTCGTTTTGCCCCTCCCAGCAAATAGCGGTCAAAACCTCAAAGTCCCACCATTGAGCCGAGGGGAACAGGTCGGCTGGGCAAAAATTGTTAAAATTGCGTCGGAGAGAAGATTTGAGTGCGTAAGAGCCGCAGTCTAACATGATGATCGACATGCAGCTCGTCTCAATCTGCGCTCTGCAGCCCGTATTGCGCTTGCAATCCGAGAAGGTTCTGCAGGTGACATTTAGAACATGTAAGTGAGCAGATCGAAGTGGGTAGCTCGCATCGGCAGACAGGCGTGACCGGGCAGCGACAAGCGAGGACCAGGACGATAATGCCCTGTTGTTGCGCTGCAGCGAGCGCCATTGACCGGACGGTGACTGGATGGGGCAGCCGCGGCGGGGGACGTACGCAGGGATCGAGGAGCGGGTGGCCTGAGTTGGTGGGCCCCGCCGTAGGGCTGAGGAAGCTGCTGTTTGGGGTGCAACGGCCCACAGTGCAATGCGAGAGATTGCTTGCCTGCCAATATCACTGACTGTCAGCATGTCCAACTTCTTCGTGTACGAATCCAAGGATAGTTTTGTTGCAACATACAACCCCGTGATTTGTGATCTCCGATGCTCCATGTTGCACTCGACACAACTCTATCTCCGTCATTTAGGGCTCGGGCGCAGTTATGGCTGCCTCCCGGATCCCTCGGGAAGCCGGAAGAGCTGCGATGATCCGGATGGTCGAGCATTCCCAGAGAAGAGCGCGGGGATCTGCGATCCACGGGGATGCGTCGCGAGAGCGACTGCACAACTTGACGGGCAAAATGGGGTACCAGGAGAGTCAGTGAAATTCGGTGTGTGGCAAGTGCAGGGTTTTATCTGCCTGCGAGTCGCCTGTTTTGAGCCAAGCTGAGGAGCGCTAACAGCGACTTTCAGCTGCCATGAATAGTGCGATGGCTTCGAGGAATGGGCGACCGTCAAGCTGCAGTCTGCAGCCTGAGGCCTCAGGCATGAGCCGCTCGCTGCCCTTCTTCCTCTCCTCTCCAAGCGCCCCTTCTCCCCCTATGTCCTTCAGCACCAATGATGCCAACAGCTCGACCAAATATCCCATTGAAGCATGCCCAAGAATTCGCCAATTGACTGCAGGCTCAGCTGCGGAGTTGCTAGCTTGTCCTCCACCATGAAGCGAAAAAGTCGTAAAAATTCCGCGATTTCGATCCCTTGCTGGTGATCCGGGTGCCTCTCCCAGGTTGCGGTGCTAGCAACGGCAGTCGAAGCGATGGCGTACAGCTGCATTCTCAGCCAATTAGAGCTACTGAAGGCCAGATTCGCTGCAAGCCGTCATGCGCGTTGCATCCTGTTGCATCCGATTGTTGCATTCTGGGATGTCACCCCCCACCATCCGCCTGTGAGCCTTCGCGCTCCCATACTCTCTCTTAGCAGCACCCTGCAGCCGTGGTCCCTTCAACCAACTGCAGCCTGATTTCAGCGACTCAGCAACACCCCGACGGTTTCTTTAATGTCCATCATCGCTCGTGTGGATAAAAGAGAATCAGGTCACAATCGCTCGCCTGCCACAATGCTGATGGCTGCTGACGGCGATCAAAAAGGAACAGTGCTTTAAAGAGCCAGAGAATGCCCCATGCTTTAGTCACATTGGCCCGGCCGCATGCATGAGGCTGGCTGGTGAGCGCGACACCAACGCGTGGGAAAGCGTTGAAAGCGCAGGGATCAGGGACGTCGGGGCGACGTTGCAGCCTCGCTCCCAACACGGATCAACTGGTCCGCGCCAACGAGCCTCGTGGGAGCTGAAGCACAAAAGCTATGCCAGATTTGGAGCTGGCGCTCGGCGATTGCCACCACCGCTATCCAAGCGCACGACGAGATAATGGATGGATGGAATTTCCGCTGTCAAAATGCGTAAACTCTGGGAGTCTGGTGTCTGGGCTGTCATGGAAGTGCCATCGCTTTTCGGGGCCAAGAGCGATGGTCCTTGGGTTGTGCTGCTTGCCGATAGAGTTCAGCTGCCTGCCACAGCGCGCTAACACGGCGCCAATAATGCCTGAGCAGCACACTGCATATTTTGAATCGTTGACGGCCTTGGATGCTATGGTTTACGCTAGCAAGCAGCTTGTGTGTGATCTGTAATCCGTACGGTACATGTACCCTACCAAGCACAGCTGTCGGAGGTGTGGCTGCAGTCCCACAGGAGCCCCCGTTCCGTCCACAGAGGTTAATCTTCGCTCGCAGACAGGGCACAAACAAGCTCGGCCACCTGTACATCCTGCTGGGTACCAGCCAACCACATCGCGAGATGGTAGGTTGTCTGTTGCTGAGTAACGCCAGCCTTGTCCCTCCGGCTGGCAGGATGAACTACCCAAAACCTTCTTCTCTTCCAATTGTTTCAAGTCCTCGGAAATGAGTTCATCACAGAGTCGCGATGTGCCGCGGAAATGTTGGGACGTTGCTAAGAGGTTATAAACGAAAGTTTTGAACGATCTACAGCAGGTACACAACAAGCCCACAGGGCCCATGACACCCCATGACTGCTGAGGGTGCCACTGCGGGCCTGCTAAGCCTGGTCATTCCTATTTTGGGAATGGGTGCCTCTCCCGGGTTGTCCTTTAAGCAGCTGAGAATAAGAGGGGCGTGGACAAATGCCCACTTTCCAGGTTGGCCCTAGGAATCCCGGCCCACAGGAATTCGGTGTTGTCGAACAATGTCTTGGGCTCTTGCTTGCTTGCTCCTCTGCAACTGGCCCGATACTCTCACAACACTATGGCTACCTGTACTAAGATTAAGTGATGGCGACAACGATCTAGGTTTGTGGGCATACGGCAGGGTGGATCGCTTTGGGTTCACCGCGGGCCTGGACCTGAGCCCGAGTATAAGTCGTCAATGACCTGCCCCCTCCCCCCCCCCTTTCGGGGTCCGGGACCCGTTGTAACTCCCGAGTTCCGATGCTTTTGACCTTTTATCGTGCTGTCCGAGGCTTCTAAGTTGTGTCTGGTGGCTGCCGGGCGCAAAAACGTGCTTCCGACCGGTCCTGCGAGATCGCAGCTTGTCTACGTCTAACATGTAAGTCCCCTCCCTCTCTCGTCTTGTTGCCCGAATTGTCACTTCCCCCAGGCATATACACCCTCCCTCACATACACTGGTCAAGGTTTTGGCCGCGGTCAGGTTATTCACCGTTCTGTTATGCCTATGTTAGCAAACACTCGGCTTGGTGAATGATGACGAACGGTGTTCTCACAACCGTCCCGCTCTGATCCTCTCCATGAGTGTTCAGGAAGCCAAGACCGTTCCTCCAGGGTTTCTCAGCGTCAGCCATCTAACGGTCACTAGCCTTCCCCCCAAAATCCGAAACATCAAACCCACGTCTGGCCCAGCCAGGGCCGAGTGAGTGGCTAAATTGAGAGCGAACGTCAGCCCAACCCAGATTCCCCGGGGGCTGTGCCTCAACCCTGAGAAGTCAAGCTTCCCCGACTCCCAAGGCCCCAAGGTCGAGTAACCGAGTCAGAGTACCCTTGCCTAGTGATAGGGACGCTGCCTACCCCTCTTACGGACGTAATACGTACGCACGCACACATTTCTCATACACCCGCCGACGCTTCCAGCAGGGGAACTATACCTTAGCACTACCCACGCCCTTGGCACAGTTTTAATTTACCTAAGAATCAGCTAGTGTTTTTGCAAGGAGGGGCGGTGCTACAAGGACACCGGGACTTTCAGCTGCTCCCATGCCAACCCTTAATACACTTTCGGGCCGGGGTACCGGCCCCAATGAAGACTCCCCTTTTGGGAACCCAGTACTATCTCTATCATCGTCGCACTGGTACACGAACCACTTAGGCTTTCTGAGGCCTCCAGCTACGTCTACCCTCGTGCTTCTCTCTGTCCTGTCGGGCGCGGTTGCCTTCCTGTTTCTGCTCTGGTCGCGGTGTTCGACTTCCATCATTATTGCTGGTGCCACTTCTGGCTCACCTCGGTCAAGAGAATCGGGTATACCTCGCGGGGCTACCACCTCTGCTGACGTCAAGCGCAATCCGAGTCTGGCTCTGCACCACTCAGGCTATGACAAGTCCAGGGTCACGAAACCACGGCACGACGGGAACGGTTTGACTTGGCAAGCTGCCAGCCCGGGTACCCATGCTGCGGCTGGTTCGGAAGAAAGGGGGACTGTCCAACAAGGAAGGCATTCAATCTACACGAAGGTGTTTTTCACGAGCTCTGGCCAGAGAAATGTTTTGCGACTCGGATTAGCGACATCTCCAAGCATGGCTACCCTGGACGAAAAGATTCCCGAGAACCAGAGTCTCGGGTCAGCGTCAGCTCCGCCAGCGGCACCATCACGTGCTGCTAGTGCGACTGGTGCGGCAGCGGATCAGCCACGCTTTGCGCCCGGCTTCTTGGGTGTCACGGAAACAAAGGGCTTTTCCCCATGCGACTCATCGCCTGCCACACGTAACGGCAGCGGCAGCTGTTCGGATAGGGATCAACTTAAAAGAGCAGGCCACAACCTTTCACAACGCGCAACAATTACGGGTAAACGTAGGGCGGTTGTGGTGGAGTTGAAACGGTCGGACGAAGGGTTAAATAAACTAGCTGGTCTTGGGGCCCGCCTCGGACCTGAAAGCGTGCATGTAGGTGGGCGTGCGAGTATAAGTACGCCTCAGCCCCCTTCGGTGTTCTATTCTCCCGACCTGATGCAGAACATTACTACAGCTACTATCCCAACCACTGCACGTTTTCCAGCTCCTCCTCCACTTACACATCAACGTCCTTTTCCCCATAACGTACCTACACCTGCGTCAGTAACAGCGCCCTTGTCGGCCTCACCATCATTAGCACCAACATCAACGGCGATCCCCCTCCCCTTCAACATTAACAAATTCCCCTTCATCCGCCCCCCTCCCCCACTCCCATTCACCCCGCCTAGACTGGACCCCATGCCCGGCCCGCCGCTGTCGTCGTCTGAGTTATCATCACTCGTGGACCGTCACCCTAACGACTTGGCATCAGCCCCGCCAACCTTTGGCTCTGATCTGCTCAGCATGCCGAATCCGGATTACGCCGAGGGTATAGACGACGCCGAGGTGAAGAGTATTGCTAGCGGAGTGAGCGAGGGATCTTCGACACAACAGCAACAGCAACAGCAGCAGGGGTCCGGGTCGGGGGTGCCGACGAAGAGGAGGTCATATAATAAGACAGCGCCGATTGGGTTTTCAAAAGAGGAAGTTTTGGGGGTTTGGACTTCGGCTCTGACGTCGGGATTTAAGCCTGTAGCGGGGAATGGGAGTGAGATTGAGTTTGTGACTAGGACAGTATATGCGGAGAGTTTGGCCCAGGGTAATCGGATCCCGGGTAGTGAGGTGACGTTGAGTGGGAATAATGCACTGGGGGAGAATGATTCCTCGTCGGGCAAGGAGTCGGGAGATAGGGAGAAGATGGGGGAGAAGCAACAAGCCCAGTCTCTATCCGCGCAACAAACCGAGCAACAAGAACAGGATCACCATCAGCAGCAGGAGATTGAGGTCCAGGGAGAGATTATTTCAGTGCTGGATGGAAATGGACATGGCTGGACCAGGCATACAAGGGTGTATGGCGGGGGTCCGTGCCTGGCGTGTCGGTTGGCCAGGGAGAGGGATCCGACTATTCCTGGGGGGTTTTATGGAGAAAATGTTCCAGTTGAGGAGAGGAGGTATTAGCCTTTCCTCATGTTGGCATGCGGCTTTTAGAGGATAGGAGAGGAGGGACTCCATGAAAAAAGGTGAAGGAAGGCATGGGTGGCTACTAGTAGAGGAATGGATAATGGCAACAAACTTAGACACCAGGCAAGAAGAGCATGCTTTATGGCAGTGAAAGAAGGGAATCGCCTAGAGGAGTCGAGGAAAGAGCATAGAGTTTCAGAACGCAGGACGCAGTCATTCATACCGATCACTACCAACTAAGCCAGGGGTTTGGCAACTTCACAGCCAACATCCTGGTGCTTGCGTATGTGTATGGCATGTTTGGCATGGTCTTCATGGTGCTGATTCCATGGTTTTTGGTTTTGGAGATTGAGTTGAGGCATGGCATGAATAGTTACGGTGATGCAGCCAGAGTTGCGGCTTCCAGATCCAAAGTTTTGGGCTGCTCAATTTCCCTTGAGCTTTTTGGACGGCTCTTTGGAACAAGTTGGTGCATGTCTGAAGGCATCTTTACTTTTGCATTCTGTGTGTTTTGAGCGTGAATATTGGCGCTTTTGGGTACACATCTCTTGAAGTACAAGGAACGTACGGCGTCAGGGTGTCAAGCCGGTTTAAGGATTACGGGTGGGTGGGGATACCAGAGTCATTCCGGGATTTGTTTTGTAAAGCTGAATAAACACAATAAATCTTGTCCTGAACGGAGATTTGGTTCCCTTCATGCTATTGGGTTTAAGTATACATTGAATAAAGTCTTGCGGCATGCTGAGTGAGCTCCGGAGGACGCCCAAGGTGTAAAGTAATGCCGTCCAGAGATACTTGTGATTCATTCCCCTTGAGGTGTGAGGGTGGAAAATGGCTAACTGGGCTACATCTTATAAGCGTAAAGTTAGATATCCCGAACTTCTTCAAGCGAGGAAAAGTGGCTTGTATTCGCTTGGAATTCCAGTTCTACTCAGGTCAACCTTCCCGGTAGCTGAGTTCTGTCCATGTCGATAACAATCCTGTCTCTGAAGGAATTGTCAGAGACTTACTCTTGAGAACTAAGAACTTGTTATTAACACCTGGTGTAAGCGAAATTTGCAGCTGGATGATTATTGACTGCTAATTATGGTGCGAAGGTCATGATGGGGACACTCTTTATTGCCGAGTCCCTGAGGGAATCGTCGCGTTCACTCCTCGTTGACAATCGCAAAACATCTTCCCAAGTGTGAAACCTACCTAGAACTGAAGCTTCAGGATTTGGAGTTAACTCGTCAACAAGGTCTGCTCTCCCTACGTCCTCATTCTCGTGACTCCTCCGCAGAATTCAAGAGGGTCAGACAGAGGGAGCCCAGGCTCAGGGCCTGTGGGCAATTTTTTTTTTTCAATTTTGAGCTCAAGATTGAGCGTTTCGGTGCCACACTCAGCTTGTGAATGTGAAAACAACTCGCAGTCTATGAACAGTCAGCCTGAGACTGTTTTCACTTGATACAGCCGTGTTACGCTGTTGAATTCTCCGTTTCTGGCAAGGAAGGCCAGATAAAGCGGGAGTTTGAATACTTTGCACCAGATTTCAAATATTGAGCACAATATAGTGTGGGTGGGCAAAAGCGAACTGTAATTCGAGAGATAGAGATATTCCATGATCAGTTCAACTCTAAAAATCATCGTAAAGATGAAAGCTTCCCGGCCGGGAATCGAGCCCGGGTATCAAGTGAGTTTAACTTTACAAGCTTGCATACTAACTCCTATACTGCCGAGAATCTCGACGGATCCTGATGACCTTCGGGAGTGGGGCATTATTCTAGGAATCATGAACAGAAAACCAGAGACGGCTTTGCCGAATTCACGCACTCTGCGTGAATAGCCTTGAAACTTGTAATCAGATCAGGAAGACAGAAAAGTAGCATGTCTGCAGACATCCAGCTGAGTTTCAGAGGCTAGAAATCATGGATTTTGTTAAGAGCAAGTTGCAAGGGACGTCTGGATGCTCCACTCGTTCGTCGTAACTCGAATAGAAGACTGACTCGCGAACAAGTGCACAGCCTTGGGGTTCTAAATTAAGGGCTGGATGTGGAAACAAATATATAAATGCCATGTTTCCAAAGGATCAATCACTGATAAAGTCACCCAGGGCGAAACTGAACGATCAGAGAGAGCATGAAAGCACTGCATTCATCTCAAGCCCACATCACCAACCCCGGGAATTCCCCCTTCATTGTAATACACAGTACGTGCCTTGCCTTTATGTCATGACTCTCTCTTATAATCAGATCGCCGAAACAACCAGCCATCGGCTCAGTCGGCGGCGGCTAGGTCGGATCGGGTCCCGTTGGCCTGGTGCCATCGTCCCATCTTATCCAAACCTTCTTAAAACCCAACCCAACCCGAGGGAGTGGGTCGTCACCGGTCGCGGCCCGCACACCATCAATGGCGGCGCGGCGACGTAGCAAGAATAAAACTAAGAACAAAGAAAAAGCCGAGAAGCTCGGCAATCTGGTATTTACCATCAAGTCAACAACGAGATGGCCATAAAGACGACCAGATCTCAACCCCGATCTTCTCCAGTGAGGCCTTTCTATTAGTCGTTGAAACCGCAATTGCATGCACGGGAACTGGAGTCGACCGTTGGATTTAGCTGCCAGTATGTTGGCGGCCGTTATGAAGTATGGATCTGGGGATCGGCGGCTAAGCGCCGTCAAGATGGCCAGTGGTTCTGCAGGGTACAGGTGCGGTGATTCATGTACTGGCGACAGCTGCAGGGTTGCAGCTGGCGGCTTTACAGAATGCTTAAACAGTGGGCTTTGATTTCTTTGGCTGATGATAGCTCTGAAGTCTCTGCGGAGGTTGTCCCACTTGAGGAACGGGCAAAACGGCATGGAAAGATAGGAAGAAAGCAACACTCCCCAAGCCAAACGAACCTGAGCCGGCAGAATGATGGTCCATGCTCATTTTCAAAGAAAAGCACACTCGAGATCCGAGCCCAGGCAGGAAGTCTTTGGTTGGTTCGCTGTTTTTGGCGTCCGCGCGAGTCGCATGTGGACATGATGCTACCTTCTGCGGCATTCAGGGGGGCACTAGCTTTTCCAGCAGCTAGCGTGAGCCTCTGAGGGAACGGCGCAAACCGTTGAGATGGATGGAATGGGACAATAGTCTTTTCTGCTCATGGAAAGGTGTCATTGACAAAAGAGTCAACAGCCCTTGCTAGAATCCGAAACAGCGATTCCTAAATTTGGAGATGGATGCAGCGACGCCGCCAAGCCGCCTCCTGGCCGTTACAGAAGCGTAGGGCCACGGAACTCACCCACGTCCTTGGCTTAGACGCCCAAGATATGGTTCATCGCAAATCACCCATCCGGATCCCAGCAGTGGAGTGGGAAAACCCTGCTTTTGTGAGCCGTCCTGCCTTCATTCGCAGAGCAAATAATACCTTTTCCAGGTGCATAGAAGGACAGTCTGCTGATCTCCCGCCGCCAATGCTAGTCGTCCTGGTAAAAACCGAATCGTGAGAGCGATGTAAAAGTTGAATGATGGCGATCGGGGCCGGAGGAGCAGGATGACAAATGCCTGGCCCGAGACCCCGGACCAGCCACAGACGTCGATGAGGGAACAAACCGTAGCGTGCACCTTGCAATTGATCCCTGCGCTTCTGCAACTCAAAGAGACGACAATCAGAAAGACGGAGCTCTCAACAAAGAACTTTGGAACAACCGACAGGTGGTTAAAATAACGATTTGTTTTGATCAGGTGTTGTGGGAGCGAGTCCGGTTGTTCTGGCGAGGATGCATACAATCTGGGTGTTGGTGACCGTCAAAGTTTTGCGCTCACGGGCCGCCATTGGCTTGCTCCTGGAAGGCACATGCAGCGCTAGCCCGATTTGGCTTGGCCACATTTAGGCCGCGCCACGCGGGGTATGACGGCTTAGCAGGGCTGATGGGCCCTTAGCAAATAAGGCAGTGGTTTATATGTGCAACTGTTAGAGTTCAAGCGCAGCCCGATGCAAAATATGTCATCAAGCAGCCAAATAAGAATGCAGCACTCTAATTGGCCGGGCAGACCGCTCGGCATCAAAGGCAAGCACAGCAGTCGTTCAACCAGGGTGGTCCACTACCCGCTCGGCCTACACCCCTGCCGCGGTAGAGGGTTGGCAGCCAGTCGTTTTGGCCCGTTTTTGGCCCGTTTTAGACGGACTCTGAGGGCTTTCAGGCTGGGAGCCCCCTTGCCGGGAGAGCCATCGATCGCCCCGCCTGAGGCGTGTGCCGCTGTCCAGGACCAGGTACATGCTCCATCAGGCCGACCCACTGTCCTGCTTGGCTGCCCTGACTGGCCTCTTCAACTCTCGCTTCCTCTGCAAGCCCTCCCTTCCGGTTCTCTCTCCTCCTTCTCTTCTGTAGTCGCCAGCACGCCACCCTTCCTTTTGCCCTTCTCTCTTCCTCCCTTCGTGGTTGTCGGCCTCTGCGTCTTCCACGTTCGCCAGTTCGCCGTCGTCATTATCGTAATTCTTGATTGGAAGCTTTTTCGTCCTGTTCGATCGACTACTTCTCGCACATTAACTCTATCCCGTCTCCGCGTTCTTTGGACCCGCTGCACAATCCACGAGCGAAATTTGGGACAAAAAGGAGGGCGTTGGAAGCTGACAGCACACCTCACTACGGTCCACGTCCACGGCCAGTCACGACGTCGACGACACCGACACGCACCACACTTAGAACATTTTTTTAATCGTGTATTCTACGCTTACTCTGCGCCGTTTTCTTTTTCCGTCAACCCATCGCCGTCGCCAGTGTGCATCGGCCGATTACTTTCTCATCTGCACGCCTAATCCACGACTCGACGTGACGATTCTACAGCAGCAGCACTAGCAGCTTAATTGTTGCCGACCGCTGCCATCGACTGCAAAGGACGCCCAACTGGTTTTAATTCTGATCGTTGGCTGGTGTGCACAAACAACTCAACCAAGCCACTTTGGATCGAGTCAAACCGGAATCTAGTTCAAGCTTGCCTCCGTCCCATCTGCTTGTTGTCTGGCAGTGCTGACAGCTGCCCTCGTCGCCACCAACCCTCTATCCGCTAGCTGCAGTGCTCAGTTTAGGGTCCAGGCTCTCCACAGGCTCGCCTTGACCTCCCTGCGTCACGTCACGAGGCCTGCTACTTTTGATCTAAATCGCTCTCGTCTTCATCGATCTCGCGCATTTGCACTCTTTCTGCTTTCTGCTCTGTAGCTATCGGCCATCATCGATTGCCCCACGTCACTCCTTTCAAGAAACCGATCCTTTTCCCATCACCATTTCAATCAACATCGACATTAGCATTTCCATCATCGCGTGCAGCAGTTTTCTTGCCTGGATTCGCCAGCAGCTTTTCCCATCATCGTCATTTCGTCATTTCGCATTGCATCCTCCAAGAGAGGCTGTATAGAGCTTGCGTCGCGCTGGGTTGCACGTTCGATCACGTCTTCTCTGCGCGTCTTGTCTTCTATCTGCATCGCTACTTAGGTTTCTAATATCTCTGCATCCGCCTTTCGACCAGTTGCCGGTCGAATCTCATCTGACTGTCTCCGCGAAAATGGACTCTGGAAGTCTCACTCAGATGCACGCTCCTTTTAACCAGGCCCCCGGCATGGGCATGCCCTCGGGTCTCGCGTCGCGTCGCGGTGGTGCGCAGAACATCAAGCCGCTGTCCTTTGACGCGCTGAAGTCGGCCTCCGGCGTTGACAATGGTCTGCCCACTCCCCGCACTGCGCGCTCTCACCTGTTGGCCGGTCTGCGTACCGCCCCCAAGTCGGCTACTGTCTCGTCCTTTTCGACCCTTCCCTCCTCCCCCACGACTGCGGCCCCACAGGGCCGGAACCGCAACTCTATGATAGGCGGCGGCGGCGGCCTGTACGACGCGACCAACCTGTACAACAACCCTCCCAAGACATCTCTGCCGCGCTTCGCCTCCCAGCAGCCGCAGTTGCAGCCCCAGGCCCAGGCCTACAACCCCATGATGGGCTTTGCCCAGCAGTACACTACTGATCAGGTGCTGGCGCCCCCGCAGATCAACCTCGACGATGCTGCCCGTGAGGGCACCATCGACCCCGCCCTTCATGCCCAGCTGCTCTACACCAACGCGTACCTGACGGAGCAGCAACAGCGCCTCCAGCAGCAACTGCGTGCTCTCCAGGAGGCCGCTCAACAGTTCCAAAACATGAACCTAAACGGCCAGTCCCAGATGATGCAGCAGCAGATGTACCCGTCGGTCTACCAGCAGCAGCTCCAGAACACCCAGGCCATGATGGCTCCCACTGCTCCTCACCAGGCTAACATGTACGGCGTCTACAATCCTGCCGCTAGCCAGCAGTCGCTGTACATGGACCAGACCACCCAGAGCCAGCTGAACGCTCAGCTGACGGCTCAACTCAATGCCCAGCTTCATGCTCAGCTGAACGCCCAGATCCAGGCTAACCAGGCTCAACTCGTCAGCGCTTATGCTGCTCTTCAGCAGCAGCAACAGCAGGCGCAGCAGGCGCAGCAGGCGCAACAGCAGCAGGCTCAGCAGGCCGCCATTGGCACTCCTCGCGTCCAAGTTTCTCCTCCACCCGCGAGTGCCAACAATAACCGGCCCGGTTTCCGCGTCCCAACCCCTCCTCGTTGCTTCGATTCTCCGTCCGAGTCCGCTAGCAATTTGACTCAGCAGAACGCTGCCCGTCGCCCTGGCCATAAGAAGACCCCCTTGGGTGGCAAGACCCAGCTGATGATTTCGGTCAATGATGAGCCGCTCAAGTCGGCCGCTCCCAAGACTGCCGTCTTCCCGCTGACCCCGATGACCTCGAGCTACGGTCCTGGCCAGGCCCGTGCTGGCGAGCACCCGATTCGTCAGCCTCGCAACCCGCCGTCTCTGGACGAGCTGCGGTCGAAGCCGACCGCCAAACACGAGGGCAGCAAAAACTTTGTTGCCCGCACCCGTCGCTCGGCTGTGCATAACCTTGTCCGCGCTGGCCTCGAGCGCCGTAAGGAGGCCCGCAGCTCTGGCTCCGGTAGCACCAGTCCGACCTCCGAGACCACCGAGGAGGCGATCCAGACCCCCCTCACCGACAACGACAGCGACTCGGTGCGCAGCGGTTCCGGCAGCCTGATCGACCGCGACGACTGCATGTTGCCGCCGAGCACCCGCTCCAGCACCAGCAGCTGGGGAGCCATCGGCTCAGATCGGCCTAGCTCCCGTCAGAAGGCTGAGCGCAAGAATAGCGCGGAGAATGTGAGTCTGACGCCAGATAATGAGGGCTCTCGCGAGCAAGCTGAGAGTTTTGCTGCGCTGTTAAAGAATCGCGGCGGCAGTGACAAGGCTGGTGCTGGTGCTGGTGTGGAGGGCCAGCGCAAGGCGCCTAGGCTTGTGCTTACTAGCGCTGAGAAGAGGAAGGCGGCTGCTGCCGCTGCTGGGGCTGTCTAAATGAGGGAAGTTTGGAGGTAAGGAAAGATAGGGTTGAGGTTGTTTTGTTCTGGTTTTTCGGTGGACAATTTACGAAATACATGTCTAACCTGTCGTACATGTCTTTCTTGAGGCGAGAGGAATGATTTCTTAAGTTGACAAGGGGAAGAAGGGAAGGAAGGGAGACCCTGCGAGATCGGGTTGCTGTGCGCCCCGTCCTTGTCTGTCTCCCCATTTCTTACCTACTTAACATACCATAGTGCTCTCCATGGAAGTGTTCCTGTTCCCTCTTTGGCCTAGCCGGCAAACATGGATATGGCATAACTGGGCTGTGGCTATGGCTTTTTGATGATATGAAGCTAGTTGCTGCTGTTGTTCTTTACACTTGTAGCTTAGGCTCTTAAGCAGTCCTCGTAGGCTTAGGTTAGGTTCTTTCGAGTGTGGAATGGATTGGTTCTGTTTTGTCACTTGTCTCTTTCCGTAATGAATGATTCGTGTGGTAGGTGATGTCTGTCCCGAGTGCTGTACTTGCCTGGTGATATGGAACAGGTGAGTAAAGTGTTGTGCTGTTCTCAGATCTGGGCCTACCTGAGCTTAGAATTTCTGGCAATTGAGGACTAGGACTAGGGGGGAGGGAGTGAGTTTCTTGGAGGGGCAATACTAAAAAGCCCAAGGCCAGGCAAAAAAACTGATCCAGTTGATCTGAGCTAACAAGCCTCTCGCTTAAAGACGGACTCGAAAGCTTCCAGCATAACCTGCTAACGAAAGAAATGAAAAGAAATGAGCTCCAGAGACTCCGGACAGATTCCTGGAATGTCCCCCAACTTGCAGTGATGCGAGTCCAAGGCCTTGATGATAACTTTCCCTCATGACGCCATCATCTCCACAGTTAACTCACAGCACACGGACAATCTCTCGGTCGGACGACACATACGAGAAGGGAAGGTAGTTGTTGCAGTACTCTTCAAGACACTTTAGAAACAAGAATGCACTGAATGTTGATATCGCTGATGAGATGTTGTCATGTGGTGCAATATGGTGCGAGAATGACATTGAGCACGTATGGATGTTGTGTAGCCATACAGATCAAGAAGAGTGCCAATGCGCAGAGTATTGAGGAGGGTTGCCTATTATCTCTGTCTGTTGACAGGATGCATCATGATACTCAAGCATGGAAATAGATATCTCTCCGAGATGACTTCAACATTTCAGATATTCCTCCCCAAATATGGTGTTAGATGCTACACCTTGCACCTCATCGTCAGCCTTATCGTCGTCATGTGGTTAATTCCGTAAACGCCGTTTGTTAGGAGTATTTGAGAGCCTGTAGCGTCGCAGGCTTCGAGAAGAACACGAATGTTCAGACAAGACAGCTGTCTAGCCCAACAAACGTGCCAAATCTTAACCATCAGCAACACAACAACCTACCTTCCCATCAATTACCAAAATGTCCCCTCCCTCTGCCGACGTTGACATCCAGCCAATCACAACTGAGCCTGTCCCAAATAAGGCTGCCCCTACGTCAGCCCAAACCCACAGCAGCGCCAGCCGGCTCACCGGTCCCCTTACCTACTCCGGCAGCCTGGACCAGTATGAGCAGTTTGATGTTACGGCTGTTATTGGCCGGGAGTTTCCCACGCTGCAGTTGAGTGAGATCTTAGAGGATGATATTAAGGTTAGAGATTTAGCAATTTTGGGTGAGTACTTCATTAATCCAGCCAGTCAGGGGTTGGGGACGTCGAACTTCTAAGGCTACGAGTCGGACTCAACTCTGGGAGAGATAAATTAAGCATGGCTGACCATTGAACATAAAGTCTCTCAACGCGGTGTCCTCTTCTTCCGCAACCAAGACCTCACCGTCGATCAACAAAAGACCCTCGCCCAAAAGCTGGGCGAGCTTACCGGCAAACCGGAAACCAGCAAGCTACACATCCACGCGCTGGCAAATAGCAAGCGGGGGATTGCGGTCGACGAGAACGGAAAATTAGACGATGAGATATCTGTTATCTCGTCGGAGCAGAACAGGAGGTTCTACAAGGAGAAGTACGATCGGTTAGGGAAGAGGTTGGGGAGTGAGGGGTGGCATGCTGAGTAGGTTCTCCATCTTTCACACAACCGTCCTCTGAGCATGAAGCCAAGTGAGTGCTGACCATGTTGAATAGTATTACATTCGAACACATCCCCTCAGACTACGCCATCCTCAAGATCACGCATCCGCCGGCCGACGCAGGCGGCGACACGCTCTGGGCGTCGGGCTACGAGGCATATGACAGGCTGAGTCCCGCGTTCCAGAGGCTGGCTGAGAGCCTAACGGCTACGCATTACCAACCGGGGTTTAAGGAGGTCAAGGAGAAGTTTGGGGTTGACTTGATTGAAGATTATCGAGGGGCGCCGGAAAATAGAGGGTTGGAGTTTACCGCAGTGCAGTAAGTCGCATTTCTAACGTTGTTCTCTTTGTTGCTTTTGGAAGTCCGGGTCCGTGCTCTTATCGTTGGCTTCTTCATCATTACTGTTGTTATTTTGTCGGCCTTGAATCCTCCTTGGAAAGCTAAATAAAAAGGGATACTTGCTGACGAGGACAGCCCCGTCGTCCGCACCAACCCTGTCACAGGATGGAAGAGTCTCTTCGCGGCCGGGAACCAGATAGCAAATGGCCGGATCAACGGCGTAACGGAACGCGAGAGCGAGATTCTCAAGATGTACTGTAAGTTATTTAACTCTCCTGGCGTGGTGATGTCCAGGAAAGGGGATGGTGTCAAGTCACCGAGAGGCAGTTGGTCAGTGAGGACACAGGCTCACACAAACAGTCACCCAACTTATCGTCGAAAATCACGACCTCCAAGTCCGCTTCCGCTGGAACAAAAATGATCTCGCCATCTGGGACAAGTAAGTTCATAGCCTTGTAAAGTCGACTCACCTAGAAAGACTCGAAGTTGACTTAGAGTCTTGTGCAGCCGGTCTGTCTTCCACACTGCTACGAAGTAAGTCGATATGGGCTCACTATGTTCTGTTACTTGTATGGGATGGGATGATGCTGACGATTGATAGTGACTACGCCGGCAAAAGACAAGGTAATCGGGTTGTGTCGCTGGGGGAGAAGCCGTACTTCGACCCTAACTCGAAGTCGAGGAGGCAGGCGCTTGGACTGGTTCCCCAGGAGGAGTGAAAGGACTAAAAGAGGATACTGGGGACTGTAAGAGTCGGCAAGGGGATCACGGGGGACAAGCCGGATTATTAAGTACTTGATTAGGGAATGAAACTACCAAGGATTGACTTCTTCGCTTTGAACCCTTCGGAAACCGAGTGTCCCAAGAGAGTTCGGAAGAGAGTTCATATGAAGTGGCTCGTATAGATGTTGGACTTCGAGATCTCTTGAAGACTGCGTGTGCACGTCATGATGTTTCGGCGTTTTCAGCTGCCCATATTCGAGCCGTTGTCTGCAAATGGAAAGCGCCAACCCTATATTTGAGCTATAACCGGCGAGAGTGAGATAGTTTGACCTCCGGATAGTCGATGTTGTAAGTCGCGAGAAATGCTCACATTCGTCCTGAAGAGAGATTCTTCTGGCAAAAATTCCCCCGGGGGGGTTTCTAGAAAGCGAGAGACCCGGCTGAGAAGGTTTAGGCAGACTTTGAAACCCCGTTGGCACTTTTCAGTAAAGATACCCCATTACCGTGTGAAATGTCGACTATAGTTTAGGTTCTTTGGCATTCGGAACCTGGTAGAAGGACACACTTTGGGTAATAGAATGCCCTATGCTGGTCATGATGGGATTTCTAGAGGGAGGGGAGGTTGAAGAAGGAAACGATCGATGGTTGAGATCTGATAATCGCGTGAACAACGCCCACGGGGACAAACAGGGCACAGCGCCTCGCTGAGCCGCACAGTCGGTGCGAGAAAGTGGGGACCATATCTTCGCCATTTGAACCCACCAACAGACTCCTGGAGCCTGCGCTTCAACCCTTTCAATCGCGCAACCAACAATCAAGCTAAAAGCAAACATACGGACATGTACGGATGTACCTACCATTGCGATCGGCCTAGAGAAGATGCAGATCCCGCAGACGAGAGGAAAAATGGTTCAATAGCAGCAAACGAGCATAGCTGAGCAGGGAATGGGTGTGTCGTGCCTCACGAATGCAGAACGTAACTTCGTAAAAGAGCAAAAATATTTAGGAATGGACATACTTGG
The DNA here is from genome assembly GCF_000221225.1 of Thermochaetoides thermophila DSM 1495. Taxonomy (NCBI): domain Eukaryota; kingdom Fungi; phylum Ascomycota; class Sordariomycetes; order Sordariales; family Chaetomiaceae; genus Thermochaetoides; species Thermochaetoides thermophila. The sequence continues at coordinate 61,515 of NW_006383034.1, forward strand.
CTAGGCAGCCATTATGTTTCTGGATGTTCAACGCATAAGCTTAGGTCGCTAAATTGGATGAAACAATGTAAATAAGCACACATAGTCACATTGAAACGTTACTTGGGGCGAGTAATTTGCTCTTAGTCAGCTCACAGTCACATCACCACAATGGTCATCAAGCAGGCTTACCCCCAGACGGGGCTGAGCTTCAGCATCAGAGCACCCCATCGCATTTCGTGATTGGTTTCCTAAGCTGAGAATAAAGAGGAATATTCACTCAGCCCCTCAGAATAACCCGGTTGCTAGGACTTTATATTGTCGACGAGATATAAAGTTGTAACGTTGTGCTACTCCGTTTGCTTGTCAAGATTCTGCAACATGATGGGGTATACTGCTGTCCCAGGTGCTGGGACCCAAGCGATCGTTGAATATCAGCAATATTCCAACGAAACGACGTATGGTGGAAGAGCGAACGAAGAATCTACGGCACCAACAATTACCAGTAGAGTTTCCCTACTATGCTACGGCATTACCTCACCTCTGCAAAACCTCGCTCTTGCACCAAACACAGTTCCAGCACCAAACGACATGGACGCAACAAACGAAAAGCCCCCCGAACAAGACGAAAAGCATAACCTACTCACTAGCCATCATCATGGTGATCATCAAACCCGCCCCCTCCCGCTCCCGGCCCAAATACTCTACTGCACTCGCTGCCAGGGCGCAACTTACCTTCTCCTCAAACCTCTCCCCTACGATGACCCCGAAGCTTTCCCCTATATCTGTCTCAATTGCGCATTCAGGGATTGTGATCCACGATTAAAATTCCGACCAAAATCATGTGGCGCAGAACTTCTACCCAACGGCGTAGCATGGCGCTGTACGCTATGCGGCTACCCCGCTACAAGCCACAGTGAGCCAGCTCAATGGGAGAAGAGAAGATGGCCTACTCATAAAAAGTGTTATGACAAGTGGAAACGGTGGTTTTGGATGAGGATCGTGCTGGTAGTAGTGCAGTTGGGGATTGACCTGGCAACGTTGGTGTTGGTTCTGAAACGTTGGAAGATTTTGTGGGTTTGTTTTATTTACGTGAGTCCCCTTTTCTTTCATTCGGTGGTTGTGTTGAAGGGGGCTGACTGCCAACTGACGGTTTAGATCGGTATCTCCCTGTTGGGCCGACTAGCCGCTTTAACTGCGTATAGGGGGCTTGCGTGGGCTATCCTTCCATTGATGTTACAGGTTGGCTTGCTGGCATTTTGGGGAGGTTTTCTGGGCCGGGAAGCGAAGCATATGAAGAGGTCCATGGAGACAGGGTCGTGGGTGAAAATTGGGCTAATGGTTGAGGTAATGTAAGTTTTTCCTGTGCTTTGAAGTGAAGCTGGGGACTTGGATGAACACTGACTTTAATGTTGCTTGTAGACTCTATCGCGTCTTGGACACCGTCGGCCTCGTGCTGATTCTCTTCCAGTACCACTACTGGGAGAAGTGCAGAGAATTTCTCCCGCGTTGGAAGAGGCCGCTCCTTTCGTTAGCAACCTTTTTTGTATCGTTTTCTGTTGTAAACTTTTTGTGAAGGCAGCATTCGTGCCGCTGAGCTACCTTTACATGTACAGTCTTTAATCTGCAGTTCGACATAATCCTAATAAACGGGAAGTGTCATTATATCTGAGCATCGAACTGGAAGAGCTGCTCTCTATCATCAACGGAAACCAGATGCTCGGGGGAAGACATCATGACCATATATTACTTACAACCACATGAAACTGAAATCATTGAACTTCTCAACCCTCAACCCGGACCCGCTAACTTCTGTACTCAACAATAAACCTCCTCTCGACAACCTGCAAGGTAACATTATTTTCCTCTCCCTCAAACCGTAAACTCACCCTCCCGGTCCCCGGCTCGGTCCCCATCACCTCGGCCTTATAAAACGTTGTGCTATCCGGATACAGCGCCAGCACCACCTTGCCCTTCTCCAGCTCCGGCAACTCCGCGTCCGCAGCCGGCAGAGGAATCATGTTACTCGCGCTGGTGCGATACTCGACCCTCTGTTCCGGCGGGATGTCGGGATCTGCGTCTTGGACTTTGTACCGTCGCGTTTTGCCGTCGCCAATGACTTGCTGGACTTTGCCGAGCATCCATTCGGTGGTTTCATTGGGGTTTGTGGGTTTCGGCTTGAAGACGACGTCCTGACCTTTATAGAAGGTGAATTTGGTGCGTTGGCTTGAAGTGCCGGTACCTGACTCTGGAGGGACGCTGTCCGCTTTGCTGGGGGTGTCCCGCGGCGGGACGCTGTCGCGGTTGCTGGTACGATCGCTTCCTGCACCAGTTCCTCCAAGTTTTCTGCCAACTGGTGAGGGTACCGGTGAATCTCCCGATCCGTCAAAGTCATATACCGAGCTGGGGTCTCTGTCCCTGTCCCTGTCCTTCTCTCGCGTACCCCGTACAGACGACGCCCTCCCCGAGCTCAAGAGACCTCCCCTGTCTCGACTGGACAGGCCAGACCCAGCCTGACTATCACTCTCCTCCCTAACTTTCACCAACGCCTTCAATACAGTCACATGCTCAATCAGCGCATCAATCTGCTGCTTCGAAGTATCGGCTCCCTTCACTCCTGCCCTCAATAGGGAATCCAGCTTTTCTTCCTCAGCAGCAATATCAAAAGAGCTTGAAGTTTTGTTCTTGGCGATGTGGGCGTCCTGCGCAAGGATGGCGCGCAGCTGGTCGTTGTTGGCGTTCAACCCATCGAGCATGCTGCGAATGTCGTCTTTGATCTGGCTCCATAGATGAGCCTCTTCGCCTTGCGTGCTGCTCGTGTTGCGGGTAGGGGCGCGGGATGTGCGGTTGCGGGAGGACATTTCGGCTTAGGAAAGAAGGGGGGTATCGAGGGTTGTCGGCCTTTGAGGTTCGAGGGCTCGTAGACGAGGTTTAGCTAAACCAGGAACTGTCGAAGAGCTGAGATAAGAGGAGATCGGCCAGCGATACTCGTCTAGACTGAGCTCTTATCAGCAGGTGGATCATGTAGTATACCGGGCGCTGATGCAGACCTTAGAGCAATTGAACAAAGTCTTCTGATTGAGCAGGTAACTGAGAAATGGAGAGGGGCGTCGTCGGAGAATCACGAGGGAGTGTGGACGTCACTCGGCGTCATTATCATCAGCGCGGGCGTTGCCGTCGAATTTATTTGAAGCGTCAATTTCCGAAAACAGTAGTCTCTGTCAACATACAGCATACATGCGCGCAATAGAGTCGGCTCTTAGCAATAGGAACTCTCACACAATGATCGTGTTGCTGCATCACCGACGAAGCTGTCGCGTCATCGGGGAAACGCGCCTAAGTGGAGGCAACGAACACAGTTAACAATAAGCGATGCACACTGTGCTTGATCGGCAGCAAAGTGGAGCCAGAGCCAAAGAATCCCCCAATAAGCTCACATCTATCCGCCCTAATCCGCACACAGTAACCCCACAGATTGTTGTCATGCTGGGTGACGTAAAAGGGGGAGGGGTCAGCTCCATCGACCATTGATGAGCTAGGTAGGTCCATTGAGGTCCCGCTCGTTGGGTTGATGGACGCGTACAGGTTGCGGCCTTACATTAAGCGTTCTTTCTAAATCAATACCCTATTAGTAGTACTGTTCACTTCCCCTGTCTCAACCCGGCAATTTCGACTTCATCCCACATCCTCATCTTCGAGTATCTGCTTTATCAGAATCCTGACAACAGTCTTATAATCAAAACCACACCATCACCCCCAACATGCAGATTCCCCTCATCCAGCTCCAATGCGGGGCCAACTCCTACGACTGGGGTAAGCAGGGCCGCTCCTCTTTGGCTGCCCGCTTCGCGGCCGCCACAGCCGCAGACTTCACCATCCAAGACGACACGCCGTATGCCGAGGTTCGTGGGAGGTGCTTTTCCCTGTCTCTCTTCCCTCCCTTCACTCCCAAGCTAATAACCCCATGTTCTTTTGTTTCAGCTCTGGATGGGTACACACCCCTCCAACCCCTCCAAAGACGTTCTAACCGGCCGCACGCTTCTGGACCTTGTCCAAGACAACCAAGCCCTACTCTCGACGCCTATCGTCGCCCGCTATGGCGCCAAGTTGCCCTTCTTGTTCAAGGTGCTGTCTATCAACAAGGCATTGTCGATCCAGGCGCACCCAAACAAGAAGCTTGCGGAAGAGCTGCACGCGCGGGATCCAAAGAACTACCCGGATGATAACCACAAACCGGAAATGGCCATCGCCTTGACAAACTTTGAGGGGCTGTGTGGATTCCGGCCGTTGGGGGAGATTGTGGCGTTTTTGGAGGCGCTAGAGCCCTTGCGGGAGCTTGTGGGGGAGGAGAAGGTGAGAGAGTTTGTTGAGACCATCAAGAGCACAGAAGGGGATGAGTCTGAGGAGGCGGTAAAGAAGAATAAGGCTGCTTTGAGGGCCATATTCTCGTCGTTGATGTCTTCTCCCGAAGAGAAGATGAAGCAAGCGGCCGATAAACTTGTCGTCCTCGCAACAGAGACCTCCTTCTCTGGTCTTGGGCTTCCAGACAGCCAGGAACACCCCCCCTCATTGTTCGCAAACCTAGTCCTTAAACTCCATACCCAATTCGGCCCTGATTATGGATTATTTGTTCTCTTCTTCCTCAACTACGTCACCCTCTCTCCCGGCGAAGCAATCTTCCTCCGCGCCGACGACATTCACGCCTACCTGTCAGGCGACATCGTCGAGTGCATGGCCAACAGCGACAACGTCGTGCGGGCCGGCCTAACCCCCAAGTTTAAAGACGTTGACACGCTCGTCAACATGCTCACGTATGATTATGCGCCCATCGAGCAACAAAAAATGCAACCCACTGAATACGCATACGCAACGCTCAACCGGGCGGGGTACTCCTTCGGCTCGGAGATCATGTTGTACGACCCGCCTATCGAAGAGTTTTCTGTCGTAAGGACGGTGTTGAGGGGCCCAGGCGCAAAGGCGACGTTTGATCCATTGGAGGGGCCGAGTATTGTAATTTGTGTAAAGGGGGAGGGGTATATCTCCGTGGGGCCGAAGAGGATGGAGTTGAAGGAAGGGCAGGTGTTTTTTGTGGGGGCGACGGCGGAGTGTGTGTTGCAGACGGGAGAGGGGATTGACGGGGAGGAGGAGTTTGTGACGTTTAAGGCTTTTTGTGAGGTTGAGGATGTTGAGGTTAATAGGGATGCTTAGATGGTTGCCACTGGTGTTGTTGGTTTGGACGGCCGGGGGATCGGCCAAGACTTTATCTGTTATAGAGCTTTATTTGGGTTGCTGCATCGGTTGTCCTGCTGGCAGGGTGACTGGACATTTCTCTTTACTTATCCATGTTTCTGTATAGCACTAGCAAGTCGTGTTTGTTTTCTTTTCATCAGGCCTGCTAATGGCACTCATATCACGGTTCGCCCCACCCCCCCTTTATCCGCCGTCCCGGCTCTCAGATCCGCGAAGCATGCACAATATGACACTTTATCCAAGAATGTGCCTAGATTACATTCCCACCGTTGACAGCCACGCGAACCGCTCACATACCTCAAAATAGAGGCGGCTTGATATGGACATACATACGCAGTGGGAACACGCTTAGGAGGTTTATCATCTCTGTCGTGGCGAGCCACATGGTTTTGCATATCACACGTAAAGAAGCATTTCGTGACTGGCTGCGGGGACGGCTGGCCTTATATTTTCTCCTATCATCGATTCATTTTCGGTGGAGGTCCGGGCCGTGAGCGATCTGGATGAGTTAGTTTCCCTGCAGAGTCGGGCTGCTTTCTGCGTGCTAGAGAGTGACAGACCAATAAGCTAATTCCCGGGTGTGTGGATGCAATATGGGAAAGATATTGGAACCCGGATTTTGGGTCCTTTGGGAGTTGTCAGGAGAGAGAAGGGGTTTCGTGTGTGTCCTGTGAGGAGAGATGGGTCGGTCCAATATATAGAGGTGCTCCCCACGAGTCTGGAAGGTGACAAGTCCGGGTCTTTGGCTTTTTGCCCGACCTCGGTGCCCTGGTTTGCTGCGATTACTTTGCTTCACTATCCTTGGCTGTTGAGTCGTTCATAATGGCAAAGTTGTTCTTCCCTCTTGCGTCATGGCTGGGTGCTTCATATGCCCTGCCCCAATGGCCTCCTAATCCACCTGTGAGCCAGCCTACGCAGACACTTTGGGGACAATGTATGTCCACACTCAGTCCAAAACAATTCAGACTGTTGCATGGGAGACCGAAATGTGCTAACTTGATCCTCAGGCGGCGGTGTTACATACGAAGGCCCGACACTATGCCCTAACAATGCATACTGCTACAACGACGGGAAGTAAGTTATCCTCTCCATCCTCTCCATCCTGCGCGCAATTAAAACCTTCAGCCCATCAAACTCCCACAAGACAGAACTTGACCTGCACCTAATCAAAGTTAACGTCTTGCCCTTTGACCGAAACGCAAATGATCGTGATCCTTACCGCCTAATCCCTTGAGAACAATGCTGACTATGGCCTCTAGCATCTGGTACTCCCAGTGCATCCCCATCGAAACAACTCAGAACCAGCCCCCAGCCACAGTACGCACTATCACGACCATCTTCAGTGTGGGTGGGCCGACGCCGACTGTCGTCTCGACGCGTATTACTTACTATCAGCCGCCGACACCAACGACGCTGCCTGTTGTGACCGTGACGCTGGTGCCGGATGAGCCTTGTAATGTTGGGTATTTGTGCTAGGGGATTGATCGCTGGGTGAGTTTTTATTTGGGGAAGGAGAGGGTGAGGATCGTGACGGTGATTGGAGGTGAGGTGAGTTGGGGGGTATGATGGGTCATGGTGACGTTTGATGAGGGTGAGTTGACTAAGATTCCTGGTTACCTAGTTGTAGAGAGATTTGCGATACAGGATAGTTGCCCAGGTGTCTAATCAAGCCAATTGGGATTCTAAATCCCAAGTGTTCAAGTTCCTGCCAGTCCCATCATGCCCTCAAGCCTCAAGTCATCATTAAAGCTTGCGACTCGAGATAGCTAATGAAACAACTCATCTGCAGTGTCTAACTTCGCATGTTTCCCCATCACTTCCATTTCGATGAATCCAAAAATGAGTCATTGACTCTTCATCCATTCAATCCCTTGAAGCTTTTACTTAACTTCACAAGTTGAAGACAATAGCGATGATAACCATTCGTCTCATTTCCCCAGAACACTACGTTGAAGACCCCTCCCGCCAACCCCTGATGCCAAGCCTCACCGACCACCGCATGACCCACCCCAAGTCCTTAAATGTGGGGAAATCGTTCATCAGTTTTTGCGGGGAAACGGGGCAGAGGCCAGACACGGCGCGTCGAAGCTCACTCTTCTGCATGCATCGCATGCCTTGCAAGGGTTTTTTTCTTTCGAGGAGCGCATGCGATCTGGGACATGGAACGAATCGAGCAGGTGGGTTGGGTTGTGCCTCGGCATTTTGGCGCCTTCCCCTCACTTGGATAAGTCTTAGTGTTCTTGGATAGCGTCGAACTTGAGGACAACGTTGCAGGATTCGTTCGCTAAACCAGGAATTGCTGCCGTGTAGGTAGTATCAATCACATCGGGGAGATCTGAGGGATGGATGCGACACTTACTGCATTCAAGTACAAAAGCGCAGTCATGGAGACCAGGAAGTTCATCCCGTCTCCTGGTGTAATGGGTGAAACGTGGCTTGAGTCTTGACATTTTACACTTCATCTTTAACTACGACTTCCAAACTAAAACCCACCCACTCGGAGCTTAGCTACTGCACAGCAGGAGCCACACTGGCACTCCGTTGTTGCATCCGTTCTTCCTCCTGCGGCCGGAAACTTGGATCGGACTTCGGAACGATCCCGCATGCGGCGAGCGGACTGAACCCCAATGTGAGCCTTCTCATTAATCCGGCCACTTCAATAGTCACCTAGCTCAGCCCACACAATCATTCTTACGGTCTTGCCCAGTATCAACACCCACAATGGCGACCTTCCCCCTCGCCCTATCTCTCGCTGGCGCCGCCGCCGGCACAGCTTACTTCCACGCGCGCCTCTCCCTCGACCACGACCTCCTCTTCTTCCGCATCGTTGGCTCAACCGCTTTGAACCTCATCCGCGCCGTGCGCGCCGACCAACTCAACCTCTTCTACCTCCTCGAAAAGCAAGCCAAGACCAAGTCACTCGCCAACAAGCCGTTCATCCTCTTTGAGGGCAAGTCCCACACTTATGCAGAGACATACGACCGCGTGTTAAGGTATGGCACCTGGCTAAGGGAGAAGCTTGGGGTCCGGGAGAAGGACATCATCGCGCTGGAATACCAGAACTCAGATACCTTTGTGTTCTTGTGGTTTGCCATCTGGGCAGTGGGAGCCACGCCGGCGTTTATAAATTACCATCTTCAAGGGGAGGCGCTCGCGCATTGTTTGAAAACGAGTGATGCGAGGCTGGCGGTTGTAGATCCCCGAGTGGCGGGGAATATTACTGACGAGGTGAAGGGGGCGGTGCCGGGGATGAGGTTCGTGGTGTTTACACCGGATGTAGAGGCTGAGGCAGGGAGAATGACACCCACGAGATATATGAATGAGGTACGCTCAGAGGATAGTTATGTCGGGATGGCCATCCTCATATATACCTCTGGCACGACTGGGATGCCCAAGCCGGCAGTTGTGTCGTGGGGCAAGATTTATATGGCGGGGATGATGACCGCAAAGGGGACGATGATGACTTGTGAAGATGTGTTCTACACTGTGGGTTCATTGTCCCACTTAGGAGTTTCTGTGTGAAAGCTGACCGATCAGTGCATGCCCCTATACCATAGCGCTGCTGCCTGCCTTGGCTTGTGCAGCGTCCTCTTTGTTGGAGCAACCTGCGCCATTGGCCGTCGTTTTTCGACCAAGACCTTCTGGAAGGAGGTCCGTGAGACCAAGTCAACCATCATTCAGTACGTCGGAGAGACATGTCGCTATCTGACCGTCGCGCCGCCCGAGAGGGACCCTGTGACGGGCGAGAATTTGGACAGGAAGCACTACGTGCGCGCGGCCATGGGAAATGGATTGCGGCCGGATGTGTGGGATAAGTTTAAGGAGAGGTTTGGCATTGATGTGAGTCCTCTCAAACAGTCATTTCAACTCATTGACACCCTGGCTGAAGAAGCTGAGCTGACTTCCGGCAGACTATCTTCGAGTTCTACGCCGCCACTGAAGCCCCCGTCGGCTTTTGGAACCAATGCCGCAACGACTTCGGCAAGGCAGCTATCGGTCGACTAGGCGTATTCTCCAGCGCCTTCGTCAACACCCGAACGGCAATAGTCAAGCTGGACGATGAGACCGAGCTTCCCTGGCGAGACCCAAAGACAGGTTTCTGTCGGCGTGTCAAGAAAGGCGAGGCTGGCGAGATGATTGCTGCCCTGCCGGCAAACGACATCAGCAAGCGGTTTCAGGGGTATTATGGCAATAAGTCAGCCACAAACTCCAAGATTCTCAGGGATGTCTTTAAGAAGGGAGATGCTTGGTAATACTCCCCATCTAGCCCCCTTTCAGCAACCCGACTGACCTAAGGACCGCAGGTTCCGCTCCGGCGACGTCCTAAAATGGGATGCCAACGGCCGCATCTACTTCCACGACCGCATCGGTGACACCTACCGCTGGAAGTCCGAAAACGTCTCGACCGCCGAGGTCTCCCAGATGATGGGCTTGCACCCGCGCGTCCTCGAGCCCAACGTCTACGGCGTGCAGCTCCCCCACCACGATGGCCGCGCCGGCTGCGTCGCCATCGTCCTTGACACCGAGCAAGTTACCCCCGAGTTATTAGCCGATCTGGCCGCGCACGCCAGGGCAAAGCTGCCCAAGTATGCCGTCCCGCTTTTTCTTAGGGTTATGAAGGAGGTAGGAAGGCAAACAACGGGCACGAACAAGCAGCAGAAGCACGTACTCCGGCAGCAGGGAGTTGACCCGGCTAAGGTTGGGGGGGATAAATTGTTTTGGTTGAGGGGTGGGACGTACGTGCCGTTTGGGGAGAAGGAATGGAGGGAACTCCTGGGGGGAAGGGTCAAGTTGTGATACGGCCACATGGGACAGCGTTCGGGAATTGTTGGGTACATATAAGTATTGAGTGGCTGTTTGTTCCATTGTTAATACCAGCGTTCTTGAATGGATAATGGGAGAGATTTTGAGATTTACCGGGGCCAGCACTTCGTGGGTACTCGGTGCATTAGTATCATATTACGTACATGTAGCCCCCTAGGCTTCGGGATTGTCCTGCCTCAGCTACCATAGGTAGTATCTCGTTACTGTCGAGTTGACGTCCAGCCCAGAGCACCATGGCCAACGAGGGCCTCACTGTCAGCTACAAAGCAAGCGCCTGGTGTTCTTCACTGCGTCCCGACCCCCGACTCCCGGAAGATCGGGGACCAGCCAGAATCCAGACGCCAGCTACCTATGTATGGTCTGATCCATGGGTGCCCCGCCCCCACCAGGGACACCTTGGCGCATTGCGGATTGCCTCCGAGCCGAACCAGGTTTAACCAGGGACGGGAAACTTTAGTTGCGACGACTCCGACTTTTTTCTTTTTACTTGCGCCGCGCCGGTCGTATCCCCGGTCCATTGGCCTTCCGGAGTGACCATTATGATTTGGTCTTGATTCCCACTAGGTACCTACCCGTCATGGCTGGCGTGCTCAAATCGCTCATCAACAGCGCAAAGTCGCTCGCCATTGGCGACTCGGGCCGCAAGGCCGGACTGCGCGAACTGTTTCCTGTCGTTGACAAGTCCGTCGACGGTGAAGACTGTGATCGTAGCTGCGAGACCTGTACCGTTCACTACCCCAAGAGCTTCAAGATCAATGAAGACGACGAGCTTTACGGCTTTGTCAAGGGCTGGAGCACCCATGTGCTGATCGCGACCGGCAAATCGGACTGGGTGCACGACGTCGCCAACGAGAAGGGCAGCTTGATGCAAGCCATTGCCAACGCGCGACAGCCTACCAATGGGGTATGTTTAATGCCCAAGGCAGTTCCTCCATCCTTAACATTCACATCAGCTTGACCTACCTACGTACTCCTACAGTGCTAATGTTCTCTCTCCCCAGCGTTTGCTCCTCTCCGCCTCTAACATGCCCACCCCCCACAACCCGCCCTCCTACTCCGAGCCAACCACCGTCCTCCTCCTTCCCGCCTTCATCCTCATCGAAAACGTCACCCCGGCCACCGTCCAAACCATGATCGACAAGATCATCTCCATCGCCCCCACTACCACAACGCCCCTGTCCCACACTCTTCCCCCCATCCCCCGCTCCCTCGAAGCCCCCCTGCCTGAAGCCGCGCCCGTAACCCTCAAAACTCTCACCACGCGTGCCTGTCCGCACGCAGCGGTGATCCTGCTGTGCAGCCAAAAGACGCGCGACGCGCGCTGCGGACAGAGCGCGCCGCTGCTGCGCAGAGAGTTTATGCGGCATCTGCAGCCGCTGGGGCTGGCGCGCGATCTGGACGATGAGAGGCCCGGCGGCGTGGGGATTTACTTTGTTAGTCATGTGGGCGGGCACAAGTACGCGGCGAATGTGCTTGTGTATCGAAAGAGGAATGCGGCGTTTGCGTTTGCGCCGGGGGTCAAGGTTGATGATGTAGGACATGAAGGGTATGAGGAGAAGAAGGAGGGGGCTGAGGAGAAGGGGAGTGAGGAGGAGGAAAAAGGGGAAGAGGCGGCGCAGTGTATCTGGCTGGCGAGAGTCAGGCCGGAGGATTGCGAGGGGATCGTGAAGTACACGGTGCTGAAGGGCAAGGTTGTGAAGCCGGAGAAACAACTGCGTGGCGGCTTCAACCGTGAGAAGGGGTTGTTAAGTTGGTAGATTCGCATGTGTCTATAGCCGATTTTCGATTTGTGGATGGGTTTGTACTTCAAGGGTTTGGGCCTGGACGATTCCCCGTACGTCACTTTACGGAAGGTCGATCGGGAGTGATCATAGAAGCCCGACATGTTTCCTGCAAAACAACCAGAGAGGATACCCAGAACCTTGGGCATCAGATTTGAGTATTAGAAGGCCATTCGCAGAGTCGCCGGTTCCTACATCAACCAGTTGGATTTCAGTTTCTAGTTATCTATTATGTTGTCCGTTTTAGGCTTTTCCTTACACTTCCCCCTGCTACCACTCCGAGTTTTCTTCCTCGAAGCAAACTGGTATACTAAAAAGACTGTCAACAGCCAGCTGAGTCCCAACATTCTTTCGAGACTCTAGTCTACCTAGCCAATGTTCGCGGTCAGCAATCCTTTGAAGAGATCCCGCTTGAAGACCCCAAAAGCCCGATCCAGTCCCTACCCGGCTTAGCCCTGGACCCACCAACTTCTGTTGAAAGTCTGCTCGTTGGTACTTAATCCCCAGTTCATCACCCTGCCGCACCGGTGGAGCGACCAGCAATGACGTGCACCGACCACGGCTCCTTGCGGATCGACCGTTCCTGGGAGCCGCAACCACGTGGGCTTGGCAATCCACCGAATTCCGAGTAGAAGTGCGAGTGGAACCGTGGCGGTGGGACGGGACCGGCAGTTCCCTGGCAACTTGCAGCATCAACAGTCAGAAGGAGAGCGACAGTGAAGTTGAAGCCGGAGATATACTGTGTTTTGGACTCAATGCTACTGTCTGGATGTTACCGAGGTGGTAATAGAAGATCTGAGCCATGAAAAGATAAGTGAAACTTGAAGGCCAACCTAAGACGGACCACAGGGCAACGCAGTACACACGGGATGAACACAACTTGAAGAGATTGGGGATCGGGTATATTCGAATCATGAAGAGAAAGAAGGGGGGTATATTGCTGCTGGTTCAGCAACCAAAAACAGGAAATCTGCTCACTAACAGCTGGATAACGGCTTTTCTAAGCAAGCATAGGACGGCCGTCAGGGTCCGTTCTACCGTCTAAAGTGTCCCAAAACGGGCTCAGCCATTGCTTCGGTTCAACCGGAGCAGGCCCTGAGTGATGTCGAAGCTAAAGCCAAAATCGAAAGCTGAGGCCAAGATGTGAAAAAGAATATGGTTGGCCGCAGTGCCAATGGGACATCAAACAACATCAGTTCTAATTATACACTAAGTTGGTCAGAAGGCTCCGGACTTCAGAGCAGATCCCATTAGACAGCTCGGTCACCCACACCCAGCTCTACTGCGTGTGTGCATTTGAGCTGCTCCCGGGGCCCAACTTTTGGAACCAGCGACTGATCCTAGCTCTCATGCTAGGCTTCTTCGCTAGGCCGCTGCCATTCAGACCGTTCGGCATCCCCATAGGACTGGGGACATCAAAGGCCATGGCGGCAGTGTTGAGCTCTACGCTCTTCTTCCCCGGCACTATGACAACGGCGGGGGATGACGGTGTCGTCGGGGTCGCCGCCGCTGAAGCCGATCTAGATCCAGAGGCGCGATGCAGAGTGAGCGAGAGAGGAAAGGAGAAGCGTTTCCGGCGGGTCTTGCCTTGTTGTTGGCCTTCAAGCTGCAGTGGTTGCTGTTGCTGTTGCTGTTGCTGTTTCTGCGTGGATGTGATTTGGGTTGGCGTGGCAGAAGGTGCTAGTGCGGGTGGGGGCGCGGGTTCAGATCGCGGAGCTGAATCGGCCACCATGCTCGTCGTGGTACCTGGTGCAATTGCTGCAATTCCGATGCCAGAATCGTCACTGTTGTCGTCCACGACACCACCAGCAGCGTCGCTGGCACTAGGCTCACGCAGCGGCGTGAACGTCGCCCCGGTAATCGTTGCTCGTTTCGGAGCATACAACGGCGGGACGGCACGAATCGTCGGCGTGACTATGGGCGTTCCTTCATTTGCGGCTACAGAGGGGCTGGCTCCTGGCACAGGAGTTGAGGTTCGCGATCCAAGAGGCGTCGATGGTTGTGAGATACATGCCCTAAGGCTGTTGCACCTCGCAGCAGGCTGGTATGCCGGCAGAGAGAAGCGTTTAAGACTGCCGAATTTCACGGATGACGATGCTGACGGTGGATCTGTGGTACCCGGGTCGCTCTGGCGGACAGAATCCAATGTCGAACCGCGGGTCCACGTGTTTCGGCGGCTGCGGGTCGTGCTGCTGGCTGAGCCGTTGACCAAGGGAAGGGCTGCTGCACTGGACGAGGTCAGCGACGAACCTTGCCCGAGACCAGGCACAATGGCGGGTGAGTTGCCGTAGTTCTGGGACCAGTTCTCGCTAAGGGCAACCCAGAGGGCCGTCGCAGCGATCAGAAACTTGGTTGCATTGTCGACGGCATAAATGATGCGCTGGTCGGGAGAACTCGGTGAAGGGGACACCGAGAGGTCGGTACTGGGAGAAGTCGGAGGAGGGACCGACGTCACAGAGGCCGACCGTCCGGTCCGGGTGATGGGAGGGGTCCGGTAGTGCGATGGCGAGACAGAAGTGTAGGTATCCTGCACCTCCAGGCTGAATGGCGTCAAAGTGGCCATGACCGGGTGACGCCGAGTGTTCGGGTTGAGGACGCTGAAGGTGTAGCGGACCTGGGGGGCCCCGGCTTGGCCCAAAGAGTCGCCCGAGGTCGGCGTGGAAGACAGGTTATGCCTACGTGCCCACCGCGCCGTGGTAGTCTTCCCCTCAGCATCGGTATGCATAAAGTCATAACAGCCGTTCGGTAACGGCTTGGCCAGCCAGACAGACCCATCATGTAGCACGATCTCGGCCTCATCCGAGTGCTTCAAGGGGCTGTACACGGCCAGGAGGTTCTTCCCCTCCAAGTTCTCGTCGCTCTCGTTTTCGGCAGCATCCGAAGAGGCATGGTCATCGTCGTCTCGGCGGACGAGCACAATATCGTCGTACCCCAGATGACGCTTGACCCGGAAGATATTCGGACACTTCTTAACCAGACGTGGCGAGACAACCGGTCCCGCTATCCTGGAGGCTGGAAAGACTTCGAGGACAGGAACCGTCCGGCCGTCGCTGCCGACCTTCTGGAGCTGAAGAAGCAGGCGTGGCAGAAACACTTTCTGAACCACTTTCGTCTTCCCCAATATCCTCGGGGTAGGGTAACCCAGGCCGTAGGTGGTGCTCTTATGAAGCACCCGGCGATTCCGGTGACGACGGGTCTTCGAGACTACGGTGCTGCCATCAATCGAGAAGGTGGCCTCGCTGAGTTCGGACTCGGAGACTGACTCGTCGTGGGTTGCCAGCGCGGACTGAGTCTCGTCGTGAGGATCGCGGAACCGGACCATGGGCGAAGAGTCACGCGGAATGCAGTCAGAGGCAGGGCGCTGGCGAACAGGCGTCACAGCGGCATCGTCGGCTGTCAGATTGCGCTGCTTGGGAGGAGCAAAGGCCGATCGCAGCAGCGGCGGCGGTCGAAGGTTGGGCGCGGCAGAAGCAGCCGCTGAGGAAGCGCGCTGGGAGTATTCATGGCCATGCAGGCTCGCGCCGGCATGAAGGAACATGTCTTTCGAGCAGAAAGACAGCTAGCTGGCTGGCTTTCTGATTTCAATTTCACGTCGAACCAAGTTTCTAGGTAGCTCTACTTTTCTGTTTCAATAGCAAAACAAGACTCGGGCGATTGCAGGATGCAGACGCAGAGGACCAGCCTCGTCCAGCACTAAGGGGTTTGGCCGGCCAAATGCCGTGCAGTCGACGAGGCAATCTCCTGGATCGGCCGTCTCCCGGTGATGAGGTGAGCTGGCGATAGGTCCGACGTCAAGTCCCCACCGACAGCAGGCGTAGCTACGAGCTACAACCCTGCGCGGGCGGCGTACACTGGGACAGTACACTCCACCAGCTGGAGACGCGAAGCGTTCGGTTCGGCGGCAACGAGCGATGGAAACGGATTTCGGTGATGACAAGCTCAGGAGCAATCCCGGCGATGCAAGCTCTGATAGCTCCCGACGCCACGAGCCATTGGATGGGAGACGGCGAGAGGCTGAGAAAATGTGCAAGACGTCGACGTGGACGCGCGCACAGGTCGGCGTGTAATAAATTTTGAATTGGGAGCCGCACTTGTCAAAAAGATAGTTTGCTGGCGGTGTGCGGATTGGTGGTGCGATTCGGTCGGGGTCCGGTGGCCGAGGACAAAGATGATCAGGAGGATCTTGTTCTCTTATTGCTTACGGTACGGCCAGATGTTTGGTTTGTGTCGTACGTTGATGTTACAGTGCGGCGTGGTCCTTGATTGGTTGGAAGACTTTTTTGCTGTCAATGGGGGAAACCAGGGAAGGGGGCAAAGACACCTTGAGCTCTGGCCTTGGGCTGAGTTTATTAACCTGCCCTCCTCCAGATGACCTCCCTGATGCCAGCCCGAGAGCCCGATCTGACAAAGACCAAAAAAAAATGCCCCGCCGGGCCGGTTTGTTGTTGAAGTCCGTAGCGGGCAGCACGCCTGTGGGCTCGGTGGGCTTCCTGAGTGGGTGCTTTTGTCTGGGCACTGTGGGCCGGGTGCAGGTCACGTCGCACTGGCAAGACCCTGAGCGCTGAAACTGCGCTGCGCTGCCGTGGATGTGGATCCTCCACCCAGGCCCCCAACCCAGGAGCTGGAACACAAAGGGGTCGGACGCCAAGAAATGACGTTGGACAAGATCCAGCGTCAGTAGCAGCAGGCGCAAAGATGTCGGTATGCACTGCGCGTGCACAAAAAACGCAAGGCCCAAGACACGCAGGGTCGAGGCCGCCTGTGCGAGAGCCACGCAAGCCTGGGGCCTCGAGACCGCAGAGATAGCGCGCTGTGGCAACAGTCAACTACGGCCAGGCAGTTAGAGCGCTACATTAGCTGGTGCAAAATCTGCAGCGCGGCGGCAGCTGATGAATGGATGCTCGATTGCGAATTGCGCGGATTGCGGGCTAGCGGTGCGAGTGGACCATGCCATCGACGCCGGCAACTTTTTTCCTGCGAAAAAGTCGAAAAAATCGGCCGAAGGTGAGGGAACACCCAACCGAGAACCGAATCTCATTTCTTGAAGTGGAGTTTCCGGTCGACTCTATCTACAAGAGTAAGTGGGTAACATGTGCACTGACGTCCGTCATCAAGAGGTGTCGCAACTCGATCTCGATGCTCAAGTCCGTGATCAGTTCTGTAAGCAGCAGGCTTCACAAATCGCACAAGGCTTGATGACAACTGCTAGAATTGCTAAAAGGCTTCTAAATCGCCGTATTCCCGGCCTATGGCCCATCTTCGGGAATGCCGGTCCCTGAAGCCTGCACGGGCTGGCGCTGATTAATCTTCGCTGAACCTGCGCTGCGCTAGGCAATCGTCGGCCAGGACGCAGAATTTCGAAGATGCTTTAATGCTCGATCGGATGATGGGAAGAGCTACAGTCCCGGTCGGCGTTTTGAATCCCGATGCCCGTTGTCTGCACAGAGAAAATTGTGGTTTCTGCTATGCGCCCCATCCACCTGTCGGGGCCGTCCGCTGTCGCTTGAGCCATTTCCAATAGCGGTGCAGCTGCCAGTTGCACGAGAGCCGCAAAACCCCGGATTCCGCGGTTGCATCCATTCCGGCTTTTCATGTGCCTTCGTCCACTTTCTGGAACTTTTTTTTTTTCGCTTGCTTCTGGTTTCGTTTGTTGCGCCCTGTTTTTAAGGCAATCACGTAACCTCGCTTATGTAATTTTATCGAACGGGGCAGTTGCTAGGTAAGCAGCTAATTTCTGATCGCTTGGTCCAAGCTTCGCCAAGCTCCGACTTCCGATGCCAAGTCCAAGATCCAACGTAACAATGAACATCAAACCAACACGGCGGGTCTGTGCTCCGCATCACGAAACACTTCAAGAGTGTCGGCACGGCAACGGCCGAGCAAACATTCCCAGCGGCAGCCAGCCGTCAAAATTAGCATCGTATGAACTTTCCGAGACCAAGTCGCTCCGCCATGCCGAGCCTCTAAACGCAATCACAAACCCACAACATGACCTCCTTCAACAAGGCCGCATCCCGCCCCTATCGCGTCCTCCTCGCTACCTTCGTCTCCTGGAAACTCTTCCTGTTGGCCCTCAGCCTCGGCGCGTACCTGGCTGGCGATGCCTACGACACGTCTGCTGCGCTTGCCGTGCAGCCTCATGATGACGTCATTGATCACGGCTCAAACAGTGGCCCCCAGCACCCGGGTCTGGCCTATCACGTTGTTGGCCTGATTACTCGGCTGGCAAGCTGGGATGCCATCTATTTCACCAGCATTGCTCGCCGCGGTTATCGGATTGAGCAGGAGTGGGCCTTTGGCGCGGGATTACCGGGGGTTGTGAGGGGGTTGTTGGGAGGTGAGTGAAACCTGTTCTCGGCGGCCCCATGCAAGCACCGGCGCGGTGACCGCAGTTGCCGGGCCCAATCCTGGATGAGAGGGATGAGAGTGAGAGTGAAGGATGAGAGTGAGATGACCTAGACTCAATGGTCATCTGACATACATCCTCATCACTCGGCCATGTAATATTATACCATGACACTGACTTTTAGGCCAGCTCTGGAGTATGTTGGCATCCTCTCCAAACTAGATCCGTCATCCCATGGTGCCCTACGTGAAACTCTCGCAGCCCTCTTCGTCACCAACACCTCCCATATCTTCTCAGTCTTCTTTTTCTATCACCTGACTATCACACTATGGCCAAACCGACCCTTTTTCGCCCTAACCTCCTCCGTTTTACATATCTTCTCCCCGGCTGGACTCTTCCTCTCAGCCCCGTACGCCGAAAGCTGCTTCGCCGCCCTCGCCTTTGCCGGCTGGCTGCTGTTAGCTCGTAGTTGCCGCTCTGAGGACAATGCTCTCTTACGTGACACCTACATCGTTCTAGCAGGGGTTGTCTTTGGCCTGGCGACTGTGTTCCGCAGCAATGGCGTGCTGAATGGCATCCCCTTTGCCTGGGAGATGGTCAGGCTGCTGCCGAGGTTGGGGCACAGGCCGGTTGATACGATGAGGAGGTTGCTCGCGCTTGGGGTAGGCGGCGTGTGTGTTGCTCTGGGATCCGTCGTGCCCCAGGCTGTGGCTTGGATGCGGTTTTGTAGTGATGGTGTGGGGGATGTGAGGCCGTGGTGTAAGGCGTATTTGCCGAGCATATACGCATTTGTACAGAAGTATTACTGGTACGTGGCAGTGAGGCTCAGAGATTTATCTCATGTGCTAACCTTAGGCCAGGGGTGTTGGCTTTCTCCAGTACTGGCGACTCCCAAATCTCCCGTTATTCCTTCTCGCCGCTCCTATGATCACGATTATGCTCCGGTCGGCCACCAACTACCTCACCCAACCCCAAACCTTCGTCTCCAGCAAACCCGCCGAGTCAGCCCGCTTGTTGCGGCTAATCCAGTCGACAGCCGCTGCTCAGGCGATGCTGGCTGTTCTGGCCGTGACGAACTATCATGTTCAGATCATCACACGCATTTCATCTGGGTACCCATTGTGGTACTGGTGGGTTGCCGAGCAACTGTCAAATAAGAAAAGCCTAGGCCATGTTATTATTGTTTTTATGATCATGTATGCGTCAATACAGGGGGTTTTGTTTGCATCGTTTCTTCCTCCTGCATGACTTGGATGGGATGAACCAAGTATTGGTGAAGCATGTGATAACGATTGGCAGGAAACATAAGACATACACGAAATGGACTATGTGAGAGCTATGTCAACTGATGCAATAAGTCAAATAAATTATTATTATCACTATTATTATTACTAGCCACACACTGTGGCCCTTTCTGGGTGCTCCTCCTCTTGCGATGTGCAGGAAAACCGTACCGCTGTTGCGGCGGATGAAAAACCTGTACACCCATTGTACACAATGGTTAGTCCATAACGCACCAGCCGGCGCGGACCAACACCATGACCACCAGGGGTGGCACTGTTATGAGTGCTAGCAGCGCGGCCCAAACAGTTTTGAAAATAATGACAGCCCATCGGTTGGGGAAGACATAGTCATTCCCGACCGGGGTGCCGATCGCCATCAAGGTGGCGATGCCTGGGCCGATAAGGATGCTGTAGCCCAGCACACCAATGAGCAGGCCGCGCACAATCTGGCCAAGGAAAAAGCTGAGTCTTGTCCCACAGCCCGTGGCCTGCTGGCAGGCGCACCACCAACTACCCTGGTGGGCGTTGTAGTGATCGAGCATGAGGAACCATCGTCGGAATTGACCCTGGGGTTGTCGTCCCCAGAATCGCAGTCGTAGCGGAGCGACCCTACCCCCGAGGATGTCCCGGTTGACGAGGGGCAAGGTGATCACCCAGGTGAGGACGCTCTGGGCGGCCGCGGTGAAGCCCGCGTCAGCCACAAGGGACATCGGCGGGCGGAAGAGATCAGGGCTCACGGCGCTAGGCGCCTGTTGCGCGTACTGAACTGTAGGGAGGAGGCCCTGATTAGTACGTTACTGTGGGGAAAGAAAAGATGAGATTTACCGTAACTGACGCCAAAGTTGATGACGGCAGAAATGACCAGGGCACCCAGGACGCCAACGGCGAGGTAACGTCCGTGGCGTCCCGTGACTCGAGAGGTCGGGCGCTGGACCCGGACCAGGCGAGCGTCCACAGCGAACCGGTCACCAGGGACAACGCCGTCCAGGTCGACGGTAGCGCCGCGCTCAAGGTCCGGCTCGCTGATGGGTACCGGCTCAAGGACCGTGAGCACGGTGCTGCAGGGAGAGCCTGCCGAGTTGATGGGCGTGGTCGGCGGGGTAGGGGGCGGAATATGACGGCCGGCAAGGAGCCTCCGGCCAGCAGGGTACTCCATGAGCTCGGAAGCGGGCCCCATGATCGGATCGGGGAGCCCGCTCTCGGGGCAGGCAGCAGGAGCGTTCTTGCGAGACTCCTCATCGGCAGGAGCCTTGAACTTTTTGAACGAGTTGTTCTCAATCCAGAACATGTTGGCAAGGTTGAAGCTTTGAATTTTTATTTTCTTTGAAGTGTTGATGTCGCTGGTTTGAGTTTAGTTTGGGAAAGAAGTTGATTCCAGGACGGCCGAAGAATGGACTCTTTGTATGTCGATTCCTGATTGTTTTTGACTGATTCCGGTTTCGAATCAGCCAGTTTTCCATAGCAACCAGAGAAAATCAGAAAATTATTATTTTCCTGCAAGATTAAGTGCAAGTGTAAATGGGGGATGTTCGCGTTGGTGTGAATTTGGGCTTCAGACGAAATTGACGGGTGATGGATCAGGGCAACATATAATGGGAGGACTAGTAAAAGCTCACCGTATTTTTCTATGATTATTACTTCATAGGAAGGCAACGAGTCACCATACCAAGTTCAGGGGCTAGGTAGGGGACACAACTGCCTTCAAACCATTTCATCTCAAGTTGGTCGGTTTCCCCAGCAACCCTGCAAAATAAAACAAACCCCTGGTTATGCAGAAATGAATCTGCATGACCAAAAAAGAGAGGTGTGAGTATTATGGGTTTGCAGGTGCCAGATAAGTCTTGTTTGGATATCCAAGTCACTGTTTAGACACTTCATCGAGTCTCTTCAGCAACCTAGAAAATCAGGTCTAAGCTTATCCCCAAAAGACGTCAGGATAATCGATTTCCATTTTAATTTTGTAATACTTCCAGATCAGTAAGCGCTCTCAGAGACGATACGCTCTCAGCGACCAACGAGCACAGTCCATTCTGACTTCCCAAAGGGATGCGAGAGGACTGGTAACTATAATAAAACAACCGTATGAGGATCGAAAGAAAGCACCGCTGAGTATGATACGTAACATGTGCAACGAAAAGGATATGTATAGCTAGTGAATGTAAGACAGTGATACGAGTAATTCCTCTCAAAGCGCAGCCTTCACCTCCGGTCCAGCGATAGCTCTCTCTTAATGTGCCGTCGGCTGCTGCTGCTGTTGCTGTACCAACCTCTGTGACTGTGACTGTGACTGTGGCTGCCATAGCTTCCGTAACTTCCATAGTGCCCGTAATTGGTGCTCTCATGGTGATGCAGAGATGGATCGCCCCGACTAACTGCCACGGCTTCCATTTCACGGAGCAGGCTTCTACCGCATTCCTCCTCAAGTTCCTGGCCGTCCTTGCCGACCAAGACAGGTAGGTTTTCGTTGTATGGATTCTTGATATTCCCGATGCGCCAGAACTCCACGGGCGTCTTGCTCAGCCACTGTACCCGGAACGGATGGGTTGAATCCCAGTGCAGGCCGCTCATCCACTTCGGACGGGGCGTATCTGGCGACGGCGCCGATGCCATGCGGGCCTGCGACAGTGTCAATGAGAGAGTGCTTGGTGAAGCAAGGACAGAGAGCAGCGTACATATCCCTGGAATGCCCGGCTTTTGTTAATGGAGAAGAACAAGATCACGTTTTTGCACTTAGAAAAGGCGTCCGACAAGATCTCGCCATTCTGAACTTGTGTAGTCCAGATACCCTGCATAGGAAGGTCAGAGCAAAACCTCGCGTATATTCTTGGGGGACACATACATCTTCCATGCATCTCCGGACATTCTCCTCGTTGAAAGACTTCACAATAAAGAAACGGGTATCTGGGATGTAATCAGCGAACGAGCAACCCATACACCGTCGTGCACATTAGAAGGCGAGCGGGAAACGTCAGCCAAACAAAAGCATCGGGGGAGATACTGACCACCCTTGCGACCAAGGTCTACGCGGATCGGATATGTCTGCACCTGTTGATAGCTGGGGTCGTAGCGGTCATATCGCCGCGGGTGATCGCGGCTGCGGTCATAGTCGCCATGCTCTGTACGATAGCGGGAGCTTTGACGGGCTGAACGGCGAGGAGAGTAGTCTCGGGCACGCGAATGTGCTCGGGGCCGCGAAGACTCGCGCGCTCGTGAAGAACCACTGCGGTAGTAATCGCGATGAGGGGTCACAGAACGTGGCCGACGATGCGGCGATGAGTCCCGTGGTTCAACTTTCATAGAATGGGAGTCCCGGCGACGGTCAGAAACTTCGTTGTCCTTGTTCTCGTGGACGATAGTAGTGCTCTCCGAGGGAGTGGTGTCATTGGCAACACGGGCTACTTTATCCTTGCGGGTCTCCTCCCTACGGTCTTCGAGCGCTCTTTTGGCAGGGGTGAATGAGGGAGGGGGCATTGCAAGAGTCTCCTTTGGCTCGGCTGGCACACCGGGCGTAATTGGGGTTGGAAAGCCAGCAACGGGGTTTTCCGTACTCAGTCCGGGAACGCCATGGACAGTGCTGACAATTCTAGTAACAGTGGGACGATGGGCCGTCATCTCGAGCTCTTCTTCCTGCAGCAGCCTGCGCTCTTCTTCCTCGATCCTCATCTTTTCGGCGGCCAAAGTCTTGATTTTCCTAAACCGTTCTAGCTTACGCCTGCGCATATCGATATCATAATAACCGGTGAGTTCAAGCCAATCTTTAACATCGGGATTAATAGCCAGCAGCTGGGTGAAGGCACTGTCGGGCTGTAGATGCCCAGTCTCTTGCGCTATAATAGTGGCACTGCGAGCAGATTGTATAAGGTTACTGTAGTTTGCGATTCCTGTTGAATTGTTGGCAGATTCGGCGCCACTTTCTATGTCGCTGACAGCTGCCGCTATGGCTGAAACCTTGATTGTATCGATGTCAGTTATATTTGCATGGGTTATGTGGGGATCTTCCTGGGGAGACTCCCAGCGGCCGCCTAACATGGCCGCGCAGGCAGTTTCTTCTTCAGTCTTGTAGACAGTCACGGCGGAGTCGCTATTCTTTGAGGCATGCCCGCCGCTGTTATCCGAGTTCGATAGCATTCTACTATTTTTCTGGAGTGCAGCTAAATCCGAACTACAGTTCGCAATAGCCTGTCCCGTATAGGGTGTACTCTCAAGTTCTGCCTGTCGTAGGGATTGCTGGATTTTCCTATCCTTGGCAAGAACAGAAGGTTTAGGTGGTATTGAGAAGCTTAACTTGGCAGGAGTTGATGGCAAGGAAGGCTGTCCGTTAGCAGACGACGACTTCTGAGTGTGTGTATTTTGTAAGGCACTGTGTTTGCCAATGTCAATGCTCAAGCCATCTACATCCTCTTCACGAGACGCCGAGGAGATGGACGAGATCAAAGCAGCGATGTCGTTAGCATCGGCCTGAAATGAGGGCTGGGCAGACATCTGACGAGCATCAGTTCGCTCCGAGGTAGAGCTGACCAGCGAGTTCGTGCTCGAGGTTCTCGATGGGGTGAGCGAGGCTGGCTTCGAGCTGGCCTGTGCTATGCTAGACGGCGCGGGAGATGCCTGGCTGGCTCGGTTCTGGCTGCGGCTCCGCAGAAGCTTCTCCTTGAGCTCCGCGGCGCGCGCATCCAGGCACATCTTAGTGGCTTGCTGTGTGCTCGACATGGCGAAAGAAAGTACCTATGCAGGCGACTGTAGGGGAAACAATTAGTGATCCAAGATAGCTGGCGACGAGAAAAGCGGGTGTATTTTTTTGAGAAGACCGATATAATATTCAAGTCGGTCGTAGCGATGGGCAGTTGCAGGCCTGCCGGAGACACCTATCTGGAAAGCGAAATAGGACAAATTGCCGGACGGATCAAGATCCGAGTCCAAACCACAAAGTCAGGCTGAATGTCGCGAAGACTCCTCCTGGTCTGGATTTCGATTCAACTCTCCAGTGCTAGGCGTTGAATCCAGGTTTGCAGGCTTGGATGGCGTAGCAAATATTTGGCCGTTATCGGTTTGAAACCCTCTCCACAAGATCCGATGAGAAAATTATAGATGCCTTTTTCCAGTTTACCTTTTTGTATGATGCAGAAAGCAGGAAATGCACGCTGCAGGCTAGCAAAATGGGAGCAGATGATTCACCGCAAATGAAATAGGTTGACACGTCGGGCGCTGCTTTTCGGCGTATTCCACGACACTCTGCAAATCGATATGATAAACGGAACAGCACGGCGCAACAAGATGCCGTGCCTAGATTTGTGGTGTAAAAAAAAAAGTGTCAAACAGCTGCATTCGCGATGGCAGCGACAAGTTTGGCTGGCAAGTTCGCGATAGCTTCAAGACAGGAGATTGCAGGTGAGGTCAGGTCAAAGTTCGCAGAAGTGGGGTCGGACGTTGAGAGTCTAGAGTTCGGATGACTGGCATCTCGCCAAGTGATGTGTTGGCCAGACACATTCAGCCCCACAGAGAACTCACTTGATCTCGGTATGGCTTGTCTTGACCCGAGTCCCTGGCCCCAGATTTTTGGCGTTGAGTGGAGGTGTGAGCTCGGCCAAAACTCCGGCTTATCGATAAGAAGGCAACCTCCACAAGAGCTCTGGTTGTACCTGCGATAACTCCACATGACTTATCACCAAGTCTCCGACACCTCGAGTTCCGCTTGTGTCACTCCGCTACCAGCTCTCTCGAGTGCCTGCATCCAGAATAACACGTTGCTAGCAGGTGACTTAGTAAAACACCGCATATTTCAAAGGTTATAGGCAGTAAGCATGAGTGCATGGCCACCACAAGCCTATAACTCTGCGCACGAAACCCGCGATCATGCCATATCACAGCCTCACTCGGCAGCCATACAGGCTTATTCTTACATGCTATTGTCGGCTGACGGGCTGACACTGCGCGTACAAGCATTGATCAGCATAAGGTCGTCGCCAGCACTGTCTTCGCACTTGCACTGGTTGGCCGTGGGGAAGCTCGGCGTACTATGCACAGAGATATTGTGACGTGGTGAAGACGCCCATCTATCTGGAACACATAAGAGGTTGTACCCACGGTAGTTGGGTGCACGGCATAAGCCACCACGATACCACGACGCTCGCAGCCTGGTACCGAGTGAATCTTCCGAGCCCTGTGACCCACCGTCGCCGTCGTCTGCCGGGCCCGGATACTAACGGCAGATCCTTCATCACGGCGCCTGCTCTTCGAGACCTATCTTGCAGAACTTTCATCAGTCGCTTTCTTTGCGAGATTCGCGAATTTTTGCAGATAATGACTTTGACGGTTGTCGAGCAGCTTTCACCGCCATTCTCTCATAATCGAGAAGAGTCTGGAGCCTGGTCAGAAATCATGTTGACGGGCCGTTGTGCCGAATGCTGACGAAGCTCTTGCGGCGTCATGACCGCTTCCAGATATCTCGACCGGTTCGAACTGCCCATATCGTCGAGGGCATCCTTGCCGCCACGCTCGCACAAGGCTAGGCCGGCCGGGCTGGCCCAGCGCTTGCCGGAACGCGCCGAGTGCTAGGACGCGCAGAACTGCAACGAAGCGCAGATGTGCTGGCTGGCTCGAAATTTGGGGGTTCGCTGTGGGGCCGGGCGCCCGACACAAGCGAGCCCAGGATCTGCCCCTTGCATAAGTTGACCCCTGAGGACGGCGCCACAGCACAGACCGTTACAACTCCAAGCAGCCGCACCAGAACACCACCGGCAGCATCCCCCGCTTTTCCGGCCCATCGCCAGCTTGGCCGTGTTTCATGCTATTCAGCTTTTGCCCATGATATCGTCAACATCAGATGACGGTGCCGGCTTCTCGCCGATTGTACTGTCGGTTTTTTTGCCCGCCCAACACAGTGCTTGGCCCTATGCACAGCGTCCAACATCCAGATTTCCAGCATGTCCATGTCTCACGTTGCAGTCCTTCGCTCTCCCGTGCTAATGGGATTCCCCTTGGCATCTTATCCGAACCATCGAGGCCATGCTGCCTAGCGTCTTCCTGTGCCTGACATCGCGGGCGACATGGCTGTTTCTGTCTAGTCTTGCCCGTCCCGCATTGCGTTCGCTTTCCCTGTCCTGCTCCACCAAAGATCGTCCGGGATGCTCCCTTGCTGGCGTCAATCTGTTTACCTGCCCCGCCCAACGACTACCCTGTCATGCAGCCACCACTTTGTATCTCTTTCGAAATGTGCGTCTCTGCATCCAATTGCCGCCGTCACCCATGCACCACAACCTAGGTTCTGGAATCCCAGATCCACCTCAGTTGGCCATGTAATTTGCCATGAAACACTTTGCAGTTGGCCGACCGCCATCCAACGTTGAGCCTACACGGCTAGGGGGGAGAATGGAAAAGGAGATGCTCCCATCAAGGTGTGAAGTGGGAAATCATCAGAGTTTTCGAAGATATAAGACATCTACAGATCCCTTTTGACCACTGCTCCCTTTCCTTCTCACCAGGCGCAAGTCGACCTACCAGCAAGGCCATACAATAACATTCTTCACACTCCTTTGTTTCTCTTACAGCTACGTTCGCTTCACAGAGTGAAGGCTCTTTCCATTCTCTTTGAACCCATTATTGCATTCGTTCCGCTAGCCGGTAACCACAGCTGAGCTTTTGTTGCAACCTTTGTCACAACAAACAGCCACAACTTGAAAGCTTTTCCTTTCAAAAGAGTTCGACTTTCACTGCCTATCAAGATGCCTTCATTCGTTTCGAAGACTCTCATCTCTGCCCTCGCCGGCGCCGCCAGCGTCGCTGCCCACGGCCACGTCAAGAATTTCGTCATCAACGGTCTGTCGTATCAGGCCTACGACCCGACCGTCTTTCCCTACATGCAAAATCCTCCCATTGTCGCCGGCTGGACGTCCGCTAACACTGACAACGGCTTCGTGGGCCCCGAGGACTACTCGAACCCCGATATCATCTGCCACAAATCGGCCACGAACGCCAAGGGTCACGCGGTCATCAAGGCCGGTGACTCTGTCTACATCCAGTGGGACACCTGGCCCGAGTCGCACCACGGCCCGGTCATCGACTACCTCGCTAGCTGCGGCAGCGCCGGCTGCGAGACGGTCGACAAGGCCCAGCTCGAGTTCTTCAAGATTGCCGAGGCCGGTCTGATTGACGGCTCCCAGGCTCCCGGCAAGTGGGCTGCCGATCAGCTTATCGCCCAGAACAATTCGTGGCTGGTCACCATCCCCGAGAACATCAAGCCAGGCTTCTACGTCCTCCGCCACGAAATTATCGCCCTGCACAGCGCTGGCCAGACAAACGGCGCCCAGAACTACCCCGTCTGCATCAACCTCGAGGTCACTGGCGGCGGCAGCGACCTCCCCTCAGGAGTCAAGGGTACTGAGCTGTACAAGCCCACCGACCCCGGCATCTTGATCAACATCTACCAGCCGCTCTCGAGCTACACCATCCCTGGCCCTGCTCTGATGCCCGGCGCCAAGCCCGTCACCCAGCGCACTTCGGCCATCATCGGCAGCACCACCGCTATCACCGGCACCGCCACCGCTGCTCCCGCCGCCCCAACCTCAACCGCCGCTGCCACCACCACTACCTCTGCTAATGCCAACCCCATTCCGACTACCACCCTCCGCACGAGCACCATCGCTCCTCAGCCCACTGCTGCCCCCACCCAGACCCCGACCTCCCGCGTCGGCCAGCCCCCGCGCCCGACCCGCTGCCCTGGTCTGGACAACCTCAAGCGCGCTCGTCGCCATGCTCGTGACCTTGCTGCCCACTAAGCAGGCGGGGAAGAAGAGGTGGTAATCGGCTTCGATTCTTAGCTCATTTGCCTGTTGACGCCATCCATCCCTGGAGGGATTTGTTGGTGAAACCAAAAAGGCTTCTTTTCGATTCTGATTGTGTATGTTGTATGGCTCTTCTGTTTGATTTCGTATCTTAACCATATTTGTTTTCGGGGTAGATTTCGCCCGCAGGTGTTTGGCTCCATCGGTTCGGGTAGAGAAATAGAGAATTGAAGGCTTTTTGCTGGCAATCTTGTTCCATTTGTGTTTTGCAATGTGTCATACCAATTTTGTTATTTTTGAGTGCTAGTGTAAGTTGTATCATCAGCAGCTGTCGCATTGCTGGGGAAAGGAAAACGAGGAACAACCTAGGAGCTTCCCTAATACCGCTTGTGTGGGATAGCGGCTCGGTGTTGCGACTCAACACCAACATAGGCAGCTGGGGAGCCCCTGCGTGGTATGGGGACCTGTCAGCCTCCTTATGGGGGTTGCGAGTGGACGGGTTCGACCCAGCTTGCGACCTTTAAACCAAACTCTTTAGCTTTTTTTTCTTCACTGTGGGCGGTGAGTTTTTTTTTTGGACAAAGAAAAGGGGTTTTGTTCCAGGTAGGAGTTGAACACATTGCTGGACCACTCTAGCCTGGGGTAAGCGCTAAGGATTTCCAGGCAAGCAGGACTTGGCATGAAGATGGTAGGGAAAGGAGCAGGTTGGGTTGCGATCTGCGTGTGTGGCCAGGCCATTGCAGGCATCTATCCGATCACCATCTTTAGGCGGCCCACTGTATGAAGAACGTGATATTAATGTTACCTACCTGCCCGATATTGTTGATGGCAAAAGTTGTCAACCTACTGCATCATGAAGCGAGAGATTTTTCGTTATTGATGGCCGATAATGATCGAGCAACTGCTTTGAGGGACTAGAAGGAGTTCGATGATGCAATGGTTGATAAGGCAATCTGAGGTCACATACCCTTTCCTAACGTATGTTGTTGCCAACACGGACGTCTTTCATTGTTCTCCTCTTCGAACCGGATGCCAAATTGATGAGTGAAGATGTTTGTTAGCACACTTGGCACCTTTATGTTTCAGAATGTGTTTTCCAGGAAAATTCTGCGCAAGGGCTCACATGCGAACTCAGTATGTTTAGTCAAGTCTTGTCTCTGGCATCTTCGAGAGATCTAGAACTCTATCTAATGACTTGCTCTTTTTATATTCTGTCATCGGAGCCATAATATAATCCCTCTGTGAGCAGTGGAAGATGTAATTAAATGGCTCCGAGGTAAAGTGCTATCCGGAGGACCTGCTGCCACTTCCGACCATGCTTAACACTCAAGCTGGTCAATGTCCAATGCTATCTATTTCTTCACATATTGCCTCTTCACTAAGGTCGCAAACTTTTAACATTTCCAAGCACTGGACTTCTTGTACACGACCTAAGTAATGTGAGATGTGGCCCCCAAAAGCATCCGCAGACAGCCACCAGCCAATCATCTTACACTATTGTGTTGCAAGCTCCACGCCAGATCTAGGATTTACACACCCGAGAAGAGATTTGATGGCACTCACCACACCATTGTTCACAAAATGATTTCTCACTTCTCACAAGATGTATTAATGAATGAAAACATGGGGGCACAAGTCAGGAGTAGCGTAACCTTATTTAAATTCAGTCAAACTGCCAATATCCAACAGATGACCAACATCACTCAAAAAACCTAGACTGATCTTTGCCCAATTCAAACCCTAGCTTGAAACGGCGCAGAGTCGTCAATCAGAAAAAACATAGATGCGCCTTGTTTGTAGAACTTGAGTATCTTCAGCTGAGCGCAAGCCAGGCCAAATCAGACGTGGCAACGAGCCACAACAAGAATAGCTGGGAATGCAGGGGCCGATGAGAGGAGCAACAAACTCCAAGAAGGATAAGGTATCGCATCAAAACAAAGAAACCAAGATTGAACACAAAAAAAAACGAGCCCAAGCTAACCCACTCCAGTTCCTCTCGATTTGGAGTCAGTCTAGATCTCTATGCCATCGTCTTCGTCTTCCATAGCCGGAGATGGGTATCTGCGTCCGGAAGCATAAAAGCAAAACGAACAAAAGTACTGGAATGAGATCCTGGGTATTTCAGGGAAACAAAACGGCCCAAACCACTCCCATGCTATATCCTGGAGGCCCCAGAAATAAATAATGGATAATAGACAATAGATTATCAATACCGGTAACGACAGTCAGGGGTATCATATGCCCTCCCCCAAAGCACATGAGAGTCTGGTATACTCGTGAGATATCCTATTTATGATCAACCTTTCCCCTCCCAATACCCAAAATGCAAATATCCAATCCCAAAACAACAAAATGACAAAGGAAACGAAGAAGTGAAGAATAATGTCGTCCCACGAAGTGAAGTCGCACAAGAACTTAACCTAACAAAGCCGACCATGATTCTAATCCTTTACGGCTTCTAGACCCATCCCTGGCAGAGCAATTCCCAAACCATTCGGATGGGGAAGCGGTGCCGGGTTTGCCGCATGATACGGCAGGCTGGTAGGCGCGGTAGGAGCGGCAAACATTGCAGGCGGCGGCGGCGCTGTCGGAGTATGTTGTGTGCCATAGGGATATGATGTGACCGGGGATCTCCGGGGTTCAGGAGAGAAGGTCGATGTAGCCGAAGTGGGCGCGGCTGGTGAGTGAGGAGGAAGGTGCTGCGTGTCGAGACGTGGAATAGAGCCATACGGACTCGGCATCGGCAGACCAGCCAGAGCAGGTTGCGCAGGGACTGGATAGCTGGTGGACATGGGGTAGATCGAGGTGAGCGGGTCAGGAACTGTGCGTGGACCAGCTTGAGCATACGGATGATAGTCGCTCTCATAGCCGTGTGGGCTGTCATCGGGGGCACCATCCAGGCGGGCGCGCTTCGTCGGCTTGTCGTCGTAACTGCTGTAGCCATAAGAGCCAGACCCGTACTCTCCTGGCCGCATCTGCGGCGAGTCACCATAGTAACCGCTCTGGGACCCAATCGCGCTCCTGGTCCTGTCGAGCTGGCGGAGGTGGTGTGTGCTTCCATTCGGGCTGCTCAAGTCATGGCTAGTGTCATGAGGGAGGTAGCCATAGCTGCCCTGGGGCGGCCGCATCTGATCTTGCGTTGCCATTCCCAAGCTCCGTTTCTTGCTTGAGACGCTGCGCGAGTCCTTACGCAGGCGCAAGCGGACGCCCTGATCGCTGAATGAGCGCGTCAAAAACGTTGACTCGGCCAGCCCGGGGAAGCTCTTGGTTGCGTAGACGATGAATGGATCGGAAACTGTGCGTGACAACAACCAGCACTCTTTGTCGGCCAACCTTAGCTCATAGAGCATAAAGAGCAGTCGGTATGTTCCCACTCTCCTAACAGAGAGATCGCCAAAGACAAAGAAGCCGCCTTGGGTGTTGTCGGTATCCTTGAGACTATAGAGGGACGAGACCAGTGTTCCTGTCAAATCGCTCTCCTTCGGCCCTCCCCCACTGTCTGGCTCATCGTCACCCTTGGGGATTAGCCTGGCGGTCAGGATCAGGTAGGGGTTTTGCAGAAAAGTCCTGTTTGGGTCTTTTCTCGGATTGACGAGAAGCCGAACAATGGGCGGCGGATCGATCGGTTTGCGCTCTGTGCCCTGCGGTCAGCAGAGTCCATAAGAGCAGCTGCTGGCGAAGTTTGGAACAGTACCTTTCCCTTTTTCCTATCGCAACGCAGGCATACTTAGGTTGCTGCCGCACTCGGAGCTCGTAATCGTTTGGTGATAGTGATGAAAGCATCATTTCGACTAACTTCTGAACCTCGAAATTTCAAGAGAAACCAACCGAAGAAGATTAATGGCGCATTGGACACTTGACGGCGGCTGTCAGGGAGACGAGTTATCGAAGGCCAATCCGGCCGAGAAGACAACGCAGGTTTGCCGGGAACAGGGGAACAGGTGACTAAAGTATCAACAAAACCCGACTCTTCTATCCCTCTGTTGTCCCTTCCCAGACACTCTCAAACTCTTTCTCTGCTATCGTCAATGACTTCTGTCTAATGGTTCTCCTGATTGCTGGTCTCCAACCAAGGGTGCGTTATCGAGACTGGCGTTGGAGACGTCGTGTGGTTGGTGGCTGTAGTTAAGTCGGGAAGTCGAAGATGTTGATTGCTGTCGAGCTCGATATAGACCTCGCCTTCGCTCTCTACCTAGAGTGTAGGAGAGGAAGGGTTTATCAACGGTCGGCCCTCTGGGAGGGGTAGAAGCACTCTTGAGTGCCTACACACGTAATATAAGCGGCGAAGTCAGTCAACCGGAGTGAATGAGCACCGAACAAGGCAGGTCCTTGCCACGGGCTCACTTGAAAGCCGCGAGCTGCAAGTCAGGGCAAGCCAGAGATGTAACGCCGTGTCTGCAGCAGATGGGAGTCGCGTGTCTATGTAACCTCTCAGGCTCACTCACACACAAACGCTGTCAACTCGGAGGTGTGTAAGTAAATCTCAGCCGGGGAACAGGGGACGGTCCGGCAGAGAGAAACGGGGGGTTGATCCTCTGGAACTGGTTACACAATGGGGATGAGTTGGGGCTAGATGGGAAAGTGAGAGATAGGGCAACAGACGAAATATAACCAAGAAAGCAAGCAAAGGCTTGGAGGAGAATCCTTGACAAGGAGATTGACGGGGACTCCACAATGGCACCTAGGCAGGGTCGCTGTATGTATGAAATGTACCTTAAGTACGTAAGGTAGCTTAGTCCCGAGCGGAGGAGGGGCATCAATAACAGAGCGACAGGGACGATGATATGATTGACAAGAGAGAGAACCGATGCCTGGGGAGGGGCCAGTTTCTCCAACAGCGGGGCTCCCCAGGATGCTCTAGTGTCGCAAGGCATGACCTGGGCATCGTCTACTGGAGACCAGGGGGTGACTCGGTGGTGCGCGGGCACGGTAGGATGGACAGGGTTGAGAGCTAGGCCTCGATTTGCTAAGTTGCCCTACCCTGTGACCCCAGACGGCACAACAGCTGCTAACAGTGGGCAGCTTGTTCTTTTCATCGCTAAAAGACTGCATGCAGGGGACGGAGCTGCAGGGCACGACAGCGCAGCCGCGAATCTGACAGGGCAACAGGGGGGACTTGAAGCCGGGAGTGTGCTCGCGGAACACGGCGGTCGATAGACTGCTGGCACTACAGTCCAGTGACAAGAACCCTTCAATGACGAGTGGAGTTTTTTTTTTTTTTTTCAGAATTCAGAGAGGCGTTTGTAGACCCCCAATCTCGTTTCCCGAATGACGTTCTCCGCAGCGAATTATGTGTTGCGTTTCGCGAAGTTGTCTCTTTTTTTCTTTTCTTGGCCGATTTCGCATGGTTGCCAGTCCTACCTGCCATAAAGAACCAACTGGCTTGTCTTGATGAGGTGACTGACGGAATACTGCCCCATTCCAAACGGGATCGCTCACCTCTGTCGAGAGCCCGTCCTGGAAGCATGGTGCTTGTCCCCGTCGTGAACGGCAGGTACCCGGTACGGGCCAAGACGACAGGTCCATTCTGGATAAATGTGCCGGAACACCACCTCAGCGCCACCTGCCAAGGGCGCCACCTCAGTGCCTAGCGCCCGCCGTCCAACGCATCAACTAGGAATAGCACGCTAAAAGAGCTTCTGGCCGGGGAGATTGGGGGCCTAGTGAGGTACTCAACACCGTGCCCCCTCGAAAAGTCTAGCCCCGCGCATTGAGATTGGGAGCGCGTGCAGTATAGTGTGTAGTGTAGCGCAAAGTATTGATAATGTCTTGCCTATCTTTATGCCGGGAACAAGAGCGTCGTCAAATCTCTGGGATTGAGAAGATGTTGCACGACTTGAGCTGATTCGTCTTTTGGTTTATTGCCAGCGTCATCGCAGGTAGGACAGGTGAATACGGCCCAGGAGGCAGGCCTGGCTGCGACCAACCCCAACAAAGCGATGACCTGGACGCTGTGCTGTGCTGTCTTTGCTTCTGTCACCTCTATTATCGATTTTGGATTCCATCCCCCACCTTCGAAGTGTGAACCCCCGCTGCTCTGCCAGCCAGTGGAAGCGGTCAATCCACCCCAGGTGACAGTACTTTTCTCAAACGCCCTGTTCCAACTTCCGGCATTGAGAGCGGTACGGCGTCCGACTGTTTCCTTCCAAGCCTCGAGTCGTCTGTGCGCTGCATGCATCGCATGGATCACGGAGCTGCCTCTAAAACCTGATCCAGCACGGTGACTTGGGATTCTGCATCTCGTCTTGAACCACAACCTCGAAGGCACTCGCCAGTCATCTTGTTTCTTGCCGTTCTCTCATCCAACCCAACCCGAACTTCTTATGTGGTGTAACGGCACCGGCCTCGCCGGTGAGCGACGCTCCCCCAGCTTTCCTCTCTCCCCACCCCTCAAGCGTTAGCCCTGCCGGGCTCGGAGCGTTGTGCATTCCCTCTGCGCTAGTGTGGTGGGCGGAAGGAACACAGCCCAAAAAGAAGTACATCTGGCTTACAGCCACTATCTCTTGTCTCGAGAGCTTTCAACAATGCGCTTGATGCTGCATCAACTTCGCTATCATTGCCGAGTATTAAGCATAGACTCCATTGGCCAAAGATAGGATCAACATGTCATGCTGAGAGGCTGGTAATGCAAGACGTGGTTCGATCGGAGTTTTCAGCTAGCTTGATACCAGGGGGCTCGGAAAGGCTTGGGGTGGTGGGTTTGCCTAGCCTTCTAGAAGGCCTCAAGATTTTCTTTGGAAGAGACTCCTCAGAGGGGCCGTCAAAGCGTTTGCAGAACGCCTGGCATTGGCGCGTGGCATATACACTCTTCAGGAACAGAGCAGGGTAGCTCCACTAGATACGCAGGAATCGTAGCCGCGGCGGCTTCAGCGACGGTGGAGCGTATGGTGTTTTTCATATGTCACTGCCGTCGAGTAAAAGTTGTTGCTACACAGTAGACATATGAAATCCCAAGGAGGTTTCTGCGGCGCAGGCTGGCCTGCGTCGTCAATCCTCTGCGATCCTACAAAGAACTTGTTAAAACCTAAGAGAGGTAGGCATGTGGATAACGATGTGGTGAGAAGTCGTTTCTGAAGAGGATCGGAGAATATGCGCCGAGATGTGTCGAGGGCAGATCTATCTAGTGTAGTCCGCCTCCGGTAGGGTATGCATGGAGCTGAGGAGGCAAGGCTTCAAGGGCGCTGCTTGGCAGGTCGATATAGTGGCTTGATGATGGAATCATCTGTCATCAACACACTCAACGTCAACCTCGAATACCTACAGAATACCGGGTTAATCCGTAGCTTGAGGGGACTTGTGACGGGGTGCAGCAACAAAAACAGTTCCTAGCCACCTCATGTCCATGGTCGGCGTCTTCGAGCCTTTGTCGAACCTTCAAAAGGTGAGAGAAGAGGTCAAAGCGACGGACACGCCGTGTCTGAGACCCTGGTCGAAGCCAGGGATTGGGGGTTAGGCTCTAAAGATGCAGCCCGCCCCTGTCAAACGGGTGGCTCCCCTCCCCACATACTGCAAAAGCGGGGGAGGGGGAGCTTTCTGGGCAGCGCTGAGCAGTCAGCACACCGCAGCGGCCCCAGCAGGAGCAGTACTGCAGCATTGGCAGAGATGCTTGGTGTGCGGCTCGCAGCCGGCGACCGTCCGTTGCCTCCGTGTTGACTGTCAACTGCGACACGGAAAAAGAAGAGATCCGAGATTGGCTCATGATGGCGTCTAATGCGATATCCCTTGGTAATTTCTCACAGCGTTTGTGCTGTCGGCAAGATCCATCTTCACTGACTAGAGGTTTAGCATCTCAATCCACTGGCAAGTCACAACAGAATGCGGACCTGGGCATCGCAGCTCTCCAGATGGCGGATCGATCTTGGCCCGTCGTGTTGTTAACGGATCCAATGGGGGAAAACTGCTGTTTCTGATGTAGATAGGCCAACGGCGTTCCTGCTGCTGCCGAAGACCACTTTTCACTCAACCACGGAACCCAAAAGCGGATGTTTCTGCGAGCAAGGGCACCAGTGCAAACCCGTCGTTGGCGAATCTTGGTTGACCATGTGCCATCCAGGGTGGGTGGCATAGGGGCCCACCACATCGCATGTGCCGTGTTGCAGAGGACAATCGCCGCTCCATACCTGTACTGGTACGTACTGTGTATTGTAGGTGAGCCGTACATTACGTGCTCACCATCCTCCCATCCAACGATGGAGCTCGGCAGCTTAGAGCTGTCAACGGAAAGCGAAGCTTACTCGAGCCGAACAGCAAGTTGTTTTAGAGGCAGCAGCCTTCCTGGTATGCAAAGTGCGGGGACGCCATGTATGGCGCACCTGAACGGCGAGGTTTCAGCCTGCCATCGGAGACTGTCATTTGTCAAGTCCTCGCGCAACACAGCAGACCTGAGACTGGGAGACCTATTATCAGCCAATGTGATCCTTGACAATCTTACTTGCCGCGTGCACAGTCGCTAATCACACAATGATTTGGCCCTGGAGCTGCAAGAAATCTGGGGCTAAGAGTTTGGTGTTGTGGCAAAGACAAAACTGTGAAATCATGCTTGCATCCCATTAAACTCAGGATTAGTTACAGCAGTTCAAATTTCAGGCTTCCAACAAGTTCAAGGTTGGCACTTCGGAATGACCCAAGTTCCACAAAACCCCTTGGGATGGAGCTGGGCCAACCCAGAAGCTGATCGAACGAAGAACTGTGGGTTGTGGGATCAAAAAATCCCATTGGCTCGGCAGCATCCCGCCCGTTGGCAGGATTTAGGAGTCTTAGCGCAAGCCACTCGTCCGAACTGGAAAGCAGCCCTCGATCTGTGCAACCCGCCGGCAACATCCGCAGCACAGACGACACAGTTGCCCAAATCTGTGGTCGCCACCATGATCGTCGCGGCTACAGATATTCCTCTATTTAAATCGAGCGAATTTGCATGCTTGAGGTACAAAATGATGGCAACACGATGATTTGTGGAATGGGCCATTTGCCTCGTTTTGCCCTGCAAACTTTCAGTACGATCTGCAATTCTGCATGGCAAACGCCTTGAAGAATCAACGCGTCAATCGGAGAACGCTGGACAGTCGTGCGAAACCTGGAACCCCGGTTATCAGGCTGTCGGCTGTCAGGATGTCAGGTTATCTCCTGGGCCGTTGTCCTTCCCGCTCAGTCTGACTGGCTGACTGACAGACCCCTTTTGTCACTTACAGCGGCAGCAATGTCGGCATTAGCACTGGCATTGGCAATGACACTGGCAGAATATTACTGTGTGTTCCTGAAATTCCCAGCTTCTTCCCTTGCCGTCCACGCCGCCCCCAGACGGTACTAGCAGTCAGCTTCCAGGTTTTCTCCCCAAATCTTTCTTCACGATCAATGACTCTGGCAGTCAAGTTCGCCTGTTCCCGCCCGCTACCAGAGTTTCTTGAGAATCAAACCTGGTTTGTCCCAATTAGACGACCCGTTCCACTGGCTTCTTATTGTGCTCTGCGGCAACTAGGCCGGACTCATTTGTTCTCGCAAAATTGAGATTGCGGAAGGCCCGGATGTAACCAACCCTCCATCCATGGAATGACTGTAGGGCGAGCAAATAGGACATCCATTTGTCTGGCTCAGGTTGGCTCAGGTTCTCCCAACCAGCATAGCATATGCTTGCTGCTTACCTAGGTGCCCGGTAGGGGTATCAGTCCTCTCTCAACTAGGCCTAGAGTACTTCTGCCACCCGGCTGAAATTCGGTTGACACGGAACGGTCCCCGGTTCATCGGCAAGGAGTGAAGACAGCTACTGTGATTGCATGGCAACCCGTTCTCGGGAATGATCGGGTGTGTGGCTGAAGGGACTCAGAAAGAAAGAGACCATGTCAATGTCTGTCCAGCGGTAGGCACCATGACACTTCATGGCACGTTGAACCCCTGAGCGACAAGATCTGATCTCCCCCGACTCCGCCGCGTCCTCCGGGAGTTGAGACGACAAGGCAAGCTTGGCGGAGATCGAAACGACGCTAGCACGTACGATCATCACCGATGGCATCCTTCAAGTCGCAATGTCACGGTTGTTGCGTCCTTTGCTGCGTTGCTGCCCCTCTTCCTACCTGCGGCAAACCAAGCTGCCAATCCGACACAACTTGCAGAAATACTACGTGGACATTCTGGATATGGATGTTGGCAAAAGACTTCTTTGCCAAAATCAGCTGTAGGACCTGATTATCCAGCCAATGGCATCACCACAACTCTCTCCCCCGCACCTAAAATAGACATAATAAGCCCCTTCTGGCTTCGCACCCGCCCTTCGCTTTCCTTCGTTCTTGACCTTTTCGAATTGGTCTGGTAATCCGCAAGGACGCTGGACGTCGACTGGCGTTCTTTTAACTTTGCCCTATCGACAATCGAACAAAATACGCAGGCTGTCCCGGAGGGTGCTTCTTCCGTGTGGACGACATCCTCTTTCCGGAAATGCTCGACGCCAAATCCTCGCGCAACTGGCCTGCTCGAGACGATGAAGGTATGTAAGAGACCTTCTTGCATGTCTGTACACAAACAGTCACCGTGACACCACCTTGCCAGCCTGGGAAACGATCGGACCGGAACCATGCACAGCAGCCAGCACAGCACTGTCAAACCGTTTGCTTCGATCGCTGCCACTGCTGCGTCATGCATGGAGCCTCGCTGTCACCACCGTTTCAGGCGGCGGATCAGAAGACGTCTAGAAGG
This sequence comes from Thermochaetoides thermophila DSM 1495, assembly GCF_000221225.1. Lineage (NCBI taxonomy): Eukaryota > Fungi > Ascomycota > Sordariomycetes > Sordariales > Chaetomiaceae > Thermochaetoides > Thermochaetoides thermophila. The sequence continues at coordinate 100,441 of NW_006383034.1, forward strand.
TTTCCAGGATCGCTCCGATCTTAGCGATTGTCGCCCTCAGCCCCTATGCATGTCAACATCGGGCGCATGGTAAACGATGCCGTGATGGGCAATTTGAAGTCATCGCACCAGCATTCCTCCACCAACTGATTTTAAGCGATAGCCACTTGTAGCTATTATCGTCTACCTGCGTAGTGAGCTGTAGTGAGAATGGTGCTTAGATTGAAAAGTGGCACCACGGACGTGCCGCCGGTACGTGATTGCCAAAGTTCGTCCCGCTCCTTCAGCCAGCGCCACCACCGCGGATCGATTCTCCCTGGAACCCATCTCGCTATGCCTTTTGTGTAGTGTACCTAGCTCATCAGCTTAGCGCTTGATCAAGTTCACGAACTCTTTTATGCCATGTGTCACCCGTACGCTTGTCTGCCTTTCCGTCTCAACAGCAGCCCCGGAAGGTATTAGGCTGCCCTGGTTTCGTCCCATCTTGCATCCAGCTCCGCAGTCATGCCTCTTGTCATTTGTGCATAAGAGTACTTGCCACGCCCGTTCACTGTAATCTGCAATAGGAGAGAGTTGGGCAAGACTCGCCAGGCTGCTGTATGAGAAGAAGCCGTTGGTGAAGGCCAACTATCTGCGCGCAATCCCGTCTGCCCCAACACGGCAGCCAAAAATATCGAGGTGGATATATGAAATGTATGTGTGGCTGCAGTTCAATATGCCCAGCAATTTCCGTGAGGCTCTTCTTCCCGGAATGCACCGTCGGCCTGCCATCCGTCGGGCTGTGAGCCGTCTTAGCTCCACCGTCTACAGACCTGTCATTGCCACCTTTTACCAGGTGTCCAGAGCGATTCTCCCCTTTCACCGGGGCCACCAAGACCTGTGCAGCGCAACAAAATCCACGACCACGACAACCATGAACCTCTCTTCCGATGGCATCCAGTCTGGAGCCTGGAGCCGAGTGCAAGTGCCAATGTTAAGAACTAGAAGTCTGGGACTTGTCCATAGCGACGGTACTTTATAATGGCGTTGTGACTCTTCAACACCGTACACGTCGTGTCTGACATGCAGGAGAAAAAGCAACGAAGTGTCCAGCAACCAGCGACCCTTCGGCTGCTCCATTCTCCCGGTTTCTCGGACAAATGTTTCCTGTCCGATGGAGCCTTGCCTGACATAACGGCGTAATCTTGTGCCGAAATGTCTTTAGTCTATCTATCTCGGGTCTGTTGTGAGCGAGACCGAGACATTACCATGTTTTGCGGAGGAGGGCTGATCATTCTTGCGACAAAGTGTCTCTTGTCTGGGCTGACTTGCATTTTCTGTTTTGGCTTTCTGATCAGGGACCTTAGTAGAGGAGCACCCAGAACCTTACCTTGACAGAAATAGAAGTTTCGATGTTATCAACATAGGAATAGAGAGAGAACTGATGGTAGTCCTCAATGTCCTCCTCCTTAACTCCCGAGCCTGCGCTGCCTATCAAGGTCTGTTGTTCGGCCAAAAATTGTAGTTAGGGGCAGAGAATCCTTCTGGACCGAACCATATATCCACAACATCTGGATTTTCTGCATGGCTACATACCGCTTAATCATTGCCCTTCACGTCGTCTTGCAGTGAAAATCTTGCGACCTAAAGTTTCAGCGTACCTGGAATCTACAGAGAGTGGTGCTATCTTCCCGGTGAGTAAACTCGAACATAGCCATCCGAAAGATCTCTTACTGATAATAATAAGTCAATCCAGGTTCTAGACCTGGGCGGTTGTGGCTACAAACCTGGATTCGGACAGCCTTACCATGCAAGATGCAACTGATGTCACTGTATGTGACACACTTTTGTTCGCAAGGGGTTTTGATCAAACCGTTGATAGCAACTTGCACTATAGTGTGACGATAAGGCGTTGGTTTGCTCTGGCGTAGCTATACAACTTCCTGCTGGAGAAAATTAGAAGAGCTAAGCCAACAAGGGCTTTAGCAGCACGGACTATACACCTGATATCGATAACACTCCGAAGTCAGCTCAGGGCTATGCCAACAAGCGAGATGGTTCAATAGGGACTTTGTAAACCTCCTTTCAAGTGTCCGTCTAGTGCATTTGATATTTTTAATCGATCGATCTTGACAGTTATCGCTCTGTTGGCGACGTTGCACCCGGTGTGGTTCACAGGAAATCATGAACTAGCCCAGTTGACCCCTGGCATATACCCGATGCTAGGCAGAACGTTGGATCGGAACGTTGCAGGCGTTCCACCTTACCCAGACTTCGTCGCAATCCGGTAACTACGATTGATTGCATCTCCAACTTACCCCATAGGCCACGGACGATGGCCCCAAGCTGCCACATTGTTCCTTCATTTTCCTCTTTGTACTGTTTTGGTATTCTCGGTTCTTTCTTTCTGGTGTCAGCTCGTTTCTTTTTCTGCTGGTTTCGGCATAAGGCTGCAATGCCGTTCTCCGCAATCACAGTTGCCGCTGTCATTTTCCTCCCCGCTCCCCAGAAACAGGACTACCATGGTTTCTGGTATGGTATATGTTTCGTCGTGGAGATGACATTGAAGGCCGGGGTTTTTCAATAAACACTATAAGACAGAGAAACTGGTCCACACGGGCATAGTAGATTCATCTCACTGTACTATGAACCTTAGTTGCCGATATTTGATTCCATTTTTGCGCGCCCCGCGAGCCTATAACGTCTACTCTGGTCTTTACAGTAAAGTCATTGGTACTAGAACCTCCCATGATATTCACATGCCCGTCCTCCGTGTTGGTCTATTCCTCAGTGCTGGATAAATTCAATGGAATTGGCTGTCACAACTTGACGGTGCCGTTGTGTTGTGGTTCAGCTATGATATCACGCTGTGTTTTAAGTCCTGATTTGGACATTTGCATGTTTATTGCCTTCACCGAGCGGTAAAGATTGTCACGTTTCTACAACTCTGCCTTTATTTACCCTGTTGGCACTGCACATGCATGTTTCAGGCTGTGCGCACGACCGTTTGCGCCTTGCATCCATACATGTGTTGATTCTATGGTAGGTTCTATAGTAGGTATTGAGGGATACGCTTTTGGTCTTCCTGGATTTGTTTGGTAGGAACTAGGACAAGTCTAGTATGATCTGGAGTCATTCTTACCTGATAAAGCCCCATTACCCTGTAGTCGAGCGCTCTACTGCTGCCCCAGAGAGACTGGTCACTGTGCTTCGGCATCATTTTTCATCTGTGGGTTAAAGCAAAATCCAGCTAATACTCGGGGATTTGCGCAGTGTCAGGTTGTATCTGAACTGGGTTCAGATCGGCTACTAAGCAAGTCCCCAACATCTGACCACATCTTTCCTTGATCATCTTGCATCTCCCTTCTCCAAGGATGATGAAGTTGTCGATCATCCCAGCTCAAGATTGACTGGATGAGCACCATGAGCAGGCGACCTGTCGACCCACGATATCTCGTCGGCAGGTCTGGGCTTCGGGGGCTAACATGGCACGCAACAAAGTTTGGCCTTGGCCTGGCGCATCGAAGGCTTGATTACAGGCTTTAGTGATCGCTCACCGGTCCGGTATTTGGCTTCCGCATGTCATTGTGTTAGCCGAAAGGCCTTGATACTACCCAACTTCTCAGTGTCTCAACCACCCTCCTATTCGGGAAACACTAGCAGCTGCTAGTTTGATGTTGATGCCTCCACTGCGCCGTATCACACCCGGCAGACTGGTCTCGGGGTATCTGTGGGAGATAAATGGCATAAATTACAGCCAATGGCTGTTTCTAGTACTAGTAGTATGACCATCGCGAGTGCAAAGACCTGATCTGTAGGCGGAGAGGGGAATGACTTTGGAGACATCATGGTTAGAGAAGACTTTTATCAAAATGCTGGATATCAGGTTATCAAAGCTCGATTTGTCTGTTCGGTTCCAGCAGTTGCGGAAGTCAAGTGTCATCGTGTGCTTAGTCTTGAAAATGAGAGATCATAAGCCCACACACCACGCGACTGAAGACTTTATGTTGCATAGGAGAATTCAAGGCTTCTTCCAAATTAATATGAAGTTTGAGGCAATTCAGTTGAGCTGTGGCGCGGTAACAGAGCCGAGTTGTTGAGGTCAGATCTTAAGCCGATAGTATCAGGCTTGTTGACTTGTTGCTCATTTGATTGTTCAAGTCCGAAACTACGTCAGCCATGCTCATCAAGTACTGGACAGATTAGCTCAGATCGAGAATACCAGACCCTTGATGCTTGAGCCACAACAGCCCACAATTCCCAGGCAATTTGGCTCTCGGTCTTCTGGCTTCGGCCCTGGTGTCTTTTCACAGAGGTTGTTGAGACCCTAACAGTCCAAGTTTACGAGAACAAACGGTTCGGTCATCGCAGACCAACAGCGTCCGATTGACCCGTGACTGAACCGGAGATTGCCTCCCATCAATCTGAACATCGCTCACGTGCATCTCTGGATAAGTAGGTACTCGCAAATCGTTTGGAAGCCGAGCTGCCCCACGCGTTCATTGGACAACGATTGCGAAGCTTGACAAGCCTCGCAAAGGACACGAATGGATAGCCAAGCGACAGCCAAGACGGCTGGGGAATAAGGAAGTGACAGGGGTTGGAGAACGTCTCGTAGGTGCAAGTTGAAGGGGTTTGTACCCTGTACTTGAGCCACATATGGTACTGCAATGTAATGTCGAATCTACGTCCAAATCGGTGATCATCGGGATGTGCTTTGACCAGCGGCAGCGAGACGCTTGCCACTTGCTGACCTGTCAGACCTATCCAGTGCGGCCAGTATCGGTATCGGACCACATGCAGTCGCAGTGGGTGGTGGGGCCCATTCTGGTACCGGGCAGGGCTGTCAGAAACCCGGGAATGCCTGCAAGGCGCTGTAACGGTCGACATTTGGGGAAAGAGAGGGATGGCCAGCGCCAAATATGGGCAGCGGGTGCGATTGCTCGTTCTCGGCTTCGCAATCTCATCATTCGTCCATGCCTCTGCCGTTCGGGCTGTCTTCCGGGCCGTGCTCAGCAATCGGCTGCGGCTCTCAACACACGCAAGGCAGGTCAGACGGCCTCGTTGACAGCATGGCAAGCGGCAACCTGGTTTGGCTGTTCCTGCACAGTTTACGGTTGCCCGAACGGAAGACTTCTCGTCGAGCAACGCTGATTGGCTTTGCTGCAGGTTCGACACGATGTAACGACGGCACACGGAATGTCATATAGTGAGAGAAAGAGCTGGACCCCTGGAGCAGGTGCCCATGGCCGCAAAGCCCACCAGAAACATGCCAGTGACCACTCTGTCGCAATCGAAGTCGCTCTTGGGTGCAAATCTCGCTCTACCCCATATATCGATTGCAGTGAGCGGCATCGATGCTGCTGTTCTGGTAGCTTGGGAAGGCAAACTTAGCACTAAAGCGCTCCCCGCTGCTGCCAGTGGACTTTGTGGCTTCTCCGGCGCAGGTTCAAGAAGAAACTGCACATTGAGCGTTAGTAAGCTTAGCATGCAGGCCTATAGGTGCCCATACTATGCTTCCACAACCCTCAACCCACTCATCCAAGGTTGGGAGGGTTGGTAAGTGAGGGGAACGCAAAGGGTCACAGACTCCTCGTGCGGAGAAGCTGGCTACAGCAGTATCTGCTAAAAAAAAACACCCCTCCTGAGACTTACGTAACTAGGATGGGAGATGGACCGGCAACCCATGATGGGTAGAAATGAAACTCGATAGCGAGGGCTCCATGGCGATGGATAACGAATTCTGGAGCTCTCCATCGAAATGTTTTCAGATAGTCTAATTGGCGGCCATCGTTTGCCCGGATCAAACAGAGAGCGCGGCTCGTAAGTAGCTGTCAAGCGAGATAGCGACCAAGGCCATGGTGCCTCGAAGTTTGTTGTCATCCTCGCCTACGTGCCGCCACTATATCACGATGAGCAAATAATGATACCTTCATCGAAAATGTAACGGTTTTTATTGCCAATTGCAAATTTGGCTGGGCCCACAGCCCAGCCCAGCTCAGAAAGGGACGGATCTTGCGAGCGACTGTCCTATTTTGGAGACGGTTGCAAGCCTGACACTCCAGAAACGGCAGACCAGAGCTCCGGTACTTGTGTGGTGGGAGCTCGCGTATGCAGGCACTTGACAGCTGCAGACTAGTCTCTCCAACTGGGCCTCACGGACTCGGCCAGTTTCTAGCTCAACGGCCAGCCGATTGTCATTCGGCTGGTAAAATGAGGTAAGTGAATGGCTGAGCAGTTCACTCGCCGCACGCATTCCATCCTGGCTAGCTAGACTGGGCGTGTGTACAAAATTCAATCCACATGATGGCAGTGGTCGAGTACCAGTTGACTCGGGCTCGAGGGAAGCGGGGTCTTGTCAATGGAGGTTCTCGACTGCAGAAATGCTTCGGGTCTTTCAGGTCCGTTTCTTATTCTGCCAAAGCGCTGCTTCACTTCGTATCGCACACATGTTGTGTCCTATAATCCATTTGCTAAGATATAAGCGTATGTTGTTCACTGCACGGTCTGATGATTTTGTTGACCGGCTAATCATGCTGCCAAGCTGGGCATTTCCAATCTCTGGTTTCGGCAGCGGTGTTTGCAACGGGACCCCGCAAAGACCTTGTGTGAAAACGAGACCCAGCTGTGGCCCCGCAGTTCAAGACCCTGCGTGCAATGTCCAGCAGCATGTTGCCGGGACTGGCGTATTGTATTTTACAGCTTTGGTACATCACCTGCCTTATAGCGAATAGGCTTTCGGCCGACTACCTCTCCAGACGGGCTTGTTGTACACAGAGAGGTATTAAATTGACAGAATCGCTAGCCAAATCTAGCACAGACTCTAATGATCATTTCCACGAGGCCGTACACAAAAGGCTGAGGGGAAGACCGCTTGCTGTCATTGGTGCGTCAGCCGTTGAGGGCCGGTATTACTAGGAAAATCGGCATTTTTGCGGAGATTAGCCACAGCCAAGACGCGCCACAACTCCAGCCGAAGTCACCAAGCTCGGCGCAACCTAACCCCGACATGAGGCTGGGGAACAATGAAGATTAGAAATCGTGGGGGTTGACATAGACGCTATGGAGAAAACTACTGAGCAAGAAAACAGAGAACCGAATAGAGGTAGGTTGACAGTCGAACGAGAATGCTGAATCGGAGAGCGTATGGTGAAGATGCGAAGTCGAGAGCTAGCCAGCCAAGACACCCGCACACGGGGGTTGGATGTGAACAGTGGGCGCCGAGTGTGGTGTAAGGCATCCCTTCAGGAACCCTGGAAGACCGGTGCAATTGGCCAGCATCCGAGAGAGCAACCATAGTAATAGCTGTGTGCCCAAGCTGGAAAGCACTGCTGAAAACGCTACAGTTGACTTAGACGGCAGTGACTGTGTCGCCCTGTGGTCGGCCTGCTAGGATCAAACATCGAGACGGAGTCTGCTATCGCAAGCTCGTAAGCAATGCTGCAAATAACAATAACCGGAGCTCACTGGTATCAATATCTATTTGGACATGTTACGTAACAAATTTTGACAGCAGTTAAGACTACCGCAACAGAGAGATTACTGTCTCAATAGATGCTCGTTTTAAAACAGGAGAAGGCTTTCTGAATCCTGGCACACATCGTTCTCAGAAGTTAACCCTCTTTCGAAAGGAATCAGCAAGATCATCATCTTGCTGGTCAAATGGCTCATTAAATGCCTGAGGAAACTCTGTCACCGCAAACTCCAGAACAAAACTGTGGAAGGACCTGAAAGATCTCAGGAACCTCATATCACGCCTGTGTATCATATACAGAATGTCAACGGTTGCTCACGTTCGCATAAGACACGATAGATACGTTTGCTTTCGGTGCTGAAAGTTGTTGCAGATTCAATGCTTGTAGTTGTGCTCGTTGAGTTGAATGCCAATCGTTTCGACCTCCAGTGTTGCTTGAGATCTTGAAGGACAAGATCTGGATGCACCGGTCTGGGATTCAGGGATTCATTTATACCCCAAGGGACAACCGGCACGCTCGCCTCGTATGCCCAAAGTATTCCAGTGGTCTCCTGCAACAGTCCAGGCTGCATTTAGGCTGGATGTTGCCGAACGACCTGCGAGCAGATGGCTAATCTCTGCTTAGTCTTGCAAAGTCCCCAACGAAGAACATGATACATTTCCACGAGATGGTGGTGCGACGGCTGCTGATGCAAGTATACAGCACTTGAACTCGACAAAATGGCCTCCCTCATGGTTCACATCCTACCACTCCAAACAGATGACGAGGGAGGTGATTATCTGCCGAAATCATGAGCCGCTCTCGCCTGAATCAGGCTCTTCCAGGACTTGACAATCACCGGATTGAGTGGTTGTGGATCTGACAACGAACTGAAAGAAAGCCAGTGACAGAAATAAAAAGCTCAATATCTTCCTCCCTCCACGACCAGGACCTTTAGCGGGGCGGGTCTTTGAAAGCATTAAGGTTCGCAAAACTCATAGGTAGTGCAGTGTGCTTTTTGTTTTTTAACTTCACCATGGTCAGTCGTTGACAACATGCTTCCCAACCACTCCCGTCAATGTTGTCTTGAAGGCATTGAAGCGCATATATCTAGGTCTGGCCTTTCGTCCGGAGAAAGGCCCAGAGAGCGCAACTCTGAAGTAGGTTCTCGAAGGGATAGCCTTAACGAAAGCCTCAAAGAAAGTAAACAAGAGCTCTCCCCTGGTGAGTGGTAACCCGGCTTTCGGTCATCACTGAGACAACCAGCTCGTTGTTTCGGAAAGATGTCTATCTGAACATATCATGTCAACATACATTTCCGAAGCAGTGCTGACCAAGAGCTTTTCGACAGTGACGCCTGGGAAGAGGTGTGTTAGCAATTACGAAATTGGATCAATCACTTTCGTTCTTAACCTTTCCTTCCAGGCTCAAGCTCAATGACGGTGGGTGTTCCGGGAGCAGGGGTCTCTTAAACGTGAGTAGTTACCAGCAACAAGACACAGAGGACAAGACAGCCTTGCAAGAAGTCAGAACAATACACGCTATCCACAAGTCAGATCTCAGGCAAGTACAAAACGACTATCTGCTAACAATGGGGAGCGAAGCGACTCGAGGCCAGAGAGATAATCGCTTCGGATGTGGCTCAAGAAACATGCCAAGGGGAGTGAAAATCGGGGTGGGAGAGGGAAAAGTGCATGTTTGATGTTCTGTTAGCCACCGCTGCAAACAAACGGAGCTGAGCACGGCCGGCCTGCCTCAGACGTCTAGAAACTCAGCCATAACGCCGTTATACGTTGACATTTTGCAAAGTGTTTGCACTCAGAGGGCTAGGACGGCCTGCTTTGCAGAAAGGACAACGTCATGTGTCAAGAGAAAACTTCAGGTTGGGCACTTGATGGCTTGGATATAAGGACAGCAATAGATCACTCCATGGACCCACCGGTTTCAGGCAGAAGCTGTCCAAGCTGAGGATATGGCAAGTGCATACCAACTCACCAAAGTGTCTTCCAGGTTGAATCTGCAATCCCTTTGTTCTTGACTACTTCAATGCTAGTCCCCTTGGGTCTGATAAGTGCCTAGGTATTCAACGCAAGAATCAAAGGATTTTGAGCTCAGTTCTCCAGGGTAGAGGCGGCACGCATTTACCCATTGTCTCGGAGACAACAGAGCCCGGTCAGCCTTGCAAACAGTCTGGCAAATCAAAAGGCTCGTCCTGGCCAAAAAAGGGAGGAGCGCTCGTGCATCGGTTTTCGCCCATATGGTAGATTTGGATCAAATTGGCCCGACATCGCAGCTGCGGCTGGCCTGCTGACGAAGCCTTTGCCCCGGCGCCGATGCTCCGCAAAGGTGCAAAACTTCCCCGTCAACCTTGACTCGGCGTGCGATCTCGGGTCGTTAGAGATCTGGGGAGATGGCGGGGTTCTGCCAACGATCGGGAGCGGCCTGAGCGTTAGCCTGTGGCTCAAACAGGCCAATGACAAGAACCCAAGGTTCCCAAGCCAACTCCTGTCAGCCCCAGTTTCTAGCTATGAACCCCTGCCAACGCTAACAGTTCTGCACAGGGGGTCACCGGGGTATGCTGTCTCCGATGCATTTCGACAACTCAAGGTGGTTCCATGCTGTTTCATACGGCCCCCTATCAACCCCGATGGATGTCACGGAGAGCCAACATGACGAGCTGGCCCGTGACGCAGGCGGCGATCTTCCCTCATTGCAGACAATGTTTGCAACTTTTCTGGGATCGTCTTGAGGCTCTCTTGAGGCTCCCAGCTTGAGCAGCTAGGGCTTAGCATCACTTGGTAGCCTCTTTCTCCTTGATCCTCCTCCTCCTCCTCCTCCTCCTCCTCCTCAGGCTGCCTTTCAAGATCCTCGTGGAGGTTACACCTCCTCCTACTTATATCCAAGCGCATTGCGCATACGCAGGCACACAAATCGCAATCAAACCCAGCGTCTCAGACGTACAAGATGGCGGTACTGGAGGTGACCTTTAAGCTGCTTGAAGCATTGACCATTGGCCGTCTGATTGCGTATATCGCGCTCTTCACTGTTGGATCCTTCATAGTCGATTTCACATGGAAGCCCAGATACTCCAAATCTCTGCCGCGGGTCGGCTACGGGGACGGGCTGCTGGGCACCATCAAGAATTGGTTCTTTTATGTGACGCGCTTTCCCTCCTGGGCCGATGAGGGCTACGAGAAGGTAGGCGGTAGATTGACAACGATCTCGCACATTGCCACGCTGACTCTATGGTCTAGTATATTAAGAAGGGCCACGCCTTTGTCGTGCCCTCATCCCCGAGCCGACCCCATGAAATCGTCGTGCCGCGATCCCAAACAGGCTGGCTGCTCGAGCAGCCCGATCGCATCCTGTCGGCCCAGCAGGCTCAGAAGGACGCGTTGTACAGCGATTACCAATTTGTAGGCGAAGACGACCACTTTTCAGTGCAAACCATCCACAGAAACCTCGCGCGCCACCTCCCAGGTCTCATCCCAGGCGTCCAGGAGGAGATCCAAGACGCCATTGACAAAATCTTTGGCAAGGACACCGAGAATTGGAAGTCGATCAACCTCTTCGAGGCATGGTTGGGTATCATCCCTCAGACAACCAACCGAGTCATCGTTAGCCGCCCGTTATGTAGAGACAAAGAGTTCCTCGACAGCCAAGTCGCCTTTGCCGACGCCGTTGTCCGCAATAGCATCATCTTCAACATGTTTCCTCGCGTCTTATTGCCCCTTGTTGCTCCTTTCTTCGTCCTCAGCAATTGGTGGCATTGGCGCAGGAGCTATCTGCGGGCTAAAGATATGATCGAGGAGCGCCTGCGTGCCATGGAGCGCAAGATATCGGGCGTCGACCCGTCGTACGAGCCGCCCGAGGACATGGTTACCTGGCTGATCCGCCAGGCCTATGCCGACAACCTGAAATCGGAGCTCGATCCCGTCAAGATCTCGAAGCGTTTATTGCCGATCGAGTTCGCCGCCATCCACACAACCGTCATGGCAGGCCATAACCTGCTGCTCGATCTGTTCTCCTCCGACCCAAAGCTTGGCTATCTGGACGCCATCCGAGAGGAGACTGCGAGGGTGCTGGCAGAATCGGGCAGTACGTTCTGGACGAAGCAGTCGCTATCACGTCTGTATCGTACCGACAGCGCTATCAAGGAGAGCTTACGCCTGAGTCATATGGCGCGGGCGTTAACCCATCGCAAGGTTGCTGCACCCGAGGGTATCACAAATGCCGCCGAGGGTTGGCATGCACCGCATGGAGCGTACTTGATGCTTGATTTGGCCGGCACCCACCGCGATCCGGACCTCTATCCGGATCCAGACCGGTACAATGCGTTCCGGTTTTCGAGGGTGCGTGAAGAGTGGGAGGCATCACGAAAGGAGGGGGCGGCCGCCGATTCGGATGAGGAGCTTCGGATCATGAGGCTGGGCATGGTCACGACAAGTCCAGAGTATTTACCTTTTAGTCATGGCAGACATGCATGGTAAGTAATCTCCTAAGCACCTTTGACTCTTCTTACTGACGACAGTAGCCCTGGGAGATTCCTTGTTGCGCATGAGCTCAAAATGATATTGTGGTATATCTTACAGAACTACGAAATCAAGCCATTACCGGAGAAGCCAAAGACAGTCTGGTTTGGATGCAACGTTATACCCCCAGTAAAAGTCAACATCGAAGTGCGGAGACGAAAAGGAACGGTTTAACGAGCAGGTCTCACATGCCGGTTGGGATAGACATTTTCTGATTAGCTTTTGGGTTTCATTTGGAACCGGAATTAGAGTTATGTATCTACCTAATCAACAGCTATATAAACGAGAGATATCATCAGGTTTGACTTTTGACAATAAGTGCAAGTCATTACGCAATCCCGGCGCTATCCCTGAGGGATGTACTTCCAGTCCGAGAAGCATACAAGCACAATCCCATTTCCGTTGCTGGTTCTATATTCTAAGCAACGTCCTCATCATCTGTCAGCACTCGAAGTTGGAAAAAAGGGAATAAAATTGAAAAACAAAAACAAAATAACAGGACTGACCGGGAAATCCCCAACTCACAGGTTCATTTGATGTTACCACGACCTCGCTCCATTGGCTCCTTTTCTTTCTACCGTGCCGGCGGCAAGTCCAATCCTCGAGGTGAAGTGCATCTCGTTATGCGTCTTCACTTCTAGGATCAACCTCTTCCCCCGCCACGCCCATGGCAACGGCGTCACAACCGGCTCATGCACTGAGACATATGATTCGCCACAGAAGTGTACATGGTGGATCAGCTCGTCCGGATCGCTGGTCCTCTCCTCCTTCAAGTTATTAGGGTACAGTCCAGGCAACGAGCCACTTCTTGCATTCCGCCGACGGAGCAGCGCAATGCTCATGCGCAGATGGTTGGTTTTGTGTCAAGAAGGTCGTGATGCCCGCTTCAACGCCTTCCTTTTTGGCTGTCGGGCTGGGGTTGAAGGTGAGGTCAACACGATAGGTGAAGCGGACATGTTGTTGGCGACAGGAGATTAAAGTTTGGTCTTCCGGGCCGACGTAGTTGCCCTGAGGGCGGTCAGGTTCAAACGCGAGGGGTCGAGGCCCAGAGTGTGGGCGAGGAGGCCTAGTGGAGAGATATGAGCGATTTTGGTAGGGGACGATGGAGGGTAGCGCCAGTCTTTATGGGATTAGCATTAACCATGTTGGCGGGAAGTTTTTGTGTTTTGGCGCACGAGTTAGGTGGACAGGCAATTTGCTACCTGTTACAAAGATGAGATGCTCAGGGGTGCCATGGGTGAAGCGGCTGGGCTCTCGAGCTAGCGTTCGTCCCAAAGAAGGAACAAAAACATTGTGGTACTGACATACCTAACTCTATTGGTCTTGGTGTTGGGCGGGGGAAGAGGCCAGCCGCTCACCCTCCCTGAGATCTAGGTGAAGGTTGGTCACTCACCCTTGTGCCAGCTTACAGCCGTCATGACCGTCTCTCAACCTATAAGGTAGTGAAGGTACTTAGGCCCTGAGCTCAATATAAGGCCTAACTTAGTGATCAGCCCTAGGCATTCAAGTTGTGGACTTAGGAGCTGGTAGATAAACAGTTGGCTTACCCAACCCTCCTGGCATGAGCGCCCGCAATATATATATATATATATATATATATATATATAGGCTTTGACATTTACATCTCAGGACGGTTCCGGATCGTATCCCCTCAACTTGAAGTGGACAGTATTGGACCAGAAAGCCGAATCATGCGGATCCTTTGCCTTGAAGATGATCAAACTAGGTCAGCTCCGGGAGACCGAGGCTTGATGGACCCGGATCCTGTATTGTCCTACTGCGATGCGTCATCTTGAGGCCTGTCTTCGTCTATCATGGTCGTGAGCACCCAGAAGGTGCCCCTGTGGTAATGGAGGGTTGGAGCCCATATGCCACCCGTATAACGAGCTTCGTTCTAATCGGGCTCACGAAAATCAAGCAATGCATCAATACCTGTTCGTCTGAGCCAGCCGCAGAAGCTCTTCCTTTTAATTCAAGACATGGCTGATCAGCTTCCAGTTCTGCAACTCCTTACTGGAATGGAGAGGGATGCCGGGGAGGGTATTGAAGCTTGAGGAAACGCACAAGAGCGTTTTGTTCCATTTAGGAACACAGATGCAGCTCGGGTTAGGGCAGAAGCAGGGAAAGAGAGGATTGCAGCTAGAAGAATTGGCTCTGGAGGCACGATGCCCGCGCGAACTAATCATGACCGCAGGTAAGGCGAGCAAGAGACTGACGAGCGACATGTCGAACAACATATTGGTGAGGTGACTGGTGTCTCGATCTCTCTTAGACTATAGTGATATCCATCATGATCCAGCAATATCTGCCTGCTGTGTAAACAACGCTCGAGATTTTGGTGGCCGGCCCGCGGCACGGAGAGCGGAGGGCAGGTGAATGTTGTATACGGTTAAAGGGGAAGAAGGACAAGCTGCAATAAAAACTGAGCGAGATTAGCCCGCTGTTTAGGCAAATGGCGAAGTGAGCATTTATCATTGGAGCAGACTTGAGGATATCTAACTCAGGTTGGCAGCTCACTCCAGAAAAGAACAGAGAATAGCGCGATGTGGACCTCCCGAGCGGGATATATTGGATGACATATAACTGATCTGACTGCTAGTTTCATGGTAGATCATATGTGCCGATTTTAGCGTTCATCGTTCAGTGATGCTCTGACAAGATCGATGTGGTTTCTAATTTTGCACTGCGCGCGGGCAATTGACATCATGACACTGGAGATGACTGATTACATTCAGGGTTAGGGTTATACTTCTGCCAAGCACCCGACAACACCCCCCAGCGTGTCCTCGGCCTGCAACAGTCAATCATCCCACATCACCGTCACCATCAACAGGCGACAGGAGCTCCCCCCCCCCCCCGGGGCACTCATTTGGTCGAGCGCACGACTGACATTGCGCTCGTGTTTAAAACGCTAGCGACGGCTGTAATATCAGTCAAACCAGCCAACGATTCCCACAATCTCATCCTCCAACCATTAATCCTCGAGGGGCCCCTCTCCCCAAGATCAACTTCGATCTTTTACCCATACCCTCGTCAAGATGCAGGGCTTCGGCATGGGACGGTATGTCCCTCCAGAGCACGAGGGAATCGTCTCCGGAAACGCTCTGCACAAGCGACACCCGCTAGGCGCGCGCGCATCCCGTCTCGCATCCGAGGGCGTGCTCATCGTGCGCTTCGAGATGCCCTTCGCCGTGTGGTGCGCGACGTGTCCGCGCCCGACACTAATACCGCAGGGCGTGCGGTTCAACGCGGAGAAGAAGCGCGTCGGTAACTATCACACAACGCCCATTTGGTCATTCCGTATTAAGCACGCCGACTGCGGCGGCTGGCTGGAGCTGCGGACAGATCCCAGGCAGGGAGATTTCGTGGTTGTGTCTGGTGGCAGGAGGAGGGACTATGGCGCTGGTTCCGGTGATGATGACAGTCTGGTCAAGATGGATAACCTCGGCCGGGTATTTATGACCGAGCGGGAGCGGGCTGAGCAGCGCGAGGGCGCCTTCAGCAAACTCGAGAAGACTATTGCCGACCGCGCGCAGTTAGAATGCGCAAAGCAGAGGATAAGCGAGCTTCAAGAAACTGTTACACGCCAATGGGAAGATCCCTATACGCAAAACCAGCGTCTGCGGCGGGCATTCCGAACCGAACGCCATGGACTTGAGCGTGCTGCGGCCAAGGCAGAAGAGCTGAAGGACCGTATGGGCCTGAGCATCGAGCTGCTGCCAGAGACGGAAGAAGACGCACGGCGAGCGGCATTGGTAGACTTCAGGAGTGTCCCCTCACCGCCACCGTCCTCAGAAGACGGACCCTCGGGCCCGGTGATCGACAAGGCACTAGCGAAGCCCCTATTTGGCGATAGGAAGACCGCGAAGCAGGAGGACCTAAGCAAAAGTCGCAACACCGGCACCCCTGCGTTGAGCGGCGGCACTCGCATGCTCAAATCAGAGCTGGCTGCTGCGCGAGCTCGTGAGAACCTAGTCTCGGAGATCGTCAGTAACACCCGTGCTTCTAAAGACCCGTTCCTCGTTTTTGATAGCAGCAGCCGGGAGAGCACCCCTAGGACTCCAGGGGACCGGCTTCTTCCCGGACTGAAAAGAAAACGGGAAGCTACAGAAGAGCCCCTGAGCAAATCGCCACCCCCTCCGCCTGTTCCTCCGCCTGCTCCTCCGCCTCCTCCATCAGATACGATAGTCGCAAAACCAAAAGCAGTGGCTGGTACCACGGCATTGGTGAACTACGACTCGGACTCGGATTGAAGATATCGGTGCTTTTTCTAGGACCCAGTAAATATCATTCATGGCTTTGCATTACGGTTATGATAAATAGATACCCTTGGTGTTTTGGAATGACAAGGCAAGTTTTGCAGTGAATAAGTCCATTCCTACCTATGTGATCCTCACGGCAACTCTATGCCAAATCAAGATCGGCTGTTCCCATCAAATAATATCCCTGCCATCACCTAGCCCCCGGCCTTCCCTCCCTGTTTGAGCTTGCCCAGCTATTTCCCCGGCCAACGCGATCTGCAGCCCGCCTCGCAGAAAGAAAATCCGGCAGTTTCATGGGACGAACCACAGACGGCACGGTGTATGAGTAGAGATATGAAAATGAAACAGGAGTAAGCCAAACCGTATACAACTCCGTACACGCGCTGTAGGAGAGAGATGCCCAGTCCAACGAGAAAGCAAGGAAAATAGAAGCAGCAGAACACCGAAGCGAGGGTATGAAAAGCTGCCCACCCAACCTATCCGTCCTCTAACAACCACGCCGTGTGAGAAAGGGAAATGAAATCCGAAATGCAGCCCGTCCGTTCCGTCCATCCGCCCGTCTGAGTGTCCCATGTTCCGTTCATCGCGTGTTTAGCCAGGCCAAGTCGAGTGCACATTAGACATCTTCCATCTTACCAGCGGGCTGCTCTTCATCGTCGCCGTCCTTCTCCTTGTCATGCTCTTTGTCCTCATCATCGTCGTCAAAGCTGCCCACCGATGATAAGTCGTCGTCTGATTCGCTCTCGTTCTCGGCCTCCTCAAGTGCCTCCTTGCTAGCATACTTCTGGACATATTCTGCGACGGGTTTTCAGCATCTGGTACTCGCAGAAGGGCTGACACTATACATACCTCGAACCTTGGCATCGTAACTCTTGGGTTCCCTCATTAGCAAGGCAGCTGCTTCGCCGTTGAGCGGGTCTGTGGGGTTCGGGTAACGCAGCAACTGTGGCAGGAACACCTCGAAGATGTTGATCATATCAAACATTGGCGACCAGGTTTGGTTAATAACGTCCAGGCAGACCGACCCCGACCTAGGCACTCAGGTCAGCACCGTCTCGGGTGTTCTGCTGTTACCCCTGTCCAGCTTACAGCTCGTCGATATTTGGGTGAAAGATGCGGTTGACGAAGCCGATGCTCGGGGATTTGTATGGATACTGGTCAGGGAGTTCGACGTGGACCTTCCAGACACCACCCTCAAAGGGGGCTGCAAGCTCGCAGTCAGCAAACATTCTTTGGAGAACAGGGAGAAACCAAGATTGCGGCATGTCTTACTTTCCGCAGGTCCCTTGAACCTAACGTAGAACTCTTGCCTGAAGCGAATGAGTACTCCGGTTAGTAACCTACTTCGCACTGAATCCCATGTCGGATCAAGCAGGAACTCACACTGCAAGGTACCAAGGTGTCAGTTCACAGCACCACACAACATGCAGGCCGAAACGATCAAGGACAGGGGTTACATACTGTTGTCGTTGACCAACGTCACCTCATAGTCGCTCATGAGCCTACAGCCGCGTTAGCGTTCTGGTCGAGACGGAGGTCCGAGACGCTGGTGCCAGCGGCATTCAGGTAACCGGGTAACCTTACATCTTCATGACCTATTGTGGGGAAGAAGCCCCGTGTCAGCAAATGGTTCTCCGTCCCGGAATAGATGTTCCAATATAGAATAGACAAGAGTTATCCCGAATCATATAGTTCACATACATCGGTCTCGATCCTACGGCGCGGAGACGTCATCTTGTCGGCTTTTCGGGAGTATCGGCCGGGGCAATGCACTCGACGTATGGTTCAGTGGTTGGTGAAGGAAGTCAAAGCACCTGGTGCTTTGATGGGAATAAAGGAAAAGGTTGGAAGTAGGTTCGCTGGAAAAATCTGCTGCTCTGTGAGGTTGTGATCGGTAAAGGCTAAAGTGACGTGGTGGCAACGCGATGTCCAGATAGCGAGGTGGAATAGGCCTGAAAAGCGGGGGCACTTTGGGGAGGTGGGAGCTTAAGAAGCAGGCAATGCGCTTAACAGGGAAATTGCAGACCAGCGAGGGGCTTTGTCACCGGTTGTAAGGGGGTGGTACTTCGCACTGTGTCGCTTTCTTGGGTCACAAACTCTTATCACACACCTAACCCATCTCTAACCCATCCATTCTTGGTTGGGATAAAAGGTCCCAGGACAGATCACTCCCTACAGGCCTACCGGTTATTGGCAGTTTTTTCGTAGAGATATTACTGTGGGAGCAGTGCCGTGTTGTGCTCGAAACTGCAAGCCGCTGATCGGCTGGCGTGCTTGAATGGTAAGGCGCTGACACTTCGAGCTGCATGGTGAGCAGGTGACAGGGCGCGGGGCGAAACGGGCGGTCAGGTCTTGTGGTCTCTCCGGAATTCTCTGTAGAGCATAATATGCTCTATGCCGTCACTACAGTGACTCGTAGACTGATGCGAAAACGGAAACTTGCGTGACAGCGTGACAGTTTACGGACCAGAAACGACAAAGGTACATCGGTCACAGTTTGTGGCGAGATCCACCAGTCAATGGCAGACAACTGTTTGTCACGTTTAGGAGCGATCTTGTTCCCCTGTTGGTGCCCAGCAAGCCACTGCGCTGTTAGTGGATGATGGGCTACTCGGATCTCCTGGTCCCTGATGGCACCTCTGCATTCCATTCATGCCCGACGCTCGCATCCCCGTTGACGCCGATGCCAATGCCAGCTGTGGTGTGTCGCTGTTGGTGGGGGTCGGTGACGCAATTTGAGCAGAAGAACCAAAGGTACACAGTAATTTTCGATGCATTTCGCACCGTTGCGCCGGCCCGGCGATGGTGATTGCGGCGCCATGTGTTCTTCGACTTCCTTTGGAGACAGAGAGTCTCGAGATATCTTCAACCTACATATCCACAGAGGGGTTCCTAGACAACAATTAAATCTTTATAATTATTTAAAGGCTGTCTACTTGAGAACGAAGCGAATTTATGGGCAACCTACGCAACTCTCGTCCACCGTAACAAAGATAGCCCTGAATCGCTGATCGGAATAGATACGTACCCCTGGTGGGGCGGAGCCGGCGTGGTGTGGGACTCGCTCCGACCAGCTGGATGCACGGCGGCGCTTCAAGCACGGCCAGGAGAACGACGCTACGGAGCCCGCGTGGTCACACGCGCACTTCCCCTCTGCTGGCGTGTGCCGAGACCGTTCATGCCAGCGGCGCCCGAGAAAAAACTCCGATTTTCTTTCCGAAGGGAACAGGAGCCCGGGCTGAAATCCCAACGGCGTGCAAGGAGGGAAAGCATGGATCAAGGACGCCGCAACGGCCGCAAGGGTCATAGGGACCCATTTCAGGGCGCAGGGTTTCAAAGTCTTGGTCGGCAAGACTGTAAGGGTTCTTCCGTCTGAAGAAACTCATCTGACGTTGCCAAATGTTGACTGTTTGAGAAAGCTCCAGTCAGGGTCCTTACCCAAGAATATTTGGATAGGATGCAAAGAGCATGATACGCCCAACATGATAGCCAAGATGAACCCAGGAAACTTAATCCGACGAACCTGCGTCCAGCTTCTCGAAGATGTCGAGAAGTTGCCGTCGGACGCTGTCAACCGCTGCCTCGGCTCCCCTCGCGCCCAATCCCCACCGTCAGTGTGGGTCGTCCCTCCGCAACCATCGAATCCGATTGACCGACGGCAAGCAGCCCGCAACCGTTTTGAGAAAACTCCAGCGTTGGTGTCCAGGTCCTCGAAGATACTCAATTGTACGCAGCAAAAACCATCATGACCTTGGGAATAAGAATCGCCATTGCGCCGCAACGGTGTTGGCAGGGTTTCTGCTCCTTTTTCTCTTCTCACAAGTGAAACTCATTAATCTCCTTACCATAACCGTTGCATCCTCTATTTTTGTCCAACTTTTTTTTCCCTTTGCCGTATCCGGGCAACCCCCCTGTACGACCATCGCGCAAAGGTACATCCCAAGTACCTGCCCCTCGCATATTCAGAAAGACAGGCAGCCTCAAACATAACCCCAACCCATGCAGCTGAGGTCGCTGGCACGGTCGTGCGCCTCCCTTCCCAGGGGCACAACCAACTCACAGTCGTGTCTCCTGGCCCTCAGCAGACCGTCCCTCCTCTTCTCAGCCACCCCATCGCATCAACCACAACTATCAACGCAACTCTCGGTAGAACATCAACACCATCGCCATGTTCGCTGGAGCTCACACTCACCCATGGGTACGCCATCGGCCAGCCCTCGTAAGAAGGTGACAGTATCGACGCTGAGGGCCATGTATAAGCGAGGCGAGCCTATCACCATGATCACAGCCCACGACTTTCCAAGCGCCCATGTTGCCGATGCCGCGGGAATGGACGTTGTACTGGTTGGCGACAGCCTGGCCATGGTGGCCCTCGGCATGGAGGACACGAGTGAAGTGTTGCTGGAAGAGATGTTGCTTCACTGCCGCTCCGTTGCCCGGGCTGTGAAGTCTGCCTTCACGGTATGTCATCATACCTGCCACCCGATCTGTTCCTGTTTGCTAATTCAAGTGGTAGATTGGCGACTTGCCCATGGGATCGTATGAGATTGCGCCGGCGCAGGCGTTGGAGACGGCGATCCGCTTCATTAAGGAGGGTCGCATGCAGGCCATCAAGTTGGAGGGCGGAAAAGAGATGGCCCCCACAATCGAGAAGATCACCACGGCGGGTATCCCCGTGCTCGGTCATGTCGGGCTGACCCCGCAGCGACAGCACGCTTTTGGCGGCTTCCGCGTGCAGGGTAAGACAGCAGCGAGCGCAATGCAAGTGCTCGAAGATGCCCTGGCTGTCCAAAAGGCAGGGTGTTTTGCTGTTGTCCTGGAGGCCGTGCCAGCGGAGGTGGCCAGTATTATCACGAAAAAGCTATCGATTCCCACTATAGGGATAGGTGCCGGTAACGGCTGTTCCGGCCAAGTCCTGGTACAGGTCGATATGACGGGCAACTTTCCTCCGGGCAGGCACTTGCCCAAGTTCGTCAAAAAGTATGGCGACGTCTGGTCCGAGAGCTTCCGGGCCATAGAGACATACCGCGACGAGGTCAAGAGCCGGGCATACCCCGCGCCAGAGCATACGTATCCGATTGCGGAGGAGGAGCTGAAGGGGTTCGAGGAAGCGGTCAAGGAGTTGTAGAGGGTCGTTCTTTACACGCCTAAGCTCTTTGGGTGCATCTTCTTTGGCGTTGTTTGTAGGCATCATCTTCTTTGGGGTTACGCACAACGGGTCGGTTACCTAGGAAGCGGGCATCGGCGGCGTTCTCAAAGCATAATTGTTTAGGGTCTTGGGCGTCATACCACCTGTTAGTCGTTGCGCTTGATCGTGTGTCACGGTTCCTCGGTAGAGAAATGACATATTGGCGCTGTACCAACAAAAAGAGTAACAAGACATGCGCGCGTCCAGTTCGTCTGCTACCCAAACGCAGGTGTGAGAGAGTACGAAACGTTGAGTTGGTTGCTAGAGTCCTTGAAGCACTAGGGCAGGCCACAATATCAGCACCGGCAACATACCTACTTGCTCACATCGTACACAATAACACCTACCTGCCACAGATTGCCCACGACTTCATCGAGCGCAGGAGCAAATGTGCTGTTCACATACAGGAAAACGCTATCCGTTTCTGCGACATGGAGCGTCTTGCGCAGATAGGCCACGACGAACTCGAACTTGTGCGTGGTGCCAACCTTGACCAGCTCTCGTCGGATGGGCGGAGCCGAGCCGACTGGTTTGAAACGCACTATGATTTTCTCCTGGGGAAAGGTGCTTGCAGCCGCAAGCGCCGCAGTGGCATCGCGAGGAAGCGTTGCCAGAATCGTGGACGCTGTCATGGTCAGGGGAAGGTCGGGGGATTCATGCCCCTCGAGGACGGGGCTTGCTGGCGGGGAGTTGACGGATGTCGAGACTGTGGCCGCCATTTTTCCTGCGCAGTATAGTTATGTTGTGGTCTGCATTAAGTCCTGTAACTTTCTGTTGTTGGACGATTGTTGAAAGAAGGCTATGGTGGATTTGGCGCTTCAAACAAGCTGCCTGCAGTGGATGAACCTGCTCCGTGATGACGCACCTTGGCCCTGTGCTTCAGCCCGCTATCAGATAAGCAACCATTCAGGGTTAGGGTAGTTGATCTTAATCACGGACCACGGATCTTGCTCCCACATTCCGCGTGCATGTCATGCGTTCATGCCACGCGACGACGCATGCCCTTTTTGAGAAATCGACGGTAATTGCCCACAAAGAATCAGGAGTCAAGCCCTAGCCCTGGAATCACAAACGTCATCGCCATCGTTCTCAGGGGATATCTCAGATGGCCTGCCGTTCTCGTCGAGCTTCCCCCGAGCGCGGAAACGGGCCGTGCTCTCTTCTCAGCTTCCTGCCTGCCGAGGGCTTGGAGCCATGGTGGAGCCTCGTGCTGCCGGCAGGGTTGCGAGGGCTTGAGTGGATCTGGGAGGACAAGGCGTTGGTCCAGACCCTGTGATGAACTCGCTTGCGGACGAGGCTGCAGCAACATTTGAGCAGCTTAGCCAATAACAACGCGTTGCTTCACCAGCCACTGCCGCCTTGGCCTGCGGAGGGCAGCCTTCCAGCGGGAGCAAAAGTGGCATGATTTTGGCAGCAAATGGGCCCAAAATCAAAAACACTGCGTCAGAGCACCAGCGCCCCGATTGGCCTCTTCTCGCTGCTGCCCAGAGGGCGAATCTGTGAGAGAATTTCCCATCGTGAAAGAGTCAGGCGATTTCCAAGATATCTGTGCTATGTGAGCGACGCCAACCCAATCGGCTGGTCAGAGGCCTTCAAACCTGGCTCCCCTTTCTAAATCGCCGTCCTCGGGACCCGATCTTTTGGGGTGGGGGGGGGGCACAGGGCAGGAACCGGTGGTGCATGCAGTGGAAGCTCGCGGCCCAGTGCCCAGTGATGGGGAGCAATCCAGTTCCACGAGCACGGAGAGCGAGTGAGCTGGTCGCGATCTCCTCTAGCGTAGTTGCTAGTACGTACAAAGTATCGCCACAGCACCAAGCGCCCCCAACGGCCTCGAGAAACACGTGCAACAGGGAGCCCCTTTTCTCCAACAAGCTTGGTTGAGAGCTGGCAACGGCAGCGATCAGAGCTGTTTGGGATGCCCAACTACGCCATCCGACAGCATGATCGCCTTTGTAATGGCATCTCGTAGGTCCCCTTCTCCTTGTAAGTGCGCAACGTATGTAGAAGCCCGCAGAAGAAAAACATTATTTTTGGGCCGTCGCAGAGAGCTCGTTTTCGCTCAGGACATCGCCGTCTCCTCATCGCCCAGCCTGATCCGTCGGCGTTAGGTTCCATGGGCTGCTTGTCTGCCCTTGCCCCGGCGCGGAGCTTGTGCTGCAGGTTACCGGGGGAGAGTGGAGGAGTGCCGCAGCGCTGCTAGCAACCATTCAGGCCCGTTCAAGCCCGGTCATCATTTTACTTAGATCTCCGGTTTCTGTCCCAGCGACCCTGCTGCATCTCCATCACCTCCCACGCGCGGCTTTCTCTACACTATTCACGCCAATTACCCAAACCACCTGACCTCGCCATATTCGGGCATCCTGCCGAGCGGCGCTTCGCCTACCGTCCGTCAAGCTACGGAAAATATTCAACACCGCGCCTGCAGCGCGATCGCCCTCCTTCAGTCTCGATCTCTTGTTCCTAACCGTGTTCCTGCATCATCATCGCATCTTCATTTCCATTCCCAGCCGGCGGCATCCTATCTACACCGTACCACGAGAATATTTCGCCGCGTTATCAACCTCCGCCACTACTGCGAGCTCAAACTTTTTCCTTGTCTCCAGTAAACTCATTTTCCGACCAACGGGTCAATCAGCTACAGCTAGCTATCTGCGTCGGGGACCTTACTAAGTTTGGCTTGCGCAAAAAGCTATACCCGTCGTGCGCCTGGTCGATTGTCCCGACAGCTTGGGTCAACCATCAAGTCTTTGATTCTCTTTGGCTGTCTTTGACCATCGGATTTTCGATCCGTGCCCCCTACATACTCGTCGCGGCGCAGCACGTCCATCCAGACTTTTCGAGTCCTTGGCTTGCGTCAAATCTTGGGCATTACCGCCTGATTGCGGCTCAACAAAGGCCCGCCGCAATCGTTACGGGGCATATAGTCCTGCAGTTTAGCAAATCTCCCTCAACGACACTTGATCGACAGTACAAGAACCAACTGCCGTCGTCCTTATATTGTGGCTTATCCTCGAAACACGCCGTCTCTTTTCTGTCATTGCACGTCACATGCATCAGACATGATGGACTCGGACCCACTCAGACATCTCGAGTTCTTCTCAATGCCAAATAACCAGGTCTAGTCCTCCTTCTGCCAGTTGCTCCCCTGATGCTCTCCCCCGGCTGACACTGCCCAGACTGTCAACCCCGTTGACCAAGGCTTTTTGAACGTCACGGCAGCCCCCAACCCAGCGCTATGGGACCCTGGGTTGAACGTTGACACTGCCGGCTTGTCCGTGTCGCCGTCCACGGCGCCCACCAGCCTGTCTCTCGATTCCGTTACCCAACCACCCCCCGCTAGGGGGCTCACGAACCTCTCGCAACGAGATCTTGCAGGGTTACCAGGCGGGCAAGGTAGCCAAGTATTGCCCGCTCGCGGACTCACATCACGAGATGGACATGAGAGGAAGCGCTCACGACTAAGCTCAGAGTCGACTCCGCTGGATTCGGTCGACTACTGGATCGATTTCGATAAGGACGACACGACCCTGCCCAGCATTCCGGAAGGTGCAGAAACTGAAAGCAAAACCGTAGGTGGGAGTACCAAGCCTCAGATGGACAATCGGTGAGTGTGATATTGTGGAAATTTTTTTGTCCGTCAGTGGCGACTTTGCTGCCGAGGCTGACACATCAAAATCCAGACCCACCACCACCACGACACAGGCTTCGGCCCCTGCTCCAGCTCCAGTATTTCCCCAGGCATTCAAGACCGAAGAGTTTATCGACGACAGCGCCCTGGATAATGCCCTCTCTGAAGAGGACGCGTATTCATCGATCAACCTCACCGACCAACTCTCCAAAGTCGATTCCGCGCCGCCTCAGGAAGTGCCGCCCCGCCTTTACTCAACCCCACTCAGCTGGGAACAACCGCAGCCGGGGATACGCATGGATTCGTTAATAGGTCTGAACAGCCAGACCCTGAACGAGGCCGAGCAGAGGCAGCTGATTGCTATCGCCATGAACCCAGGGCCAACGCTGGGAGGGCTGGGCTCGAACATCAACCTCAACTTCAGTGGGCTGAGCCCAGGCATGCCCATGACTTTTGGCGCTGGGGGGAATGGGCTTGGGAACGTTAATGTAGCGAATCGGGTGCAAAGGCATGTGCTTCCGCAACAGCAGCTTCCCTCTCAGCAACCGCAGCAGCAGCAGCAGCAGCAACAACAACAACATCATCATCAACAACAACAACAACAACAACAACAACAACAACAACAACAACAACAACAACAACAACAAGAGCAGCCACAGCAACAGCAGCAACAGCAGCAACAGCAACAGCAACAGCAGGGGCAGCAGCAGCATGGGCAACAGCAACAAGGACAGGGACAGCAGGGGCCGCAACAGCAGCAGCAAGGTCAACAACCTCAGCAGCAACAATCGCAAACGACGACAACATCATCGCAGTCTCGCTCGGCGCAGCAGAATCAGCAAAAGAAGCAAGGAGCGACAGGAGATAAGCCAAAGCCCAAGGGAGATCGTACGGCACACAACGACATTGAACGCAAGTACCGGACGAACCTCAAGGACAAGATTGCTGAACTGCGCGATGCGGTGCCGTCTCTGCGGCAGATGATGGAGAACGCCGGTGAGGATGATGGGACTGGTACAAGGGTTCCCAAAGTCAGCAAGGTTCGTTGATGCAACACTCGGATAACGGTCAAGCGGAATGGAACTAGCTGACGAGTAACGTAGGGCACCGTTCTGACAAAAGCGACTGAGTACATCCATTACTTGGAACGGCGCAACAAGCAGATTGTCCAGGAGCACCGCGAGCTCTCGCGTAAGCTGCAGGCCTTTGAGCAGCTACTGAATGCGACGGCGCGGTCACAATACGCCATGCCGAGCTACAGCAGAACGTTGTTCGACCCAAGAGGTTTTTGCTAGCAACTCACATCTTGTATGTTCTATTTTGTTACTATTACTATTTTCAGGGCATTTTCTTGTTTCCCGACTCACTTGACTTCTATTATTTCCCTCTGTCCCATTTTACAGTTTAACTCTAGCCTCTATTGTTTCGCTTTCCCACATCTTCGTGCTATCTGATCTGTCTACCATAAGTCTCTCTGTTTTCATGGGCATGAAGGGTTCTGGGAGTGTGCAGGGTGGATACATACACAACTTGGGCAGCATTCCACCGCGGTATGCGGGATCGCGTTCTTTCTTTTGCTTTCTCTTCCCACAAACAGCAAACGACGTAACGTACCAATGCACTACATGCCAACAACACGTACATATGAGCCGGAAGTAAAATTATGTATGTGGTGGGTGGAAGGGGAGAGGAGGGACACAGGAATTGAAGGGATTTCTAGCGTGTTGAGGAGAGGTATGGATTGCGGGAATTACAAGGGAGGGTTTGTCCCTGCCTGTTTGGGAAGAGGGTGAAAAAGAAATGACAAAGTTGAGCCTGCACTCTTCTGATGGGGTTTGCTCGATCACTTCTTTTTACGCATGTCTTATTAGTGCCGAGGCATTGTTTCTTTGATTTGTCTCTTCTCTCAGGAGGGCGAATCACGCCCCGGAACGCATCATCGGCATCATAACGGATGGGCGGGAATCGCATCTCGCATAATATCTTCTCCAGTCTATTTCAGCGGGTTGATAGGGCCTTAGGTCGCGAAAGAATTTGCAGATCCCTTTGTTTTTTTTCTCTCTGCCGTGGTGATGGCTTCGGTTTTTGGAGGCTCATCTCTACTCTTAGGGGGCTAAAATTTTAATAGAGTTAAATATCCCAAGTTCTATGGTGTTCTTGCGCATGATGACATGCAAAGGGGGAGCTACCGGCGGCATACCTTCCGCCCATCCATCATATCGATTGATGATTTGTCGTTTGTATCTTGCCCTACCTGTTCACTTCATACAAGTGATCCTCTACATGGTTGGATAGTACAGGAATTATAGCCAATATTACAAGGGCATGCTTCATTCCACCCTTCCCTCCCCCCCCCCTTCCCTCAACCTTACTTCCTACCTCAATGCCTCGATATCCTCCACTTCTTTGACCGCTTCGGCAGTCAAGACGATGCATTCGTTCTCACCGACACACACACTATCCTCTATCCTAACGGCCAACCCACGGAAATGCTTCGGGAAGGCCTCATCATTCGGGACGTAGACCCCTGGTTCGATGGTGACGCAGTGTCCGGCCCTCAGCGGCAACGACCGTGGGTAACCCGGTACATCGTGAACATCCAGACCAATGTAATGACCGACATGGTGAGGGAACAGCGTGCCCATCAGATCGCCCCCCTTGCCGAACATACCCTTGCCCAGGCCAAAGTCGAAGCCCAGTTTCTCCAGTTCAGTCTCCAGTATGGCCTCGGTCGCACGGTGGATCTCGTCCAGAGACATGCCCAGCTGCTCACGGCACATCTTGATACCTTCGCGCTGCGCGACCAGCACGGCCGAGTACAGGTCCCTCTGCGCCGCGCTGAACTTGCCGCTGGCGGGCCACGTACGCGTGATGTCGGTAATGTACCAACCGTACTCGCCGCCCGCGTCGACAAGGATCATCTCGTCCTGCTCCAGCAAGGCGTTGTTGTGCACGTAATGGATCATGCAGCCGCGACGGCCACCCGCCACGACGGGCACGTAGGCCGGCCCGGACAGGTTGTGCTGGGTGAAGGCATAGGAGAGGTAGGACTCGAGGTCTTTTTCGGTGGACCAGGGCCGGCGCATGGCCTGGGTAATGGCCCGGCCTGACACCATGCCAGCATGCCGCATGACGGCTATCTCGGCGGGTGACTTGATTGCTCGGAGGGGGTTGATGAGCGGGGTGAGCGGGGTGATGGGCGTGTTTTTAGTGGGAAAGGAGGTGCGAAAGGCAGCCATCAGGGGGGACTTGGACTCTGAGGTTGAGAAATCGGTGACGATTACCGTAGCATCGCGGATGAGAGACGGCAGCAGCGCAGTCAGCTGGTTGATATCACAGGCCTCATCGGCGTTGAAGACGTCCTCAGCGGCTTGCAGGCCAGACCAGGGGCCCGACCACTGCTCGGCGTACGGATCCTTCGGGCGGCAGAAGAGGTGAAATGTGTAGTCGCCCATACCCGGGCCGGTCTTGCGGATGACAGCCAGCGAGTTGGGCTCAGAGAAGCCGGTCAGGTACAGGAAATTGGATTCCTGGCGGAAGGGATAGAAGACGGCGCCCGAGCGATACTTGATCTCAGCGGAGGGCAACACGGCCACGGCGCCGGCTGGTAGGCTGAAGGCGAACTTGGCACGGCGGTCGGCATATTCTTGGGCAGTGATGCCGGGCGTTACTACAAGATATCAGCTTCCAAGTCGGCTCATCCTAGCAGTGTAAGTGGCGATTGATGACATACTCTCGCCCGGCTTGAGCAGGTGAGGGTGAGTCTCATAGACAGGCTGACCAAAGTCCAGCTCGGCCGCCGAGACACTCGTGACATAGGCTCGCGGCTGTATCCTGAACGGCTGTGTTTTTGGTTGCCATGGCCGGCATGACTGCCGCAAAGCGGCTCGCAACAGTCTCATTGCACCAAGGAGATGTGAGACTGAGAGACGGGTGTGCGTTCATGGATGAACTCCGGACGAGCGGTTTTGGCCCCACCCGTGTTATAACCGTTTTGCATCCGGTGTCGTAACATGCAGACAAGCTCTAACACCCGAAATACGCAGCATGTAAGATAAGGAGGATTACAGCTACAATCTAAATACAGATCCATGTCTTGAAGGAAGATGCACGAAATGATCGTTTAGATCTCAGATCCGCGCTTTGAGCTTTGATGCAATGCAACAAACTTTCGGAGTGTCAGAGTCTCCCATTTGGATGCCTTTAGCTAGGATTCTCGTTTTCAGCACGAATGCCTACCTGATGGGTGCCAGCTGGTGGCGCCTTTTTCCCAGGCAGCTCCGTTGCTGTGTGAGACAACCAGCACCCGCGTCAGTGGGTCCTGGTTTGTTGTGCTTCGGCCAGGGCGGGCTTGGCTCGCGGGAGCCTGGCCCTGGACGTTTTGATGCTTCCTCTTTCGGAGTGGTCAACGACCAATGGCGCGCCTGCCTGCAGCGCAGCAGCAAAACTTCGAAGCAGCAGCAACATCCGCTTATCAACTGCTCGGTTCAAGGTACGTATGTTGGGTGCTGAGATAGGGCAGCAGCCACACTCACTCTCCACCACGAGCAGCTTGCAGATTCCAGTCGGAGGTCCCATCTTCAGCCTGGTATCCCCGTGCATCCCATCTGATCCGACACTTACAGAGGCAGCCTGTTTCCCAGCTTTCCGTCCCGGTCGTTCTGTCGAAGCTTGTGTGCTGCTTATTTGTGCTGTTGAAGCGTCCCTGAGAGCTCGTGTGCTGCTTTTCGGGGCATCAACCCCGGCTGCTAGGACGCGCTGCAGGTCGCAACCAGGGCAACCATTCCAGCAGTTTTTTTTTATCTGCACGACGCGTTTAGGGGCCACCAAGAGCCAACTGCACGCCAGTCACCAACCTGCCTCATCGCTTCCACAACAGCAACTGCGCTAAAGCACCAACCCCTCCCCTTCTCCATTCGTCAAGCTATCCTCCACACGTGCATATCAAAACATCACATCACCATCACCAGTGCACCACCACCATCATCATCACCACCACCACCACCACCACCACCAGCACTGGTCCTTCCCTCGCTGCAGCAAACCGCAAACCCGCAACTCGCAATCCACGTCGCGGGTCCAGTCCTCCCGTCTCTGCGCGCTCCTGGCGACAACCGACGATCGACGACTGTTGCGAGTCCACGTCCTGGATGTTTATATGGCAACAGCATCCCTACCTTAAATCCCGCTCCACCAGGCCTCGGTCATGTCTGCAAGCACAACGAGGCGCGTCCCGCTGTCCAGCAACCCCAATGCCGCCAATTCGCCTCTGCGACCTTCTGCGGCTGCCCTCCCGGGCGCGAAAAAGTGCCGCTCCCATGCCGACATGCTTCGCGAGGAGGCTTATCCTCAGCCGCCCCCGGCAAAACGCCAGATGATTGACCGTGGTGTAGCTTCGCCGTCTCGCTCCAAGACGACGATGGCTGCGGCCACGTCGACGACAACCTCACTCTCCACGGCCGCCACGACCACGGCATCCCGGGCAGACATCCATCGCTCGGCCTCTCGCGTCACGGCGAGCACTCATGGCTCTCAGAGGGCTTCCCACGCCAGTACCCATGCCGATTACCAGCCGACGCAGCAGGATATCGAGATGCTCCGCCAATGGCACGCCAACACCCGTGCTGCCTTTCCCAAGATGGTGTTTTATTTTGAGAGCATCCCTGATGATCTGAGGGCGCGTCTGGCCAAACAGGTGTCTTCCCTTGGCGCTGTAAGTGTTCGTGTTCTCTTACGTAGGGCAAATATCGCTAACAGTCTCCAGCGAGAGGAAAAGTTCTTCTCTATCGAAATCACGCATGTCGTTACTACGCGGCCTATCCCCCCCGTGAAGAAAACCCACGAAGTGACCGAGACGGCCGAGGAGGCTGCCCCAGCCAACAATGAGCAACCCGAGACCATCAATCCCTCGTTGCTGAACCGCAACACGACCACCGAACCTCTCTCCCTGGCGGCTGCCAGGCGTGCTAGCAAGTTGGCATATGATGCTGCCTCCAAGAAGCTGCCCATCCGGGTCCACGAGGACCCTATCAAACGGCCTAAGCCGCGCAGCACAGACGTGCTGGACCGTGCTCGTGAGATGGGCAAGAAGATATGGTCCCTGGAGAAGCTGCAAAAGATCCTGGAATATCTCTTGTACCCGGATCCCATCACCAGCGCCGCCCTGGGTCTGTCTCGCCACAATACCCGGGCGTCCACCAAGCCGACGGACCCGCAAGACAAGCTCGCCCAGGCCCTGGAAGCCGAGCGAGTCCACGGCCCCTCAGACCGCGACCCGACCGTCTCCAACCGGGAACTCAAGCTCTTCAAAGGTCCTTACATCTACGTTTATGACATTGATGAGAAGACAAAGCCTATCATGGCCAGGGAATACCCCAAAGTCTCCGACCCTAAGGACGGCGAGTGGCCCCAATTCCGCGTAACCTCACACGGCCGTTGCCCCTTCATTATCGACGAGCACTATGACATCCCGGAGAAGAAGCGGCGGGATAAGGACAGGGCCAAGGAGCGGCCCGCCAAGGAAGAGGTCGAGACGACGGCCGTAGCCACGGCAACGACAACAACCACTACTACTACTACTGCTGCTGCTGCTGCTGCTGCTGCTGCTGCTGCTGTCCCTACCGCCCAGGCACCCAAGCCAGTGGAAGAGAACCCTCCGAAGCCGGTCACGGGCAAGCGTACCCTCAAGGAGATGGAGGATGGCCATAACCGTGGGGCGGCCGTCACGCGCTCGACGGAACAGTTTGATCGCGAGAAGGCGCAGAATCCGCCGTCATTTGACTTCCGCACAAATGCCTTTATGAGCCGCGCGAAACCGGGGCTTTTCCTGGCCGGCGAACCCGTTGCTTCGGGTCTGCAGCCGTCCAATGTGACGTCGGCTATCCGCTCGCAGATGGTGTCGTCCACCGGCGGTGTCTTAGGCGCCAAGGCTGGCACCAGCAAGGAGATCCATGGGCTTCAGCGCCGTGTCGTGCTGCAAAAGGCTGTAACGCCGGCTGTCGCACAAGATGTTGGCCACGATGCTACTACGTTTGGCCGCTCAGCCAGCACCAGCCGCGCGCAGCCGAAGCCCGAGCTGCTTGATGGTGAAGAGCCTCAGAAGCGGGACAAGCTGCGCCGGTCTGCCAGCATGCCTGTCAGCCAGCCCAAGAAGCGTGATCCGAAGCCGGGCTACTGTGAGAACTGTCAGGACAAATTCGCTGACTTTGAAGAAGTATGTCCTCCCTCATTGGCATCTAGTAACGTATCGCTAATTAGTACAGCATATCGTCTCTCGCCAGCACCGCAAGTTTGCCGAAAACGACGCCAACTGGGTGCAGCTCGATGCTCTGCTCGCCCAGCTGAAGCGCGTCCCTCGGCAGCGATAGCTTCGCTAACTCTTTGCATTTGCTCCCTATTCCCCAAAATCCCCCCCCCCCAACTTTCTCTCTCTCTCCCCCTCTACTTTTGCATTGCCTCATTGGCTTCTCGACCTCATCTTTTTAACTGCCTGTTTCACATGGCATTTTTTTTCACATCGTCCTTTTCGCGTCTTCGGCTTGCGATCGGGCTACCAACATTTGCATGGCACGGCATCATCCGGCATGGCATGGGTCGATCAGGGTCAAGGCACACGATCTTCATTGAAGGTATCTTTGGCGGGCGTTTGTGTCGGCGTTAGCGATTATCTTGACCGGAGTTTGTGTTTCACTATCACTTTGACGTCCAACACCAAAACAGACAGGGATAGGCTGAGTGAGGGTTGCTGAGTAGGTGACAAATGGAAGAGTGGGAGCGAGGAAGTTTCGCGGCTAATGGAGCGACGTAGTTGTTGGGTTAGCTGACCCAGACAGCAAAAGGTCTAGCTACAGTAGGCCTAATAGTGTTTGGCTCCGCGAATCGCGGGTGTAGTGTACTTACCGCAGATATATCACGCGTTATGCATGTGTATAGTGTATGTTAGGGAGACGGGCTCGGTGTTAGGGTGACAGTGCTAATGGGATGTTTGGTCCATTGTTGGTTCGGTAGAAGATAGGTAACAACCTAGGTAGTAGTGACACAGGGTTATCAATTTCAGCCTGGACTGCTGTGCCGTCCTCCTTTTCAATCTCCCGCTGCCATAGCGGGTAATTGAGACAGGACACCTTTCCCATATATCTGAGGCGCTTAAGCATCTCGGCTCATCTCATTTTTTTTGTTTTTCTAACAAACAACCTGATAGTTGCACCAAACACCACCATCATCGACCACCGGGCATTGACCTCCTGATGCCATCCTCTCCCCATATGTCATCAACTTCATCATTCTCCTCTCCCTCGTCCAACAAACCCCCCTTCGCAATGCTCAGTCCTCCTCCTTACTCACTCGACAAAGCCAACCCCGCCCGCTCCTTGAAGCCCAACTCAGATCCCTCGAACTCTCCTCCCCCACATACCACGACCTCGAGGTCCTGGTCATGTCAAGCCCATCACTTCCCCTCCCTCCCTTTCTTAACAGCGTACCCCTTCGCCACAGCCTCTGACTGGCTTCAAGGCCCTCCCTCCACCCTCTTTACACAACTGCCCACACCCACGTTTTCGATTCCTCACACATCCCCCTTCTCTATGCAACAGGCTTCATCTCAGCAGCCGTGGCCGGCGCATTTATCGGGTGCTGGGCCGACCTCGGCGGCAGGAAGAAAACTTGTTTGGTGTTCTGTGGAGTGTATGCACTGACAAGTGGGATGACTGCTTCTCCGGGGGCGTTTTAC
The DNA here is from genome assembly GCF_000221225.1 of Thermochaetoides thermophila DSM 1495. Classification (NCBI taxonomy): domain Eukaryota; kingdom Fungi; phylum Ascomycota; class Sordariomycetes; order Sordariales; family Chaetomiaceae; genus Thermochaetoides; species Thermochaetoides thermophila. The sequence goes on from NW_006383034.1 coordinate 134,191, forward strand.
CCCTGGGATTGTGAGGAAGGATGGGGAAAATGGTGGTGTTGATGATGAGACGGGTGTTGGGAGGGATTGGGACAAGTTTGATGATGTGTGGGTTTTAGAGCTGGGTTGTTGGGGAAGTGAAAAGGATGAGAGGCGAGGATGACGAGCAGTTAGGGAGGTGATAGGGGTGATGAGTGGGGTGAATAGTGTTGTTGCCGTGGTGTGTGGCGTTGGTGGGGAGGTGATTGTGGGCGTGACGGGGACGAGGAAGGCTGTGTTCTCGATGGCCGCAGGGTTGTTGGTGGGAGCGGCGGGGGTGATTGCTGTGTGTTTTGGGTGAGTGACGCCTCGGTCTCCTTGTGTTTACTTGGGGGAGAGTCAGGGGTCAGGGGCGGGAGTGCTCGGTTGCGCTGGGTGTTATGAGTGAGGGAAAGGAGGTAATGGTAGAAAAGCTAATTGCTGGCAGGAAGAGAGCTATGGCAAAGCAGCCGCACATGATGAAAAGCCCAGCTCGGAAGCATGGATGACACTCTTCCAGCCAGCTGTCCTCGTCCTCTGCCTTGGATGCACTCTCTTTGAGGGCTCCATGTATCTGTTCGTCTTCCTCTGGGCTCCCGTGCTGCAGTCTGTCCAGTCTACCCCCACCGAACTTCCCTACGGCCACATCTTTTCAAGTTTCATGACGGCCGCGCTAGCCGCCTCTCTCGCCTTCAACATCTTCGTAACTGATCGCCGGCTCGTTCGCCCTTCCGTGCTGCTGATCAGCTTGTTGGCTGGATCGGCTCGCTGTTTCATTGCATCGGCCAACCCCCACTCTGAGCAGTCTGCATTCTGGGTGTTTTGTCTATTTGAGGGGGCCGTGGGTGCCTACTGGCCATACATGGGGTACCTTGAAGTCAGGCTCATCGACGACAAGACACGCACCCAGGTGTATGCGATGCTGAGAATATCATTGAATGTCTCCGTGGTGGTGTCACTCTTGCTGGTCACAAGGCGCACAGGGACATTCAAAATGGTGTTTTCCGTGTGTGGCACACTGCTGCTGGCCTCATCAGGAGCCATTTGGCTTGCCCTCTCGGCCACGAATATTTAAATTGAGTGATGTTTACTTGGTACAACTCTGCCCGGCAACAGCTCGTTGTTCAATCCAAGGAGTTCGTCGTCTACATCCTACACAGAAAACGCCTCGAGTTCTTGCAAGATCCTCAGGGGATTTCTGTATGTCATGCATGAGAAGGCTCGCACGTGAGTACAAGGTACTTACCTATCATCTGCAAGGCGCGCCTAACTGATGCTCCGATACAAACATCTATAAGTATCTGACTCTCACGCCGCTCGTATCCTGGGTCAGCGTAACCGGGTAACGCAGCTCGACACTCAAAGAACTCGACGGCTGATGCGATGTGACAGTTTTAAAAAAAATTTTTAGAAAAAAAAATCATGAATGCAAAGAAGGTGGCAACAAGGTTTGCTCCGATCGCCGGCACTGCCCCTGAGATGCGTAGCACGTACCATGACGTCGCCCCTCCCACGAAACGTGGGGGTTAGCGCTGAAAAGTTTGGTCTAGGCCTTGACCTCAATTGAACTTGTGAGAGCTGAGTGTCTGATCTCATTGAAGTCCCCCGTCATAGGGCTGTCTCTCGTTCCTGTCTCGGAAGGTCAGCAGGAGATATTACAAGCCAAAGTCTCTCCCATTCGACATCACCTGCCCGGAGGGTCCTTACAGTCAGCCCGGAAGCAACCCCGGCTGGTTCTTGTAGGGCCCCGGACGGTCCTCGGAATACTAGCGGCGCCTGACCACATCACCGGCCTTCCGAGTCGGATGCTCCCCCGTCTGGGCCCCCAACCTGATCAACCCCCCGCTGGGGCAGCATGAGTGGAGATCGACCGGACCGGATGTGGAAGACAGGTTAAATTAGTGTCAGGCACAGAGAGCACAGAAACGATACGGATGTCTACGGACAACATCGCCAGAACCCTCCGTCTCGTTTTCATCCTGGTGCGTCTCATACAATCTCACGAGTATCCGTCGCCATTGGCTTCAATGACGCATGGACACCAAATGGAATGTGCCTTTTCTTTGGCGGACGCTGGTTCGTGGAAATTCTCACAGCTGAGGTCATCCACAGGCCAATCATCGACCGCAAACCCCAGGGTCAAGCCCCTCCCCCGCTCTTTGTGGCAGCACGTTGATGACAAACAACTTTCCGTTTTGTTCTTAGTTCCCGCCTACCTGCCCTCTGACATGCACAATGCCAAGAGTCTCACTGCAGTTCTTGCACGACCCGAAGGGAGCTGGCTGTGTTTGGCAGAACCCGTGACAGCCAGACCTGCAGATATGCAATTCTTGTCATGTGCTGCTTGCATCAGTCCCGGCCAGCAATTCACCGAATGGCGGTCGAGCTCTCTGCTCCTGGACTGTGTCGTCTTTTGGGTGGAAAAATTGGCGGTGTATGCACTTTGTCTCCAAGAAAGCTTCAATCTAGTCTCAAGAGGCAAAGCTTATCGTCGGCTCAAGGGCAAGCAGCGGCAACGATGGTCTCGTGGCATTTGTTTTTGCCCTGGAGAATTTGGGGGTCAGCGCGGGTTAGACTGGCACAAAAGTATCGTGTACTTTTGAACACTGTGAGAAATGCAAGTGCACACTGTGCCCGCATTTCCCAGATCTTCTCTGGGCAGCAGGGTGCCGGCCGATTGGATGAGCAGGGGTTCATCTCTTGAGCACAAAGCGCGCGTGTGAAGAACCTAGGACGTGGTGCATACAGCCTCTGGTTCAGTGAAACGTCGTGACCATCTCAAACGCCAGCTCTTAGCAAACCCTTACAGAACTAGGTAGGGTGTGAGCATGATTAACATCCAGCTATGTCACTGTCGTGTTCAACTGCCTCATGACTGAGATCAGGCCACTGGAGATAACTTCGGGGAGAGTAGCTGCGTATCAGCGAGCCAGACATGTCTTTCACATTGCAAGTATTGCGTAGGCTCAAGAATTCATCCCGAGCAGGACTCATGTGAACACAGTGGGCTATTGGTAATTGGTTATAACCTCTCAAGCGACAACTGCCCATCAGACTTTGTAGATGTAAGGTGTCACTGGTGAAACTGTTGAAGCTGTGAGCCTGCCATGACCGAAGGACCAAATCTTTGGCGAAATTCGGGAATGTAAACACACATTGCAGGTATCCCAAGTTATCAAAAGCCATCGAGCTAGAAGGCGCGCTTGCTACATATATATGTAGAGGGCCTTCCCATCAAGGGACATGCTCTCTTGACAAGCTCTTGGCTCCCGCGCGGGAACCACGTGGTTTTCGCGGCAAGAAGATGTGAAACAGCAGAACATCCCACTCTGCATGCCTTACGGCTGCTTGGCGAACCCCCTTTTGGGGTCATACACACACCCGACGGAGGTGAGTTCGCCGTACGGACCAAGACCAATGGAGATTGGGGAAGCCATCCGCGGCGTTCAAAGGTTCTGCTGCTCCCCGCTGCCATTGGTCTGCACCTGCACTGTCGTCACCCTTCCGTCGAACAGACGCGCGTCAAACGGCGCCTGAGAGCCGCGCAAGGAAGCTTGGAGATCGGGGTGGCTGCATGCCACTAAAGGCGGGAGACGGGTTCGGTAGGGACTTTGAGAAAGCCAGAAGACTGATCAGGAGACGGCGATCCAAACAGCCGGAAATCTGCAGGTTTTGCTTGTTCCATTGGCCACCCAATATGTCAACTAGGAGAAGCCATACCGTCAGTGGACGTTTATACAGCTATGCTCGGAGTAAGTGTTTGCGGATGATCCCGTACCGTTAAATTCACTAAGTAAGGTGTTGAATCCTGTTGACAGAAGCAGGCAACACAAGTCGTTAAACTGCCCGGGGGCCCATTTTTGTTATCATCGCCAGCTTCATGGCGCTGAGAGCAGCGCCGCCTTGGAAGTCATCCGAAATTCAAAGATCATGACATCAACAGGTGAAATGTCAATTTCGGGGCCTGATTCGTCGGAAGTTGCACGGAGGTTGCCGAGATCATGAGATTCATGACATGGCTGTCAAATTTTCGGCTTGCTTGAAGATGGAATTGCCATGCTTAGAAGTCATCGACACGATTCCATAATCGTGCGTCGTTCATGGTTTCGAATGTCGTCTGGCACAGTGCAAGATTGGATACGGGATACAGACAGCGGCAAGCAGCCGACAGACCCCTGACGGTGGAGCATGCTGGGAAGTCCTGGTGCAAGACGTGGGGGTCAACAAACCACGCCGGGTTGGGACCCACTGATCAGGTGAGCTCCAGTCCCACTTTTAGTACCGCATTCGTCCCACAAACTCACGAAAACAAATGCCCCCCGTTTCCGCATCTTCGGCACAGCCATGAACCAAAAATTGCTTCAAGAACATACTCATCCGTTTCGTTTATTTTAGCTGGACCATGTTTTTGCTCGTGAAATGCCATTGCAGGCACCCCTGGAATACAATTGAGCATCGGGTTGGGGCATGGAAGCGTCTGGAGCAGAGCGGAAAGCAAGTCACGCGATCTCTGAGCTGCGAGTTCCCCGCAATGATGAACCTGTGGCCTTCCACTCCACCGATCTGCGATGGGTGGTGCCTGACACAGTACCAGTTTGGGCCCCACCGCAGGTGCTAGAGGAGGTCGGGAATGGGGTGATGAGAAGAGCTCGAAGACATTGGAGTTGGCAACAGTCGTATGCTGCTTTGCCGAATGTGCTTGGGCAACCTTGTTTTTTGAAGAAGTCAGCATGAAAACTTTTTAACAGTTGGACGAGAAGCGAAAGTTTGGCACCGTCGATCCAGAACCACACTGCTGGAACCTGGAGACGTCAAACGCTGGCTGAGTGGTGCACTGACCACCTCTCCCAGTTGGGGCAAGTGCGGGGGTCGTTATGGAGGAGAAAGCCGTGGCCCAAGCTTCCAAGCACTCTGCATCACAAAGTTGCATTCCACCAATTTGCTCCATCACCTCAAAGCATTTCCCATCCATCTCCCCAGAAACGCTACACACACACATCCCTGCACTCCTTACCTGTGCGTGCAAAGTTGACTGCTGACCTAGAGCATTGAACTGCTACGGTAGGATACCTAGGGAGGTATAACTGCTGCGGTCCAGACCGCGACGGCCAGGAGACAGCAGTGTTGCCAAATGCAGGGCGTTCACAGCGAGTTGGAGCAACGCTCGGCTTCCGCAGAAACAGAAGCCCGAGAAATAAAGAGTAGATGAACGATATAAAGCCACATGGGTGTGGCTGAGTGGTCGATCCAGCTCACGGTCGAGCCAGGACATGTCAGGTGCTCCTCGGCCAACCCCTCACTGCCCCTCCACATGCATGTCGTTGCCGCTGTTGCTTTCCAATTGATCCCAAAACAGCGAACCGCAGCAGACGAGTCCAAGTCAAGATCGGGTGTCACCCAGCCGGGCCCGCCAATATACGCCCAAGCCGCCAATGCCGCCGAAACAGATGGACACATCTCACCTCGTCTATCTCCAGCATCATTGCTCCTTGCAACAATGGCTACCGTTGAATCCCCAGATCCCCACAGCGGGCAGCCAGCCGGCTCAGCCTGGCCTGGCAGGGCAACAGGTGGAAGAGTGATCCCTCGAATCCACGAGTACCACAGCGACGGCGAGGATTGTGCCCGTCAGAAGCAACAATTGCTGACCGGTCCCGGGATGAGGAAATACTTGCGTGTGCTACAGAAGGCCTGCAGTGAGCAACCGCGGTCTGACGAGCCCAACGATGCCACTTGTCCAGCAGCAACATTCCTGGGGACGGGATGCTGTCTGGAGAGCCATTGGGATAGTATTGTCACCTTGTTGTCCACATCGCTGTCAATACATGTAGATACATGCCTGCGTATGCTGCGTCTCAGGTGTTCGGTTGCCAGTAGCCGAACAGTGGCTCGCGTGTGGACAGTGAACTGCATGCCAGAAGCGGACAGTTTTGACAGCTACCCCTGATGATCGACAGCAACTTGGACAAATTTGGCACCTGAAAAGCAAGGAAAGCATGTGTGAGGCAGTACTTGAGCCGCCGCAACCACCTAATCGGCAGATGACATCAACTACAATCTTTTTCTGCTCAGCCCTCCGTCTACGTCCCTCCCATGCGCCCAAGCCACCAAGACTCTTGGCCGTTCTCGTGAAACACTGCTGGGTGGTAGACAAGTGAACCTGCCTATCTATATTGTCTACCTGACCTATGTCCACCAGATCGAGAGCCCGATGTAACTGTTGAAAAGGTCTCCCTTTGCAAGACGTGTACGTGGACTTGAAAGCGGCCTGCCACATCGTGTTTGAACGACGCTCACTGGCGCATGAGGGCACCTGACCATGCCAAGCACCACCAGGAACACCGGTAAACAGCATCAGCGAGGGAAGAGGTCCGACTATTGTCTCGCAACTGTCCAATGGGCTGCTAGTCCGGCAGCATCACCGAAGCAAATCATCCAGCGTGCATTTTGTGAAAAGGCTGATGCTGGCATCTCCGGCTTGTTATGTATTCTCCTTCACGAAAACGACATCCAAGTTACAACCGTGTATGTCTCCGCCGAAGCGCGGTTTTGGCGTCAAGCAGCACCACAGCAATGTTTTCGCTCTCCTGAACACAGCGCGCGCCCTGGCGGAGTTCCCCCGCGAGCGAACCCCCACACATGGCATCCACCAGCCCAGGGCACAACATTGTGGGACACCCCGGATTTGCGGAGGACTCGGTCGAGACACTGTGCAACAGGTACCGCCCCTGGTCGCTGGGGCGTGCCAAGAGGACAGGGGCGTTCGGCGCTAAGCCATACAAGTGCGACACTAAAGCCCTAAAGCAAAGCGCGCAGAGGTTCCTGTGTTTTGGGCTGCCGCTCATGCTGCGGCGCTGAACCTCGTTTTTGACACGAAGTTGGTACCTTTGGTACACGTGTATACAAAGGTACCTCTGGGCATTGGACAACGAAATGAGAAAATAATGCTGTGGCGCTCTCTCCTTGAGCGGGAGCGAAGCAACTGCGGCCGTCTTGTGGAACGCTTCCCCAGTTGGCTTATGTGTGTCGTCAGCAACGCCCAAGGAAGAGAGGAGCCCACATGTACCTTGGCGCCAAGCGTACACTGCACTGTGCCTCATGTACACTTTACTCCGTACCGGGCATCGAACCATCCTAGTCCAGTCCAGTTCCCAGGACCACACCAGCGGGCTGTCATCGAGCATCCTTGTCTTGGCCCTGGTTCCCTGTTCCTCCAAGAGGAGCGCTCTCTTGACCTCATGAGCAGCCACTCCGCTTTTCTCAGCGTCCGCCATGTATACAAATATCCTCTGCTTCCCCCAGCTTGATGGTTGCATTTCCCCCTCACCCTTCGCTCGTCTACATCGCCAATCTCTCAATCTACTCACATACAGGAATTCTCTTGTCCGGAGCATCATCACTGGATCACTACTGACAACCACATATCGAGGGCCTCCCCCCCACCCCCTCTCAATTACCTCGTTCCTAAACCTATCCGGACCTCCCTTGACATCTATTCACACCCACAATGGCTCCTCACAGTGATGCACCCTCACCCACCGGCAGCTTCACTGCTGGCTTCAACAGGATCCCTCCCTTCCAGGACGTCGCCACACCTGCCCTGCACATCAGCACCCTGGAGCCTCACTCGCCGCTGAGCAGCTCTTACAGCAGTAGCACCTCCGAGCCTTCTGGCTTCCATATTACCCGGCCGCTGGTGCCGGGCGTGTATGTGCCCACTCTGTGCTTCTTTGAGGAGGGGACCGAGGATCTCGATCTCGATACCATCGCCCGGCACGCCGTGCGGCTGGCCCGCGCTGGTGTCACTGGCCTGTGCACCCAGGGCTCCAACGGTGAAGCCGTGCATCTCACGCACGCCGAGCGCCGCCTGGTTACGGCAACCACCCGCAAGGCGCTCAATGACGCCGGCTTCGCTCACATGCCACTGATTGTCGGCTGCGGCGCCCAGAGCACCCGCGAGACCATCCAGCACTGCCGCGAGGCCTGGGAGGCCGGCGGTGACTATGCGCTTGTTCTTCCTCCTTCCTACTACGCTTCTCTCTTCGCCCCTGCCTCTGGCACTGTTTTCGACTTCTTCACCGCGGTCGCTGACGCCTCTCCGATCCCCATCATCATCTACAACTACCCCGGCGGTGCCGGTGGCCTCGATCTGTCCTCGGACGTCATCATCAAGCTTTCTGAGCATCCCAACATTGTCGGCGTTAAGCTGACCTGCGGCAACACCGGCAAACTCAACCGCGTGGCTGCCGCTACCCGAGCCGCTGCTGGCAAGTCTTACAACCCAGAAAAGCCCGACTTCCTCGTGCTCGCCGGCTCTGCCGACTTCACTATGCAAGCTCTCATCGCGGGTGGCCACGGCATCCTGGCCGGTCTGGCCAACATTGCCCCGCGTGCCTGCGTACGGATCATCGAACTCTATCACCAGGGCCGCATTGCCGAGGCCCAGGCGCTCCAGGAAGTCGTGGCGCGTGGCGACTGGACCGCCATACAGGGCGGCGTCGTCGGCTGCAAGAGTGGCATGCAAGGATGGATGGGCTATGGCGGCTATGCACGCAGCCCGCTGCCTAAGCCCACCCCTGAGCAGGCGCGGGCATGGAAGGAGGGCTTCAGGGAGCTGGTTCTGCTCGAGAAGAGCCTCTGAGCTGATCAATTTGTGACTTGTACTTTTTTTCTGCTTTTGTCGTTTGGGACTTTTGGGTTTTCCGCTGTGGCATTTGGGAGTGGATAGAGGATGAAAATATTCCTCAATTGGGAAAGGGTTTATGGGTCTGGATACATTATGGCGCCTCTATTTTGATGACGGATCATGACAGATACGGGAAGAATTGGGCTCGAAAAAAAAATCCAAATGAGTCAAAAATCTCCTGTCTCGGCGTTTGGGTGGATTAAAAAAGGGTCTTTTGCTTATCACGTTTTAATCTCCTTTCAGAATTAGCTCTTGAATAGTTTTCCGGATCTGGGCTGCCGCTGAGCGGCTCAGCCAATGTTGACATGATTTTACGCTTTGCCAGCTTTTCTCAGTGTGATGTCCAGGGAGTGTACCATCTGTTGTCACATAGTCAACTGTCCCAGGACTAGATCTTCGATTGATCCAGGAAAACATCGCGAGATGATGTTGTCTGTAACAGCTTGCTGCATCTCGCCCTGCAGCCACTTCCTTTTCAATGGCTTACATTCAGGAGCTGGCGCCACAGCGGTGAGGACTTGCAGGTTGGATCGCAACCCAGCCCTGGTCACTCATCTTCTTGGGGGCAGGTAAGCCTTGAAATGTTTCCATGGATGTACACTTTGCCATGGGTTGTTAGTCTGCACGGGGATGCACCATCATGCTCGAGTGGCGTGTCCTCGCCGAGCCTTCAAAATCTGTCACCGAAAGCTTTCCGATTTCCTTGCTTTTTCCCCCCTCCATCCTTCCATTCGTCGTTTCTTTCATGTTGTTTATTTTCTCGTGGTGAATTTGCTAGTCCAAGCGACGTGGGGGTGCTTCAAAGGTAGCAGAAGGTACTATACTGTAAACAAGTAAGAGGTTGCATCCTGCAGAAAAGTACTTCGGGCTATCCTGTCTGTGGCTGATAGCCACCCTCATGAAACCTACTCAGGGTGGGCGGCGCCATTGCACCAAAAAGATCTCTGCTTCTGTGCTCTTTGTTCTCCAGGTTCTCCTTCCCTATTCGATGTCCACGTAGGATGTTCATGGCTAGCAGTTCTCATATCCACAGACTTGTCCTGTACCTACGTTAGCCAGGTACCCCAAGACAGGAAACAGAGGCTCGAATGATGACACCTGCAAGGCCGCATGCCGCATCGAAACAGTTTGTTGGGAACCTTCTCCACGCCATCCCATTGGAAGAGGGAACAAGCCCTGGCGTTGCCAAGGCAGCACGGACAGTCCCGAAAGTCTGGGACTCTCACACCATCCCGTACCTCTTTGCCGTTTTGGGATTTTTTGCTTGGCTACGGCGGCTAGATGAGAATACCTTCCAACTCAAGGCTGTGGGCTATTGTACGTTTCCAGGTGAAGGGGGCGGTGAGGTCTCCCACTCAACATGCCTGTCCCCGAGCCCTCAAGTTGGATGCCGATGACGGATCATGAACGTGGGGGTAACAAGGCAAGAAGAAGAAGAGGGAAGGCGCTCAGGGTTCAGAACGGAAGGACCCATGGTAGTTTTGCTGCGAGGTTGTAAAAAATCTTTACTTAGGTTCCTCTTTCCCACCTCAGCATGTGCCACGACTCAAGGGCTGGATCATGAGGCAACTCATTTTGTAGGTACTTTTCTCACTATCTGCGCGGATCAATCAAGATCTTGCCCCATCTTCACTTCGGTACAAGCACGGGGAAAGTCGAGCAGATGGAACGCCAAGGCATGCGGCTGCAACAAGTTGGGGGTGGGGAGTGCAAAGCATTCACAGTAATCATGCCTGAACTTCGGGACTGACATCATGCTGTCGGGCTCGCGTTACAAAAGAGTAAGTTTTAGACTCAACATTGGGATTTCTCCATTTTATCACATGTGCACCTTAAAGCTGCAGTATGCCAGTCCAAGGGAAGGCATGAGTAGTTTTCATCAACTGATCAAGCCCCAAGTTTGGCTTACCAGGTTGCTCAATGGCTGACAGAGACCCCGAGAACGACCTCGATGCGGAGACCGCCATCACGGAAATGTAGGAGATGACCAGTGCCTTACTCACAACCTGTACTCAATGGCAGTCATGACAACGAAGACTTGCAGACGCTAAGGGGTTCTGCGGCGTATGAGAGTGCTCTGTGACGATTCCCCACCCCCTGGTGAACTCAATCGTCAACAGCATTAGATCCTGGCCAGTTCGTGCTAGGAGGTGGCAATATCATGTACACAATATTGTATGCATGCGACGGTTCTGCAAGGGAGAGAATTGTGTATGTGTCTACTTTACTTTCGATGCCTTCATCCAGACTCCTTCACGCTGATGATAGGAACTTAGATGCATGTTGCTGAGGGTTATGGACTCAGATACCAACCACCCAACGCTTGCCCAAGTACCGAAATTTATAGCATCAAGTTCGATGCCCTTGGCGAGAGAAGCCCTACCAATTGGTTAGTATTGTCCTGGCTGTCTTATTTGTGTCTTCTTGTCATGTCCTTTTCTGTGGAATTTGATATCTCGTTTGCTCATTGTACTTTCTTTTTCTGTTTCTTCTTCCATTTCTTTCTTCCATTCCTTCTTTTTCATTCTTTGTTCCAATAATTTCTAAATATTCGTCAATTTTTCCCACAACTGTCACAAGTGATTGAGCATGTCCAGAGTGAACCAACATGTCAATGCTAGCTCAGTCTTGTCCTAACTGGTATCCTATACCGGACTGTTGCACAATAGTCCAGACATGATAACTCAGTCATGCATAAGCATCGATCCTGATTTATCATAATATCATACTTTTTGCTAAGCATGCCCTTCGTTGGCATACACTGCCACCGGTTGGATCGCTGAGATTAGGAGCAGGAGTGAAGGCGATTATCAACTTGATGTGACCCCCACTGCCGAGGCTCGCTCAACCCCTACCTACGGCTTTTGTTTGTCCTCTTCCAGTCACCGCGCCAACTTCGGCACTTGAAAAAGGCCCGGGGGAGGATTAAGAACCTGTGAACACAAAGGACCCGCAGCTGACGATGTTTGACAAGTACCATGTCTATCAAGGGACTTACTTACAGTGTGGAACACGGTCTGGATGGCGTACCGTGGAAGAGGATATGGTACTGTCTACGTTGCAGCCCACATACCCGATGATGTTTTGCTGGCCAACCCAACTTCTGAATGCCGATCAGCTGATAGTCGAGGAGAATGTGCTCAACTCCATGGCTGGAACTGACGTGTCAGGTTGTAAGGATTGAAGATTGGGAACAAGTATTATGCTTTCCTTGCCTCAGGCTGTTTCCATTTCTGCCTGAAGTGCGGGAAAGCGCTCATGGAACCCAATGAATGATAGGATGCGACAAAACACCATACTTTGCAGCATCTAGTGAGATTTTTTTTTTTGGAAATCTTCGGCTTTCGGCAAGGGTGGATGAGTTTCTCTAGAACCCAACTACTGGAGAGCGCTTTGCGGGGGCTCTTGCCTGAAGGCAATATTAAGGCTTTTGTTTCACAGGAGTTCACCGGTGCTAGGCAGCTCCTGAGCAAAGGTTAGTGATGAGTATCTTTTCCCCTATTTTTTGCGCGGTTAATGGCAATGATGTCCTTTTTTTCCAGGAAGCCTAACTGCTGGGAGCAATGAACGGAAGCGTTGACCTCTAAGATTCCTTCCTCTCCCCTCCTAGAGAATTGGCCTTACGTACTTGCATTGTCAGAAAGTGAGCTCAGGTATCAATGGGGAGCATATACTCAACATCTTGTGCTACATTCCGGTTTTCCGGTTCGGGAATCAAGCGGCTGACTGCTGCTGATTTTCGGCGACAGTGGTAGCTGCCGCAGGAGCCCAAAGAAGTCTTTCTTGGAATGACAAGTTTGTTGTCCAGCCTTAACTGGCTGTACTCTGGTCTTGCCAGAAACCGGAGTTGCCTAGGCATGGGCCGCTTTGTTCAACCTATCAAGGATGAAATGTGAGTGTTTCACCCTTCGTCTTTAAGAGATCAACATCGAGTTATGGTGTAAGGACATATCCACGAAGCAAGATCTATTCTCTCAGAAATGGGGTTGATCTTTTGTCCTACCACACCATAGCCGAGGCAATTGCGGGGAGCAAATGGGAGCATCTTTTGGCACCAGAACCCCAAAGGCAAGCTCTCTTTCACCTCCTAATCTGTTATCATCTTGAAATTGCTAGCCTATCGGTCTATCGGAGAAAAGGAACTCTCTGCATTCCTAGCTTTTCGTTTCCTTGGGCACAAGATGGGCCGATTAGGCCTCGAAGGAACCTTTTGTCAACCTACAGACTCCGCTCGTATAGGGTGTCGACAGTTAGCTGTTGTGTGACATCTTGGCAGATTTCTTTTCTGTCAGTACAATGCTGTCGATGTGTATAATCCTCTTCTTCAGAGATGGCAGGCTTACTGGCTTGGTGACTTGCGCTACCAAGTGTTGCGGATCATGCGATCAGCTGAACAATCTGGTAGGAGTAAGGAGAGAAGACCCTCTTTTGCTACTGTTCGTAAACTTGATCCATACGGACTAACCAAGAATGCCAGTCACAAGTATAGAAAAACAGGGAGAGAAAAGAAAGCCCCAGGGAAAAAAAGCAAATGAGAGAACAAGATCGCATCAGCTGACTTGAGAGTACCTTGACTTTTCAATCAACTCATTGCAAATTTTTATAGTACATCATATCTCATGATGTCCGGTTCTCATAACATCCCGATGAGACCAATAGAATCTAATCGTAGTGTCTTTATTTTTATTGTATATCCCTCCTTTCTCCTTCCTCGGATGAACCGTTTTATAAGATCCATGTCCCTAATGATGCTATCGCGATCCTTTCGCCGTGTGTCAGACACAAGGTTAACTGGCTCATTTAATAATCGTGTCTCGAGTGCTCAGCCGGGGCAGACAGTATCTTGGGCAAAGTTAAGGAGTGGGGATAGAGAGAAAGCGGCCTCTCGTTAGGCAGTGCTTCCCATCGTCAAATGCCAATGTTTGGCCACCAGAGGTACGTATCCTTGGTAAGGAATGCGCTTTTACCACCACGATTGATAACCAAGAGTTACCAAATCTCCACCTCTAAGATGCTGTCGTCTTACCGGGGATAGTTTTCGGGTAGGTGGTCGTGTTAAGACTCGCAGATTGGACAAACAGGGATAACACCCTTGATGTCTGTTCGGATGCAGCGTCGAACGGTATGGTCTTCAACTTTGCAGGCAACACAAACCTTACGGGACTCTGGACCAGCGGGGATCTTGATGTCAGTCACGGGCGGGTTGGCGCGACTGGCGAGCCCCTCATAAAGTGGACGGCTCATGCTAAGCCCTGCGTGACCCACTGGGTGTCTTGGAGGAGCAGATACAGTTCTAAATGTGACGTTTGCATGTAAACCATGACCTTCTTGGTGAGGCGTCTCGTCAAGATTGGAGTGAACAAGATGGTATTTTGGACTGCCATCAGCTTTATACTTCAGGAACGTCATAGACATCACAGTCGATCCTGCCGGCAGACTGGAATCCGAAGGCTTTTCTTGTGACATGCCTTGCCATGAGAGAGATGGCTTGCTATTAGTGGGGTTGCTGCTTTCAACATTCATGAGAGAGACGGCCTTGTTAATTTGGATGCGTTTAAACGGTAGGCTTCCAACTTTGGGTTGCTGTTTGGCAGGGTGGAGGGCGTCCTGGGTAAGGCGACGCTCAGGATAGCGGCTGGGGGAATTATGGAGATGCTGGCGAGGGCTTTTGCTACTGGTGTCTCTCCAAGGCGACTTGCTATAACTGCGGCCGCAATAAGAGCAATGATCATCAAGAGTCGAACTACGACTCTCCATGCAGCAATGGTAACGGCGGCGGCGATGGCCACGGTAGCAGTCGGGGCCTGAGCTGCGCTGTTCTTGCGGCGATGGCGATGATGACGCTCAGGACTCGAGCTTCGATCTCCCGTGCTGACGGCGTCCTCGACGGTCATCGCGAGCTCGAATGTTATCACGATGGTTGCGTCGACGAGAGTCAAGCGAACGAGAGCGGAAGTAGCGATGACGTGGATCGTAGGAGCAGGAGTTGGAGCGTGTGCGGTGGCGGCCATGTCTAGAGCGCTCATCAGCGTACAGCCTTTAACGGTTTAAGTGATGGCGATGGTTGAACGATCCTGTTATCGACATGGTTATGATAAGAGCAGCAGGAGATGGCGTTGGGATGAGAAATTTGTGATGGGGTGGAAAAGTCACAGATACATTGAAGTTTTTGTATGGAAAGGAGCAGAAGAAGGTAAGCAGCAAAGGAAGGCACGAAGAAACTGGGATAAAAAACGATAACTCGTCAGCTAAGGCACCCCATTGTTCCAGCAGTGACATTGCAACACAGCTTATTTCTCATCCTCACCCTCATCTAGCACACCCTGAAGGATATGCATGGTCTTTCACAAGGTAGGTGACCGACTTGTGTTGATTATGATGAAACTTTTATGATCGGGCGGCGCATCAGGAGGACTGGAGGACACACATTACCCACAGCATGCCGTATCGAGGATAATCACGTTCAGTTCTACCAAGGCCACACGTTTATACCCTAAATATATTCGGATATTTATACCTTTCCACTTCCCGGAGATGAGACACATAAGTACACAGCTGACCATCATGATACATTAAGACATGTAGTATGGGTATCAGCACCATGACACCAAGCCATTAAGTCCATGACCTCACCAGCTACCTCATTACCATGGTGTCCTGAGATGTACCCTTAACATACCGCCACCAAAACCTGGCCCCATTAGGATGCCCCTATTCCCACGCTGGGCTCAGAGCAACAGAACGGGGGGAACTAAAAGAATAGCGGGTATATTCAAGAAAATACGGAGTCTTGTGTTCGGCACTGCTACCGTTTTTTTCCCGCCCAACGGCCCAAGAAAATCTAATGCCCTCCGATAAAAGCAAAGTCTCAAGCTAATCTAAGAGGTTCCCAAGTAGTGTAGAACAAAAACACCAGTCCCTTTATCCCAAGGGGAAGAAAGGAAAAAAAAACCAACCGCCGAAGCAGAAACACCAAAAACGACCAGTGTCCCCCCAACACTTAGAGCAGAAGATAGCCAAAGACGGCAGCGACACCCATGGCAACGGCGTTGCCCACATTCAGGGCCAGCCTGCCGGCAGCGCCGGTGGAGTCGTCGCTCGGCACAGGGGAGACACCAGCGTTAGGGGTGTTAACGGTGGGCGACGGAGAGATGGACACCTGGGAAGCAGTGGCCGAAGAGGCGACAGTCGAGGTGGACGAGGTTACGGTAGCGAAAGTGGTAGCAGAAGTCGTCGAAACGGACGAGGTCGAGGTGGACGAGGGCTTCGCGGTGCTGGTAGTAGCTGGGAGAGTGGGCTTGGACGAGATCTCGGCGGGCTTGCCATCATTGACGACCCGGATGCTCTGCCAAGTGCCGCTACGGTCGGTGTACTGGTACTCGGTGGCCTCCTTGGCGCCACCCATAAAGTCCTGGATGCGGATGGACTGGTAGTAGCCGTCGAAGGGAGCCTCCTTCCAGTTAGCCAGGCCACCAGCCCACTGGATGGTGCCCTCGGGAGCGTCCTTTCGGCCAGCAACCCAAGTGCCGAGCTTGATCTGCATGGGGCTCTGGGGGTAGCCGGAGCAGCCCTTCTCGCCCGTGTTCTTGAGGGTACGGACGACGTTGCCGTCGATGATCCAGTCGAGCTGCTCAGGAGTCCAGCGGATAGTGTAGGTATGGAAGGTGTTGATGGGATCGTGGACGTTCGAGAAGCCACCGCGGTCGTAGGTCTCGGTGCAGCCCTTGCTGAAGTAGTTGGTCTGCACCTCGTAGTTGTCGCTGCCGATCCACTCCCAGTCGATCTCGTCCAGGTCGTCCGACTGCAGCACGAAGCTGGTCACGATGCCGGTACCGCGAGCAGCGCGGACGGTTACGTCAACCTGGCCAAAGAAAATGTACTTGTTGCTGGCGATGGTCGGGGCGTCAGTCTCCTTCTTGATAGAGAAGACAGCGCCCAGCTCAGGGTCGTAGGTGATCTTGGTGCCCTCCAGCTCCTTGAAGAAGGCATTGCCACCCTTACGGAAGTCGATGTCGACAACCTGGGACCCCACCGCCTTGGGGTTGGGGCAGCCGTCTGCGATAGTCAGCATAACGTCCTACACTATACACATGACGAAGGGATAAGGATACCTACCGCGCTTAGTGGGATCGCAGTCCGTATAAGTCTGAGCCGACACCACAGAGGCGACAGCAAGGGTCGCGGTGGCGGCACGTAGGAACTTGGAGATCATGTTGGTAATTATCTAGGTACAACTGACGATAGCGAGGAATGAGAAGTACGTGTGGGCTAGGTTTATAGGGAGCGGCTGGGATGTTGCGAGTCGACTGTCGACCTTAGTGCTATTCTACGAAGGACCGAGGACAACAGCGACAGCAGTACGGCAATAAACAGCAAGCTGAGCGAGTGGATGAAGGGAATGACAAAAGAGGCGATGAGCCGGAGGTCAAAGAGGACTCGAGTGAGAGCGATGAAGGCGAAGGGGAGACAGAGCGAGTGAATGCCACGAGTCCGGGCCTCGATAACAGTACAGCTAGCAGGGCACAAAGGAGCCTGCAGCGATGGAAACAGATGGCAGTGCTTTGGGGAAAAGGAGGATCAAACGAAGAAGGAGAAAGGGAGGTGGTGAGAAAGGGACCGCGACTATTATCAAGCAGCGAGCGAGCCCGGCAGAGAACGGCCACCCATGATCCATCCAGCCAGGTCCTTTCCCCGAGGCCCAGGCTATGCTGCCCTTTGTCCCTATGTCTCATGTCCGGCCCCTCGTTGGCGCATTCCGCGTTGCGCTCTTTGCCCCTTCTGCACCAGGGCCAGGGGCAGGCCGCCCAGCCTCCCCATCTTTCGGGGCCTATGCTGGCGATCCTAAGAGGCCATCTGGGGAGGACAGCCCTACTGTCCTGGATCGTAAGCATGCGGGTTGTGGGTGCTCTGTGGATCTGTGTATGCTCTGTGGGCGCCGTGTAGGTCTGGGTGTTGCGTGAGTGGGTAGAAGCACCGGGCTTGCGGCGTGGCTGACAGGGTCAGGGCGCCCTCGCACCCCCGGGACCTGCCCAATCGGACCCTGCAATCCGCCCAAGGGCCTGGTCCCTCCGTCTCGGCAGCCAATCATATCGTCTGGGCTAGGCTGCCACCGGACGTGCGCAGGGATGGCCGATCGGTGCCTGGTCGTCCACGGAAACTGCACACTGGATTCTATATGTAATCTACATAAGTTACCGTGTTATCACGTATCAGCTAACGAAAAGAGGAAGCGCTAACCTCACCCCAGTCTCCGTAAGGCTTAGCGGGTGGAGCGCGACAGTGACTTGCGGGATGGAGTTTCACCGGGTTGTTGGTGATAGCTGTTGAACCCTGCTCTGAGGAGAAGAAGGAGCGCTGCCCCGGCTTGTTGCCACTTGATGTTGCAGCATGTTCGTCCTCAACAATTGTATTGAACATAGCCGCGAGGACGGGCTATTTTTGCGCCACATTACCACCGGCACATGGCGATAGTCGACCTCCCGGTTACGCAGTCATGGCTGCTGTGTGTGTGCGCTTTGTGTAGGTGTAACGCATTACCACTTCTTGACTCCACTTCCTTTATCAACATATCTGACCATGCTGAGCAGGGGTGCTTGATGCAGCTGGGAAATTAAGATCCTTAGTGGTTCCAACACCTCACAGTCATCACCTCAGTAAAAGTCCGCATTTGGTAGGATTTTTCCGAAATGAGCACGATTACCGTTGCCATGAGATGAGGTTTCATGTTTGCCGTGTTGGCTGTACTAATGGCGCGCTATTGTTGCAATAGGGACAAGGACTATGTTTTTCAGCAACAGCAGCAACAGTCTTTTTGTTGCAGGCACACACACACTCGACAACATGCCGCGGTCCATGCGCCTTCAGGGGCCGCCAAGTCTTGGCCAATCTCAGAGTCATCTCACACGCAGCCCCTGACCCTGGTCTGTGATCTGACGCCCGGATTGCTCGGCGCCACGACCTGGCTGGCGGGCCTGGTGACCGTTTTTGATCGACACTGGTGTATAGGTGACGACTAAGCAGCGCGACCGCCTGCCAGCTGTGGTGACTAGTACCCCGCGGTAGTGGCAACCGCTGCCAACTGTCAGCCCCTCACCCACCAACCTGCGAACAAATCCCCTTTTCGAGAACCGGGTGTTCCCGTCCTCTCTGAAACAGGACAGAGCCGCAGCGACGGCGATCACGATCCAAAAGTTTGAGGGGGATGTTCTCCTCCCTTCATGAACATCATTACAGCAGGTCATCACAGCAGGTTCCGGGCGAGTCTAAACAGCAGTGTTTCAAAGCGGCTTTTCGCATTCGAACCGCCGGCCAACCGCAACGCCGTATGGCTCTCCCGAATCCAGCGCGTGAACCGTTCTCGGTCTAAATTCTACAGATTCGGAAAGATTTAACGGTTGCCAACGTCAGCAGCCACCACGAGTGCTCGTGGCAATGCTACGCAAAAATATATATGGCTCGATAAAAGACGCATTTGTAATGCGAACAACGAGAGGATAAAAATCAGAAAGGAAAACACAAAGTCCCGAGCTCTGCGCATTGTCCCGTGTCCTCTCCCGGGATAGAAACACAGTCATCTGGAAGACCACAGGTCCTGTTGCCGACCTCAGCGACACTGCACGTGTAGGGTAAGCAACGTCACCGCCATTGTCGATGCACTGTTTCCGGTTGTAGGCATCGATGAGATCATGCTAGTGTTCGGGTCGGCATTTGGTGCAGTATCGAATGCCTCTTGCAGAAGTCATGCGCGCTGAATACTTTGTCCAGCATGCGGCTGAAGAACCTCAGACCTCAGCTGTTCAAACTATTCGATCCAAACATGGCCGAGCTTGGCAATACGACAAGCTCAGCGGCAGCAAACTCCCTTTACAAATGCATTCCTAGAAACACACAAGCTGTTTCTTAATCTTTTTTATGTAATCACCAAGCGGGGTTTGGTTTCAGTCCGTGAAATGCAAACCTTATTCGATAGTGATCTCCTGATATTTTTGCCCAAGGTTGTTCTTGGCAAACCTTCGCGACTGGAAGCAAATGTCCAAGCGGAACAAAGATTGGGAAGTCTTCGTGCGACAGTTTTGCAAGTACATATAGGTTATTTCAACATCCAGCAGCCAGAAAGGAGTTCTCGGTAGTATAGTGGTTAGTATGCAGGCTTGTCAAGTCTTCGGACAAGATTCGCCTGAGACCCGGGTTCAATTCCCGGCCGGGAAGCTTTCCTTTTACACTTTTTACAATTTTCCTTCGTTCGTTCTACGTTCCTTATCATACACGTTCCTCGTTCCAAAAAATGGGTTCACATTTTCCAATTGAGTCAAACAGTGATAGCAACTCAATGGCAGAGCATAGCAGCATTCAGCCTTTGACATCGCGAGATCTACAACCATTTAGACGTCTGGGCTTTCCCCTCTACCATTAGGTCAAGTATCTTGACCTAGACCGATCTAACCTCAAGCTTCATCTTCTCTCCACCAATAACTGTTACATGTGACCGCATTATGCCAATAAGAGATTACCAGCGCCTCAGCAGCCGCCCTGCGCTGCGGCACTGTCCTCTTCGGAGCTGGCTGCTGAGTTTGAACAGCTTTGCGCTTCATACCGCGAGTAACGGGCATAGAAGTCGAAGATGGGGCACTCGGTTGAGCTAGGATGGAGTCTATGCCAGCGAGTGTGAGCTTGACCGGAGCTTGACAGAAGGGACTATCATGACCGCTTACCCAGTCCCAGTCCGCTGCGGTCACCATCTTCGTTCTTGACCATCTCACGTCTAATGCTGGTACTTGATCAACAGTTTCAGACTCGTCCTCGACAGCCACTCGGCCGTCATTCGAAGCAGGAATCTCTCGCTTAATAACTCAGTTGGCTGTCATATGGAGTAGGAGTCGTGAGGACCACTGGGTCGTTGCTCGAAGCGGGATTCTCCCGCTTAATGCGCACGTCGACGGTAGAGACCGGCTTTCCTCCTGTTCTTCCTCCTCTTTCCTGATGACCCTGGCATCGATATTTCCTGCAGCAGGAGCACGCCAAGCTCGACCCTGAGAGACCGTATTCCGGTCTAATGGACGTAGCACATTGCCAGATTCTGCTGGACTCTCTTCGCGGGGGTGGGAGGGATCGTCGAGGGCTGCAAAAGGGGTCAGTCGATGTTTCTGAAGCGGGTAAATTGCACGCTTTAGTGCTTTCCAAGTCTGAGGGAGTTTCCGAAAACCCCACGGTTAAGTCCCATATTGATGCCGTCGGCAACAAGATCATAAACAATCGTCAACCATTCTTTCAGGTTCTTGACAAGATGGCAGCCACAGGCCTCGTGCTCCTGCTGCGCCGCGGCGGCGGCACGCATGGGGAGTTCGTCTCCTTGGAGAGCTGGGGAGTCGGTCAGGAATAGTGTTTCAGGCAAAAGACGGCTTGCTGGAACAGGATGGGAAAAGAGACCTACCAGCGCGAATGACACGATCCAAGATGGCGCGCTTGATGCCCACCCTGGCGGCAAGGTGAACTGTGTCGTAAGCAGCGGTCGTGTGCCGATCAAGCAACTCCGGTGGATGACGCAAGATGCGGACGATGATGGGCATGGCTGTGTGGTTTCTCGGTACGGCGATGACGGGGGAATGTGGTTTATAAGACTTGTGGGGAGATGGTGAGGAGAGAAAGAGAGATGGTCACAAAGGAAACGGGAGAAGAAGAAAAGACAAATCGCAATGAGAAAAAGCGACATAAATCAAGTTGACCCACGATGAAGTAATTAACATCACATGCCGAGGCCTGGTGCAGACAGTGATGCGGAATGTGCCTCAACATGTCGCAAAGTCTGTGCAGGTAAGAACTGAGCTGACAACTTCGGCGTGTCCTGGCCTCGACTAAGGTTTTTTTTCATTGTTATGCAATATCTGTTCATATGCCAAACTGCTCTGGCTGTGAGGTCGGATCAAATTGCTGGCCAGGCAAACGCCGAGGACTGCCTTGATACTGGCAACTACATCACCGATTTTCCAAGGCCTATCACACATGCGGTCCGGAACCGGGCGACCAGATACCATTCAACACTGCCGTAGCAGTTAAACAAAACTCAATATATATACAAATTCTCTTTTCAAAAATATATATATATATATATATATATATATATATACAACAACTACCCTAAACCAGCTACTCCTCACCGCTTAGACACACTGCGAGTACCAGTCGTTATACTTGACACAAGTCCATGGCTCCTCGCAGACCGTCGGGCCAGTCCACATCAAACCACCGCACTGCTCCCAGTGCTTTGACTTCTGGGTCGGCGTGGTGGTAGTCGGCGCCGAGCTAGTGGTAGTCGTGCTGCTCGTGCGAACAGTCGACGTGGAGGTCGTGGTAGTGCGGACGGTCGACGTTGCTAGCGTAGTCGGGACGCTGCTGGTGGTCTTGGTGCTGGAGACCGCAGACGAGGTAGTGCTAGGGCTGCCGCCGCTGCTTGGGACGGAGACCTTGGCATAAAACACGCCGCGGCCGTTGGTGCCGACATACACCTGGTTAGCGACGTTGCCACTGCCGACAACCCTGTTGGCGCCCATAGCACCGAAACCCTTGGTACCCTGGATATCGACCCACGAGGCGCCAGAGTCGGAGCTGGCGTAGAGCTTCGCCCCCGACGGGCCCTGGCCAAAGGCGTACACATTCCACGTGGAACCGTCGCCCTTGCCAAAGGCGATCTGCTCGGTGTCGGTTAGGGTGCTGACGGCCGAGAACGTGGCGCCAAAGTCGGTGCTGCGGAACAAGCCGGCATTAGTGCTGACCCAGACCTCGCCGGAGACGACCGGGTGAGCGACAACATCCTTGACGGACTGTACGCCGCTAGGCAGGGAGACGGAAGTGAAGGTGACACCAGTGTCGGTGCTGCGGTAGAACTTGGAGCCCGAGCCGGCGTAGAAGACGCTGTTGTTGCGGCGGTCGGCGGCGACGGCTGCGCCCGAGGGCAGAGAAGCCACGGCGGCGAAGCTGCTCTGATGCTGGGAGCGCAGGACCCCCGAGTTGCTTGTCGACCAGAGGATGGTGTCGGCGTCGGCTGAGTAGGCAACGGAGCCGCCGCTCTGGTTGTCGCTGGCGCCGTAGTGGGTGTTCCAGCTCTGGCCGCCGTTGCTGGAGAGCGCGACCTGCGGGCTGCCGGACCCGGTGCCCACGCGGACAATGTTCTCGGGTTTGTTACCGGCATAGTCTGGGGGGTGTCAATCATAGCTCTGGATAAGATTTGCTCTTTCAATACTTACCAACATCGCTGGAGCTGGCCCAGATAGGCGTCATCCAGGGAGTGCTCGGGGAAGTGCCCAAGTCGTTGCTGGTGCGGAAGGTGAAGCCGCAGTCGTCGCCGACGGCGGCCAGGAGCTCTGGACCACCCGGGGGAGAGGCGAGACCGAGCACGGCCATCTCCTCGATGCCGACAGCGAGAGAGTGGATGCTGACGTTGTGGACGGTGTCCCACTTGGTCAGATCATGACCACCAAAGAGGGTCAGGCCGGTGCCGTAGAGCCAGTGGTCGCTGTCGTGAGGGTCGATTTCGAGCGCCTCAATCATCCAGCCCAGACGCTTGCTGTCCGTGGAGAGGAAGCCAGTGTCGATCCAGGGCGCGTTGCCGGTCTGCCGATGTCAGCAGCGACATCGAGATTCAGCACGACAGGGAAAGACTCACATGCATGCTATAGTACCAGTTCTGGTTCGGGTAGCCCGCCCACTCCCAAATGCGAGACCAGGTGTTGCCCGAGTCGGTCGACCTAAACAGCTGGGCATCGGGCCACCACGAGTTCAGGCTGGCCACAACAAGAGTGCCCGGCTTCTGCATGTCAACACCCAGACCGCCAAAGCCAAAATACAGGTCGCCGCCCGAGACTGGGGTGATGTCCTTCCAGGTGCCGTTGGTGATGTCGTAGCGATAGACGGCGCCGGCACTGCCATCGTACGGGCCAGCGCCGTCGCTGTAGGTCAGGTAGAGGGCCTTTTCGGCCGGCTGGAGCTTGCACTTGTGCGGGAAGTACTTGCCGGGCTGGCCGGAGACGGGGCTCCAGGTAGCGCCGGCATCGTTGGACACATAGACGGAGGCAGTGATGTTGTCGGCCGTGCCAACAAAAATGCGTGAGGTCGCGCCGTTGATGATGGGCGAGGTCGAGTCAAAGGTGACAAAGGTCAGGCCGATGATGTCGTTGTTGTAGCCGTTGGCATCGCTGGGGTCCGGGATATATGTGCCGACGTTGGTGAAGGAGGTCACCTTGGACCAGGTGACTCCGCCGTCGGTACTCTTCCACAGGCCGTTGCCGCTGCGGGCACCGAAGTAGATGATATTGCCGTTGTTGGGGTCGACAGCCAGCCTCTCACCCATGCCGCGGCCGGGCATGTTGCCGCCGACCTTGAAGGGCAGGTCGACCGACTGCCAGGTGTTGCCCCGGTCCGAGCTGCGGATAATGGCACCTGGGTTGGGGTCCCAACTGTTGGTGTACATGCCGACGGCGGCGTAGACCTTGTCAGGATCCTGGGGATCCAGCGCGACGGCGTCGATACCCCAGTGGCCCCTTGATTGCCGGTCAAGTCAGATTCCGCTTTCCTACCTTACGATGAAGTACAAAGTAGATGCTCACCATCTCTCATGAGTGCCGAGGTCGTCCGTCACAGCAGTCCACGAGTCGTCAGCGTTCAGGCGGTACAGGCCGCCAATATCAGTACGGGCATAGGCGACGCCCTTGGCCGTGGGATGGAAGATGATGCCAGGGACGAAGCCGCCGCCGCCGCCAATATTGACGTTCTTCCACGTCGTGGCAGCCGCAGCGGGAGCCGCCACGGCCGCAAGCAAGAGCCCAGTCGCCGTTGGCCGCTTCATGGCGAAAACAGCACGTGTCGCACGGCGTTGTTGAGGTGCCAGGGCGCTGGAGAACAGACGTCGATCCGTCACAGCGAGACACATCTGCCGTTAATATACACCAGATTAACGGCGACGGCCCAGAGCCCTCGGAATGGCTCCCCGTGAAGCCAAGACGTGCCCTTTCTCATCTCGCCGTCTCTCTTAGCCGAGCATGCCGTGACGCAAGCGTCCAGCGCAGGGTGGCATGCGCGTCGGCCCCTATCCCGGTACCATGGTTCGAACTTCGAACTGGATACGTACCCAGCTGGTGCTGTTGCGGAACGGTAAACACAGTGAGGCTTTTTGCCGAGAGGAAAAGTCCGCGAATCACTCAGGGCCCAGAGTCAGGCTGGCGAGCGTCGTTGCGGCTCCGGTCGTTGGTTGCGGGGCCAGACCAGCGTTGTCAATCCCGCATTTCCGTGAATGCGACGCAGGCAAGCGCCCCAAGATCTCGATGGGGGATATGCTTCCGTAGTCCGCAGATGGCGGCTCTCACGCTTTCTGGTTGCTTCGTTGCCGTCTTGGTATCAACGCATGTGAGCCGACCGGGTACGGGTCGCGATAGCTTGCAAACAAGCTGCAACTGGCAGGACACTAGCAGTGCAGTGCGGCTCTGCCAGAGGCTATTTTAGACGAGCAAGAGCGGATTGCTCACGCTGTGAGGTGAGCGCGTCAGGGGTTGGTAGATGTTTTTGTTTCCGACAGGAGCGGAGAAACGAGACGAGCAGGCGTGCGATGGTCCGCTCGGCAGATTACCTCTCCGGCCAAGCAAATAACCCTAACCCTTGATGCTCAATGCCAACAACCGGCTTCCCTATCCTTCCCCGGTGCCATTCATGGTCCCCAGTTTCCCCGGGGTTTCTGCTGTGCCACCTGCACCTTACTAACGCAGCGAAGATGCGGGGCACAACATCAACATCAAGCTGCTGATTGCTAGTGCTCTTGCCCTTGAGCTTTATCAACCTCCATCGATCGCTGTTGTACAAGTTGTGCTCTCTCGCCAGGTTGACTGCTGATATGTGTGACACTTGGTAATAAATAAATAAATAATAATAATAATAATAAAAGAAGCAGCGTAGAACACAATTGCGTACTTCGATCTGCTTCCATCATCCCCGTCCGTTCCTCTCATGTCGTCGGCCTTGACGCCATCTCGCCCCAGAGCTTAGCATCCTGCATTCGCTACACGCGGCAAATTGTTCCGTGGCCAACATGTCGCAAGGAACGCTCCCCTCCGACCTCCCGGGTTGGGTTCGCAGCTCCGAGCCCCAGGCCCACGTGTTTCCCCCGAGCGTGCCAGATTGGAACAATCTCAAGGTCCTCCATCGGAACACGTTGCCGCCTCGCTCCCACTTCTTTGTGTACAAGGACATTGAGGATGCGCGCAAAGGCGAACTCGCTCTCGCCAAGAGCCAGCTGCTGTCAGGCCAGTGGCTATTCAGCCTCTCAAAGAGCCCCTATGACGGCACCGTCGACTTCTACAAATACACGCCCCAGGAGCTGGCTGACATGCCGGGATGGGGGACGCAGCACAACAGGATCATGGTGCCGGGGTTTTGGCAGCTCCAGGGGTACGGACGAGGCCCTCAGTATGTCAACTATAACTACCCCTTTCCCGTGGATCCGCCTCGTGTGCCCATCGATGACAACGAATGCGGCCGCTACGTGACGTGCTTCAAGCTGGACCCCGTGGAAGATAAGGACCATCAGATCCGACTGCGTTTTGAGGGCGTCGACTCGGCCTTTACGGTCTGGGTGAACCATCGTGATGTCGGCTACTCGCAGGGTGCCCGCAATCCCAGCGAGTTCGACATCACGTCCTTTGTCCGCTTTGACGGTGTCAACCTTCTCCATGTAGAGGTCTACCAGCGCTGCGACGGCAGCTACCTCGAGGACCAAGACCAATGGCGCTTCAGCGGCATCTTTCGTGATGTCTGGTTGCACAAGTTCCCCAAGATCCATATCGAGGACTTCCACGTGCAGACCTTGCTTGATGACAAGTACCAGGATGCCACCCTACTCGTGGAGGTCCAGCTCAATGGACATGCCACTGTCGAGTTGAGTCTGGAGGAGCTTCATAAGACCAAAGTAACGGAGGAGAACAAGAAGCCGGAGGTGATCATCGTGGCACAAGCGACTAAGGAGGGCTCAGGAACCATAACCTTCCAAGTACCTGTCGCAAATCCCCGCAAATGGACTGCAGAAACACCGTACCTGTATAGACTGATATTGAACGTTCCAGGATGTGTCGTGGCCGAACGTGTGGGCTTTCGCAAGGTCGAGCTGCTTGATGGTGTCTTTTGCGTCAATGGCCAGCCGGTCAAGCTGCGAGGCGTGAATCGCCACGAGCATCATCCCAAGTACGGCCGGACGGTCCCTTATGACTTCCTCAAGGCCGATTTGATCCAGATGAAGCAGTACAACGTCAATGCCATCCGGACGTCTCACTATCCTAACGACTACAGGCTGTATGAGCTCGCTGACGAGCTGGGCTTGTGGATCCTGGACGAGTGGTATGTGAACCTAACATGTCGATGGTACGACCAGCATGCTGACGACCCAGTGACCTCGAGTGCCACGGGCTGTTCGTTGTTGGCGGTGACGGTTCCCAGTACACCTCCAACAATCCGGACTGGGAGGAAGCGTACGTCGATCGCGCTCGCCAGATGGTGATGCGCGACTTCAACCGACCTTGCGTTGTTCTGTGGTCTCTCGGCAACGAGGCCGGCTACGGTAGAAACCATGCCGCCATGTACAAGTGGATCAAGGGTGTCGACAAGAGCCGCCTTGTCCACTATGAAGGCGACTGGAACGCCGAATCGGCCGACATTCTCAGCAGGATGTACTTTTCGGTGCACGACATGGAGAAATTTGGCAAGGAACAATCGTGGACCAAGCCTGTCGTCCTCTGCGAGTACGTGCATGCCATGGGGAACGGCCCGGGCAATATTCAGGAGTACATCAATCTCTTCTACCAGTATCCGCGGCTCATGGGCGGTTTTGTGTGGGAATGGGCAAATCATGTAAGGCTGCTTGCCCTGCATTGCGCGGTCGTCACTGACTCGGAGCCAGGGCCTAGCTACGAAAACAAAAGATGGAATACCATACTACGCTTACGGCGGAGATTTTGGCGACGAACCCAACGATTATAACTTCGTGATGGACGGTTTGTGCTACTCGGACCATCGTCCCGGCCGTGGCCTGGTCGAGTACAAGAAGGCGATCGAACCAGTGCAGACGCTTGGGGTAGAAGGGACCCGGGTGCGTATCGTCAACCGCTACGACTTTCTCACGCTTGACCACCTCGAGTGCCGCTGGGCCATCATCTCGGATGGGACACCAGGGATTGTGGAAGACGATTTACCGATTCCGAAGGGTAGGAATCTCCCAAAACTTGAGTCGGAGCGCCGATGCTGACGGTAGACAGGTATCCAACCCCACACCGAGGCGCTGATTGAGATACCCAAACTCGCGCAGCACTTGCCCCCTGACGCACACTTGAACTTGACCTTCTCTCTCGCCGAAGCGACAAAGTGGGCTCCAAAGGGGCACGTGGTGGCCACTGGTCAGGTGCAGCTAACAAAACCAAACAGCCTGCGCCTCACATACAGCCTTAGTGCTCCGAAGCCGGTCAAGATTGAGATGCCGCACAGCTCGCAGCTGCTAATCTCTGGAGGCAGCAGCGTGGCGTGGAAGTTTGACCTCCGCATCGGCGGCCTTGTCAGCTGGGAGATTGTAGACACAAGGAACGCCAGCCGTTCTTTCAATATCCTGACGGAGCCGATCGTGTTTGACATCTACCGCGCGCAGACTGACAACGACAGGGGCTGCGACTTTGGCAGAAACTGGACCGGCCGCCGCCTTCACCAGGCTAAGCAGCACGGAGTCGAGTCCAGCTGGGCGTACAAAGAAGATGGCACGCTCGAGATCATGTCCAAGACGCGCATCATGCCGCCGTCGCTGAACTGGGCCCTGGAAGTCACGGCAACCTACCGCTTCACCAACGATGCCGTTGGGATCCGGGCCCATGCAAAACCGACGGGCAACGGACTGCCGCGTGCGTGGGGCCGGCTCGGCCTGGTCACGGCAGTCGAGGGATGTGACCACGTCCGGTGGTTCGGCCGGGGCCCCGATGAGAGCTACTGCGACAAGAAGCTGAGCCAGCTGGTGGGTACCTGGGAGCTGCCGGCCGACGAGCTGGTGACGGAGTACGAGTTTCCCCAGGAGAACGGCAACCGGACGGACGTCCGCTGGGTCGAGCTGTGGACGGACGGCCGAAGATCGCTGCCGGGCCGCCGGCGCCTGCTACGAGCCCGGTACGGGGCGTTCGAGGGCGCCAGCTTCTCGGTGCTGCCGTATTCTGCGCGCGACCTGGACGACTGCGGGCACCCCTATGAGCTGCATGACAGGTGGAGGAAGGACAGGGTGGTTCGCCTGGACTGGATGCACCACGGGCTCGGCACGGGCAGCTGTGGGCCGGAAACCCTGCCGCAGTATGCGCTGGACGCAGGGAGAGAGTACGATGTGGAGGTGGTGCTGGAGTGAACGAGGCTAGCTGGGAAGTCGTGGTTGAGCCTGACTGGCTGGGCTGCATCATAGCGCGGTAGGCCGGGCAGGTGTAGCGCAGGGCTGACGCTCGCCATCTCAGCTCAGCACTGGTGGGATGGTGCATACTGCATGTTTACTATGTTATCACCGCGATAGGAGCTTGTTTTGCGGTCGAAGTCGGTTATACAGTAGACGGTTACCCTGGGTGAGATGCACACACACGGCTTGCGTCAAAGCTTTTAATTATTTTATTTTTATTTTGATTTTTTTTTTGTTTTTTACTTGCAGTTTCTTTAGCTGATAGAACCGTTTCTCAACCTCGACGCGCCCGTCGAAATGCAAGCTGACAACTGGATGAAACGGGCGAGCGAATTGGGTGATTGTATGGGCCGCCCGATCTCACCGTCAACTTTGCATGCATCCTCAAGCAGCCAAAAAGGAGGGGGAATGCAAGGGTCTCAAGACTTGGTTCGCACGCTATGCTTTGCTGTCGTCGTCCCAGCAGCCGGCTCCCGTCCTTCGATCCGGCCGTCAAAAAGTGGGGCATTGCGGGGCGTATCTTATCGATAAGTAGTGTACCAAAATCGCCCCACCCAGGCGCTTCACCGCGATTTGCGGAAACCTGGTTCCGGGGGTGGGAGAGGCTTTGGGTGCTGTGGCAACGGGAGCTCCAGGTAAACAAGCCGTCGACCACCCAGCGTGCCAATTGGCTGTCACGAAAGGAGGAGTGAAGAAGAGAGGAGGGGGGGGGAGAGGGGGTGGGGGGCGTGTGCGAAATGCGCGAGAAGGAAGTGAATCCCGGCAACCAGCAACCGCAGCAGCGATCCGTGTTCCTGCCTACCTGCAAAGCTATCAGCGACCACTGCACCACTGCAGCACCAGCACCAGCGATCGACTGCAGATGGGGCCAACCTGAGTTCCCTGGTTTCCTCGCAGAATTTCATCCCAACTTTCTACCTCCACAGACCCGACCCGAGCTACATCCCTAGCGCTGGCTGGCATCGCGCTCAACCAGGACAAACCAAAACAACAAACCAACTCGCAACCAACCAACCGACCGACCGAACGACCGGCCGAACGACTCGATCCTGCTCGACGACACGACGCAATCCCAACCACCGGCAGCTTTGAAGGCTTACCAGCAGCCTTACCGTTCCTTGTCTGCCGTCCTGTTCTAGTCCACAGTCATGGCATGATGTGTTGTCGTCGAAGCTGAGCGGACGACGCGGCAACTGCTTTTGTTTTTCATTTACTTACTGTTGCAT
Source organism: Thermochaetoides thermophila DSM 1495 (assembly GCF_000221225.1). Classification (NCBI taxonomy): domain Eukaryota; kingdom Fungi; phylum Ascomycota; class Sordariomycetes; order Sordariales; family Chaetomiaceae; genus Thermochaetoides; species Thermochaetoides thermophila. The sequence continues at coordinate 164,546 of NW_006383034.1, forward strand.
CTCAATTTTCCCCTGCATTCCTATTTTTGCAGCAGGTTTTTGTTTTTCCTGTTTCGCATTTTCATTCGACCCGCGCGCGCGCCACAAGTGCAAACCCACAATATCCCCAACTTTGGTTACCCGGCATCGATCGACGTTCGCAATTCCGGATACGCTACCTACCCAGGTGAAAGCAGTGTACGAGCGTGTCTCGGAGACGCGCATCGGCGGCATTGCAGCATTCCACAGAGTCACCCAGGGATCACAGCGAGAGGAATCGTCCGTGGGCGACTACCACGACGGCGGCGGCGGCGGCGGCGGCGGCGGCGACGGCGAAGTCGACGACCATGGCCGCCGATTTCAACATGGTACACGGCCAGCGGCCGTCCACAGCCATGACCGACTCCGCGTCTCCCGGGCCGCGTCAGAACCACCAGCGCTCCAAGTCGAGATCGTCCGTCTTGCGCTCGCTTATGGGTGGTGGCCACCACAGGCGCAACAACTCGGATGGCATCGCCCTCCCCGCCGCTCCATTGTTGTCGACGAACCCCGGTTTCCATCTTTCGCAGCGTGATCTTGCCGTGGATAGAGCCGTCGGCGTGAGTGCGTACCCAGTGGGTTTTAGTTACAAGGAGTTTGAGGGCATGGATCCCGATCGCTACGCGTACACGCGAGCGCTGTTCAACGACATGCAGAGCCGCCAAGCAGACCGGTCGCCCGAAAGGCGGGGTCGCGAGCGCGACCGTGAGCGGGACGGGCCGTCGACTGCTACAACAACGCCATCGCCGATAAAAAATGGCTTTGCAACCATTTCTCTTAAATTGGGTGGATTTCGCGACAAGAGCAGGGACCGCGACAGTGGTGACCCAAGCAGGCCGCCCAGGTCCACCAGAAACAACGAAAACTCACCTAAGAAGGCGAAGTCGGCTACGAATCTGGCGGCGCTGTTGGGGAGACCCAAGTCGATGAAGAATCTGAAGCAGTTTCTAGTAGATGATGACAACAGTGGCCCCTCGCGCCCAGGGAAGGATAGGGAGAACAGGACTCCGCCGACAACATCGCTTGGTGCTGCTGGCGATTGCGTTCATGCGGTGCCCACACCGCCGACGCCCATCTACATGCAATATGCCAGCCAGCGGACTTCTGATGCATCGTCCTCGGCCGACTCGCATATTGTCGTGTCAACCAATCTCCGAAGCAGTGGGAACTCAGCCTCTGGAAATGACCGTCCTCCGGTCACGACGCCATCGCTGGGCAGAAGGCCCCGGCCCAAGTCGTTCCAGACGTATCTTACCCGACGGGAGGAACCCGCATTTACTGCGGCCGAATCCGGCGACAACCATAGCGACAGCAATAGTAGCGCCGGCAATCGCACTCGGAGAATGACCTGGGGCCGATACAACGGCCCATCCCCGATTCCGACGCCGGGAGCTGCCCCGCCAGCAACACCGTCCCGGCCAGAGATGAGGCCGCGGTCAAAGTCAGGGCTGGCCCCATCGGGCACTCCCGGCTCAGCCGCGGCTGAATTCTTCATCGACCCCAAGGACATCGATAAGCACCTCGAAGCGATGCTAGATCGGCGCAACATCCCCGAGAACCAACGTTACAAGATGCGCAACCTGAGCGACACCATCAAGATGGAGTTCATCCGCCAAGACTGGGCCGAAATGCAGGCGGCCTTGGAGCGGCCTTCCTCTCTGGATGGTGCTGTTCTTGCATCAGGATCAGATGGCGGCGCTGGCGGGGCGGCCGCAGGGGGTGAGGGGTCCAGCGTAGGAGCAACCGAGGATGGTAGCCCCAAGAAGAAGAAGCATGGCCGGGGGCTCAGTTTAACCCTCGTCCGGGGTAGCGGCAACAAATCTAACCCGACGTCGCCGACCAAGAAGCACAAGCGCGACAGCAGCCTAGGGAGGCATTTCCGCACAAAATCCAGCGAGAGCCTTGTCAGTGACGGTGCCTTGACACCCAGTGGGGGCGCGGGTTCGCTGCCGGGGTACTACGGCAACGGGTTCCTGGCCAAAGTCAAGGGGCAACAGCTGCCAGGCGACTTTGTGGCGTACCTGCAAAGAGTACAGAAGCCGGAGGAGGTAGAAGTTGGCAAGCTGCACAAGCTGCGTCTACTACTGCGCAACGAGACGGTTGCGTGGACCGACGAATTTGTACGGCTGGGCGGTATGCGCGAGATCGTCGAGCTTCTGTACCGCATCATGGCCGTCGAGTGGCGCGAGGAGCACGAGGATGCCCTGCTGCACGAGAACCTTCTGTGTCTCAAGGCGCTGTGCACGACGGACTTGGCTCTGCAGTACCTGCACGAGATCCATGCGACCTTATTCCCGCGACTGCTACGCATGATTTTTGATCCAGAGAAGAAGGGTCCCAGCGAGTTTACCACCCGCAATATTGTTACTTCACTGCTGTTTACATACATCGAGACAGCGCCACCACTCGAGCGCATCAGCCGTGCGAAGGCCGTTCTGGGATTCCTTCGTGATCCAGAGCCACCAGAGAACGAAAAACCGGTTGATTTCGTTCTTGAAATGCGCCGCGAACGGCCTTACCGCATCTGGTGCAAGGAAGTTGTCAGCGTCACCAAGGAAGTGTTTTGGATCTTCTTGCACAATCTCAACATTGTCGCTTTGCCCTCGGCTGATAGCAGAGCTGGGGCTAGTTCCTCAGACCAAGCAAACTGCAACCCCGCTGAAGATGGGAGCACATCTTCCGATCAGAATCCCGATGATCCTCACGGTCATCTTGCCTACATGGCTCGTCACTTCCCACAGGAGCGGCCGCCAGTTCCGGCAGCTCCGTATGTTGGCGGCGTAGAGTGGGAGGCTACCAACTACCTCGCTAGCCACCTGGACCTGCTCAACGCTATCATCGCGTGCACGGGGCCGACAGCGGCAGAACGCAACGCGCTGCGAGCCGATCTGCGCATTTCGGGCTTTGAGCGTTGTCTCGGCGGCAGCTTGCGTACGTGCAAAGAAAAGTTTTATGGTGCGGTACACGATGGGCTGCGGACATGGGTCGCCGCAGCATACGAAGATGGTTGGGACGTTCGTGACGTGAGGTATGGCCCGCCGCCACCTGAGACGCCACGGAGCCGAGGGGCCTCTCCGGCGAAGAAGACGCCCAAGAAGCAGGCCAAAGCGGACGGGCAGCAGCCGGCCAAGAGTGACGATGTGCCCAAGCTCGAGATCCCAAAGTTGGATCTTGGCGTGGATGGACCTCCCGTGCTGTCTTCAATCAAGGGCGTGTCGGCTTCCTTGAAGAAGCTTGGTGATGATGGGGGTTGGTTGTCTTGAGCGGGGGGGGGGGTCTTGACTGTGGTGGTAGGTTGGCGGTCGTGACGAGACAACAGACCGGCAGCGAACTATCCCCTCGGCTATCTCATCACGCGCGGATGGGTCAAGGACAGCGGGAACTAGCTCGGCTAGTTGGTTTGTCTTGTCGTTGTGCCCCTGAGTGGCAAGCCGGAGGACTATCGCCACCACCACTGCTTCCTGTTTGCCTCCCTCCCGCGGAGTGAAAATCCTCCCACTCCAGCTTTCACACCGCATTTTGGCAAGAACCCATACGTGTCCCGTTCGGCATTTCGGCGCAATGCTAGGTATAGGAGCTGGCTGAAGAGCTGAGGATGTTGTGGGGGATTGTCGGGGTTGGCGAACTCAAGCTGACAGGCGGCCACAAGACATTCAGGCATCCAGCCGCGAAGATATTTTTTTTTTTCCCTCTTTTCTTGATCCCCACGGGGCTTGGTGTATGTTGCCTGATTTTCTCCATTCCTGCGGCAGTTGCGGGGGAGAAGTTGACAGGTGGATCTGGAGCAAGTCAGGTGGTGTGTGTGTGTGTTTGAGACAAAAGGGGGAAAGGAGCAACGCATGACACAGTAGACTGTGGACGACGGCCCGCTACCAAGGACTGCCCGGGCTGGTGGGACGTCGGCATGATTCGGTACATCATTGACGGTATATAACCCGCAATTTGTTTTGCTGTTGTCGGGTGGCTTGGTTGGCTAACTGGTTTGTTTGGTCGGTTCATTGTTCTCTCCTTTTGTTGTTTTTCCTTGTCTGTTCTGTTTACATGTGATGACCCCTATTCCAAGGATAAAAATGGACCACTGCCCAGATACACGGACGTCTTGGGCTAGAAATGAGGAGGAATTGGTCTTCTGACTTCTCTCCATCACAGTCGTTGGACTGGAGGACGTGGTCACAGTCACCAATGCCCACATCATGAGGCCCTGTCCTGTATGGTCTATCTCTGCTGATGAAAAACGACACGCACGGAAAATATGTCATGTTTATCAACGTCTGAGTAATGAGGTATGACTTGTATGGCATAATAGAAAAAAAAAAAAACAAAGAACATGTTTCCTCAACCCACGAAGCCCCAGTAATGTTGCCGTTGTAGGGCAGACTGTGGATGTGTATGATCGGTGCATACCCATGGAGCTCCACGTATTGAGCTATATGTTGTGTAACCAGTGTTGTACACCTCATCTGTCCTCTGTGGAGTGTAGATGTGTCCATGGGACTATGCTACTAAGCATCTCTACATCGCCCTATTCAACCTCAAATTTGGAGCATGGAGGGTTTGTGTCACTCACCCAGGCTTCATAGAGCTGGTATGTTGAAAGTACCAAGCAAGAGCCAGGAATAGTTAGTTAGCGGCCAACTTTGAGTTAGCAGAGGCGAATGGTCGCCCAAAAATTATAACCTCCAGCATCCAGAACATGTGGGATTCAGGGGTAGAGGTACATAAATGCCTCTTGTCAGGATCATAACCTGGTGCAGAGAACTTTCTTTATCCCGAATTGGCTCTTGTCAACCCCATTGACCTCCGAAAACTCCCTAAGGACATGGCTTCTACAGCCGCGTCATCAGGTTACTGAGAAGGATCATGAGCATAGAGCCACAGCACTATTAAGGCATCCTAAGACAGGCAAGACAAGCCACCTGGTTGCCACTGCATGGTCCAGACGATATGATAGGTCCCATCCAGGCGGCAAGCAGTACCAGTATACTAGTATACCCAGACATCTGCCCACACCGCGAAGAGCGGCTGAAGATCCCACCAGCACGATAGCGAAGACAGCACTACTTCCCCTAGAAGGACAGCGGTACGCCCAAACCCGACGACTGGGGTGTGATTGTGCGTCCCCTGTCGAGTCGAGCAGTGCTCGGGGGGTGGTCACATCTCCTCCCATAGCCATCTTGGGTATCTCTTGACCGACAGGATTAGGTCAAGAAAAATGTCCACTGCCTTGCTCAGCGCCGTCCCTGCCATCTTCCTGGCCACGAACAAGGCTGTGTGGGCTCAGGCTATCCAATAGAGACCTCTATCCGTGATTCCATTCCCCCGCAGAAGTGGATTTGGAGAAAGGGGAGGAGGGGGTCAAAGGACTCAGGCCTGTCATTGCTGAATGATGTGTCAGGAGAAAGCAGGAGATGGCTGGGGTCGAACTCAACATCTTGCCTTGCCCAGACGCAATGGGCAAGCCGGTTGGCCAGAGCACACCGTGACGGATTGCCAGTTGTCACTGTCGAAGCTTCTAGTCGGATTGATAACTTATCCCATGTCGCTCTGATGCTTCCTGATGGACTATCGAGATAAAATATTGAGGTAGGTAACTCTGAGATATGATATTTATGGTCCCACGGCTCCAGAATCGGAGACAGGGGCTATTAACTTGCGCATCCGGTGAAAGCTGGCGCCAGAGCCGGCCATTCTTGATTCGGTTCCTTCAGAATGGTAACCAGTCCCAACGCCTGCAGAAACGGCATTCCCCTGTCAGTCTGAGATGTATTGATCACGGGTCCGCCCAAAAAAAAGTCTAAACTGTAATAATGCGCAAGATCTTCAAGACATATGCATCTTGCCCTGCCATGCCATGCTTTCGTTCACTACCATTGATCGTTTTCTCCGGTGACCGGAGCAAGCACCAATCTCGTAAGCCGCGGGATGGATCAGAGCATGAGATGCCGAAAAAAAAAAGTTGCGCAGTCTTCCAGCGAGGATGCGAGGAACCATAACAGCCCGGGGCACCTGAATGCTCGTCTCCAACAAGGCAGCGCCAGTGGGCCAACACATGGCACAAGTGTTGTGGCGGGCGAGGATTAACGTGCTTTCGCCCCGCATCAGTCCATTGAATGAACAGCGGAAGGCCAGGCGGACCTCCTGCCACATCCAAGCGGGTTCATTAGCCATGATCTTCCCGCGCTCTGGGGAGCGGCAAGGGGGATGGTGTTGCCGCTCGACACCATGTGAGGAAGGTCAGGAAGCAAGAATCGATACCCTCAGCCGGCATCAGGGAACATGGAGGGCCCAGGCGGAGAAGCGGTCCATGATAGACCCCACAAAACACCATGGGAGCGCAAAGTGCCAGAAAATGTCATGTCCTATGAGAAGAAGTTTTTGCGGGCAGGTAGCCTGGCTAAGGATGGGTCGAGCACCTAAGGGATGCCCCGTCGACACTAAGCGGCCCAGCCGTGTTGTACGGATTATCCAACACCACGTTGCGCAGGAGGGGCCCAGAGGATGTTGGGCGTAGGAACGGGCCGGTAGCCGGTCGCTTGCGTTGAGTCGGCCGGCTTTTTCGCTGCAAGAGCGACAGCAGCCCCAGAGGATTGGTGACTGAAAGTTCTGGGGAGCACTGCCAGTAGTGTTGGTACTGGGTCGTCTGCTACGTTCAAAAAACATGCTAAGGCTGCCCTGTAACCACTTTGAAACAGAACGACGTCATTTCCCAACATGGGCGGCGACAATTCCCGACCGTTCTTTGGCGCTCTTCTCCAGATCCCGTCCCACACTCAAGGTTTCGGTGGGCTCGGGAAGCGTTGTGGTTGTGTGCCCCACTTTCCGAACCTGCCCCCTTGCTCGCCCCATGTCATCGGGCGGTGAAGCTGGAAGAGAGCTGGCATGCCCTCTTTATGCGGCCATTTGCCAGCGAGCCCCAATGGGCCCTTCGTCTGCCCTGGACAGGCGGCGGAGTGAAGAGCTGCAGAAGAACCGTGCTTCTACCCTAAGAAGCAAACGAGCCATGTGAGCCATCCAGATTCCTCTCCATAGCTGTGGGTTGGGCCTAAAGCAGGCCAAGATGCTCCATGTACCAACGCACACGGCTTAAGGATCATGGTCCTTCGCAGCGAGACAAGGCCTAAACCCACAGACCCCATAGACTCAGATACCCAAGCAGATATTGCGGACGCCGATCTGTTGTAAGGTAAGGGTTAAACCATATCCTCGTTACGATCTAGCTCTTTGGGATAGATTCTGTACGGTAACCTCCCCCTCTCCTCTTTTTGCCTTGAGTGCGATCCGGACGCTAATACCAACAAAGGAGAAAGAAAGGGGGTGGGGGATTTCGCAGTAGCTTTGAGTGGCTTGCGGTTAGTTTGATCAAACGCTTGTATGATTCGGTGTTGGCTCTTGCAAGCACTGTGTAGGCAAGCAGGGAGATTGGTCCTGAAAGACTGGACCGGTCCAGATGACAGGGGGTACGAGCCTGTATTCATTGTTAGAACTCCGCTTCATGACTCCCATGATACCACCATTGCGTCTCGGCTTGTTGACATTCAAAGAGCGGACATATGCTGCTACATAACTCCTGTAGACAAAGAGACATACACGGACTTACCTGGACACCGCCGTCCCGCCGTAGGCAATCCGTATCCCGTCCAGATTGACTCTCCAGCAACGGAGGGACGCTAGCTGGTCGTGACGATCAACGCCAACGATTTGGTCTTGTATGCCTTTGCTGGCAACCCATTTTGGCAACATGCTATGCTTAAACGGCTAACTGGCATCATCTCCAGATTTGGTAGCCGTCTTGCTGGTCTTGCATGTGCTCGGGGAGCACAGACTGCTCGGCTGGTCCGTCTGGCTGGGAAGTGGCAGCCATCAAGGTGTCGCATCGTATACATACCTTTGGTATAGGCGACAGAAGGTCAAAGTCCCGATTGAGAAGCCTGGCATGGCGTGGGTGTCTGGGAAAGGAAAAAACCAGAAAAGGCCAGGGCGTTGGCAGAGAGCGTGCGGCCTGCAGCCTGCATCCACATCGGGATGCCGAATGTGTGGGTTGGCCTGCGTAACGGCCTGCCGGGGATCGTTCATTGGACGAACTCATCTGGGCCATCTCCCATGTCAACCTATCCAGGCAGCGTGGAGGACTCGGCGGCGAGCTGCAGAGGAAGCTGGAAGCGAAAGCAAGCAGCGGCAACAGCAGAAGAGGCAGGATCAGCACCAGCATCAGCAGCAATGGCATTTAAAATTTTGATGGCGGCCATCGTCCGAGAGCTCTGCATTGTCTGCGAGGGCGATGGAATATGGACAGCCATTGAATCCTAACGGTTGCCTCTTTCTAGGTTGCCTCGTTCATCTCCTTTCATTGGACTCCTTTCATTGGACTCCTGTCTGGAGGAGAGGACCTTCTCGTACGTTTTCTCTGCCCTAATGCTGTTTGTTTAGAGACTAGCACACAAACACCATGGTCCATGGCAGGGCAGAGGAGAGCATTCCGTCGGGATATGCTCCCTGGCAAACATCGATATGGCTGCCATCCCATGGCCTGGGGTAAGGTATCACCGCGAAGATATGGCGGCCGAGTTCGCATGTGACTGTGGAAGTCGCCGTGTTGCTTGTGTAGCTGGCCATTGGTAAATTTCTGAAATACTTCTACACATTCAGGCAGTGTTCTAGAAGGTCAAAAGCAATCTAACTTTTTGTAGACGTTTCCAATGGCATCCACCGACTTTTGAATAGCCAAAGCAGCCCAACCAGACTCCCACAAGATCGGCTGTCAGCCGGCGTGAGACCACTGCGTGCCTTAGGTACGAAAGGTTGTGTGACGCTGTGGCCTGCTGGGCTTCCGTAACGGCCACCTTGGACCCACCCTGCAACTGCTCGCAGCCCCGCCGATCCCACGTCGGATTGGCTGCCGGGCCTACAGCCTGGGCAGCGCGGGGTCGCAGTTGAGAGCGAGGGCAGGCCACGCCACGCCTTCACAGGACTCGCTCGCTCACTCTTACATTGGATTTGGCTTTGTACTTCCAATCAGTCGCATTGTCCATAAAGTTCTGCATCCCTGGCAGGCTCAACGCGTGGATTACACGTCGGCTGTCTGTGCTGCCTTTGTGTGTTTACCCGTAAGTTTATCTTCGCCGGCACTCTCGGTCGAGTCAGGGAGGTCAGGACAAAAAAAATAAAAAAAGACGTCGTTGGTGCTTCATCGACCGACCTAGCATCTAGCTGCGCCAATCCACTGGACCTACAGATCATCAACGCACTTCACGTTTAGTCTGCGAACCATCCCTTCCCCCATCCGCATGAAAGCGGGACTCGGAGCTCTGCGCGAGTAACCCGGGAGGTTGGGCTGCCGAGACGCCTCGCTCATCTCTCATTCGAAGACGCCGCACTCCCACAAGCCTTCCTGGGGTCCAGAACGCATTCCCGGCGGAGAGGAACCAGGAGGGGAAGAGGGGAAAAGTATAGGCTGTCAGCACTTCCAGCAAATCGCCATTCCGGCCCACACCTTGCGACAAGACCATCGCAGAAGAATACTAGCAGTATACCCAGCAACAAGCAGGCAGGGCAGGGCAGCCCAATCCTACGGCTGCCATCGTCGTCGTCGTCGCCGCCGCCACACCGTGCCTAGAGAATTTCCCTAGATCTCGGCCGCGCTGCACGACCAGCATTGCAGGCGGGAGGGTTGGAGGCGATCCCTTGCAAATTGCTAGCTCCAGTCCTTCCATCCAGTCCACTCACCTTGTCTCCCGTCCGCCACCCTACGCTAGGCTACGGAGTACGCTACACTACCTACCTATACCGTACATACACACTACAAGCTACCTGCCATTTTCTATTGCCGTTTGTGAGTTGAGGTGTGTGTCAAGCTCGCGGATGTGTCCCAGCCCAGGGGTACTAGGCTACTAGCGAGGCAGAAGCACCAATTCTGACGAATCGAGACCAGCTGAGGCCCCATCGAACGGGTTCTTCACTCTGCTTAGCTCAACTGTGTGTGGGACAGCTCGACACCACTCCTGCGGGCTGCGGGCCATTCTGCAGCCAGTTGGTTACCTAAGTTACCCAACTTTATGGTCCTGCCCGTGTCAACATGTCAATAAAGTAAGTCTTTTCTATCCTTTTTTATCCCCCCCACGTCCAGAAATACAATTGCCCCGGTATTCCCTTTCACTGGGCCTGCCCTTGCGCTCGGTCCCGGAGAGCCTCATCTACCCCGGAATCCCCTCATGACGACCCCCTCGTGCGCTCTTATTCCCAGCTCCTCACCATCCTCCTTGTCCTCCTACTCCCTTCTTGGTTGTGCCCTAGTCTCCGAGCTATCTTTCTCGCCTGCCCTCGGCAATACTCTCGATCCTCTGCCCCGTATCTCGTTGACCGCAGGTGTTTCGGGGATCATGACGGATCAGTTCCTCGCTGAGCAACACACATGGACTCTGTTGAGGAATGCGCAATCTGACGATGAGACCAGTTGGGTCATGTTGACCCGGGATGGGCAGATTGTGCCCATTCCTGGCGAAAAGATCCTACACACTTCGCGCCCGAGGGTTGCCCTCGAGCTGACAACGCCTCGTGAGCTTAATATTGCTGAGCCGTTCTCGCTCAAGTGTGACAACGGCATTGCTTATATCACAAACCAGAGGGTAAGCTTCCTGGCTGGCCGGGCGGTCCGCGGGAAAAAGGCGAAGGATTCTGATTCCTGCGGTGTCCACCCGTCCGTCTTGGCTTTGTGACCCGAACTAAGCTCACCTCGTCTTTACCCCACAGGTGATATACCTTCCGGCCAGGCCGACAGAGACGTTTAGGTCGTTTTTTACTCCCGTGCTTAACTTCAGTGACACCCACGTTTACTCGTCCTGGATCGGTCCCTGGAGCTGGGGCGGCATGGTCCGGCCAGTCCCGGGAGGAGGGATCCCCATGCACATCCCACGGATTGAGGCAAAGTTCACCTTCCGGGATGGCGGACACAGCGAATTCCAGGCCAAGTTTGAGACCCTCAAGGAACGACTTCATCATGCGCAGGAATTGGGGCTCAATCCGCTCTTAAACTTCGAGCCTCCGCCGCCGTATGAACCCCCGAGCAGCAGTAGCACATCCTCCGTCCCGGTTCCGGCCGCCGATGCTCAGTCTCAGCTGCAGCAACCGCCCCCGCCAGCGCCGGATGAGCCGCCGCCGGATTACGTGGAAGCTCAGAGCCAGGCGATCACAATGCAGTACGAGGAAAGGATGCGCCAGGAGGCCGAGAGGCAGCGGTGAGGGGGAAAACAGGTGATGGCTCGGGGTCAACGTCATGATACATGGAATTTTCTTCGAACCAGATCATCTTGCCTTCCTTCTTCATCCTCCTGTTTTCCTGACTTGCGCCATTTTATCTTCTATTTCGAATGTTCTTGTGCTGTGTCCTATACAGCAAGCGCATGCTTTTTTTTGTTTTCCATATTGGCTGTCTCTGCGAGGGTCTCGGTAAATCAGGAGTTTGGAAGGATCTGCCATTGATGAATAATGATCGAATGGGACGACACGGACGAGCTGGAGTACTATAAATTATCATTAATGACTTTGGGTAGCGGCCATTTTCAATAATCATAGCTGGATAGGGTTTTGGGAGGAGGGATTTGCACACACGGGATGAACCCGTGATGGTCTTCGTCTTTGTCCTGCCGTAGGCTGTACAAAATACATTAGCATGGTTCTTGATTTCTTTGAAGTATTGTCGATGTCAAATAACGCAGATATGTGGTGTTTCGAGTCGTAGTAACCTGGTAAATTGTGTCAGTTATTGTGGCCATTAACGGCTTTTGTTCCTCTCCTGGGACTCTTCTGTAAACCTGACATGAAGCCATCCTGCAGAAAAGCTGCAAAAGACCATGGGGAGCCTGCCTTTTACTCATCACGTGATCAGCGGAATTACCCGGAGCTCGGCCGATGGCAGAAACAACCAATCAACGGGTGCCAATTGGGGAGCCCGGACGGTTTTCGCTTACCCGATTTTTGCTGGTGAGCTCTCCGTCCACTCCATCCCAACGTCGCGCCATTGTGTTCTCCGTCGAACTTGTGCTCCAACACCCGAGGACCGACGACCCTCCCCCCCTCCGTTTTTGACCTACCCGCTGCCTGCTCGCCAGCTTCGGGCCTTTCAACGAAAAAAAAAGACAACAATGGGCTTCTGGGACACCATCACCGACCTCATTGAGGCCGCTGCGCCTTGGGCTACGGCCGATGCCGAGGCGCCCGCTAAGGAGGTACGATGAAATCCCGCTTTCTCTCTCTTCTCGCCCTCGAAAACACCACCCCCCGCCCTTACCCTGGCCTGGCGCATTTTCCGGCACACGGATTTGCATCGCGTTGCAAAGTTATCGTCCGGAGGTTGCGAGTTAATTTGCAACTTGACCAGAGGCTAGGCGTGAGCTTGCAAAGCTGGCTTTGGTAGCCCCGCAGTGGGCTTGCGCATCTTAATACACAGCACATATCCAAGCCGACTTGCCTGCAAACCCCTGTCTTTTTCACACCATGAGCCAATATGTCAAACTGTTCTATGGCTAACTGCTGGGGCGCCTGCTGGCGACCTGCCTGCTGGATGTAGGTCGACGAGACTACCACAGAGACTGTGAAAGAGGAGGCCACCGAGGCTCCCGCTGAGGAGGAGCCCGCTGAGGAAGAGGCTGAGGAGGAAGAGGAGGAGGAGGAGGAGGAGGAGGAGGAGCTTGTTGACCCTAAGGTGAAGCTCGAGGAAGGTCGGTTTTCTCCAACCCTGCTGGGATGCTCGGCGGGCCTCGTCATGCTGTCCTCGATCGTGGCTTTGCCAAGAGCTTGGGGAGGAAAGAGTGCTGTTGGACAAACTGAGTTGAGGGAAGATTTGACGAGACCCGCTGGGCTTAGATTGCGGTCTGGTCTTGGAGAAGGATGCTGACGTGGGTATGCAGAGTGCAAGAACTCCAAGCAGTGCGCCCCCGCCAAGCACCACTTCGATGAGTGCGTCAAGCGCGTTACTGCTGCCCAGGAGAACGGCGGCACCAAGGAGGACTGCGTTGAGGAGTGTATGTGCTTACCATTCGAAAAGCGAGGCCCCGTCTCGGGGAAGCCTGTATCCTCACTTACTGACATGTTCTTGCAGTCTTCCACCTCACTCACTGCGCGACCGAGTGCGCCGCTCCCAAGCTGTGGCGCATTCTGAAATAAATCCGCAAGCACTGCTTACAATATTGCGAACCGCCCGATCCCATTCCATCACCGCTGGCGTCGGCGTTTCTCCTGGGAACATGCAAGATTGCGCGTGCAAACGACTGGCTTATAGACTTATGTGGGGAGACGGGTACCTACTACCTACCTACGATAGACGGAGAGAGCGGGGCGCTGGCTGGATCGTTACATGCTTGTTTTGCTGTGAGGGATGGGAGCGGTGGGGTCTCGCACATCGTGCCCCGGGCAACGTATCAATTGGAGAGGCTCAACGGCTGAGGGGTTCTCATGCTAACAAAAACCAACGGAGCCCTGTGTATAATTGACTAACTGAACTGGTCGGGATTGGGGTGGTTCATGGCTGGTGTTGTTGTGTATCATTACCGCCCTACACTACCCTCGTCCTGGCATGGTGATGTTTTTGTATGTGATGGCGAAATAGAGCTGGAGTTTGGCCCATCGGATCGAGTATCAGGCGTTTTCCACACTGCATCCAGCACCTTACAAAATGTTCTAACAATTTCTACAGCTTGGGCTCTCTTTCACTTAGCCAAGACCAAGCAACCCTGCCCCAAGCTTGATGCAGCTTAAGATACCTATCTATCACAGTAGTAGGTGTGCTACGTCGTGGTTGGGGTTTTATCACCTGAAGTCTCGGGTTGAGACTGTTTCCGGGACATCCACAAGCACTATCTAGGGAGTTGGGGTTCTAGGGTAAATTTGTGGGGACGAGATGTCTGGGTGTGACCACCTGCCAAGACGGGAGGTGAGGGGTGAGGTGTTAGTGTGAGCATTCCAGTTGCGCTAGGATGGTCAGAAGCTCGCAGCGTTGAAAGAGGGGGTTGCTTCCGTTGGCTTCCTGGCAAGTGGATGGCTTCTGTCTTAGGAGCGATCCCTATCGGTGACGTCTCAAACTCTCTCCATCAACCTAAACTCAAGACTTTCTTCGTGCTGGCTCTTTCACATTCCTGCCACTGCAGAGCGCGGAGCTCGGTCGACGCATGACATGAGATTCGCCTGAGACTCAGGTGTCGGATTTGGCGGTTTGCACGGCGCGCCAACCCCCTCTCAGCCTCTCATTTGGTTCTCTTCAATTGCTCTCCAGTGAACGCTTGGCTGGTTGTCTCTTTATCGCCGACACCAATACGACACATAGGGAAATTCAACCTCTTTCCTCACAGTCTCTTGCTGCTCTCACGTCAGCCACGCACTAATCATCGCCAACTCTGGTCCATCGGCGCAGAGAACTCCTAGTGCTGATGCCAGTGCTGATGCCGATGTTGCGTGACGCGACGCTGACTATAAACTGAGGTTTACTCCTCTGTTTCATTATCCACTTGAGGGAGAGAGGCGAGTTCCTTGAGGCTGTCCTTCCCTCGCTGTCCCCCGGCTGTCAGAGCTCGCCGCTCCGTGGAGATAGAAGTCGAACGGCCGCATTCATATTTACGACGTTGCGCAATCGAGCGCGACTTGCCCTGTGACAGCAATTAGCAGCAGCGCTGACAGCCACAGAGCCGACGACATCATGACCTCATCATCATCGTCGCAAGCCAGCGCGCGCCACTCACCGCTCGGTCACGACCCCGAGAAGCAGAGCCTGGAAAAGCAGGCGTCGGTCGACATCGACGCCGATGACAAATTCACCGTTTCGATGGGGCGCGTTGTCGCTTCATCGTCTTGCGACTCCGGCGACGGGCCGTTCCAAACCGTTTCGTCCTCAGCCGTTATTTTCGCCGGCTCTGATAACGACCGAATCCGTGATGGCGCTGCCGACGCGAGTGGGGATGCGACTGGCCCGACTTTTGCTGGCGGCCAGTACCGTACGTATCGGCGGCGGTGGTTCGGGCTTGTGGAGCTTGCGCTGTTGAATGCCATTGGCAGTTGGAATGTAAGTTGCTTGTTTTTTTTTTTTTTTTTCGTTCGATCTTTGCCCTTTTTCTGATATAGTTGGAAATGGATTGTTCATCATTGCACGGAGCTGCTTCAACTTCGTGGAGGCAGACAGACAATGGGAAGTAAAGCATAAGAGGTCTCATGTCGCGCAGTCTGTTTTATATACCTATGTATTGAGCTGAATATGTTGGGGGCTGCTGTGGCCTGGCTGCTATGCACTTGTGCTCCGCTGTTGGCCCGCTGTGTTACCTACCTTACGTCGTCTCTCGTCTTGCGGCTCCGCCACCCCGGCTCCGGTGATGAGCTTTAAGAGGCCTAGAACCGTATTTTGCTGACATTATCAGTGGCTCACATTTGCTCCTGTCGCCGACAATGCGGCCATGTACTTTGGCAAGAGCGAGACGGTGGTCAACTGGTTAAGTATCGCTTCGCTCTTTGCCTTCACCTTCATTACCCCCGTCGTCATCTATGTGCTGTACCTCGGGCCGAAGCACTCTATGGTCACCGCGGCCAGCTTGTTTTTGGTCGGCAACTGGGTCCGTTTTGCAGGCGCTTACTTGTCCTCGGGAGGCCGATTCGGCGTGGTCATGCTCGGTCAGATCTTGACGGGTCTCGGCCAGGCCTTTGTCCTGACTGCGCCGGCTCGGTACTCGGATCTGTGGTTCACCCATCGCGGTCGTGTGGCAGCTACAGCTGTCATGAGTCTGGCTAACCCCCTCGGTGCCGCCCTGGGCCAGCTTATCGTGCCTTTCTGGGTGAACAAACCGGGCGACGTGTCGCGCATGGTGCTCTACGTTGCCATAATTGTGAGTTCTTCCAACCCTTCCAGTCGCAGAACGACACCTAATGTCCCTGGTACAGTCGTCAGTCTGCTCGGTACCGGCTTTCTTCCTGCCAAAGGCCCCTCCAACCCCCGTGGCACCTTCGGCCGAGACTCCCAAGCTCTCTCTGCGCCAATCGGCCCACGCCCTCTTCTCCCATATCGAGTTCTACTTGCTCTTCATCCCTTTTTCCGTATACGTGGGCCTCTTCAACTCGGTTTCCTCCCTTCTCAACCAGATCATGCTCCCTCACGGCTTCTCCGACGACGAAGCTGGCATCGCTGGTGCCATACTTATCGTTGTCGGCCTCGTCTCTGCGGCGGTCACATCCCCGATCATCGACCGTAACAAGTCATACTTGCTTGCTATCCGCATCGCCGTGCCCATCATTGCCGCATGCTACCTCGCTTTCGTGTGGATGCCGGAGACGGGCCATGTCGCCGGCCCGTATGTGATCATGGGGCTACTGGGGGCGTCGTCCTTTTCACTTGTGCCGATTGTGGTCGAGTTCTTGGTGGAAGTTACACACCCCGTGAGCCCGGCAGTCACGGGTTCGCTGGCTTGGAGTGGTGGTCAGGTGCTTGGCGCGATCTTTATCATTATTAGCGGAGGACCGCTGAAGGCTGGGCCGGACGCAGATCCTCCCCAGCACATGAAGAATGCGTTAATCTTTACGGCGGTGTTTGCGCTGGCCGCCATGCCGTTCGCGCTGAGTCTGGGGTTGTTTGGCAGAAAGGATAAGTTGACGCTGAGAAGGGTCCGATCTGATCAGGGAGTTGACACGCAGGGGGATGAGGAGAAACGGTAAGATTGGAAGGGGGGGGGGGCGTGAGGGGAGAATATGAGCGGCGGGTAGTTGTTGTGCCTGATTTTGGACATATATCGCTAGTACTGTTGTTTTGGATACCTTGAGTTTAATACCAACCACCTTCTATCCTTGTTCTTCAGTATACACACATTCATCTTCGGTTCCTTTGGTCTATTTGATGTCAATTACCATGTATCTTCCAGCTCATCCCATGAGATCTATGATTACGATTAGATATTTAAGATATGGCACGGCCTTCATGAAACTTCAACAGCTAAGATCTTTCCAGGTCAAATCACGCCTTCTCCCCCTGCTTCGCCAAGTACTCATCCACTCTCTCTTCCCACTCCTTCCGCAATTCCTCCATTCTCTTCCAGCACTCTGCCCCGAGGGCCTTGAACTCCGCCAAACTCTCCTCCGTGGCATCCTTCGCCCCAGGCTTTCGACCCTTCCACCTCTCCTCTTGCCTTAAAGCCTTAATATCCTCAACTTTGCCCTCCCATCCCCAGCCGTCAACCTCTGTCTTCTTCACCCGGCACTCGCCCCAGAAGTCGGTGCTACTACCCCACTTTATGCGCTCAGCGCCAGCCGAATCGAGCCATTCCTGCTGCTGCAGGGCCAGCCACGCTGGGGCACAGGCACCCTTGTAGGCGGTGATGGGATGCCAGGGGGACCCAAGCCAGCGGGTTAGGTAGAGGACTACCATGTACCAGAAGTACATGAAGGCATTGAGAGGGAAGAGCGTGGTTTGCACGACGCCTGGATGGACGAGGTAGATCTTAGGGAGTTGTGCGGGTTTTTCTGAGGATTTGGTGGAGTCCGGGGTGAGGTAACTTTCGACGTAGGGGCGGGACCCGGGGAGGGTGGATGTTAGCGCGAGGAGGTCGGTTAAGCGCTTAGTGCTTTCGTAGGCAGCTTTTGTTTTGGTGGCTTGGATGTCGGAGGGGGAGAAATGGGATCCGTCTGGCTCGATGCTGGTTTCCCAGATTATGCGGCCGGGGGGGAGGATTGCCGCGTTCTCGCTGGTGTCGTTGGCCGCCGGTCGGGAGAGCAATGGGGCCAGTCGGTGCGCAAACACGTAGTGGCCGAAGACATTCGCGCAGAACACCTCTCCCATCTGTGGTACGTCGCCGCTACCGACGCCCTTTTTGCCTGTAATGGGGTCGATTACGTGACCGGCCAGCGCGCCCTTGAACTCGGGCCAGGTGGTTGCACTGACGAGTCCCTTCGTGAAAGAGGTTGTGGAAGACCTTGGGCCAGTCGAGCCCGTACCAGCCGCCGATGCCGGCATTGAAGATGACCGAGTCCAGCCGCGGGATGCGCACATCGACCAGCGTCTCGAAGGCGTTATCTTCGTTGGGCAGATCGCTCGGCGTGCTCAGCGTCCCTGAGATGAGCTGATTCGCGGCGCGACGGATACTGGGCAGGTTGCAGAGGTCGACCTGGACGCTGAGGAGGTGCACGCGGCGAGTTGTTTGGCGCGGGTCGTAGTCTGGACCGGCGCGGGAGCGTAGAGCTGGGGGAAGTGGTTGCGAACTTGCGGACATGTTGGCGTAGCAGGGAGATGGTCTCCCGAGACTTCTTAGCGCTGCGCGTGGTCGGGATCACGACGATGTGCGAGGAGAGGGAGCGTGTCGTGAGGTACTCGTCGATTACGCGCTGGCAGATACCGAAACCGATGCCGCTGTGACGGTCAAAACTTGGTTATATCGGGATGGGTGCCAGGAGAAGCTGGACATACCTGTTGCCTCCGGTGACCAGCACGAAAAGGGTGTTCTCGCTGGGGACGCGGTCCCACGGTGCCGACGCCATGGTTGATGGAGATTGATGACTGGGATTCCTGGATATACAACTGAAACGGCGTCGTACACGACTGGGACCTTGACTCTGCAGAGGGATACACTGGATCGTGGGCAAAGATGTTGAAGTTAGCTTGGTGTCACCACTGTGCCAGAGGTTGAAAGTTACAGGGCAAAACGATGTGGGGCCGTGAATACTTCCCCTGAAATTCTCCTCCAGGAACGGCACGTGGGGCATATGTATGTTAGACCCTTTGTTACTGGGGCAGTATCTCAGCCAAGCATTCTTTATTCAAACCAGTGGTGGTTATGTTAACCCTTGTGGCATGAATGTAACTTATTAGTTCACTACAGATTTCAAAAAGTATCCTTTGCCTAGACTGTAGAGAGAATGATTAACACAAATTGGCCATCCTCCGGAGATAGTCCGGTACGCGTAATGCTCGTTGCAATACGGAGGACTCGATCACTCGATCAGATGAAAGCCGAAGCAATGGGGCCAGCCAAATGGTTTGTCACAGTGTGAATACCGTGCTCTTCCTCTCTAGTCTCATGTCTCGCCTGAATAACATTAACAACCATCAAAACAACTGATCGCGACTCTCTCCATAAATTGTGAATCAACATAATGCCTAAAAGAACAATCATTCTCACCGGCGCACCAGAAAGCAGCGCGCTAGATTGGGACTCGGCCAAACTACTCTCAGAATTTCAGGACAATGTCGCTCGCTTTGCGCGCCACAAGCGAGTAAAGCGAGACAAAGATGTCGCGTCTCGCTCATCTGGCTCGCAGCCCAAATTTGCCGTTTGGCGATCGCTGTCCCTCGAGAAGAAATCAATCTCTACCGGCTTCTCCCAGCAGTTCACCCCGAGTTTCCCCTACATTCCTGCCGGCTCCTTTCCCGAGACAGCCACCGAATTCTTGACCACCATTTCCTTATCCTCCACCTCTGACGACCATCACGTTGAGAACAAGAACAACCTGGCGCTGTCTCAATTCTATGAGCATTCACTGGCCATGCACCAACAGGACCTGGCCTCCTCCCAACTCATCATGACTCAGTCGAGCGTCTACGACACCACGTCTTATATGTCTGATGAGTATACTACCTCGCTCTTGAGCGGGCAGGGCTCCCAGCAACCTCCCAAGGAGCCCCTACCGCTGAGAGATGTGATTGTCGACCTCACCAACATCCCATCGGCCGCCTACCTCGAGAGAATTCAGCCGCAGACGGTGACATGCACGCTCATCGTGGGCATTATCTCGATCTCGCAGCCTCGCATGATCACCACGCGCTGGGGCGCCACCAAACACCTTGTGGAGGTGCTCGTTGGCGATGAGACTAAGGCTGGCTTTGCCATCACGTACTGGCTACCGTCCGACAGCGTATCGAACAGTCCACTGGCTGGGCTTCGGCCGCAGGACATTGTGTTGATGCAGCACGTAGGGCTCAACGTCTTCTCTGGCAGGGTGTATGGATGCAGTTTACGACGGGACCTAACTAAGGTCCATCTGCTCTACCGTGCACGGCTGGATTCGAAAGATACTGGCGGCTATTACAGCACAACGGATCTATCTGCACATAGTCCACACCCGCAGCTGAGAAAGACACGGCGAGTGCGTGACTGGGTCATCAACTTCGTCGGCCAGGGGGCGGTTGGGCCGAAGTCAAAGTCTAGACCTCGCTGGGACGTGCGGCCGGCGGATGAGACGCAATTGCCCTGACCCGACAACCATGCGAGGACTTCGTAATAGCTATACTGATTACGCAGCATGCTTTATATTGCTACTTCACAGCCTCAAGCGGCTCAAGGGGTTGACGACACCATTGTCGGATCGGCCCCAGTTCAAAGCTCCACAGGCTCCCGGAGCTCGGTCTCGCTTGGCGGCCCGCTCATGCCAGGACCCGCTCCTGTAGGGCTGTGGCTGTGACCGCCGCGACGCGTCATGAGTGAAATCGCACTAGGCTGTGTCCG
Organism: Thermochaetoides thermophila DSM 1495; assembly: GCF_000221225.1. Taxonomy (NCBI): domain Eukaryota; kingdom Fungi; phylum Ascomycota; class Sordariomycetes; order Sordariales; family Chaetomiaceae; genus Thermochaetoides; species Thermochaetoides thermophila. The sequence goes on from NW_006383034.1 coordinate 185,020, forward strand.
CCATGCAAGTTTCATATACTCATCCATACATCTGACGGCGTCGGCCTTCAGTCTTACCGTCAGACAGTTGTTCATAGCATTACTGCTGGGCCCCTATCATGAAGGAAGAGTCGGACACTTCTGAGCCACAGGCATATCTGAACCTGCGCCGACCGATGCGCAGGAGCCACAAAAAGTCCCGAAAGGGCTGTCTCGAGTGCAAGCGTCGACATGGTGAGTCTCTGAGTGAGAGAGTTTTCATGTGTTTAACCTACCTGTGACGAGAGAACAAACCCTATTGTGGTCCCTCTACTAACACAGCACAGTCAAGGTTGGATATTAAGAGTAACACCCCCGGCCTCTTCCCCTGAGCCTGACTAATTGGCAGTGCGATGAAACACGTCCTCGATGCATCAATTGTGCAACCGTTGAGCGGGAATGTCAGTACGCAACGCCATGGACGTCCCCAGATCGGTCATTATCGGGCTCTCCTGGCCCGTCTGCCCCGTTCCTCAACCCTTCTCCAGCAGCCGGGCCGGAGGATGAGCCTCATGCAAACATTGACATGGTTCATATGGAGCTTTTTCACCACTATCTGACCATATCCGATAAGCAAGACGGCATTTTTCTACTGGACGATGGCGGCATGCGTGATCTCATTACCACCAACGCGCTTCGCTATCCCTACCTGATGCATGCCCTACTGGCCGTCTCGGCTCATCACATAGGCTTTCTCCGTCCCGCTCAAAGGAGCTTTTACCATGATCTCTCCATTCGCTTACAGACACGCGCCCTCTCACTATTTAACAACACGGTCGACGTAAACCAGATCGGCGACTCAGCCGAGAAGCGTGTGCCAATCTTCTTATTTTCCTCCGTCCTCGGCTTCCACGCCCTCTGCGACCTCCTCTCGCACCGAGACCCTGACTGGCCGACCGCCTTCCAGCGTTTCACGACCTACATGCGCCTGCACCGCGGCATCCACAACGTCATGGAGGGCCATTGGGACAACCTCCGCAAGACCGAGCTCGGGCTCATCTTCGACGTCCTCGTGGCGCAGTGGTTCCAGGTGAAGCCCGAGGGCCATCAGTGCGATGACCTGCGTCAGAAGATCGCGACTTCCCCTGATCTAGCGCCCGACGAGCGGGAGGGCATGGAAAAAGCGATCGACTTCTTGCAGTGGGTTTTCGATACGAAGCCTAGTCCTAAGAGTCGCGCGTACGCTCTCTGTTCTTTTACAACATGGATTGCACGGCCGGTTGTGCGTCTGCTGCAGGCTGGTAAGCCTGAGGCCGTGGCGCTGCTGGCGTACTGGTTCCTGGCGCTGGATCGGTGTCGCGAGACTTGGATGATGCGGGACGCAGGGCAGCACTTTCTGACGCTACTGGCTGAGCACTGGAGGGGCACACCGTGGTTTGAATGGGTTGAGGTGCCGTTTAGGATGCTCGGTGGAGACTTGGGAGAGGTGACGCAGGCTGCTGAGTCGTCGGTTCCTCCTGACCCATAATGTTTCACCCAGCTTTTCGGGATCTGCCCGATGAGCAAACCAACGATTTGAATTGTGACCAATCGCACGTCACATGACTCACTGCGCTGTGGCCCATAGGGCATCTCTTGTTGGAGTCTTCCCCAGCATCCCCGGGTTAAACATCAGGTTATTCTAGATCTCATCAACCAGCGACTCACCTCAACGGGCCAGCTCGTTAGGATTCGACAAACAATGGTTCCGATGGCTCGTACCACAGAACTGGAATTAGCCCGTCCTCGGGCTGCCGACGCCCCTCGCATCGCAGCGATTCATCTCCGTGCCATGCAGGCCAACCCCCTGTTGTGGGCGCAGTTCCCTTCGGAAGAAAGCCAGCATGAGCTAGAGAAGTTTTTGACGGGGTACTATGCTGCTTTTTGCTGCGGGGATGGCACGAGATATGGGAACGTGGGCGAACAAGTTTCTGCTTTGGCTGAGGATCAGACCTTGATATCTTGCTGTCGGGGGAGTACGGGTTTTGGGAACGCAAACGTTGGAACCGGGGACCAAACTATCAGCCTCACTGAAGATGAAAACTCGGAGTCATGCTGTGGGGGAGGTGCTGGGTTTAAGAAGGCCAGCAACGAAGGCGGAGACCAAACTCTCGATCTCGTTGAGGAGCGACAAAGCTCGTCCTGCTGTGGTGGTAGCACGAGCTTAAAAGTAGAAAGCAAAAATAACAGCCAGAAGCTTCCTCTGGCTCCAAGTCAAAGCACGGAGCAGGAACCAGGGTGTGCGGATAAAGAAAATGGACTCCTAGTGGCCCGTGACAGCAGGACCGGCGAGGTGGTTGGATTTGTCAAGTGGGATGCGCCAAACCACAACAAAAATGAGGCCGATCTGGAGAGCACAAAGGAAAAACTCGAATCTGGCGACATTCGAAATATCGAGGGCTGCCGACCAGAATACCTCGAAGGTTACGCCATGGCCGCAGAAGCGGTACGAAAGAGGGCCTTCGGAGACCGAGAGTGTTATAGTGAGTGCCCCCCTTCCTCTTCCGGACACCCCCATTTCCCTGACTAACCGCCGAGTGTCCGTGCTAGACCTGAATTTCCTCTGTGTCGACCCCGCTCACCAATCCCGCGGCGCCGGCACTCTCTTGACGCGCGCCGTTCTCGACCGTGCCGCCCACGCCCGTCTGCCCGTCTACCTGGAGAGCACCGAGTCGGCCGTGCGTATGTACGAGCGGCTCGGCTTCCAGATCCTGGACAGCTTCGACATGGAGATACCCCGCCGGGGGACCAGCAAGGAAGGAGAAGGAGGCGTGGTAGGGGGAGGCTTTCAGGTCTACAAGGAATGGTGCATGGTGTGGGATCCCCCGAAAGTACCCAAGGCTACATCCGACGACGCTACGGGTACCGCTCCCGCCTGACAGGGAGTACGGATTGCACGAGGTGCTTTAAGCCTTCTGGCAGCTTAGATGCATGAGAAATGTGCAAAAGCGACCGCACCTCATCATATCTTGCCCATCAGCGTTTGATAACACTCATTGATGCCTTAGATTTTGGAGCATTGCCAGCCAACAAGCAAGCTTTTATAAGTTAAGCTTAGCAATGGAATTACAAGTGATCAAATTTATCGCTTAGGAATATGTGTGTCATGGGTGTAACGGCCATCGGCTAAGGGTGTCGATAAGATGACACAACATCAAAGTTGTATATCGATCAGCATCCTGGTAGGATGAGACACTTGCACGGCACGATAGCCTCGATTAGGCAAATGAGGGTACACCTCTCGGCGATAAACCGTCCAGAGCTGAGATCATCATCGCCAGTTAGTTATACAAGGCCACGGGGCCTCTCTTTCATTTACAATGCCAAGTTCGTTTTCAATAACCTCCCAACTCGTGATTGAAACTCGACTTACACAGAAACCACTCATGTAGGTAGTGTACCCAGGGCGTTGTCAGTGGCCGAAACCGATGTGTGTAACCCCCGCGCCGTGATACCCTCCATCCGATATGCACGAAAAATCTAGTCAGATGTATATTTTTTTTTTGGAACTTGCCCGGCTTTATTACTTTAGGTATTACCCCAGAACCGCTGTTTTCTTCCTGCATCTCGTGGGCGCGGGGGGAGGGAGGGGGGGAGTGTGGAGAAAAAAGCCGCCGCTCGGTGACGGGACAGGGCTGGGGAATGGAGACCTCCCCGGGACGGAAGCCGAGTCAAATTGCTGCCGTGCCTATCCGGCGGCAGGGTCAGGTACAGACTTTTGAGGCTCCAATCAAGAAGGTGCAAATTATGAGAGGTATCGTAGAAGTTATTGGCCTTCCTTACTTGGCCACTGATCCTCGACTTGCTTTGCTTGTAACTCACGAGTCAGAATACGACCTTGCCCATCAAATATCAGCCTTCACTAATATAACCCCGCGGTCGGTGTGTGAGACCGCCTGCCTGGCCGGGCTGGCAGCACCGTACACATCTTGATACTTCCAGCTTGCTTCTTCATGTCCTTATCAGCACACACGTGTTAAAAGCGGCGAGCATAGCAATGGCAGACGGAGAGAGACAGGCGGTCGGGTACATGGACCTGCAGAGCAGAGCAAGAGGCTGGCTGGCAAGCTGCAAAGCATTGATGCCAAATTTCGCCGACAACCCCACCGCGCGGTACCATTCTCCATCGAATTCATCTTTCCATGTCTTACTTTATGTATTTGCCTGCCGTAGGCGAAGCGACGAGGTCGGGAGGGATTGTGGGAAATGAAGCACGACGATAATGATCCGGAACGTGGAAAATAAAGCTGGGGACGGCAGTGAAGCGGACAGGTGAAAGACGACGCCGGCGGAGACAGTTCGCGCAGTCTTCCCCCGGGGCACTGCGGCCCCTGCGGGCAGTGTCGTGCATGAACCGGCCCATGCTGCCCCCCCCTCGCCAAGCGGCCAGGGCCTTTACGGGTGTCGGAGCTCCTATGTCCTCGGCGAGCCCATTGCGGAACCCGGTCGGCTTGGCTCCCGCCGGCTCATCCAGGGTCGCAGGGCTGTCGAACACGATAGGTGTCTGGATTGTCTTGGGCGTCTTGGGGGCCCGCTGCGTTTGGCTGCGTTTTTGTCAGCGTTGCCAGCGTCGGGAGAAACGCAGGAAAAACGCAGCCAAACGCAGCGATCTGGGCCGGCAAAGGCGGGCGCCATTACGTTAGAGGTATTCCCGAACGGGCGGACCCCGCGTTTTCCATTTGGTAATTGGGCGCGTGCGGCCATCGACGACCTGACTGCCGGCGGGGCGGATGGGCAGCGTTGCGGTCCCTTGTCACAGATACCCCATATTGACTTAAAATCTCGAAGATGTGGCGCTGTCTCCAAACTGATACCGCGCGGAAATTGTACGGTAATAGTGTTAATAGAAACCGCCCTGCTGAGGTAGCCCAAAGGTTCCCTTGGCGTACCTGGTGACCTGCGACCGTTATCTCGCAGCTTTTGCCATTAGGAATTTCCAACTGAAATCAGGGCGGCGATAAGGTGGGTAGCCAAGACGCTGTTGATATCAGTAGGCTTCTTGGCATGCTTCTGCGCCTGTCTGGCGGCTTCACCTGCGTCACCACCGCCTGGACGGAAAGCAGGGAGACACAGCGACACACACACACACACGCACAGAGCCACGGCGCAATCGGTAGCAAGACTGCATATTCCCAATGCTCGTCCTAAATCTGAGCTGTCTGCTCTGTGTGTCCGGAGAGAGTGAGCCGGTTGCGGATTGAGAGCACAAGATCGGATCCAGCGCTCAATGGATGTTCTGATCTGCCGTCTCCACACGAGAGTTGGCTTTTCTGGGACTGGCTCTCTGCCACTCTGGATGGTTGATATGGCCGGCCGATCTGTGGTCGATGTAGATCTTGCGTCCCTGCTTTCTTGCTTTCATCCGTCGGATCGCGTGTAGAAGCCCAACAAGTCCCATTGCAGTTCTCTTCCTGTTCGCTTCTGCTTGTTCCTGCCACGCTCTCATACCATTTGGTGGTGTGGTCGATCTGCAGCCGTTGGCTTGGTTTCGTTCCAGAACCACTGAGCCAGCCAGTTTCTTATCAATCGCGCTTGCCGGACCGTCGGCTTCCACGCTTTTATCGGCCCTGTCAGTGGTCACTCAGTAGTAACAGCACGGCAGCTCCTTCCGCACTGGTCGATTGGCATCAGCCTGGGACGATCTTGGGAAGCCGCACCGACGCCCCCAGTTTTGAAGGAGGGAAGAAGCTTGTCCAGCCTGCCCAGCAGGCACTGTGGACAGTGGGCCTGACTTGGTGAAACTAAACTGGAGACGAGACTGGAGACTGGAGAATGAGTTGATAGAGAGTGGGAGAGAGACAAGACCAAGACCAGACGACTGCATCATCATCATCACAACAACTTCCGACCATCCAGTCCCCTTATACGCACCTTCGTCCAGCTCTGCATGCTGCTTTCTGCCGTCGCCCGAGCCGCAACAGCAGAAACATCACAACCACCGCCGCGTGCCTTGCTGCCGCTGCTGGTGCAAATGACGCAGATAAGCCTGGCTTATCTTGTTCTAGTTTCCATCATCACATAGAACTGCCAATTCAGCCCCAGGCTGTGCTTTATCGTTGGCCATCTACACCACCTAAACATACAGATTACACTACCCTGCACGCTTACCTACACACATTACCGTACCTACACTACGCTACACTGCACACCTTGCATCTGCGCGACGCTGCGGGCGTGCTCCTGCCGCAAAGTGTCCAGTGTCTGCTTGCCTGCCGCCGCCGTCGCCGCCGTTGCGTCCGGGGCCCATCGTGCTTCTCCTCCGTCTGGGCGCGGGCAAAACAGCCGTTTGTCCGTTCCCTTTTTATCTCTGCGACGCGCACGCCCCCCTAAATCCTGGAAGACACCCGTTCAACACCAAGCATCTGAGATCCTTCTCGTGGCCCGTGGGCTGCCAGCATCCGACCGGCTGCTCCGACTGGCGAGAGATAGCGACGATAAGGGGCCACGGACAACCACCAAGAGAAACAGCAAGCACACACACACACACACTTACTTACACACAACTCTTACTCACACAGCAGACTGTTTCGCAGTCCATCCGCTACACGCAGAGAAACACAACACCTAATCATTAACACACACACACACACACACACATATTAACATACACTTATTTGCTCTCTCTCGGCCCGTATCACCTTGACATTCCAGGCCAGCTCTAACCCGGCCCAACTCCCTGTTCACCTGCCTGGAAACGGTTGGCGGCGTGGAGCTCCCTACCCGTGCCGCGTGGTTTGTCAGGCGGCTTCTGACCTGGGGCCATCTGTTGAACGTCCAGCCAGTCGGTCTTATCAACGACCCTTGCTGTCCTGATAACGTTAAACGCTTGATTTACACAACCCTACTTACGCCATACGCCACACTCACAAGTTCGGCTACACCGTTTGCCCTGCCCGCCGGTATCTCTAGCGTATCCCGACGATCTGGGGAAGCGGGTACAGCTTGCCAGCTTGTGTGCCAGCGCGTGGACCCTGTCAAATTCCGGAGTTCAGGACACGCCGTCGCGGGGGGTCTGGTTCCCTGTGTCCCCGAGCCCTATCAGCACGCCCACAGTCACAGGCCCAGCGCCCCTCCATTACGCTAGACCAATTGGCACAGGAAACGCTGGAAGTGGTTGTGGGAGCATCGAGCTTGTTGTGAGGTAGCAGCATCTCCGTTGCCCTCATTTGGAAGTTTTGTTGAGACTCTGCGGGACTGAACACCCCGTGAGGGAGACCCAGGAAGGGAGTGTGTGTAAGAGAGACAAAGAGCCGAAACAAGCAGGAAGGGCGAAAACACAGTGCCAGATCAACCATACATCCCGCAAGGTTACACCTCGGCGCCGTCCCGGCTTGCAACGATCGTCGTCGAGCTGGACTGCCCGTGAAGCCCTGCGTAAACTCCCCGGCTGCTCCGAGGCTTGACCAGCTAGCTACCTATTACCTGCACAATGTCCACCCCCTGTGCCGTCCCCCGGACGGCTCCCATCGCCATTGCCCCCAAACCGCCGCGCTTCCCCCCGAGCCGCCAGGGCAGCGTCCACCTCGACTCGCACCCAGGTTTACGGAACGGCTTTGACTCGCCCGGTTCCGACTCGGTCAATAGCCATCTTTTTCATCCGTGTGAAGCTTGCTTTCGCAACAGAAATGAGTGCGTCATGAGCGAAGAAGGCGAGAGCTGCGTGGCCTGCCTCGTCGCAGGCACTGAGTGCTCCTGGGCAGAAAGCCCGCCGCTCAGGAAGCGCAAGCTGAATGGGGACCTGGAAGACAACAGCAGCAAGAGAAGGTGAGCAGAAACAGACCCAAAACACTGACTGACCGCTTACTTGGCTCCCCGATCTTTCGTGTACTTACCCCACGTACCCCCTTCTGCAACTATCATGGGAAATTCTCCTGCTGCAGCAAGGCTGCAGCGTGTGATTCTCGCTGTGTTTCTGCCTCGCCCCTCCTTCTTAGCTCAGCACCTTTTTGCCCTCCTTCTATGAATAACCGCAAGCTCCTAACATCCCATTGGCCAATGTAGTTCACCAGGACGCTCTGATTTTAGAAGACGGCGGCACCAGCAACAAAGTCTCTCATGTGCCACCACCACCAGCTCGCTGATAGAGGATATGGCCAACTTCGGCGGTCCGACGCTCCTGAAGCGCACTCTTGGACTCCAGGAGGATAGATACAGCCAATACATTGGACCAACCACCGATTTCGAGCCATCTCTTATCAACCTTTCCAACTTCGACACCCATGACGAGAGCCTGCTTGCGCGGGGTACGCTCCGGAGGGTCAGTGATGAAGACACCTTCCTGCTGCTCCCCGACAGCGCCACGCCTGGTTATCATCGCATCCTGGAAGATGCCGACGAGATCGAGAGGATAGTAGCGCCGAATGGGCGCAAGCTAATCGACCTGTACTTCAAGATCGTTCATCCGGCCTTCCCCATTCTCCAGAAGAATGTCTTTTACGAAAAGTACGAGCGCTCGTACCGCGAATTCTCGCCCCCGCTCCTCGCCGCCATCTACCTGCTCGCCATCAACTGGTGGGACCACTGCGAGGAACTAGCCGGACAGCCCAAACCGAATGTGCGCGAGCTCGAGCGGCTGGTGCGGACCAGCCTGGCTGACGCTATGTATCGGCCGAAGCTGTCCACGATCCAGGCCGGCCTGATCTTGTCTCAGCGACCGGAGGGTGACCAGTGGGCGCCCACCGGACAGCTCGTGGCCATTGGTCAGGAACTCGGCTTGCACTTGGACTGCACACACTGGAAGATTCCTCCATGGGAGCGTGGTCTGAGAAAACGCCTTGCTTGGGCTCTGTACATGCAGGTGAGTTTAGGCTCTTGTTGCGTTCTTCATATGTTTTTTTTTTTTTTGGTACTGACCTGTCAGGATAAATGGGGGGCTCTCGTCCATGGTCGTCCGTCGCACATCTTTGCCTCCAACTGGGCTGTCCAGCAGCTGACTCCGAACGACTTCCCCGAAGTCGAATGGGACGAAAACAATATGGAAGAGCGCATGGAGATTGAGCGCGGTCGCGCTGTGTTTGGACAAATGGTGCAGTTGTCTCAGATCTTAGCCGAGATTCTCGAGACCTTTTACACTCTGCAGGCTTCACAAGCTGTGGCTGCAGCGGGCCCTCAAGGAACACAGTTGGTCTTGTCGTTGGCGAAGCCGATACAGCTGAAGTTGAAGGAGTGGTACAGCGGGCTTCCAGCCATTGTCCGTATGGAGCCGAGCATACATCAAAGCATGCAGCAGCCCGGCAAGTTCTCGCCTATTGGATACCTGCACCTGGCCTACTTTGCCACTGAGATTACTCTCCATCGTCGCATCATTCGTTCCATGGAGTCATCGGCGCAGGCAGCACGAGCTGCTGCACAATCAGGGGCAAGCAATGCCACTACAAACGGGGCCGGAACCAAGACGTCGCAATATTCGGCGTCACCAGCCGGCAGTAATCTTGGGAACCCCTACCCTCCTTGCGGAATTGACCCCTATGTCCAGCATATCTGCCGTAGCGCTGCCAAGGCCCGTTTGATCTCGGCCATGGACTTTGTCAACCGTCTAACCCCAGCCCATCTCCGCGCTTTTTGGTACTTTGCTTCTAAGACTAACTTTGCTCTGATCGGCACGTTTGGTTCGTTGCTGTGGGCTACGTCCCCCGGCCGTGAGGAGGCTGACTGGTACCGTCGTCGTCTGGGCGAGTATCGCTGGACGCTGTCAGTTAGCTCGAAGCCCGGCGAGGGTAAGGGCCTGACGGAGTTTGCCATGGGCATGCTCGACATCTCAACCGGCCTGCTCAAGCAGCTGCCCGAGAAGCCGTCACTGAGCCGGAGTAACAGCGCTGTTGACCTGGATATGGTTCGCAGACAGAGCATGCTAGCGCTCGGCGCTGCTAGTCCGGCAGCAGCGCTGCCGGGGCGGAGTTCTAGCATGGCTAGCATGAGCGGCCTGAGTACGCACGGAGGTAGTGCGGGTTCCCGGTTCCAACAAAGTAGTGCCGAGGGTAGCGGGGTTCAGAGCCCAAGAAGTCCAGAGAGCGACGAGAGCGATGATGACGATGGTGTCTATGGCAACTTTTCCGCGACCGCTGGAATGGCGGGGATAGGCGACTGAGGGGTGCTGTGTTGAAGCTGGTCTGTTTTGCTTTTTTTTTCCAACGGATTTCGCCCTCGACGTATCTGTTTCGATGATTGCGATTCAAGCGGTTTTCATCGACGAGGAACGGACCCGTTTTATTGACAGCTATTGGGTGGCATGGCGGGCCGGCTCACGACGATGCCGAGCCGGATGGCGTCATCAACCATCGAGTGTGAGCATTGGAGTTTCTCTTTTCTTCTCTTCTGCTTTACGTTCACGACATGACATGTGCAATACTTTGTTCAGTTTCACCTCCAGTTACGCTTGTCATGTTGGTCGCGGCCATGGATGGGGGCAATATCGCTTTCCTGTGGTTTTAGCACCTATGACAAGCCTGACTGGAGGACGGCTCGATGGCAGGCTTGACGGATGGGTGGATACATGGATGTTTGGCAATCTGGCAATACATTATGATGGGATATGGACTTGTCTTTCTCTACTCATGGATCATGGCTCATCATCATTCATCATCATCATACCCCCAGCTCACGCGGATATACGTACGAGACACATAGAACGTTCCCTGGACGGAGGGTGGTTTGTTTCCTCCTCCTCCCCTCGCTTTTTGGAAAGTAGTTGGAGGAATCATGTTTTTTTTTTTGGATATTTATTTCTTACAGCGCATGTTGGAGTTCTGAGACGGATCGATTCAGAGGACCGGTCATTATATGCTATGTATGCTAGGTATACATGGGTCAGATTGTTTCATAACGGTGGATAGGAATTTAACCATGTTTTTGACATAACTTTGGATTTCCCAGTTCAACCTCGTAGTCATTACACCCATCGTACACACTGATGCTGTTGTGGATATATATTTACACGTAAACATAACCCCTTAACAGTCATAACTGATCACCTTTCTTTGCTTGCTACCCCTGAAGCACCCACGCCTTTCCGCTCCCGTTCCAACATGGCGTCAAACTCCTTCTGGGCCTGCTCCCGCGCGTACGCCTTTTCCTGCTCGGGGGAGAATGTGTACGACTCACCCTGCCGGGCCCAGCGCTTTGCCTGCTGCGGGTCAGGATGCTGCTGGTGCTGATCGTGGGAGATGCCCCAGGCATCACCGCTCTGCTGCTGAGCTCGAGCACGGATCTGATCCCAGGAGGTGCTATAGCTTCCACCGGAGGTAGATTGGGATGAAGGGCGGGGCTGAGTACGATGGGCTGGATTGACGGGTGAGGCGTCGTCAAAGAGGTAGGAATCGTCATCATCCCATAAGGAGGAGGGTTGAGGTTCCTGTTGCTGCTGTGGCTGCTGACTTTCGGCTCCGGGAAAGGAACTGCTACCAGCGGCGGCCTGCCAGCGTTTCCTCCAGGCGGGAGAGAGCTCACGAGATGGCTGTTGCTGAGGCTGTTGGCCCTCAGGCTGACCCTCTTCCTCCAGAACCGTCAGCGGTGGCGGTAGCCGCTGGTCCGTGTCGGGTTTGCGCCAATCCCTTGCCATCCTCTCCCCCGCACGGCGTCTGAGCTCCTCACGCACCTGCTTCAACCGCGGATCGGACAATATATTGACCGCTACGCTGCTCTCGCACACCGACCGCATGGTCGTGGTGCCCAGGTAGCCGATCAGCAGGCCGTAACTAAAGTACCGCGTCATGTGCCAGCACTTTTCTGCATTATCGCCCTGCACCCACGGCTTCTGCGCACTCGGGAACACGCGCGGATTGAACGATGCCGGCTTGGGCGTGTAAAACGGAAACCGGAACGTCTTATTCCCCCTCCGCACCATGAGCACCGTCAGCGCCAGATACAGCGGCACGCCCCACGGGAGAGTGGCCGCGAACCGCGCGCGGTAGTACGCCACGGCATCGGCCTCCTCAGTCGTCGGCACGCGGCCCAGGCCGCCTGCCAGCCGGGCTAGAGACTGGGCGACGACGCGGCGATGCCACGCATCTGTGTAGGTGAACCAGGCCGCAAAGAAGGGCGGTTTGGGCAGTGAGTCGAAGGGTACGCCTAGCAGGCGCAGCGAGCGCTCTGCTTGTTCGGGGGTTTGTTGGACGAGAAGGCCGTTGGGGTTGAAGACGCCTAGTTCTTGGGGACTCTTGGGTCGGTCGACGGCTTCTCGGGGGGGCGCGGACCAGCCTGCTGGGCCGTTATCCCCAAGGGGGGGCCACGGGTTTGAGGACATGGTAGTGGTGAGAATGCGGGGTTCAAGTTTGAGTTTACAGTTGCGACTGGTGTAAGATGTGGCGTGTTCTTCGAGCACGCTGGCGAAGAAATGATTGTCGAGTGCGTCACCAGATTATGTAGAAGTTTGGAATCAATTGACCGATTACCGCTGAGGCTACGGTTAAGTGTCGTCGCAGGCCGGAGCGGCCGGCAAGTCGGACGGAAAGTGGAATGTGGGGTGACGGTCTCAGGGCGCAGACGGGAAGCTGGCACTTGGCACTTGGCGGTGATGTTGATGTGAGCTTGCTGCAGGAACGGCCCGTGGAAGGAGCTTGGGCCACCTGCCCTGTCAGCCAGTCGCCCACCTTAACTCTTGGCGCAAGTCATGCTCCGACAGGGCCAACAGGGCCATGTGGCGGATGGGAGTGGAGCGCCAAGACCAAAAGACGCGGATCCACAGTTCTCTCTCCCTCCACCACCCACCGCCCGCGCTTCGGCGCATTCGTCGCTTTTTGCCTGAGTTTCGAGTTTCTGATTGAGAGCGTCCTGGTCAATCCTCAACCCTTTGTCTCGCAGCTGGCCCTCGTCCTGCTCATTATACTACGACTTCGCTTGAGATTTAGTTCTTACGACAACAAAAAAAAATCGAAAGCCCCGGCTGAGCGGGCCGCCCATTTGCCAAAATGTCGACACAGCAGCAGGCGCTGATCATGGAGACCATCCTCGCCATGAGGAGGGCTCTCAAGCGTAAGGCCTACGGTGAGTGGCTTTCCCAGGTCGGCTTTCGGTCGTCGCTACGATTCACAACTAACATGCCTTTTCAGAATCCGACTCGGACTCTTCAATCGACCAACACACCAACCGCGGCAACAAACTCAAGAAGCGGGCGCGCTTCGTCAGGCAGGGCCGCCTCGCCTCGATGGCCGGTCCTGCTGCCTACAAGGAGGTGCGTTTAACGCGGATAAGGATTCCAAACTAGCAGCCCGCGCGCTGACGACAGTCAGATCGCAGAACACGCCGGCTACCAGCGGGCCATCATCTCCCGCAACCCGCCGCTGATCGACGAAGAGGGCTACGATATTGAGAGCGACGATGACGAGGAGACGATCCAGCAGGCCGTGGCTAACGCCATGGAGGCCAATCCATACGCAGACATCCGACTTGAACGTGGGTGCTGTTTGCATGGATCCTCGAAGCCACTCGGATGCTGACAGACAGACGGCAGACATCCTGGCCCCCCTGACCTCCGTCACCGACCTGCCCACACACCCGACGCTGTCGCGACCGTTTACCTCGAAGGCGCTTAGCGAGCTGGTCATCCAGGGGAGGGATCTGATGCAGAAGGAGAACGCTGCGTTGTGGCGTGCGAAGCCCCTGCTGACCAAGCTCGTGGGCGACAATACCTGGGCCCCCTGCGGACTCATGACGGCGCCTGACGACCAGGATGCACTCCTATTTACTGATACGACGAGTTTCTTCACCAACAGACTGCGCCAGCCGACTGCCGATGCCGCGGCGGCTCCAAAAATGAACGGCGACGACACGACCAACGCTGCAAACGCTACAGAGGGAGCCAAGCAGGAGACGACACACGCCCAGCCCGAGGCCCAGATGCAGAAGCCTGATGTGCAAATGGATGGAACACAGATGGAAGAACGTCTCAAGGAGCCAAGCACAGACGGTGAAGCTCCACGAGACGAGCGTCAAGAGAAGAATGCCGAAAATGCACCAGCAGCCAACGCAGGCAAGCCGAACGGCGACCTCGCAGACGACGAGACAGAAAAAGCAGACCAACGAGCCAACGGTGAACCCAAGCCTGCCAATGCGGCGTCCGCAGATGTGGAGATGACCGACCCGCCTGCGCCTAACGCATCAGAACAAGCAAACGCTTCAGCGCCTTCTGCTCAACAACAGGAGCAACCACCTCAGCCCAACGCTCCCGCCGCTAACAACACCAGTGTCATACCCAACGGCCTACCCAACCCCTTCGACGACGACGAGGACCCCTTCATCCACCCGCTCTTCCGCCTTCCTCCCCAGGCGCACCCCGACCGCAACTTCTTCCTCCCGGAGCAGGAAGCCAACGAAGTGCGGCGCCTGCTCCTCCTCTACGTGCAGAAGCAGGAAGAGATTTGCCGCGGCGCGCGCCGGCTGTACGAAGGGCTGCTCCGTGCCGAGCGGCTGCGCAAGACGGTGTGGCAGTGGAGCAAGGCCGAAGCGCACTGCGGGGCGAACCGCGACATGTCGGACGGCGAGGACTGGTATGACAAGGAGGAGTGGGGGCTGACGGAGGATTTGAAGAAGGGTGAGGATGAGGTCGAGGAGGACACGCAGGTGGTGACGAAAAAGACAAGAAATCGGAAGTGAATGGCTCCTTGGTTTTGCTTGTCTCTGTGTGTTGATTTTTGTTTTCTTCGGTCTTGTTTGCTATTTGCGGCGTTGTTGGGCTCTTTGGTCGGGGTTTGCGGAGTTGATGAGGATATAAAATACCTATGTATGGTGCTGTACACTGTATGCTTGCCTTGATTTCACCGTTGTTGCTATTGCTGTGTTACATACATACGCCATACGAATGGATATGTACGCCACAGGTCGTCTCACCCCAGGTTCAGATCTTGCAGGCAGAACTAATGGACACGGAAGCACGTTGTTGACGTCATGGCTGATCCGGTGAACTGGGTTGGCATCTCGGCCCGTACGACAAGGCTTTCTTCATAGCGTGTTTGTATGTCTTTACCCAGGGGCAGCCTCGGTGGAACATGAAGCCCGACGTCCGACGGCATCAGGGCAAACGGTCAAAGCACAAGCTTTTTGTGCCAAGCCTTGCCTGCGGGTTTTCAGCCGACCCCGACGGAGCGGATCCACATATCCACCAATCCTGTCCAAGGCCTTTCGAGAAACATTTAGGATGGTCCGGGCGACAGGCGGCGGGTGTGCCCGTTCGCAGGTGACAGGATCGAAGCTGGGCGTCAAGGGAGACCTTCATAGCCTCTTCAATCTTCCCCAGTTCACAGGTTAAACAGGCCTAGGAAGGTAGTATATCGTCAAGAACACAAAACACGATCCCATGAAAATGAGTGATACATACGCATCAGAGATGGCAACCCCGACGTCCGATCGAGATCAGGTCAGCAAAAGAGCTCCTTGCTCCAGCTTGCGCAATGAGCATCAAACTCAATGCACGCGTGCCAACCAACAGTGGGTTAGCGAGTGCGCTAGGCAACCTGCGCTGCCGCAAAATGGTGTTTCCATTAAGGGGCGGCTGTGACGTCGAAGCTTTCGTCAGCGCGCTACCACTTCTCGCGTCGCTGCCCGTATTTTTTTTTTTTTTTTTGCCTCTCTCGTCAGTTTTCTCTTTTTCTTTGGGATCGTTGGTATCCTGGTTAAGGTCTTGTAATCGGATTCAATTGTCCCGACCCTTTACATCGTTTCGTTGCGTCATCGCTGCCCACACACATCTTCGTGGCATAGCGACCATTGGACCCCAATTTTTGTCGGAATATTTTGTGCTGGCCTCCCTGTTCGTCATCCCTTGCCTTCCACCCAAAGAGCTGCATCACCTCCCCAAGGGAACCAATCCTTCGCCGCCTGTTCGGTCTCGCCAATCATCCGGGACCGATTCTATTACTAACTGTTTGCGCTGCACCGCAGGTGCTGTTGGCTTGCATATATCCTGCCTTGTGTCCATCCCAGCGTGTGGCTCTGTGAAGCACACCACCGCAAACATCTTTAACATCTCTTGTTCTTGAAACAAGGAGACCCCGAAACTCCAAGCCTGACCTCCACTTTACCCCGGCCCCCGGATCTCACGGATCTCATGGCCACCATGATGGGCACCACCGAGAAGGACACTCCCGTGACGACCGACTCCG
The DNA here is from genome assembly GCF_000221225.1 of Thermochaetoides thermophila DSM 1495. NCBI lineage: Eukaryota > Fungi > Ascomycota > Sordariomycetes > Sordariales > Chaetomiaceae > Thermochaetoides > Thermochaetoides thermophila. Next base: position 201,111 of record NW_006383034.1, read on the forward strand.
AGACGCAGACGGTTCCTAATGCTCTGGGGCCCACCCCCGCCGACTCGGGGGCTTCTTCCGTCGAGAAGGGCTCCGCCACCGCCGATGCTCAGGACGGGTTCGGATCTGCAGAGGCCGTCGAATACCCGACCGGCTTGAAACTCATCCTTATTATCGTCTCTCTCTGCCTCTGCGTGTTCCTCGTCGCCCTTGATCAAACCATCATCGCACCTGCTCTGGGCGCCATCACCAATGAGTACAGTTCCGTCAAGGACATCGGCTGGTACGGAGCCGCGTACCTCCTGACAACAACCGCCCTCCAGCCTATGTATGGCTCGCTCTACCGCATGTTTAATGTCAAGTGGATATATCTCGCCGCCATATTCATCTTTGAACTTGGCAGTCTCATCTGCGCCGTCGCGCCCAGCAGCAATGTCTTCATCGTTGGCCGCGCGATTGCCGGTGTCGGTACTGCCGGCCTGTTCTCTGGCGGTGTCGTGATTTTGTCGCACACACTGCCCCTTCGCCGGCGTCCTGCTGCCTTTGGTCTCATCGGTGCCATGTGGGGGATTGCTAGCGTTGCCGGCCCGTTGCTTGGTGGTGCCTTCACTGACAACGTTACGTGGCGGTGGTGCTTCTACATCAACCTGCCCATCGGCGGCGCTGCTATGGTTGCTATCTTCGCATTCCTGCGTCTCCCCCAGGCGGCTCATGACGCCAAGGGTCGCACAGTGATGCAGCGGATTTTGAGCCTCGACCTGCCGGGTACGATGATGCTTGTGCCGGCCATTGTGTGCTTGTTGCTGGCTCTGCAGTGGGGCGGCACAGAACACCCCTGGAACAGTTCTGTCGTGATCGGGCTGTTTGTTGGCTTCGGGCTGATGGCTGCGGTGTTTATTGGCATTCAGATCTGGAAGGGCGATGAGGGTACGCTCCCTCCGCGGCTGTTCAAGAACAAGGATGTTGTATGCGCGATGTTGTTTGCGTTCTTCTTTGGCGCCGGCTTCTTCCCGTTGGTGTACTACCTCTGTAAGTTTCGCTTACCCCTTTTCGACCTCTGAGACATACATACTGACCAAGTCGCACAGCCCTTTACTTCCAGGCTATCAAGGGCGATAGCGCCGTTGAGGCTGGTCTCAAGCTGCTGCCCATGCTCATCTCGGTCGTCATCACTTCAGTCTCGACCGGCGGCCTGATCACTCTTGTCGGCTACTACAACCCCTTCGTTCTTCCATCGATGGTTCTGTTCGCCGTCGGCTCCGGTATGATCACCACTTTCGAGATCGATAGCCCCTTTCGTGTCTGGTTCGGCTACCAGGTCCTGGCCGGTCTCGGCATCGGTGTCGGTTTTCAGACCGGTGTGCTTGTCGTGCAGAACAACATGTCGCTCGAGTGGATTCCTGTCGCCACGGCCTGTGTCCAGCTGTTCCAGTCCCTCGGTGGCTCCATCTTCATCGCTGTCGCCCAGGCCGTCTTCCAGAACGCGCTTACTTCGGGCATCGAGAAGAACGTGCCGGGCGTGCCGCCGCAGATTTTCATCAACTCGGGCGCCTCGCAGATTCACTGGGTGCTTGAGCAGTTCCACGCCGAGAAGTACATCACCGAGGTGCTCACCGCGTACCTTGATGGCCTGCGCGACTCGTACTACATCTCGGTTGCGTGCGCTTGCGCCGCCTTTGTCGCGGCATGCGGGTTGAGCTGGAAGAAGATCGAGAAGAGGAAGAACGCCGAGCCCATTGCGGCTGTGTAAAGGTCAAAAAATCTACGTTTCATCTGACTTTTCTAGGGGACGTTGGAATTTTATCTCATACTGTTTGATGGGCCGTGGTTGGTTGGTTCGTACTTTTCACGTGAGTGCCTTCAGTGACTGTTCATGGCAGGAGCGATGAAGCTGGATACCCTCCTCTGGATGCATAGAATACCCTATTAATCGAATAACTCTTTTGTGTGCATAGATAGAGCTTACGATTATGCGAGTCGAATAGAGATAACTCTCGACAGGTTGCTTCACCTTCTACTCTCCCTAAGATGAAACTATTTCACTTGGATGTGGAGAGGTTATGCGATTGAAGCATCTTTAGTGCAGTCAATCCAGAGGCATATTCCATATTTACTGTTGTAGTTCCTCGAATATGGCCATAGTCACAGTACAAGGCCCCCCAACTTCCTCTTGTTCCCAAGTTTGTACAGCCACACACTCCCACAAGTGCAGAGTTTAAATCTTGTTATTGTGTATATGACTGAATAGTAAACCCCAAGGCAGCCGGTAACGATGACTTCAAATTTTCTAGTTAATCTAAACCTTTCTCATCTTCGAAACATTGTCCCAAGCAGCCGACGAAGTTCTCGATCCCAGCTTACACCGCCGCTGGCTCGCCCTTCCCGCTTGCCTCCTGGCCCAGAGCCTCACCAAGAAGGCCATCAAGATCGGGGGTGCGCCGACACCAAGGGACAGAAGGGTCCGGGCCTTCTGCCCCTCTTCCTCAGCTCCGAGCCAAGTAGCCGGACGAATGCGACTACCTGTTCTTCGTCAGCTGGCTGCGTCTGCGCATCGAGCGCCCGGATCGGCTCCTCATGGAGCTTCGCGAAGTCGCCAACAGAGAAGAATGGCGCCGGCACCAGCACAAGAGGTAGGACGAGGCCGAGGCCGAGGCCGAGGACGTGCGTGGATACCTTACGTATCTCCGGCATCAAAGGTCGAGCAGCAGCGGGCCTCGCGCAAAAAGAGTCGGGCGAGCCGCCGCCGCAGGACGCGTGCAGAGTCGAGTCAGCATGAGATGGCCAAGAAGAGCGCCAACCAGACGAACCAAGAGTATCCCGAGAAACGCCAGCGTTCCGATATGAGGACAACACTGACCCCTCCAAACACGTCTGTCACCCCCTCGAGGGAACGTCTGATTGTGCAAACCAGAAGAAGAGGCAAATGAGAGGTTGGAATTGGACTGAGTATGTATGGATTGAAGTGGGGAACCATCGAGCCTCGGATGTGCTCGTATCCTAACGAGTGAAGAGTTGAGGGCATTGAGATTTTTTTATACATATGATAAAGTGAGATAGCACTCATATGTACAAACTGGACTTGAACACTAAGTGATGGAGTACACCTGCACAGAGGACATGAGCATTATGATGCTGGAGATAGAAGAGCAAGACCATTTTACGGTTGCAAAAACAAACTACTTATCAACCCATGAGGATCACTTCCTGCCTTGCTCTCCATCCTTGCTCTGAGCAGCAATAGTACACAAACCGAACATCCCAGAAGCTCCCATACGCCACGTCCAGGCCGCCGCCACGAAGAACATGTCATGTACACAAGGAAACCAAGCCTTGCCCTTCCCCGAACCGAAAAAGCAAAAGAAAAAAAAAGAAAATTCGAGGATATCAGAATACTTATGACGTTCCGTTTCTTTTTATTCACCCAGCTTCTGGAAGATTGAATTCCATTAATCAATCACCCAGCTCCATCCTCTCCCCATCTCCATTTCCGTTTTCCTCCCCTCCGGCTGTCAGACCCAAAATCCTAGCATATTGGACTGTCAACCGGTGAAGATCGCGGAATTTACCTGTACACGTTACGTTAGTAGTACATCTAAGCATATGAAAGAGCAGATCAAACGTACCTAAAATCAACACCACGCCCTTCAACAATTCCTTCCTATCCCATCCGCAGATCTTATCCCCCTTACTAGCCCAGCCTTTCCCCTCGGCGTCATCTCCCTTCTCCCGGAGAATACCTCCAACCAGCGCATTAAGCAGCTCCTCCACCTTGCCACGCATGCCTTCGGCACCAATCCGCTTGGCATACATAAACAGGTAGAGCCTAAACTCGTCTTTGGCACCCAGAGCCAAGGCACCAGCGATCCTATTCTCCAGATGCGCCACGCTGACGGCGCTCTCAAAGCCCTCGAAGCCGTCGCGCGCCAGCAGTGTCTGGATGAGCCTTTGCAGCGTGTACGCACGGCCCTTGAGCAAGAACTCGGTAGTCGTGTGTCGCTCGAGATAGGGTATGATGCCGGCCGAGATGGGGACCTCGTCGGCAGCGGAACTGTCGTCTTTCTTGGACGGCGCGGTACTGGTCGCCACGGGGCCGACAGCGGTCGACGACAACGCGCTGATGGACGAGTCGTTGCTGTTCCAATACTGGCTGCCGACTGCCCACCATGACTCGGACAGCCGCTGCCAGGTGTACATGTCACTGGAGTAGAAGAAACCATCGCCGTTGCTCAGCGTGACGACGATGTTGCCGTTGCTGTTAAGGTGTGCCGAGGTAACGCCCGGGGCAGCTGTCGGGCCGTCAAGAGACAACGAGGTCATGGCGATGTCGAGGATAGGCGCCAGCGAGACCGGCGGGTGCGCAGCCGACATGGTCTTGACGTTGAAGACATGGCACAAACCAACCGATGTGATGCAGAGCAGCCAGTGATTGCGGCACTCCAAGATGACGGGCTGGGACTCGAGGATGATGGCATTAAACAGCCTGCGTCCGGCTGGCGTCCATGTGTGAAGGGAACCGTCTTCGCAGGCTGCTGCCCAGAAGTACTTACTACCAGTGACCAGCAGCACAGCACGTGGCAGGAAATCTTGCCAGAGCAGCGCGCCACGCTTGGTGGCTGTGATACGGGACGGCTCGCGTGGCCGAACAGGGTTGCGCGCCTCCAAAATGATGTTTTCGGGAGCACCCTTCGCTGCTTCTTCCAGCGTCGTTTCACCCTGAAGAACGCCGCGCTCGAGAGGCCGCACGATGTGGGAGCGCACCTTGGGGACGGCCAGTCGCACCTGGGACACCGAGATTGCGGGGCTGACGACTGCTGGACGGAGGTATTCAGGAGTAGGAACCTGACCATGAGGAGGGGCCGTCAGGGGAGCCGGTTCAAGACCTTCAGGCGTGTCTACCATGATGGGGACGGGACCTCCCGTAGATGGGCGCTTGGCCGCCGGCTCTTCTTCCTCCTCACCCTCAACCGAAACGGCCTTTCTCTTGTTTCCGAGAAGCAGAGCGGCTATCCCTCCCCTCGGCAAGCCATGGAAAGGTTTGGACAGGTCGAGTATGGTTTGGGGAGCATCGTTCTGCGCTGGCTTTGTCGACTTAGCGCCCACTAGTTGCGACTGAGGTAGCGACAGCAGGCCTGTGGCCGACGACGACACGAGCAGAGGAGCAACCCTCTTCTTGCCATCTTTGGTCACCTGAACGCGAGACTTCAGTTCGGCAATCCGTGCCGCAGCCTTTTCGGCGCTCTCCTTCTCCTCCTCCGGGGACTGCTTAGAAGCCCCCTCTTTGGATGATGCCTGCTTGTCACTCGTTCCGTTGAGTTCACCGTTCTTACTAGCGGTAGCTGACTTGGCTCCGTTTGTCGTAACTCCGTTCTTATCAGCTGGCTGGAAGTCCCCCATCAGGGCTCCCATTCTCGACTCTGCGCCGCGCAGCTCGCCAGCCTTGCTGTGATTTTCAAGGTGCAGACTGTCGACGTCCTCGGCAGTGCCCATGCCCTTCCGGAACGCGCCGTACTTCTGCAGGGCCTTGTCGTTCTCCTCGGAGTCCGCCACGTAGCCCAATTCACCCTCCTCAAACTTGATGGCCACAACGCTGCCGTCCAAGCTTGAAGCAAAGATGGTCTGGCCATCAGGAGTCCAAGCAAGATCCGATACCGATTTGGAAGCCACATCTTGGACAATAACGACAGGTCTGGACGTGTTGGTGTTCCATATGCTCAGCGTCTTGTCCTGGCCAGCAGAAGCAATCACAGTTACAAGCTGACCCTTGTCGGAGGAACCGCTCTCAGGCTTCTTGGTATAGAACAGACGGGGTGAGAAGGAGCAAACTTCAGTCGGGGCCTCGTGGCCGATCAGGTTGATGTCGCTCTCCCAGCGCGAACGATCGATAATAGCGACGCTAGGCACGGGCCCATTGACCGCATTGGCAGCAGCGATGTGATGACCGTCAGGTGACCAGCTGCATCTCCGGAAGTACGTGGTGAGCGGGGAGCTCTTGAAGGGAGCGCTGATCGTGGCCTCCAGGACAAAATTGTTAATCATGTCATGTTGGGTCGCGTTCGGCGGAGGAGGGGTAAATCGGAAGATCTTGATGGACCGGTCGTCGCCAGCGGTGGCGAAGAACTTATTAGCAGGATCGAAGGTGATGCCCTTGACATGGCTCTGGTGCACAGTGATTGTCTTGAGCTTCTCAAAGGTGTGGCCGGACCAGACAACAACCTTGGAGTCCAGACCAACCGAAACGAGGACTGAATTGTCGTAGGACCAGGCGAGATCTTGAACGTCGCTATCGTGGCCGACCAGACGCTTGTGGGTCTTCCAGTTCTCGACAGGGGGCGGTTCGTTGGATCCTGTGATGCCACACGGTTAGTCTGGCCGCTGCGTCAGGGTGAAGAATCAAGCATACCAAAGGTAGCAGCAAGTGACGGCGGGTTCGTGTCAAGCTGGTATATGCATATGACACGGTCGTCGGCACCAGAAGCAAGGTAGCGACCGTTGGGCGAGAAGCGGACAGAGTGGATGGTGCCGAGATGGTGGCTCATGTGGCAGAGTTGGCGCGGCTTGTCATAGTTGGGGTCGCCGGAGTTAAAGATGGCCTCCGTTGACCAGATGCGAACGTGGCCATCTCCGCCAGCCGTGGCTAAGCGCTTGCCATCGGGAGAGATGTGGCAGCTGTAGACCTCGAAGTCCTTCTGCTCGCCTGCAACCAAAAGTCAGCAAAAAGAATACCCAGGAGACGCAGTAATGGCGACCGAATTCAACTCACCGCTATGCCGCAGCCATGAGGGCTTGAGGATGTACATTGTGGATGGGACGCGCTAATTGATGCGCAGCCGTCATGTCATGTCGTTCCAAGGCCGTCGTTTGTAGGAGGTGAAAGTTGGAAATGCGACAGTATTGAATCTTTGCGAATGCGCGACTGGGGTGTACACCTCTCTGCGCCTACCACAGCGTGCCAGGCGTCCTGCACGCGACCCATGCCTTGGCTTTGGATCGAATGGCACTCTTTGATTGGCCAAAAATGACTGGGGTGTGCAATCGCTATAGGCCCTGGCAAAACCCTGAGATTCAGGTGCTAGCTTGTGGAAACCCTGAACCGAAGATGAGATAGAGAGATGGATGAGAGTTAGGGGCGTTCACCTGAAGTTATCCCAAAACGATGAGAGCGCTCTTTTGATAACTTTCGGCATTTATACGTTTATCTACGCGGTGCCATCTTCTCAACAAAGGCAGGCTTGTTAGTCGACAAGCTAGCACTCAACCCGGGGCTGTTTCTGATGGTATCCATGAATTATAAGTACGGATCCGTTATCTTTCGAAGGACTACTACTAACGGAGAACACAGAGATGTCCTCCCAGAAAAACCCCCTATTTCACAAACTTCCTCAGTCATAATAACAGATGCAAGTGTGTGTTTCCCGAACCTATTCCAACCACGAACGAACGAAAAGTATACCAAAGCAAACCCAGCTCATACACACTGTCTGACCAAGACAGAAACAGCCGAATACACACACATGTTCGACTCAAAAAAGCATAACCGAACAGATACAAGCTTCGACAATGGAGGGCTATGACCAGCACGCAACGTTTATCTAGGATACAGTCCCGGACCTGAGCATCATTATTTTGCTGCAGTAGCAGGAGCTTCCTTCTACTTGGGCGCCGGCTCTGGCTTGGCCTCCTCCACAACGTCAGCAGATTATCACAAGACTGGATGGGTTTCTTGGGGTATAGCCCTGCCTTTTCTGCCTTCTAAGCCTTTTCAGGCTTCTCGGCTTGCTCAGCCTTCGCCTCAGGCTTCTTCTCAGCCGGAGTGGCCTTCTTGATTGTGTTCTTCACAGCGGCCTCGACCTTAGCACAGACAGGTCAGTCGAGTCTACGAGTGGCAAAGCAATACGGGCTTCTGGAAGAACGTCGCCAGAGCATACCTTCTTGGCCGTGCCTTCTTTCTTTACGGGTGCCTTCTTCTTGGTAACGCCCGTGGTTTTGGCGCCCTTTGTGGCACCCGTCTTACCAGTGGCAGCAGGTTTTTTGGGCTTGACCTTTGGCGCCCGCTTGATGACAGGTGCCGTGTCGGGGACGGTGATAACACGCGGCTTGGAATGGCCCGTCTGCAAGCGCGTTCCTTCGCGAGCCATGGTGATCGATGGGTTCTGAAAGGCGTGTAAGCGTATGGGGATACAATTTCAAGAACTGATCAAAAAGTAAGGGGAGAAGGGGAGCCCTTAAAAACCCAACTCCGGCTTGTCGCAACACGCTACGTGTTGACACACCAGCCATGAGGCGGCCGTATCGCACCACAAAGGCAATCCCTCGCGAGTGGACAGACTCAGCAGTAGTCTTAAAAAGTCACATACCTCCCTATGTGTCACGCTGTTGTGTCATCTACACTTGCGGTTGAGAATTAAGTGGAAATCTCGACCAAAAGTTCAGTCTCCTTCCACTGACAGCTCAGCGACAGTGAGCAGACGTGAACCTTGGAGAAAAGCTGGACGAGGAGGTTACGAGAGCCTGGGACGGGCGAGAAGGTAGGTGGGCGGCACACAAACTCACGGTAAGCCAGATGAGATGAGGCGAAGCGACAAGACTGGGTGAACGGGGGTGTTGGTGTGAGCCTTCGGCATCACACCATCCATCGGCCACTGACTCCTACGAAGCCGCCCGCCCCTCCCGCAGCTGTACCATCGGAACCGCCCATTAACAGCAGACCGGTCTTGCTATCTAAGCCCAGACACTGATCCTGCTGTGGTTGGTTGCTTTGCCGCAGTTTCGGTCATTATTGGGAAACATCTCATGGATCCCGTCCCTCGATGCTAAGGTGACGTCGACATCGGCAGAACGAGAAATACCTTTGTGCCGCTCCCAGCTTGGGAAGAAGCTGCTTTGTCGCTGGTCGCGCTCGTCGGCTGGCGCGATGGCTAGGATCAAAGCCCTGACACGTGGCCGGCAAGCCCTTCATTGGAGCTTGATGCGGGCGATAAGAGGTAATTAATTGCTGCCGATTGCGACCGAATGGTGATGGTCCATTCTGGTTGGCTTTCTTCACCGACCTCCAGAGACCCAAGGACCAGCCCCGCGAGATTCACAACCCGTCGAAAGTCCTGCGACAATGGCCTCGAGGACCTTCGAAGACTAAGTCCATGACACCCAATACCGTGCGTATCCTCCAAGGTTGGATGGCCCCAAACAGTTCCGAAACGGAGGGTACCTTGGTTCCTTCTGTTAAGTGGCACGGCTCATTTTCGGTTCGTCATGAGAGATCATGTGTGTGAGGTACAACGTAGGCACATGCAGCCCTACCTGCCCGGGTTATTAATACATGGGAGGACTGCTTGATCATGCAGATATTCCTTACAGCAGCTAAAAATTTGTACACAACTGATCTAGATATCACAGACTAGGCTTAGCGTGTCCATATGGTTATTCTTGTTGCGGGCCGTCTGCGCATCCTAAGGTAGCTAAATGAGGTTTATCTGGAGCCAACAGTCACGTGCGTTTGCTGATTAGATTGATGGAAGACTTGAGCCCGTCCCCATTGCCAAGCGGGAAGCCTAGTAAAGCTTTTCTGAATAGAAGATTGTTGGAGGCCTATTGGTAGAATAAATAGACAGTTTCATCAGCATTCCATTATATATGTGAAAAACGCTCCACCTCCTCCGGTTCTTTCGCCGTCATGATCATGATACTCAGCATAGGTGACTGTGAAGATAGCCAACCAAGTTAGCACACCACCGAAGGTCTGCACTATTAGGTATCGTAGGGTACTTCCTCTCTCACACAAACATGAACACAGGAGCGTGCACGAAATAAAGACGGGGAGGGGGGAGGGAGAATGATCACATCATAGAAGACGAACAGATGGGAATTGATTTAGGTAGGTTGGCACTTACAGCCTTCTCGAGTCGTGACTCAACCTCAAAACCGGCTGCGATGCCGAGTATGCAGTGGCCTGGTGGTGGGGAGCAGGAGGACCAGGACCAGATGGTGGTGGTGGTGGTTGGGGGTGTGCCGAAGATGACTTCGCGGTTGAAGTTGGTGCGGATCTGTGTCCGTGGTACATTAGGTTAAGTTAGTAAGTCTTGGTTGGAGCTTTTCTGTGCTTTCATCATGACGATGCTCTCTGGCTTGGTAATGAGGTAGGGGTAAGGGTATGGGGGAGGTTGTCCTCGACGTACGTACCTTCAAAGCCCGAATCCTCTCCTCCTCATTGGCATCCACATCACAGACTGGAATAGCCACCTCCACAACCCTCTCCCCTCCCAGCCCATCAATATCGAAGAACCACTCCTGTTTAACATACCTCTTCTCATTCTCCCACTCGGCCTGCCAAGTCGAAGGTCTTTCTTTAGTTAAGAACCTGTTCGGGGTTACGTAGTTGTAGCGGAGGAAATCTCGTTTATCTCCATCTTCTTCCGTCTCCTCCTCTTCCTCCGACTGGTCCAGGTCCGAGTACGGGTCTCGTTCACGCCGGTTCTTGTATGGGCGGAAGTACGGATCCCTGAACGGGTGTCTCTTCAATCTTGCCCCAAGTGCGTAGAGAAAGGTACCTCCGTCCCCGTCCCCGTCCCCGTGCCTCGTCATCGTAACAGCAGACAACCGATTAAGCTGCATCGGATGGCTGACTTTCGGTCCCCCCAGCCAGTAGAGGAGTTGGTATGCCACAGAGGGGAAGATCTCCTCTCCATTTTCGTCTGTTTGGGGGAGGACTTGTTTCTCGAGCTTAGGATGGGAAAGCACTTGGTATTGGACGGGTGAGCTGGGATTGAATAGGAAGGGGTAGTGAGAAAGGCCTATGACGTTGATGGCTGAGAAGTGCCAGAGGAGGCGGTGGGAGAAGGGGGTTTGGAGGGGAGGCAGGGGGCTCGAGTTTGGGGAGGGGAGGTTCAGAAACTTTTGTATGAGGCCTAAGTGGGAGAATGCGCCGTCCTGGTAGGTGTAGAGAGAGGGAGTTAACACAAAAGTAGAAAGGAGGATGAGGAGATGAGAAAGGGGACAACCCTCGCGAAACCTGGCCTGCAAGCCCATGATAAAGCTGTCCTCGGCACGCCACAAGACGCGGCGGTAAGCCTTAAGATTGTGCTGGAACTTCTTGTATTGGATCTTAACCACGGGAAACTGAAGGCGAGCGCCTGATTCAAGAATGACCTGGCCATTGGGTCGGGCAGGTTAGTGCGTCGCCCCTTTACACCCACACCAGATGCTGTATCATGTCATCTGTTGTATCAGAGATTATGGGCACTCACCTCTAATCTAGTAATCGCGGGTTCATACAAAAAGGTATGATTGGAGATGTGCACAATCAGCCCCACGATCCAGTTGCCGGGGTAAAGCTGCCTCCGATCCTCCCCGAACAATTCATTCTGAGAGCTGCTCATTCTTAGCAGGCAGGGCAGCTCCTCTTCTCCCGGGAACTGCACGCCAAAATAGGCCAAGCTACCGTCATAGTGCCATCCGGCGATGAAGATGGCCGACCATGTCTTGATGTCGTCTAGGGATGAGATAAACTGGCATTTGATGAGGTCCGAAGGCTGAGCAGATTGTGAGGGCCCTTGACTCCGATCGCCAGCACCTCCTTTGTTGTCCATCCCTTCACCCTTTGACGATAGAGGTGCCCCAACCGCCGACATAAACACCCCCTCATCGACATAAGTCCCCTCAAACATCTCCTGACCTACCCCCCGAACCCCCTTTCCCAACGGCGCCCTCAATCTCTCCCAATAAGGCTCCACCAACCCCTCACAAGCCTCCCACACCCGTCTGCGATTCGCAACGCCTATAAACGGGCCCCTCATGCCATACCTCGGACACGTGTGCGTCGCCAGATAGAGCCATAGCCGCCGGTAGTCGATCTCTTCATTTCCTGAGAGCGTCAAATCGTGCAGCGCCCGATGCAGCTCCCAGAACCAGGGCATGCCACGCACGAGGAGGCGTTTCCACAACCAGATGTTGTGCTGCGTGTCGACTAGGACGTGGGAGGAGGCGATGTGCAGGGCAATGATGGAGTCGGGGGGCAGGAGGGTGAGGATGGTGTGGAGGATGGGGTAGGGGAGGGAGGAGAAGGGGTCGCTGGTTACTTTGGTGAGGTCGATTGGGGGTTGGAGGTTCATGGAGGACGGTTGGTTGTTATTGTTGCGGAGAAGGAAACATGGGATGATGTTGTTGAGGATATGATACTTGAGGGAGGGGATGAAGAAGGGGGGTGGATAGTGTACTGTTATGGAGCATCTCTGGTCAGCTTGATGCGTCCACAGAAACGTAGAGGCAGAGTGGCATACCTCTTCTCCAGGTACACACGCCCAATCGTCGAGTTGGAAGATGGAACGCCCACCTGTTTACCTTTCGAAATAAAGCCTTGGATAGCAAGTAATGGACACTATGTCACCATATTCAAGACTCAGGCGATTCTTCCAGGAGCCGAGACGGAGAAAAACGTCGTAAAGGGCTTCCTTGTCGATCTTATTGCCGCCTGGGTCGCGCCGATACCACCATTCCTGCCACTTGTCGTACCCATCAGTCACGGGTAGCTCCATGATGGCGTCAAGTGTGTCACTGGAGCAGGCAGAGAGTTCGTGGAAGAAAAGGACGCAAGTCAGAATGCGGTAACATGGCGGGCGGAAGGGATAAACCGGGGCCGTTCCTGGGCCATGCCAGGACTGGTAGCTGGAGAAGTGGGTGTTAGACAAGAGATGAAGAGTAGATAAACTGATGTTAGCACGCACCAGCAGAGCAGGACATTAACTACATCGCCTTCTTCACCAGACTCTGGATAGAGCGATGGGAGCTACATCAGCTCTCTAGATTGGACAAGACCAACAATGGAGACGAGGACACTAACCTCCATCAAGCCTAATTGTCATCTCAGATATGAACCCTCGCTATACCCTCCATCGACTCCAGTCAGCCGTGAAGCCTGCCTCTTACATAGATGACTATCTGATGCCGGAGGGCCAACCTGAGATGTATAACGAAACTCCCTCGGGAAAAAAGCCTTACCCAGCGCCAAATCCATAACAAGACACTGCAGCGGTTCGTGCAGCCAGTTCTGAGGCAAATTCTCGTGAGGAGGCCGGTATTGCTTCGGGTACGCCTCCACTTCATAGTACAAGGGGAGGAACAGAGCGTCAAGCATGTGCTTAAGGTCGTCAACATCAGGCTCCCTCGTCTCACAAATTATACCTTCATAAGGGCTTGTATCGACTTTGAGTTCCCCAGGCAAAACGGAGCATGCTCTCCAGGGCTTGCTGCTGTCCTTCTGCTCGAAGGCTCTGGCTTTCTTGCGACGACGCATCACTTCCTTGTGCACGAACTCCCAGTGTGCCTTGCGGTTGCGTGGGCTGACGGGGTACAGCCAAAGGGAGATGAAGGGACCACCGCACAGGGCGCAGAAAAATGGCGGGGTCATGCTTATGCTTTGAAGGATGATGATGATGGGAAGCAGGCTGTTTAGCTCGGAGTAAGTTTGTTATTGTTGGATTGGACTAAGTCATAGCTGTGGGTGAATCAAGAGATCATGATAAATATCTGCCAGGCAATGATGAGGTGCTCTAAGTTGGGGAGCTGCGTGCGTTGATGGCCGCAGGCCGCTGCCTTGCAGACCAAATCCCAGTCAGATCTCCGGATCTCAGCCTTTCAGTTGCACTAAACCACATGTAGCTCACATAGCAATGCTTCTCATTAAGTCTTGGCAACATCTTCCCTGATCAAACCTAATGACAAGGATAAGTCATCGTATGATCAAAGAGTCTTCTAAGAGACTGAGGGTAGATCCCAAAGTGACAGCAATAGTCCCCGCTGCTGCTTTGGGTGGACCCACCAAGTCCAACGGTCAGGATCCCGCATTACCCAAACGTCAAGTGGGCCCAATGGTTGTGAAGCTATTCCGAGTCCAATCCAGTAATTCTGTGCAGCGAGGGCATGGTTTGATGCTAGCGAGGCATGGTTGAATGCTAGAGCCATTCGACCTCTGCTGAATTGAGAGTTCCATAAATATTTGAACTGATGTACCGATACTTGAACGATATCCACCAAGCTTTTATTCTTTGCATCGAAGCACGTTGGTAGGCGCTAAGGTGTTGCCAGTCAGCGTCAGCTCACACCAACCAAGACATGAACAACACTAGCTCGAGTGTTAAATAATGTATTTCAAATCTCTCCTACCATGTATGACCATATCCAGTGGAGAGCACGATATCCCATCCGCTCTGCCCTTGTTAAGCCACTGAGGGCCTGGTCAGTAATCGGGTCGGTGATGACCAGTGAATCCCCGGTGCTGTATGTTTTGCCGTTTGTTGCTCTCCCACCTTTTATCTCCCCTTCCCAAGACTCAGTGGTATATCGTAAGTTCACTCCATTGAAAATGACTGAAATTCCATGATATATTTAAATGGCAGAACCGAATTATCAAGCTTTCGGACTTCGGGGACATCGGGGCTTTGCTCAAGTCCCCTAACATGACCTTGTCACAAGAAGGATTGAAGACATGAGTGGAAGATTATCTACCCTGAACGATCTTGACATCCCACCACTTACTTTGACATGTTACACAACCCACAGCCCACCCCTCGATTTTCACACTCGAACTCACTAAACCATCATCCTTGGTCTTCTGCGTTTGAAGCCAGCATCAAAAAGGTAGGAGTATATCATAGATCGCTTGTTTGGTAATCCGCTACAAGTTATCAAAGGGATGATAAGTGGCGAATTAAAGCAGATAATGTGACTCATGCAGTGTCTCCATCCACTTGTCGTTGTTAGGGCGCGTTATGAAAGGTGCAGTTGTGGGAAGCTCCTTATTATTCATATAATTTTCACTCTTACTTAGCAAATTCAACATTGCGCCTATGAGTAAATCGTGTTCACGTCAAATATACGCCCTCTCGAGCATAATGCCACATATCGACTCTTACCGAACCTGGAGTCGCCAGGTCCATGGTCAAACCTACACGATCTCAACAGACCCAAGGCTGATCCAGTATGATGCCCTCGATGCAGCCTTCCGGTCTGACATGCTTTACTGGGCGCAGCCCCTGTCCCCAGAGCTGATGCAACGCTGCGTGGAGCAATCGCTCTGTTTTGCGCTGTATGTTGTAGATAATGATGGAAGGATAAAAGGAGAGCAAAACGATGTTCATGGGAATACGGAGACAAAAGGTCAGTTCAGAACGCACACAAGGATAAGCGGTTGCTGACTTGAGGCTAACACAACTTCAGGAACCGAGACTCTCCAGGATCCTGAATCCAAGATTCAGATGGTCGGTTTTGCACGGCTCATTACCGACCATGTCACATTCGGATACCTCACCGACGTGTATGTTCTTTCCGAACACCAGGGCCGGGGCTTAGGCAGGTGGATGATGCAATGTTTGAACGAAGTGGTCAGCGAATGGCCTATGCTGCGTAGATGTATACTGTTCACTCGCGGCGAAACGGCCGCTCGAATGTATCGCAAAACGATTGGAATGATGGAGTGGGATGGGCAAAAGGCCGGCCTGATTTTCATGGAGAGGCCTGGACCTGGGAAGAGAATACCGCAAGGAGATGGGACAGAGAAAGAGGACAAGTCGGTATGATAGCAGGGTATTTCAAGCTGATAGAACCTGATGCTAGATTTACTCTACTGTCTATTTCCCTGGGGGCTTGCCGTATGCGCCGCCATGGGCTCTCCTCAACTCAATAGCCCGCTTGTACGGGGGAGCCGTTGGTGGCTGAACGGGGTCCAGGGAAACGTGATCCTCCGGTAGCTTGTAAGAGGCATCAGAATCGAAGGCTGAAAGGTCGCCGCAGGCCACGAATGGCGCGATCCAACGTATGTCCTTGTCAGCTGGCTCCCTTGTCAGATCTTCGACTTGAACATCACAGATGCCGTCATCCTGAGCCGGCAACACCTTCACTGGTGTTGAGCTCCAAGCGCCATTGTCCCAGTTCTGCATATACCCAGCAGGTGCAGTGATAGGCGTTGAGGCCAGTTTGTCGGCCAACATCTTGGCCAGGCGGTTTCCGACGCCTAGGGGCTCTTCAAGACTAGCTTTGAAGCCAGCCGGAGGCTGGAAGTTGATGCAGACAATGAAGGACTCAACAGAGCTCGCGCGTGAAGAGCGCGGCTTGGCAACGTAAACCTTCTCGAAGAAGATCTTGAGTTGTGCGTACAGGAGATCGACGTTGCGGCCGCGGAAGATTTTGGCGACGAACTTGCCACCCGGCTTTAGCACGCACAGGGCCAGGTTGAGCGCAGCGAACAGCAGCTGGGATTGCACGTAGATGTCAAGGTCGTGCAGACCTGTGACGTCAGGGGCACCATCGCTGATGACCAGGTCGACAGGGTGAGAGGCCTGGGCGCTCATCGTATTGGGGTTGTAATCGGGGTCAAGGGCCTTAAGGAGCAGAGGGACCGTCGCCGGGTGGGTGATGTCGGCACGAAGAGTGATGATGCCGGGGAGCGGGCTGATAGGCTGGAGGTCGATAGAAACAATTTTGACGTCTGTACGAGGCTCGTGCTGCTCAGCAGCAGGCCTAGTCTCACTAGCTGGTTCCTCAGGTGCTGATTCAGAGGAGATGATGTTGAGCATTTGCTGGCGGAGCTTTGCCTCACGATCCTGCCATGCAGAGCGACCGAACTTTTCTCCCTTGATGAGCACTCTGGACAGCACTTGAGACCAGCTTCCAGGGGCAGCACAAAGATCGACTACACGGGTGACCCCCTCAAAAAGGTTGAACTCTAGGGATATGTTAGCATTGGCTGATCCATGCAAAATCTTGACAAAAGGGGGGCTACCTTCATCAAGCTGGAGCAGCTTGAACGCACTCCGGGCTCGCCACCCCTGCTCTTTTGCGAGCCGATAGTAGGCATCGCGCTTATCTTTTGACGACTTTCCCATGGTGGTCCGTGTAGACTATGATCACCCCGTAGATTTGAGTCTGGGGAACGCTTTCGAGTCTCAGCTAATCTCCGCGATGGTTAGAGAGGGTTAAAATTCTAGAGTGAATAATTGCCTCAGGCAGTTGAAACTGTTTGCAAAAAAATGTGCTTATATAAATCAGCTTTTGTCTCTGAGAGCTGTGATAATCTTCCTGACTCAACACTACCTTCTCAATGGCTCTGAAGGGTGATAAATGGGTTGTAAATCTGAAACTGAGGATGGACTAAGAGTCGTAGAGGGGTATAGTGTACGTAAAATACTGTAACTTGAGCGCACACTATGCCTGTTTTGGCGATTTTTACGTCAGGTGTGGGTCCAAACTTTCAGTTGATGGACCTCGCAATGTGTTTGGGAAATTTTCAAGCTCATCCATCGAATTCATCAGCAAGACACGTCTTACAGCGAACACCCATTCTCACAATTCAAACAACAATGGGTTTCGACAAGAAACGCAAGCGCTCCGATAGCGCTGTAAAGCGCTTCAAGGGACAAGGAAATTCCGCGAAACGGCAGAAGACCAGTGTGGAAAAACGGGTGGTTCATGTCGACAAGCTGCCATGGAAGACGGTTGACGTGCTCGAAATGTTCGACGATGCCGAAGGGTTTTACGGTCTAGAGGAGGTTACCGGTGTTGAGGTTATTCGCGAGGGTAATACTGTAAAATTTGTATGTCTGTCTGGCCAGTTCATCATGCCGTTTGCTTACACTCGCTCAGGTTGCTGCTGTCCCTCCGTCAGATGAGAGCGAAGAGTTCAAAGGCTTTGATGACGTCCCTGAAGAGGAACCTCATGCAGCTGGTGAGGCTACCGAGTCAACGGAGTCCAAGACCACTGATGGCACTGAGGTCTCGTTCACCGATTCGGCTGCTACTGAACCTACTAAAGAGGAAGAGAAAGACTCCAGGCCCCAAGAGCCGCAGCAGGATCAGAAAAGGGGAAAGAAGGACAAAAAAAACAAGAAAACTGCCAAGACTCAACAGCCAGAAGCCGACCCCGAACTTGAAACCAATGTCTTTGCCCAAGCCGCAGCTATTGCTGACGTCGAGGCTGCGGAAGACGATGTCGACCTTTCCGAATGGGTTCCACTGGGGTTGTCACCTCCAGTCCTGTCTTGCATCGCCCGCTTGAAGTTCCTTAAGCCAACCCCTATCCAGGCCAGGGCTATCCCTGAGGTCATCAATGGCCACGATGTTATCGGAAAGGCCGCGACAGGTTCCGGTAAAACGTTGGCTTTTGGAATCCCTATTGTCGAGGCCTGGTTGTCCAAGATAGCCTCTGCAGAGTCAAGTGGTCAGAAGCATCCTATCGCTCTCATCCTATCCCCCACCAGAGAACTTGCCCACCAGATCACCGACCATCTCAAGCAGCTCTGTGCCGGACTGGCAACGGCTCCTTATATCTGCTCGGTAACCGGTGGGTTGGCAGTCCAGAAGCAGGAGAGACAACTGCAAAAAGCGGATATTGTCGTGGGTACTCCAGGCCGTCTGTGGGAGGTCATGAGCACGAGCAATGCTGTTATGCAGTCCTTTAGGAGCATCAGTTTCCTTGTTGTTGATGAAGCGGATCGCATCCTGAAGGATGGCCACTTCAAGGAGGCTGAAAAGATCCTGCTTGCTCTGGACCGCACTGTTCCGGGAGAGGAGGAAGAGAATGATTCTGACGATGAGAAGACCTCTCGCCGTCGTCGGCAGACTCTTGTCTTCTCAGCTACCTTCAATAAGGCTCTCCAGCAAAAGCTTGCGGGCAAGGCACGCTACAACCTGATGGGTGAAACAGAATCCCTCGAGTACCTTCTCAAAAGACTGAACTTCCGTGAGCACCCCAAGTTCATCGACACCAACCCGATCACTCAGATGGCCGAGAACCTTAAAGAGGGCCTGATTCAATGCGGCGACATGGAAAAGGACCTCTACCTCTACGCCGTCCTTCTGCTCCAACCTACTCGCCGCGCCCTCGTTTTTACAAACTCCATCAACACTGTCAGACGCCTTACTGCCTTCCTCAACAACCTCAATCTCCCCGTTTTCGCACTGCACTCCGAGATGGAACAAAAAGCCCGTCTTCGGTCAATCGAGCGCTTCAAGGCCGACAACCATCCCAACAAGAGCAAGAGCAACAACGCTGCCTCAATCCTAGTTGCCACCGACGTAGCCGCACGCGGTCTTGATATCCCGTTGATTGACCTTGTCGTGCACTACCACGTCCCGCGCAGTGCCGATGATTACGTGCACCGCTCAGGTCGTACCGCTCGTGCCAGTAACTCGGGTGTCTCCATTCTCTTGTGCGGGCCGAAGGAAGCTATCCCAACCCAGCGTCTTATCAACAAGGTCCACGCCGCTGCGGCCGCTAAGAACTCTAACCCTGTCAAGAGCACCAAAGCGCTTGGCGTCCAGACGATTGATATCGACAGGAGGCTGGTGCAATGCCTGCGTCCTCGAGTCACGCTCTCGCAAAAAATTACAGAGGCGACGATGGCGAAGGAGCGCGGTGCCAAGGAAGATGAGTGGCTGCGCAAGGCGGCTGAAGAACTGGGTGTCGACCCCGAGGAAGCCGAGGAACTTGGGGTGTGGAAAGGCAAGGGCAGCGGGAAGAAGCAAAGAGAGAGGGAGGCAAGAATGACGACTAAAGCTGAGATGAAACAGATGAGGTGGGAGTTGAAGGAGTTATTGAGCAAGAGAGTCAATAATGGTGTGAGCGAGAAGTATCTGAGAGGCGTTGATGTTGAAAGCCTGTTGCAAGGCGCGCGAGGAGAGTTCTTGGGTGTTGTGGAGGGTTTGGGGATTTAAGACTAGGACAGTGGGCTGGGTAATAGACCGGTGTCTTGTTCTTTGTCTCGCTGCAAAACGAAGGGGTAAACAGAAGGTTAGAGCAATATACCATTCTAATTTGATTGTCCTTGGAGGGTAGGTCTATTCCATCAAAGCGATTTCATGCCAAGTTTCTCCTGAGGAAGATAATCCTTATTACCCCAATCTAAGATTTACCAAACGGAAACACAACTGTCTAATTTCGCCCAAGTAAACGCAAAGAGAATTCATGGCCAAACAGATATCGGCCAGACGGAATGATGACTTCAGGAAGTCTACTGCACATCTGAACACAATCACAGATTGAATACCGCAGAAACACTTGTCTGTGAAACGCAAATACCACAGTGGCAAGTCTCGAGTTTATATACCTACCCGTTATCTCCCTGCTCATCATATTCACCGACCATACCAGTACTGCTACTGCGACGCCACTGACTTCCCCCTTTTCTCTTAAAAACGGGAAGCAGGGGCAGCGGTTTAGGCGAGAACATCCTGCTGTTAGAGTGTCTCCGGTCTAAAGGCAAGGAATTGTCAAGGAGTTTCTGTCCTCCTCATATATGTCAGCAATATCTTTTACAATGTCTGCGACGATCGGGAAGCCATAGTCACCTTGTAAGGGAGAACGCGCTCCGAGATGCACTTGATCCGAGCCAAGGCCCAGTCTTTTAGTGACGAAGGCTTATCTCCATGAATGCTGGCAGGATAGCGAGGGACGTACATGGTACAGCGGTTAGGGCAGAATGGGCATCCTGTCGTGATATCCTTCTCTGCTGCAGGCTTGTCATCTTCCTTGCTTCTCCTAACCTTCCATACCATTCTCCAGCAGCGTCTTCGCTTGGAGCTCCCATCCAGCAGTTGGTCATCTGCTTTCTGATCCTTATCCTCCGGATGAGCCTCGGCCTCCTCCCTGAGTCTTTCCCACAAGCTCTCAGCAACCTTCTCCCAGATAACCGGAGCACGCACAAAATCCTGGCAGGTACGGGTTCCTTCCTCCTTGGACATCCGGCCGACATTGCGTAGCTCTTCCAGCGTCATGCTGCACTCAAAGCGGATCATGTCTTCGCGGTCAGGCCAGTCGCGTCTGGTGAGCTCACGGAGGAATTCCTGTGCTTCCCAGTAGTCAATAGCTTGGTCGTAATTGGGGAGCATGTTGGGAATTTCGAACATGTCGACTTCTTTAGGGCCAATAATTGGCGCAGATACAGGACTATCTGGCCTTCTTAGAGAGCTGATAGAGGCAACCATGGAGTTGATGAGGCGGCTGGCACGAGAGCGACATAAATTGATGAGAGTGCTGGATGTGTTGGAACGAGTCAAGGGGACAAACAAGCCATCACGAGACTGAGATCCAGATGTTGAGCTGCCATGTAGAGTGGAATGGTCAATGACTGACTGAGTGAATTGCTGAGAGCAGGCTTGAGACTGATTGGGACTTGACTTCACGGAAGACGATCCGTCTCTCAAGAAAAAAGTGACTCTCTGAGAGGAGGAGCGCATCTGATACATGTTGGTGATGGGTGTGTTTGAAGAGGTTTAGAAGTCAAAGGATGAGATAGGAGGGAGCTTTGGTGCTGAGACAAAACGTGAAGAAGTTGGAAGCTGATGAAAGTTGAGCCACCTTTTAACAGGGAGAGGAACTGTAGGTTGATATATCCATCACAGAATCAGTGGAAAGTCTCTCTTTCAACCATTCATTGTTGTTGATCAATCATTTCTTTCATCCGCCTACTGGTTGTGTGTGATGAATCGTGGAGGTAATAGTTGAATGGGGACAGATGAAGAAGATATCGACTCTGGAATGCCAGGTCACAGAGGCTGAAGTCCACAAGATAAATATACTTTCTTCTGCTGCATAAAATAGTAAAGATCTCTTCCGGCTTTTGTGAGTTGCGATCCAAAGCTCCTTATTCTATCCGAAGACACACTCTAGGAAGTTTCAGAAAGAATTTATCTGTTTCGCAGCTGATGCCCCAGGAGATTTCCGTCAACCATATATGAAAGATAAGATCGTGTTGAACTGGAGAGAACAACGTTTTAACAGACTCAAAGCTTTTCAGAACTTGAAAGATCACCATGATTCCTCAAAAACTGTTCAACAGCTCACCTAGCTGACCTTCCGGTTGCACAGCCTACAAGCTTTAGACACTTTACAGCCTGATGGTTCTTGGAGAACTTGTTTCTTGAAGTACATGTAACAATGATCAGAGTACAAGAGCTGCATTAAGTTTTGCGATTGTATCAATGCCCTTGTTCTTTTGTGGCCTTTGTGCTTCAAAGACGCAAATTATAAATCATAGCCAATACCTCCTTTATTCATTAGTACCAGAACATCACTTACCAGAGCGGGAAGATTCAACGCAGAAAATGCTTAAGTTTGATCGAAAATAGTGGATTTAGTGGATTCTAGCTCTAGATGAAGTGAACATATCAGCATGAGAAAGATCTGCTCTAAGATTGATGTTAAAAACACCCGTTCCACGAGATCCACTAACTTGAAGTCTTAGCATACGGATGTGGTCTATGGGCCCCCAGGAACGACTCTACAAAGGACCATAACCATCTGAGCCCTCAAAGCTTCGACATGCTTTTTGTTTGTTAATATCACAAAAGCATAGTAGATAGATCACTTATCAGTTGCCGATGAGATTGTTGATGGTGGAAGTCGAGATTACTGATGCCCTGGTCTTGACCCCACTCGGACCCGAGGGCTCGGTCCGCACCGGACTTGAGCCCCACTGTGGACGGAAAATACACTATGCTCCTCTCAGGACGATCGAGTTCTTCGTGAGCTGCGTTCCAGGGTGCATCGTCAGAGAAAAACATCTTATATAATTGAATTTATTAATGACTGCTGTTAGCATATCTAATAATTTTACTTTACCGGATCAGTCTGCATTCGGCAGCTTAATTCTTGAAATTGAGGCTTTGTTGACTCTCTTGTAGTGTACCGGAAACATTGTTTCAAGTGGGGCTCCAACCCTGGTCCGTACCATGCCTGCGCTGACCTCCCATGGCATGATTGGCTGGCCTTCAGCTCAACGTTCTGCCCCACCTTGCACACTGCCATTCATCTGAACCCTGAAGAATAGCTTCTAGATCGACGATCGTAAGGTAATGACAACGTCAAACACACCACCGGCTTAATCTGTGGCAAGGTGGACTTCACGACAGCAAGAGCAAATCATCAGATTGAAATTTTTTTTCCTGCGATTCCAAGCTTTAATCTCGCAATTACCACCAAGCCGTGAAGACGCAACAACCGCTTCTCTGCGACCGAGTGCTCCATCTCCGGCGCCTCCAGGAAACTAAAACGGCGTTAAAGACGTCATCGAGTCTCCTGGCGCCGCATTTCGTAACACCAGTAATTGGATTTGCCTCTCAAAAGACACAGATCGAAAAGCCGGCACCGCAGTCGCTCGGAATAGCAATTAACCACAAGTCCACGACCGTCCATTAAAAGACCTTTCAAAAACTTCCACTACCATCTTATCACCCTATTCCCTCGACCCAAACGTCTACTGGACAAGACGATATCTCGAACAATTAGCCGGCTGCCTACACTATGGCGCCGGCTTCTGGCTCCTCTAGTGAGCCACGGCGTCCTCCGTGTCTACGGCTTCTCGTAGCCGCCAACGGCTCCCGCGACGTTGCCTTCGCCGAAGCGATTGCCGTGCGGCTCTCCAAGGAACCTCAAATAACCACCCGTGCCATCGTCGACGAGATCACCCATCGATTAGCTCAGGAGATCATTGTGCTCCAGAACCGCTCACTCCGGCGATCAGGTCCTCCCGATGGCTTACATTCGAAGGACATTGATGCTCTGGAGCAGCAAGCCTACGAGCTGGTTGAGTGGGCCGACCTGCTCGTCCTGGCGCCCATCGATGCCGACACCCTAGCTAAGATGATGTGCGGGATTGCAGACAACCTCCTTCTTCACGTCCTACGCGCCTGGGACGCCTCAAAACGGATCTTGCTGATCCCCGGTATGAGCAACCAGCTCTGGGAGAACCCTGTGACTAGGCGTCAAATGAGCAAGCTGCATCGCAAGTGGGCCTGGATTCGTGTCATGCCTCCAATTTTGTGGCATTACGACAAGCACAGCCCTCACAAGCGAGTCGTCGAGTGGGATGGCTTCAATGAAGTCGTCGGAATCATCAAGAATCAAGCAGATTTCCTCAAGTTGGGTCACGACATTGAAGTCAGCAATGCCCAAGCTGACGCTCCGCTGGCCACCAAGAAAAAGGCTCAATCCACTCTGCCGCCGGAGATCTGGAGCATGATCCTCGAGCACACCAACGATTGGGAACTGGCCCAGAGTCTGGGCATCTATACCAAACTTCCCATGCCTACCAAGCAGGGCTGGCGCAAAGAACCTAAGGACCCCAACGATCCTCTCCAAGTCTTCATGCACGAGCTCGAATGGACTCTTCTTACAGCCAACACGGAAGCCGTCTGCGCCAAACTAGCCCAGGCCCCTCCCTCTTTCAATGACCTCTCTGCGCTCGCCGCCCACCTCATCTTCAAGTTCTCCCTCACCGGCGTCCTGACCTACATCGAGTCGCACTTCAGCCACATCTTTCGCTGCTTCGACGGCAAGACCATCCCGACCAAGGCATCCGCCTACTACGGCCGCACCGCCATCCTAGACTGGTGGGCACGCTCGCCGTCCTTTTTGGAGAAGCAGTATGACGCTGAGGCCCTTAATGGTGCCTCAGAGAGGGGCTTTGTCCATGTTCTCGACTGGTGGCGCCGCTCTGGGTTACCGCTTAAGTATTCGG
Source organism: Thermochaetoides thermophila DSM 1495 (assembly GCF_000221225.1). Lineage (NCBI taxonomy): Eukaryota > Fungi > Ascomycota > Sordariomycetes > Sordariales > Chaetomiaceae > Thermochaetoides > Thermochaetoides thermophila. The sequence continues at coordinate 225,590 of NW_006383034.1, forward strand.
AAGCTGCCTTCGAGAGCGCGAGTGCCAAAGGTCATGTTCATGTCCTTGAATGGTGGCGCGAGGCTGCCCTGCAGGATCCGACTATCGTCATAAAGCCGGGCCGGTCGCTGCTGGCTGCTGCACAGTGGGGCCAGCTGGCGGTGATCCGTTGGTGGGAGGAGAGTGGGATCCCCGTTGGACACCAGGACGGCGTATGCAAGATGGCTAGCCGCTGGGGCCGTGTCGAGGTGTTGGACCTGTGGCGGCAACTGCGCGGGGATGATAACTTGCAGTTTGATAACCAGATTTTGGTCGAGCCAACGTTGCATGCTCATGTGCATGTGCTGGAGTGGTGGCGTAGGTATGCACATGGAGAGTTTCCCGACATGGGAGGTCGCAAGGGAAAGAGGGTTGAATACAAGACGATGGATATTGAGGAGGCTCTGGAGGATTCGTTGGGTGACCAGACTGAGGTTAGGAGGTGGTGGGCTGAGAACGGCCTGAACCTTGGTCTGGGAACCACCGAGTGGATGAAGGTCCGGTTTCTCTGAGTGAGTGAGGGTCCAACAATATTTCCTAGTTTGTTCTTCCGTCTGCTAAGCATGGTATGGGATGGGATTTCTGGTCATGGATGGTAGGATGGATGGTGATGGTTTATCTACGGAATATGAGCAATGGGCTGTCTGGATTATGTCAAGTGCGCGCATGGACATATTTATCATGTATACGAATCAGTTAGGAAAACATCCTCTTGGCAACGGCAAATACGGAGTCCAAAAACCAGATATATGGCCGTTGGGGTATCTTTGCGAAAAAAAAAAGGCCCAAGCAAAAAAAACCAAACTTCAAACACGTTTAAGCAAACTTTTGTGGATTGCTTTTTATCATCCTCCTCAACACATCAATCTGTCGTGTGATGCCTTTGTTCTTCAATTCTGTCATGCCGCGATTGTCAGTTCTTCTCAAGCCGTTGGAGTAGACAACAGTGAAGTCTGGCAACATCTCGCCGGCCGCGATCTCGCTCATTGGCGTAAGTGTGCAATGCTGTTGACAGTGCGTTAGCCTAAGTTAAATACAGCCATTTGACCATTCCTAGTAACCTACTCTCCCAATCTTTGCCCCAGCCCCAACTCTGGCCCCTACTCCGATTAGGGTCCCCTCCGCGATCACCGTTTCCCCTCCCTCCACCGTGGCGCCCACCTCCACGATAACATAATCCCCCAGCGCCACGCTCATACCCTCTCCTCCACGGACGATTGGCATACTGGGGGGAGGAGGGGTTGGCACAGCACCGAGTGTTGCCCGCTCGTGGATGATACACCGCCGTCCAACGCTGACGCGTCCAAGTGTTGAGTCTAGTTTGGCGCGCGGGTGAATCACGCTCTCCGAGTGAATTGTGATCAAGCCTGTTCCAATGAGAATCGCAGAGTCGGCAATGGAGATGGACGACGTAAAATGGACTGGCGGCTTCGGGCCAGTGTGGACGACAGGAGGGACTATGGAGTGCCGTGTCTTGGAAGACGAAGACATTGCTGTTTTTTTCTTGAACTTGTTCGACTTGAACTGGGAAGTTCTAGGCGCTACTGTAGAGGCTGGAATGTCATGATTTCACCTGGGTTGTTTTGGGGGTGAGGTGATGGTAGTTGTCTGGGTCAATCAGTGATCGAGAGGCTGTCAACGGGCTTTGACCTGGACTGGACGACGGTGAAGCCGCTGCTGATAGCACGAGGCCCGCGATTGGAAGATTGAGTTGCATCATTGCAGGCTGTCTTTCTGCCCCACCATCAAGTCTTGGCGGCATGCCACAAATCCACCGCCACACCAACCCCACCTAGCCAATCAGGGAACTCGGAATCTAAAGCTCAAGCCTCACGCCGTCGAACCTGGAAGCTCAGAAAGCCGCTCATCCACAGGTTCGATCGGTTCACCATCGCTGCCATCGACCCAGGCCAACGTCCCCTTACCCACCCCGCCGCCTTTCTCCGCGCCGAGAGAAACCCGGCCAATTGGCATCCTGCAGAACTCTGCTGGCCCGAGCAGCAGAGACCAGAGACAACCGACCACGATGCTGTCCCGCACTGCGGCGCCGGCCAAGGCGTCGGCAAAGACCATCTCAAGCGCCGTCTCGAGTGCTGCCGCGGCGGCGGCCACCACTTCTGCCGCCTCGACACCACAGTCCCGCGCCTACGCTACAGTCCAGGACCCAAACTATGCTACCGTGCGCACCTACGGCGGTCTCAAGGACCAGGACCGCATCTTCCAGAACCTCTATGGCCGCTACCCGCCCGATCTGAAGCACGCCAAAAAGATGGGCGACTGGTACAAAACCAAGGAGATCCTGCTCAAGGGCCACGACTGGATCATTGGCGAGATTAAGGCCTCAGGCCTGCGCGGCCGTGGTGGTGCCGGTTTCCCGTCCGGTCTCAAGTGGGTGCGTCGTGCTTCCGTCCCGTTCCCTCCACCCCTCATTGAGTATGCGTACTTCAGATCAAGTCAGGTTCCGCAGCGCTAACAAACACAGTCCTTCATGAACTTCAAAGACTGGGACAAGGACAACAAGCCGCGCTATCTGGTCGTCAACGCCGACGAGGGTGAGCCGGGCACCTGCAAGGACCGCGAGATTATGCGCAAGGACCCCCACAAGCTGGTCGAGGGCTGCCTCGTTGCCGGCCGCGCCATGAACGCCACTGCCGCCTACATCTACATCCGTGGCGAGTTCTACCAGGAGGCTGCCATCCTGCAGAACGCCATCAACGAGGCCTATGCCGAGGGCCTGATCGGCAAGAACGCCTGCGGCTCGGGCTACGACTTCGACGTCTACATCCACCGCGGTGCTGGTGCCTACGTCTGTGGCGAGGAGACCAGCTTGATCGAGTCGCTTGAAGGCAAGCCCGGCAAGCCCCGTCTTAAGCCCCCGTTCCCTGCTGCCGTTGGTCTGTTCGGCTGCCCGTCTACCGTCGCCAACGTCGAGACCGTCTCTGTCGCCCCGACCATCTGCCGCCGTGGTGGCGCCTGGTTCGCCAGCTTCGGCCGCGAGCGCAACCACGGCACTAAGCTCTTTTGTATCAGCGGCCACGTGAACAACCCGTGCACTGTTGAGGAGGAGATGAGCATTCCCATGCGCGAGCTGATCGAGAAGCATTGCGGTGGCGTCCGTGGCGGCTGGGACAACCTGCTGGCTGTCATTCCCGGCGGTTCTTCGACCCCTATTCTGCCCAAGCATATCTGCGACGACCAGCTCATGGACTTCGATGCCCTCAAGGACAGCCAGTCCGGTCTCGGCACTGCTGCCGTCATCGTCATGGACAAGAGCACCGACGTTGTGCGCGCCATCTCTCGTCTCAGTCACTTCTACCGCCACGAGTCCTGCGGCCAGTGCACTCCGTGCCGTGAGGGCTCCAAGTGGACCGACCAGATCATGAAGCGTTTCGAGAAGGGCATGGGCCGCCCGCGCGAGATCGACATGCTGCAGGAGCTCACCAAGCAGGTTGAGGGCCACACCATTTGCGGTATGTTTTTCCTACCTTTTTTCTCAGCGTCATATAATACAAACTAATTGGTTACAGCTCTCGGCGAGGCCTTTGCCTGGCCCATCCAGGGTCTGATCCGTCACTTCCGTCCTGAGCTCGAGGCCCGCATGAAGAAGTTTGCTGAGGAGACCGGCGGCCAGGCGCTCGCCGGTGGTTGGACGCACGACTCAAGGCAGAAGGGCCGGCTCGTCTCCCCGGGCATGTAAAAGGGGATTACTGTAGTAGAAAAAGAAGTGGTGAATGACATCTGGTTGCCGAAGCACGCTGTACATACATACCTAGGCCGGTCTCGTAGACCAGCTGGGCTATGCCTGATTTTTTTCTTTTTGTCAATGGGGTGGCTTGTTGCTGCGTTATCCTCTCTGTGCCTTTCCATGTGTTTTGTCGCCTGGTTACAAAACTCTAGTGCCCTTCTATTTTCACGCACTCACTGTTGCCCAGGCATACCGTCTCCTGGCCTTTTTTATCTTTATCAATCAATGCCCAACGGGTATCAAACCCTCGGCTGGCTAGCTGAGCCAAGACAGTGGGCTTAGCCGTGTGGACCAATCATGGAGACCTGTCTTTTCCTATCCACACAGCAATCTGTCTTCAACGAGAGCCATATATGGGAAGAGCAATGTGATGAGCTCGTATAGATCTCTCTCATAAGTTCCAATTTTTGTAGTTTGTTCTCTCTCCTGAACAATCCATGGACAGCCATCACAAAAGCTCAAAATGACAGCAATCCAAGTTACCACTCTTGAGCAATTCTCCCGCTTCTCTACCGACGCCTGTACGGATCGTGGCTCCCCTTGATTTCTGATGATACCTACCTTACATCCCACATTCCATTGAACCTCACTCACTAACCACTTCTTCAAAAGATGGCATCGAACGTCTCCTCCGCGGCCTCCATGCCATCGCCATGGTCCTAGCCGCCTACTACGCCCTGATCCCTCCCCTTTCCCCTCCTCTATCCCTCTTCCATCTCCCCCCACAATACGTTCTCCACGCACTCGCCTCGAAACTAGGCTTCATCCGCCGCCCGTTCCGTCTGTTTCGCTTTCTAGAGGCCTTCACGAACGCCTACGAGAGCTTCCGAGATAGCCCTAGCTCCCTAGGTGACAGCAACACCTCCCTGCTGGCCACCGGGACCTGGGTGCTGGATATTCTGTCTCAGTCGTTCATGGCTGTGTATCTCTTGCTAGAGAGCGCGACGTTTCCGGACTTGTTGATGCTGGAGGCTGGGGCTGAAGCGTTCTTTGGGAGGAAGGAGACTGAGAGGATCATTGCGGAGTCGCAGAAATGGTGGTTTGTGGCATTGGCGACGGGAGTGTTGGCTGGAGTGGGGAGGTTGTGGTTATTGAGGGGTGCAGTGAGGGTTGGGAAGCGAAAGGGAGGAAAGGATGGGGATGAAGAGAAGAAGAAGGAGTGGGAGGAGAGCGTGATTAGACAGAAGAAGTGGAAGATTGTTAGGAAGATGGCGGCTGATGTGATGGACCTGTCAGTGCCTGGTTCCATCATTGGATGGGTGCCGGTTTCACAAGGGACTGTGGGCTTCTTGATGTTTTGGAGCACGGTCTTGACGGCTTTGGAGGTGTGGGAGAGGTGTGGGCGGGAGATTGCTGAGGCAAAAGCCGGCTTACTGAAGGAGAAATCGGCGTGAACTGGCTGGTGCAAACCAAGATTTGTCACTGAATATAGCGATGATAGCTAGAGTTAATGGGAAGGAAATGTGTATACTGAAAGTGACATTCTAAGTATGCCAAAACGCAAGGTACCTGGACTGGAGTCGAAAAAGTCCAAGACTCATTCGTGAATCCATGATTTGAGTAAGGGAGGGGAGAGGGCAGTACTTGAATATCGAATTCAGCAAGAACTTTATGAATAATAATGTATCCTTATCCAATGGAACCAGAAAGAGTTTATTCCACTTCTAGCGAGAGTGTCAATAATGTTGTCGACTTTTAACATGAGCTTGAAACTTGGGGTAGTGATACGCATATCTTTGGCATCAGCCACTGTCCAAACACCGTGCAAGCACTGTAGTTGGCGGTCAATGCCAGCCCCGCAATGCAAGGGACCAAGGATGCTATCCCACTTTTGGTCGGCAGAATTTAGGCGGTGAGGCGCAAATGGAAGGAACGCGAGGATCCTGGGGAAATTTTTCTGCAACCACAACAATCCCCCAGCCAGCTCTTTGACGTGCCGCAAAATCCGCTACCCCCTGGGAACCTACCTGCCCACTGAAAGTCCACAAGAACCAACTCGCTGAGTTGGCGACCCGCGCCCTTAAATCGTAAATTTCCGCACATGGCCGGACCGCCAGCCTGGCTCTTTTCCAACAATTCCACCCCGGTCTTCAGCAAAAACCAACCAACCACTTCTGGCGATTCCACAATGGCCGGCAAGAAGTCAAAGCCCAAGTCTGCGGTCCAGAGTGCTACCCGCTCAGCGCCTGCAGAGCCCCCCGCCCAGCTGTTGGACCTCATTGAGAACTTCCTTTCTGAGCATGACTTCGCAGATGCCCATGCTGCTTTCAAGAAGCAGCGCGAGAACAAGGGCTGGAAGAAGGCGGGCGACTCCACTGGTCAGTCTTCGCTGGTCACAATCTTTAAGACTTGGGAGGAATCCCTGAAGACGGAGGGCCTGAGCCCCAAGCCCGTCGCTAAAAAGGTCACCAATGACAGCAACAGCGATGAGAGTAGCAGCAGTAGCAGCAGCGACTCTCAGTCCTCCGACAGCGATAGCGACGAGGGTAGTGACGTTGAGATGAAAGATGCCCCTGAGAAGGAATCTTCGAGCTCTGAATCTAGCAGCAGCAGCAGCAGTGAGAGCAGCAGTGACGAGAGCAGCAGTGACGAGAGCAGCAGTGACGAAAGCAGCAGCGACGAAAGCAGCAGCGACGAAAGCAGCAGCGACGAAAGCAGCAGTGAGGACAGCAGCAGTGAGGATAGCGACGATGAGAGCAATGATAGCAGCGACAGTGAGAGCGACAGCGACAGCGAGGATGAGAAGAAGCCTGCTGCGGCCCCCAAGCAGCCTGCCATTAATCCTCTGAAGCGCAAGGCTGAAAGCAGCGACTCGTCCGATTCCGATTCCGATCTGTCGGATTCCAGCTCGGAGGACGAAGCCCCGGCTGCCAAGAAGCAGAAGGTTGCGGAGACCAAGTCTGAGTCGTCTTCCGAATCATCTTCCTCTAAATCATCTTCGGAATCCTCCTCTGAATCGTCCTCCGACTCATCCTCTGATTCTTCTGACTCGGATTCTGATTCCAGCTCTGAGTCGGACGATGACAAGAAGCCTGCTGCGAAGAAGGAAGTCAAGAAGGAAGAGACTTCGTCTTCCGAATCTTCTTCCGAGTCGTCCTCGGATTCCGACTCTTCGTCTGACTCGTCCTCTAGCGACTCCTCCGATTCGTCTGACTCCTCCGACTCCGACTCCGATTCCGATGATGTGACCAAGGAGGCCGCTAATGTCCCGCTTCCTGAGTCCGGCTCTGACTCCTCGAGCGACTCCTCTTCCTCCTCCGACTCGGACTCTGATGACGACAAGAAGAAGACTGATGCCAAGAACACCTCTGCTCAGTCTACCGCATCTGACAGCTCAGCCACGCTCGATGATAAGAACAAGCCGAACAAGGTCTACCCTGTCGATAAGTTTGCTCCTCTCCCTCCGGACCCTAGCACCATGAAGACCAACAACCGCGGCAAGGGTAAGAATAACAACAACGGCAAGGTTAATGAGCCCTTCTCTCGCGTCCGCAAGGACATCAAGGTTGACCCTAAGTTTGCTTCCAACGCGTTCACCGGCCACGAATGGGGCCGCAAGGCCTATGAGGACCTGAGCGTCACCCGCGGCAAGGGGTTCACCAAGGAGAAGAACAAGAAGAAGAGGGGCAGTTACCGCGGCGGTCGCATTGACACCAACGCCGTGGGCTCCATCAAGTTCGATGATTAAATGTGGGAGGTCGAATGCGGAAAAAGTTATAGCGAATAGATGGAGCATAGCGCGCACACCGGTCGCCTGTTTTCGAGCCACATTGGGAGCGACCAGCATCGGAGTTTCGGCGACGGCACGTTAGACTGAGTGCTCTTCCAGGCATTTCAGGAGTTGTGGCATTGTTTATTAGCCAGAGAGCCAAAAATATCTGGTATGAATGGCACCTTTTCGGTGACATTCCTTGGTTTCATGTTGTGGGCAGTTGGCTTGGCTGCGATTATACCTCAAGACCAATCTTTTGACGTCAAGCTGTATGGTAGTGACTATATCCTGACAAAAAAAGTTGATAGCTCTTAGTTATCTCCATGGTGGTGCTTGTCTGTGATGTGGTGCTATCTTCAGGTGGTCTGATCTGCCATATTTTAGACACAAAAGTTGGCTAGGGTAAATGGTCGCTGTATAAGAGAGCCCTGAGCCATTACCAATGGAAAAATACGAAAAAAAACGTACAACACCCGGGATTCGCTGGTCGTCACCGACCCAACTACTAGCCGGGCCCTCAGTGGCTTAACTAGGGCAGAGCGGACGGGATGCCGTGCTTTCCACTGGGTATGGTCGTACGTACTTGGGCTGGTCTGATAAGTTGTTCTTAAGGAGTCACGCCGTTGCCAAAGCCACTGCGAGTCAGTCAATGACGATCCGGAGCGGCTTTCCATGTCCTCTGCATTACCGGAGGGTACCAAGCAGATCGGTTCTTAGCCTGGGCTGTGGACCAAAGAGGGTGATAAAGCTGCTCAGAGAGGCAATGGGCTCTCTGTTACATGTACCACCGCCGTGCCATTTCCAATCTTGCAGTAAGATCGAAGGTCGGCTTGCGGGCCTGATGAGTACTAACGTGGTGTTACCAGCATGCTGGTGTCATCAGCGCCTCACCCAACACTCAATCCAAAACATCCACCTGCCGTTGGCGGTGTTAAGTCATTCGGGACTGTTCAAGGCAGAGAGCATGGATTTACAGCAGCGAAACCCATAGCTCCCTTTCGGATACAGGGAGTCCGCTGCTGTGACCAAAACAGAGCCACGCTATAGTTCGGGTTAGCTTTCTTTAGGCTGGACAATCAAGTGCCATTGAAACAGCGCAATGTGTCTTTCTTCGTTAAGCTCGTTCGGAGGTTCCATCTCGCAGCCTAGCTGAGTCCCGGCTGATGGCCGGATCCGATGGCGGTGACGGTCAGATGAAAGCGGCTGACTGGGAAACAGTTCGATTGCTCCTTGGCCCGGTCTTGATGGAGGCGGCTAGGTTTGTTGGCGTTGGATTAGCCTGCCACCGGAACTAGGCAATCACGGGTTCAGTATCCGAGCGCCGTGCCAGGGAGATGGGTCAGATGGAGAATCCAAAGACCATTGCCTAAAACAGACCAGGGACGTCGTCAGGGGTTGGTGCCAGCAGATTGGTTTTAAGCCACCGCTCCCATAGGGCTGAAATGTGGCGATGCCACGTGGGAGCAGCCGGACGTCGTAGATGCCCTCTTGGCGTGCTGTCTCTGTAGGAGCAGTCGGCAGCCGTCGGCCACGTTTCGGAGGTAAGTGGCCTGGTTTTATCGCAATGACTTGGTCTGAGGCCCAAGCCGATGGTTTGGCTTTCCGACATGGGAGACAGGTTGCAGCGTGTGGTCCCAGAGGTGATGTCAATGGAACCGTGTTACACAAAGCCAGTATAGACATACCTGCATATGTCCAGATCAAAATTGATGGGATTGGCACCAACACACGACAGCTGTTACATCTTAGCTTCGGGGATACCCCCTTGATAAGTGTGCCAGTTTGGCCAGTCAACCTTCTGGACAGCCCTCGGGAGACCCTGAAGGCTCGGACACAGGTGATTTTGATTGGCCAAGCGCGCGGCCGACAGGGATCAAGCTCATGATGGGGTACCATACCAATAGTCGCTAAGCAACCACCCCCTCATCACCACAGTTCAGCCACTGCCTGTACTTCCACGATGAGCACCCAACATCATTCGGGCTGCCTAACCACCATGTTTCATGGCTAGGCTTTCCGTCCAAACACCTCTCACTCCCAGCAAGTTGTTTGTCGCATGAATCTTGCTGCTGCCGGCCCACACCTCCCCTGCCGTTTGGGTGTTCGTCCCATGTCCGCGACTGTTTGCAATTCTTAAGTTTATCTTTCTTGACAATTTCCGAACCAACACCCCCTCTTGATGAGCCGCAAGGCTCTGGATTCATAGCCAGAGTACAGCCTCATTCTCCATAGCGCGTTGAGTCAACTTTGCCCTAACCCGACCCGGGTACTTGTCCATTCCAACGCTGCCTTCAAAGTGAACAAGGCTTTCTTTGATTTTGTGCCAGTCCAACGGAGAAGACATATCTATTTGAGCGCCGCTGCTCTTTTACAAATTGGCACATAGCTTGTTCTCGAGTATGACGACGAATCGTCAACACACCGACAAGTCTCGAGCATCGTCAAGGCAAAGTCTTTTCTCACGTGGTCGTTTATTATCTCTCATCTTTAGCATTCTACCCAAGCACAACATGTCTGCAAAGGGCAACAAGAATCCAGTTGTCGACGCTCACGAGGAAGTTGTGAGAAAGAAGTTTGGGTTGAAGCAGCCTGAAACACCTCTCCTTCAGAATGAGATCGACGGAAAACTCCGCTTCCATGGGGATCCCAGGATATCAAATCCAAGAGCTAACATAGCAGCGCTCTGGAACAAGTTCTTCGAGACCAGCCCCTCCAAGGACTACGACGACCTAAGACTAAAACTCGTGAACAATGAGAAAACCTTGGCATTTGACTATGATTGCGAGAGAAATGCGTCCGAAACAGAGAGAAAGGCCAATAATATCGTTCAGGAGATCGTCCAGAGGGATAAAGAGTTGATCTACAAGAAAGCCAGTAAAAGGCTAGGTTTCGGTGGCCAAGAACATGAGCGTTTCTACGGCGATCACTTTCTCTCCAACCGCGAACTAATCGAACGGACAGAGCTCTTCAATCTCCTTCTGAAGATGCCAAAGGGTGGCCATCTCCACATTCACTTCAACGCTAATCTTCGAGAGGACTTCCTCCTCAATATAGCCCAGGAGATGGCGCAAATGTATATCTGGAGCAGCATGCCCCTGGTGAGAAAAGAGGACTTTGACAAATGCAGGATTCAATTCAGTATTCTGAGTGATGAAGACCGGGACAAGAGAAATCGACCGGCCCTGGCCAAGGGCAAATCCGTAAACCCATTTGACACGAACTACTCCTGCGAGCCCAAACAAGAGGGCGCCAGACTATTCAAGGACTTCATCAACGATTTCCCGAGTCATATCATGAACATGGATGCAATGCAATGGCTTCGGAGTAAATTGGTATTCCATGAAGACGAGGCGCACCATCCTTGCCAGTCAATCGCTGGGTAAGTCTCTCAGCTAAACACGCTATATGATCAGCTTTCTAATGTTATCTTGAAAAGGGCTTGGGAAAAGTTCAACGGAAGAACCCAGATGCTGAAAGGGCTGTTTAACTATGAAACGGCCTTTAGGAAGTACACACGTGCATGCTTGGAAGAATTCGTCGCTGACAACATTCAATATGCCGAGATTCGCCCTAATTTTATGGAATCGAATCAGGTGCTTAAAGACAACGGCTCCTCCAAATATAACAACGAGGAGACACTGGAGCTTATCATTGAGGAATATGAGAAGTTCCAAAGGGAACACAAGTACCGGATCTTAAAAGGACTTAAGGTTATCTGGTGTTTCCCGCGTTCCATGCCCAACGATAAAGTCGCGGGATCCCTACAGGAGTGTTTGCAGGCCAAGCTAAACAAGAGGTTAGGCCCGTATATTGCTGGTTTCGACTTGGTTGGTGAAGAAGGACAGGGCAAGCCACTCAGGGCTTTCAGGACCGAACTTCTGACCTTCAAGCGTCTATGCGCGGCCCAGGGAGTTGATATACCGTTCTTATTCCACTGTGGCGAAACCCTGGAAATGGGCACTGAGACTGATGGCAACGTCTTTGATGCTCTGCTCCTCGGCTCCAAGCGCATCGGCCATGGCTTCGCGCTGCCTCGTCACCCCTACGTGATGGAGCTAATGAAACAGAACAATGTTTGTGTTGAGGTATGCCCCATCTCAAACGAGATCCTGGGCTTGACACCGCGGATTAGTGGGCATGCGGTGTATAATCTGCTGGCGAACAATGTCCCTTGCACCATCAGCACGGATAATGGCACTCCTTTTAGGTAGGTAACTCTCTCTCTTTTCTTTTCCAAGTTTCCTCTCCTTGAAGCTACCACAGAAGCTAACCAACCTCGGCCAGATCGCGTCTCTCTCATGATTTCTACCAGATTATGGCTGGCAAGTCCGATATGACCCTCCATGGTTTGCGGCAATTAATCGTGTGGAGCATTGAGCATTCTTGCTTAGAAAAGGAGAGAAAACAAGAAGTTCTGGATGAATGGAGGCAAATGTGGGAAAAGTTCTGCGCCGATATCATAAGGGAAGATAAGGAACGGAAACAAAAACAGAGCCAGTTGTGAGAGACTAGACGCTTTCTACCGGGTATTGTTGTTCCCTGGTCTTGTGGTACAGGATTTTATTTTTCTCTTTTTATCTGTCTTCTTTGAGGGATTGGATGCATTGTTATATCTCATGATTGATGACTTACGTGGTTTGTTGGATACCTTCAGGGCTTAGTCAGTTGGAGGGAAGACGCCTTTCTGCTGCTTGGGATGTTGTTTTGTTCCATTTAGCTTCTCCAGTTACGTAGCTTTCTCCAAACCATACACGCGGTCTCTATATTACTATCTAGGTTGGGGGACTCCATTCCTTGATAGTTTATAGCAAACTATCGTTTCCCAAAGCTAATGCGGACTCATAAGAACTTGAAACGCTGACACCTACGAGCCCACCGCTAATGGTAGATGCAGGATTTGTCTCTTTCACACTTCTCGTTTGTGGATGCGTATAGCAATCTAAGATACCAGGCTTCAGTGTGTTCTAGTAACTGTCATGGACCGCCCATTGGCTTTTTTTGGGCTTCACAATGCTGTTAGTCCGTGACTGCACCTTCCACTTCCATCACGTAAGTCCGATGCCGGGCAGCACTGTTGATGACAGAGTATGTATAGGATCCGAAAGGTTAAGTATAAGCAGAAGGTTGGGTCCTGGTTGAGTCCGGTGACATAAGAGTGATCAGTCTGCTGGACTTGCACCTTGGGGTGCACTGTGGGCTGCAGAGTGCCACCCTCTCACCCCTTCTGAGTATAGCGTGTGATGTTTGACCGAGCATATGTTATAGCTATGCCCCGCCTAGAGTAGATAAAGGGGAATGAAACAAATTTCAAGTTGATAACTTCGATGTAGACTGCAGGTCAACACTTTTGGTCCTTTGGATAAGCCGAGTCCAGAGCAACTAAGAGCCTATATGCAAAGAAGACGCTTAGAGTCTTAACTCATTAGGAGCTCAAGGGCCATAGAGCAAGCCAGCAAGCTAGTCTCTACTTAGGGGTTCAAATATCATTCCGGCTTTCGAAAATCGCCATGCACTGCCTGCTTTATCTTGAACTTCGGGAGTTGAGCGGATGTCGCCTACGGCCCGAGCCGAGATTGACTCAAAGTGAGAGTTGAGACGAACAACAGTTTGGTGAAGGTGAAGCTTAGAACTCATTTGATAAGACTTCTCTATTATCCTGGTATATTCCATCCTCTCTTAAACCCCAATCCAGTGCTCGTCAAAGCACTCTTCATGGTTCCTAGCGATGATTGCTAGCCATCGGAAGAGGCCGGGGTTGGGCACTGCGGCTGGTCGGAGGCTGGTCGGCGGCGGACCTCGGATATTCGGGACAGCTCTGCGGCTGGCGTGGGATTTGAGTCGTTTTTATTTGAGAAACGGTGGACCGGAGAAACCTTTCAATAATTTCACAAACTGCCGCAGGTCTTATTTTTCGTGAACCGGAAATTGAATCTCTCTCAAAGCCGTTGAGATCAGCAGCCAGGTGGCGTGGATGTTTTGCGCGAAAGTCTGCTGTGATCTGTGGCCGACGCCGTGTACCATCCTCAGAGCCACATCTACATCGTTGAAGACGGCACTCAAGAAGCCGTCATGACTGCGGCGGGAATCTCATAGCGTTATCCAGTCTTATTCCCATGGGATGTAGGTCTGAGTGAAATTTGTGTTCCACTGTTTACTCGGGACCAACCAAGGAATCTCACCAATCGCTGAGGAAGCGAGGCTCGACCCCTGCCCGTAAAACTGCTCCCGCCGTTCCGGTCCACGAATTTAGCCGATGACTCACAAAACTCAATTGCAGCTGCAGACGGTTTTGAGCAGTTGCTTCTTTTTGACAGCTTCTCAATTGAGCATTCTGATTTGACACACAAACATTCTCGACGCTGCCCGCTCAGAGAAGGGTCTTTTCTGTACGCTAGCGGGCTGACATCCGATGCTGTACAGAAGCTGCCGTGAGAGTGTTACTTTTTTGACCAAGCCTTCCAACAAACCCACCCGCGGCCCGTCAACATTCCTCGGCAGCAGGTGGCATTCTGGCAAAGAGCTCAAGCAATACGTACCTACCTATACGGCAAGTGTAGCGCTAGGATGGCCAATGGTTATTCCTGCGGGCTTTCCAGTCTGTTCTCGGAGCCACTGCAGCCGGCAAATCCACAACCACATGGCCGTGTTCGCAGCCGGCGCGCGGCCGGAGGTCCTGTGATGGACGTTTGCGCAAGGATTTACGTAGGCTTACCCCGCGGCCGCGCACATTTTGGGCTAGGCAACCCTGGATCGTGGCCTCAGCAGAGTTCTCTGGGTCAATGGGCGCTTTATTGCACTGACCTTTTCTTTGAAATATCAACGTGTCCCAACCGATGAGGACACCTTGCAGTGTGTAGCCTGCTCTGGCGTGAAGGCGCCCGCATAGCATCTAGAAGCTTAAGCACACTGCTTGGTGCGTCTCTTTTGGGAGGCCTGGCCCGTGTGGTCGGCGTAAGCCTGCCGGACTGCCTGCCCTGGATCTTCCAACCGGAATTGCAGGTGTGGAACCCTCGTGATAGCGTCGCATACCATTGGTGGGGCTTGGTCAGGATGGAGATCCCAGCGGGGCAGTGCTGTGCGCCCTGGGACTGATGGAGCTGGATCGGAACAAAAAATTCAGCATCGAGCCAAGCTGCGACGGCCGAGGAAGCAAGCAGCTACAGCAATCACTTTGAACAAACCGACGAAGTTTTCGTTCAAACATGGAAGTGTATGCATACATACAACTGGAGGATGACGTACCAAGATGAGAGAAGGTAGATCAAAGCGGGTGTATTGCTTTGTGAGGGGGTTGGTGGGTGGGTGGAAGTAGACAAACGCAACCTTGGAAAGGCTCTGCTGGCGAACTCCCAAGCTCCCACCTGCTTACAGAAGCAGGGTGGGACAGGGTCTAGCCGTATTTTCTGGATCGCGGTTTGCAGGGGCCGTATGACTCACAGTTGCTGTTTGGGGCTGGCCGTTTGCTCGGAGCCAATCACCGAACGCAGCAGCCTGCCTGCTCTGGCTGCCCAGACGCACGCGCCTCACTCTCCTGCGGTCGCTGCCTGATAAAATCTGGTGCTGCCCACACTTGCTTCGGCCACCTTCTCTCTTCCTCCTCCAACCCCCAACTCTCCTATCAGACCGTAGTATTTGAGCAGCGCACCAGGCAATCTTCAAAATGCGTTAAAAACGCCCCCTTCCCCGCGTCTTTAACGACTTGCTCCAAGCAGAGTCGTCTCCTTTCTTGCTTTCGGCTTTCGAACGGTCTCCCCCGCTCAACCACCAACAGCTTCAGCTCATCCTGCAAAGGTTGAACTGAACTTCAGCACACTGCTTCACAGCTCGCGCTCAAGTTCTCTCTCCAACACCGCCACAATTCCCGGCCAAGACTTTCCAGTCTTCACCACGGCTTCCAATCAGTCACCATGGCTTCCCTCCAGTTCTTCGAGCCTGCCGGCACCATCCGCGCAACCACTGCCACAACAGCCCCTGGATCTGCCGCTTCCGCAACAAGACTTCGTCTTGTTCCCACAGCCGAACAAGCCGCCCCGTCAACATAGTCACCCAGTTTCGCAGCCTCCCACCAACAGAGGTGTGATTCAGAATCAGCAACCGATCAGCCAACCGCTCGTCTCTCAGTCTCCGCGAGTCGCGAACGTCCTTCAGGCAACCGGGCGTCAGGCTACCTCTTCGGCTTTCACCAAACGGTTTAGCTCCCCTGCTCAGCTTGCGCACCAGCTTCCGGTGTACGCCTCGTCCGCTCCGTCTCCGTCTTCGTCTTTGAATCTTCAGACGCAGAGTCGGCCCATCCGCATTTCCGTCCCTCTGTTCAATCACGGTCCTACCAGCAGTGTTCCAGCAGCCAAGATGAATCTCGGAACAGGTATGCTGCTTTGTGGCCCTCAAATTCTCTGCATGGTTCCGCCCAGAAGCTCACATCTGTCATCAGACGTGGACCTGGACGACTTCCCCGCCTTCGAGGGCGGCGCCTCGACGACGGCGTTTTCCTCTCCTGCACTGCCCACGGTCTTGGACCTGGGCAGCAACACTTCCGGTTCGACCGCCAACGTCGGCACTGTCTCCCCTCAGGATCTTTTGATCCATGACCCCATCATGTCGACGCCTAATTCGACTACTCTGACTACCCTCACTTCTCCGTCTGTGTATAACGAGTCGCCCGAGTTTGATGTCTACGATGTCTCACCAAGCTTTGGCTCGGCTGATCTCGATGTCGGTTCGGCGGATGCCTGGTTCCCGCTCTTCCCGCAGGCCAACCCCGAGCCGCCGAAGCCGAAGCCGGTCATCCTGGGTCTGGATCCTGAGAAGGACGCCCAGACGCTTGGACATCGTCGCAAGCCCTTGGCCTCCTCACCTCCCGGTCGTCACTCTGCGGTCGCCGGTGTGAGCTCCCGTCGTCGCGATAAGCCCCTACCTCCTATCATTGTGGAGGATCCCACTGACGTTGTCGCTATGAAGAGAGCTCGCAACACTCTTGCTGCTCGCAAGTCTCGTGAGCGCAAGGCTCAGCGGCTGGAGCAGCTTGAGGCAGACATTGTGAGGCTAACACAGGAGCGAGATTACTGGAAGGCTCTTGCTTTGGCCCATGGTGCGAAGGAGGAGTAAAAGTAAATCGTTTGTGCTTTTTGGCTTCGGGAATGACACAGTATCCCTCAGTGTGTTCTTTTGTTTCGCTGAGGAGGGGTCTTCCTGTATTTTTTAGGGTGTCATTTCCATTTATGGGTTCGCAAAGTTTGGCAAACTTTGGCTGCCTGCTGTCGATGACCAGGCATGGGGTATTCAAGGTTTTTAATAATCATGTATCGAGGATCGCAGTTATGAGATTATCTCAATCTAGCGTCTCTTACCATAGTTGATGTCTCCGTAACATTGTCTCTTGACGTGCTTTGTCCATGCCCTCTTTGTGCCCGGTATCCCAAAACCGCCCGGTTTTGCCGTCTCGAGTGTGTAAGCCTTGGGATTGGTGTGGACGGTAAACCCCCCGGCGCGACACCCAGCCCACCGCTTCCAGCATAGGTGTGTAGGCCTTGCTGCAAGCTAACATCCCATTTGGAATCTTCCTAGGTGTCTGGTTTTGACTTTCAATGGCCCCTGTCACGACCTCGTTCCTGCCCCTCATATGATCTACTCGGGGGTCCAAGCTTTGGTCTCTCCGCGGATTGGACACCCGAGTACCAATTCTTCGTTAAATGATGCCAAAAGCAACTTGTAATGTGAAAGCTTCAAGGATCAGTCTCACCACTGATTACTGTAATACTTGAGAAGTCCTCAAACAATAACCCAACGTCATTATATGGTTCAAGCAGGTAGCTGCGTTAGTTCATATATCCCCATTCCAGTGCTCCAGTTAGCGCTCCGTAAGTCTAACCTGGAACCTGGGCTGTCCCTCTCTCCCCAACAACCTCTCCAAAAGTTACACCATACGAACTTCATGCACACGTATCTCTAGGATGCACCTTATCTCCAATCAAACGAAAACACACACGACCAAGTCTCTCGCACTCCGTTTATTTCCACAGCGACCTAAAAGAGAACAACTAGTTACTAACAGTAATAGTACGTATGTAGGAGGTTGTAGTGTAGTAGTAGTAGTAGCCATGTTTATGTTCTTTTGTTTTTGCTTTTCGCGCACACGATCCCATCCCATCCCATTCTTTTCCTGCCAACCAGCCCATACATTAGTGAGGGCTTGTTTTTGTGCAAACCTGCTCAGATTTCCTGATTTCTCCCACGCAAAGTGATGTGCTTTCCTTTCTCCTCGGTCCAGTTTTTACACACCTACCAACCAGCCAACCAGCCAACCCCATGCTATCATGCCATACCATGTTATGTAATTTGATCGCCTGGTGCAGTGTACTGGAAACAAAGTGGAGTTGAAAAAGGAAAAAGGGAAATTAAAATACAGAAAGCTGAAAATAGGGGGAGGAGCAGGACCCGGTTGAAAATGCACGAGTGCTGTACTGTTTAGCATGGCTGGTGTCGTTTATACCACCATTTTTTGAGGACATGGTTTCTGGGTGACCGTTTTGGTTTCGGCATCCCATGAAAATCTGTCCTTCCATAACATTCATTTCTCTTCTTGATTCACAATTCCACGCAACTTAAATAGGCGTGGGTAACTTGGAGAAAAGTATACTTGTACAAACATACGTGAACATTTTCGTATGGTCTTCATCGGATCGGTAGAAGGTGATATAAGTCGTGACGTCGAGTCATCATTGTCGTCGTCATCATCGAGTTCAGATTGGTTGTCGAAAAAAGGGGGTAAAAAATGGCCGCGGCATCAGAGAAGGAAGGGAAAAAAATCGGTATTGAATGAGGGTGTTGTTCAGGTGTCATTCGTTAGTTAACAGTCATCATAGGCATTCTCATCGCATCCACCGACGCCTTGCTCAGAATTGTACTACCGCTCTGACTATTCGGGAGCCGCGTCTGCGGACTAGAACCTGTGCTCGGATGATTGTCAAAGACGCTCGTAAACGCTGGACTGCCGTCGAGGTTTCGGCCTTGACTGCTGCTCCGTTCGCTGCGCCGAGGCGTGCTAACAGGACTCTGAGTGAGCAGTTCGGCTTTGCGGACCACCTCCGATAACGCATCACGCAACTGGCTGGCACGCTTGACCAGTTCTTGTAGGCTGTTGGTGTCAAAAAACAGCTTCGTGGTGGGAGTCGTAGGGGTAGACTTGAACGGCGAGGCTTTGCTATTATCCAGCTTGCCGGCGCGCTGTTGTTGCTGCAGGACCTCAATAACGGCAGAGACCACAGCAGAAGTACGGTTCGGGGTCGAAGTCCGCGAAGGGGTACGTGGCCGGGGCGAGCTGCTACTCGCGTTGCCGTCGTTCAGCGGCCAGTTGCCGCCAAATATGTCATCCTCGGGAGAGAAGACCGATCTCCGGCGAACGCCAGGGCGCTCCCGGACAACCGCGGTTTTGGACATTTCGATATCGAGGTCAGGGAAATCGGGGAAGTCGAAGGAATCGTCCGAATTATCAAGAACCGGGCCGTCAAACCCTTCATCAAGGAACCTATCGTCGACATCGGACCGGTCAAACTCTCTTGATGACTTAGACGGACTCGCTGGTTTCGGCTCTTCTTCGTCAGGCGATGCTAAGACAATGATGCTCTCCGCCTCCGAGAACTTAGCTGCTGCCGGCCCATTGAGGATGTCGAGCTCCTTCCCATGACGGCAGAGGCGCTTGAGGTCGTTGACCAACAAAGATAGTTCTCGAATTTGACCAGAGTGTGCTCTCACGCTGGGCTGAGTCGCCTGAATCGAGGCAGGGACTACCACAGAGAAACTCGTGGCAGAATCTTTTCCCGCTATAGTGGACGTAGCAAGATCGTCCCCTTCGAACTCAAAGTCGTCATCCCAATCCTCGCTGACCGTCTTGGTTCCAAGACCCCAGGTTCCAAACCTGGGCTGAGGTTTCGAGCTGTCTACAAGATCAGGAACAATGGGAACGCTCTGGCTCCGTACATGTGCAGCGCCGGGTGGTTTCCGGGTTGTGGGACGGCCTCCCCTTAAGTCTAATTCCTGCTTCCCGTGCACCGTCTTAGGGCGTGGCGTATCCGTATCATGCTTGTCGTGAACCGACGGCTCAGACCAGTCAAAGATGCTGCTCCGTGGCCTGCTGTCAATGCTTTCCCTCGGAGGAGCAAGGTTTTCACCCCCATTCGTGCTCTTCAGGGCTTGTCGCAAGGGGAAAGGAATACGTCTAGAATTGGCTGAGCCTGGCGGCGACAAGTGGTTGCTCAGAGTGTTTTCGTCGTCGCGTGCCCAGTCGTCATCATTTTCATCGTCAAAAGACAATCGACCCAAGTCGTGGGTGACCAGGGACAAGCTGTTGTTGCTGTTAGGGCCCATAGACTGGTATGAGACCCCATTAGCCATTGGAAGAGTCTCGTCTTCCTCGATGATCTTGGTCTCACCATCCCAGGAGGGTCCGAGCATTTCCTGAACTGACAACCTCTTGGTTCGGCAGTGGCATGCCGAGCTGGGAGGGGACTCATCAAACATCGACTCGATCGGGGTTTCGACTGACCTCATGCGGCTCGAGGAGGCACCAGTACGGAAGGAGTCATACATGCCGTCGCTCCTAAGGTCAGTGTCTTCGTCACCAAATGTACCACGGGAATCAAAGTCGGACCCTGCCAGAGTCAAGGATTGCTGGCCCGATGGACCACGACTGTGAGCAAGGCTAGAAGGGGTCTGGGGGCCCCTTGCGTAGTTGATGGGTGTGGGAATCCGTCTAGACCCATCCACCGAGATCGAGGTAGCCTCTCCAATCTTCGACAAGTCGATGCTAAAGGTGGAGAGACGGTTTAACGGCGGAAGAGGAGATGGAGAGTTCCTTCTGCGACTCAGCGGAAGCTCCAAAGACGTTGGCACACCCGTTTCAGGGCCTTGAAGGGCCGCTGTAGGCTCATGGGTGCTATCAGACTCCTGTCCGACGGGGTTCTGGATCGTAGATTGCAGCGCAGTTCCAGGATCCGACAAATACCGAGCATGGCCGTTCTTCGCACCGATCGTGCTTCTTCTCCGCCGCCGGATGCTGGGCCTCGACAAAAAATGCATGGATAAGGACCTCTTAGGCCGCTCATCGGGTGTTGGCTCGTCTGACACGAACAAGTCGGGGGTAGAAGTCCTCTGTTCTTCCTGCGCAGACTTTTCTTGCGCTGGGTCGCTCTCATACGTAAGAGGAGGAATGTCGTCTAGCTGATCAGGCTTGGTAAGATATGCACGCACGACTCGACCGAATGGAATCGATAACTTCTTGCGAGGGAACATCACATGGTGATAGTGGATAGCAGCCGAAGGCAAGCCAGACAAATCCCGATTAAGAGAGCTGGAGCGCCGGGCATGGAAGAAGGAGGCCCACTTCCCAGAAGCTCGCTTTGGTTCCGCATAGATCGGCGAAGTCGGCGAGAGCACTGACATGTCGAGGGAGAGTTTCGGATCTGGTGAAATTGGCTCGAGAACAGTAGCATTCTGCTGGGTTTGCTGTATCTGTTGCTGCATCAGCTGCAGTGTCGCAGCCCGTTGGTGGCTCGTAGCAGGCCGACGCAGAGTCAGAGCCTGCGAGCCCCTCCGCTGGCTACCAGAAGCAGGCCCATTGAGCCGGGAGCGCTTGATCAGTTTGTTCGGCGCCGCATGAACCGACTGGGGGTGACCAAGCATCGGCACGGCAGAGCTATGCGAGAAAGACATGGAGGACGAGTCGGGTGCCGTGCTCGACCTAGGACTCCCGTGTTGGGACAGTGGCCGAAGAGACAGGCGGCGCATCCACGACTCGCGAGACGAGCTTGAATCGCGAGCATTTTCCACAGTTGCTTTCGGTGTGGGGTCGCTTGATCGCAGAAAGAAGGGTCTCATCCACTCCGACTTAGGCGAAGAGAGCTGCGCGGCGGTGGCAGGCCGAGGGATATTCGCTGAACTAGTAGCTAGCGGGGAGAGGGGCCCGGGACCTATGTCGCTGAGTTGCAAGGGGGAATAAAGGGAGTCGTCAGCTAGAGGAGAGGACGGCTGACAGAGGGCAGCCGCGCTGGTGTTCGGACGGGGGGGGAGAGGGGACTGGGCACGGAAGCCATCATAGTCGGCAGGGAAGATCGAGTGAGCTGGGGTCTCGGCCTCGGGAGGTTGGCCGAAGACAAGGCCGACGGCGGCGGCGGCGACGGCAGTGCCGGCTCCGACGAGCTGGAAACGAGTTGGTCAGTTGTCCTCGGGCAATTTCCAGTGAGGGACTAGAATAGGAAGGGAAGTGACGATATGTCGGTTTTGATAGCTTAGGTCAAGCTCAACCACTATGTTTACTTTTTTTTTTCGACATCTGATGGTGCCCGACAAGGGCGGCACGGTAGATTGAAGGCAAGGGTTCGGCTAACACTTACACTCGGCACTGCCTGCATCCTGGCTGCAGGTCGTTATATCGACGGCAAGCGGCCGCTGGTAAAGAGAGAAACAGAAAGAGATTTTGGTATCGCAAGGGCCACGGTTTGCATCGTCAGAGCATTCGAAGAGAAGAGAATGCGCAAGATGAGAAACGAGCCGAGGGATGGTGGATTGTTGACAGTGCAGGCGCGTTTCTCGGGTTGGGTCGAAGCTCGAAGCTAAAACAGATAGCTCAAACCGGTCGCAAGGGCGCTTCTGGGTGCCTAGAAAGAGGCAGTTTTCCGGGCTGCGCGCCAGCTGAACTATGCTGCGATTTGTTGCTGCTGTTGTTAATGGAGGGGCAGGCCGCGGTCAGCGCGACCACAGCAGGACACGATGACGATACACGGTCAACGCGGGGTGTAATTTGTGCTTGATGGGCAGCAGGTTGTGTGGGCGGTGTGTGTGTGGTGTGGTTGAGGAGGGGAGCTCGGCGAAAGGCAGGCCACTGGACGCGACCTGCTTGGAGTCCTCGTCCTGGACTTAGTCTGGCTTTGGCAGCTGGTGCAAGGCAAAGACCAAAAGTTGCGATTGCCCTCGATGGAATGGGGTTGAGGCTGGCAATTGGCCGCAATAGGATTGCTGATCGAGACGCCTTCGACTTGGGACGAAGGGACACGGAGGGCGAGCGTGAGGAAGCCGTCTGCAAGAAAGAAACCAAGATGAAATAAAAAAAGCTTCCAATCCCAGCTACTCTGCACGTTTCCCAGGCCCAGATCGACCGCGAAATGCGACACGATAAGCGCAGGTCCACGATCTCAGCGGGTCATTGCCGCAGCAGCAGGGCAGCAGCAAGAAACACACAGCAGCTCCCGCTCACAACGCAGCGTAGCGGCAGCAGCAGCAGCAGTGACAGGAGAAACGCCCCGCTCAGCAGCACGTGGGGGCACGAGGACTGCAAAAAGAGAAAAGCGGATCAACAATGAGTGGATGGAATAGAAATGAAGAGAGATAAAAGACGAAGCGCGCAACAACGGTCGCAAGTGCAACCACTGCAGCAGCCGCCGTGCTCTTTCACTGGCAAACGTGGGACTCGCACGCTCAGTCAGAAGAAAAAAGGGGGAAATGGGGGGGGGGGGGGAAAGAGCGCTGAATTGGCGGTTTGCGGCTTACAACAAGACCCGGGCTGAGCCTGGGATGTCGTCGGAGACTCAGCGCGGCACCAGGCGGCACCAGGGCTCCAGTGCGGCATCTCTGTGCCCCAAAGTGCAGACCGGGGCTCGTTGCTGCGGTGGGGAGCTGGGACATGGGGCCTCTTATGGGCAGTGGGCACTCTGGGTCCCTGCCAGGGCTCAGCGTGGGGCCTGCCAGACAGCGTCACAGCCCAAACTCCCAGATTCCGCCCAGAGGTTGTTGTTGTGGGCACCCGCCGGGCCTGTCTGCCAGGGGCACGCACCACGGGTGCGGCATGGACGCAGCATGGGTCCCCGTCTGGGGCCCTTGGGACCTGGTCGCTGTCGAGCGCGCGGATTGGGCCATCGACGGCCTCGCTCGATCGGAGCCTGGCTACGACAAGCAACAACACGGCACGGGAAGCTCTCAGCGAGACATGCTTGACGCTAGTGCGCACGGAGGATTGGCTCCCCGGCTGCTGTGTATGTAAATTCCAGCTAGGCACTTTCATGAATTTCTCGCGGCTTTCACAGGGGGTATTTCACACCCAGGTGTCGTCGTCACGTCAGAGACAACGAACAACGACATCCTTCCCTGACTACGAGTGTTGCTTTGTGTACCCGTGCGGTTGCTTGGGCTGCACGCCGCTGTCCTCCCACTCCCGACAGTACAGTATGCTTCCTTTTTCCTCGGTCCTGTCGACGCCGCCGTTTTCCAGAACGCCAGCGTTGGGCCCCGTTGGCCTCGTGCAGGCGCCGTTGATGCGGCCAGTGGCCCCG
Organism: Thermochaetoides thermophila DSM 1495; assembly: GCF_000221225.1. Taxonomy (NCBI): domain Eukaryota; kingdom Fungi; phylum Ascomycota; class Sordariomycetes; order Sordariales; family Chaetomiaceae; genus Thermochaetoides; species Thermochaetoides thermophila. The sequence continues at coordinate 249,384 of NW_006383034.1, forward strand.
ATGCAATCCCTGGCGCTTGTGCATCACCAGGGGTGTCATGGCTCGTACGTAGCTTTGCTCACCGCACCAAATGAGTGTGTCTCTCTTGTCCCAAACAAGCTCAGCTTGGAAATCCGGATTCCAGTAAAGACGGTCGCAGCATATCCAGTCGTCAAGCAGCTCCGATCCGTCCTGCAACACCGCCGCTCCTTTGGCGGTACCAACCTCTCATGAGGCTCTTGTGCCAGGTCAAAACGGACGATCCTTGATGCCACAACCGCGAAAAGCGGGTTCCCGTCCATGTCTCGTCTGATCATCGGGACCTCGTACCAGCAAACGCCCAATTCGTCCGTGTTCTGTTGGGGAGTTCGGACGAGCGAGGTCGCCGCCGACTCGCCGCCTTTGCCCTCGGCCCGGTGGGGCCTCCTCGCCCAGGTGTTTGCCAACTAAGTACGTAGGTCCGGAATGCAAATTTGCTCATCATAGCCATAGAGCGGCATACCTAGCTTTCTCACAAAAGTGTCGGCCGAAAGATGGAGTTTTTCCATCTCGTGGAGACCCCGAATACCCACATTGTCAGGAAGAGCAAGAACATAACACAAAGCAAGATGCAGAAGAGAACAGAATCAAGACGATGGCATTCCGATTCCTGAAATTCTGACGTACTGACGGCGGGGATTACTTGGATCGAAGCGCTTGGCCCAGCGGCAATTCCAAAAGATCTGCTCCACTCGATCCTCCAGCAAAAAAAAAAAAAAAAAAAAAAAAAAAACCGAACGCCATCGTCTCCAATCGATTGCCTGTAAGCCCTTCAGCCCTAACAGCACGTATGTTACGCGAACTGCACAACAATGCCCAGCTCTGCTACACCAGAACTGCAATTTCCAATCAGCAAGCCACGTTCTCCTTCAAACAATATTTGCTAAATAACATATTGTGCGCATCTGCGATGGCATCGTCGTTTCATTGTTGCTATTGGTTTCTGCTGTTCAAGAATATCTCGGCCCTGCCGTCGCCTCTTCGTACGGTAAGTACGGCGTAACGCTCTGTTCGATTAGCGCCGTACGATATCCTCCATACAGATCGATAATAAAGGTACCATCGGGACGACCTTGCCCATCGACGTAACGCCACAACAGCATGCCATTCTGTCCTGACAACAGGCTTTCCCAAGCTATATCTGGAGCACCACAGCTATAACACCGACTTCTAAGATTCAACATCACCTGTGGTGGATGAAAAATTCCGCCGCCCCGGCCTGGCTAAGTATCTGTGCGCTTCCCCTCCTCCTCCCCCTCCTTCCCGGATTCTCCTCCTTAGAATTAAGCCGTAGCAGAAACCCAGGAACTGGGCTCTCTTGCATCATCAACGACTAGCTGAGCTGTGGTTTGGGACGGCTTACCCACCTGCCCTGTTGGTGGATTTCGCCGATGAAAATACCCCGCGTTTGCTCAGATGTCACAAGTATACGAAGTACAAAGACAGCCAGGGCTTTCCAAGAACAAATAGGATAGAGTTTGCATATGGGATTTTACATCTTCCCTATTTCCCAAAATCGAAATGTCTTGCGCAAGACATCAGGACCGGTCACAAGTCATCCTTCATGTTTGCCTACATGCGATCGGGCACAGGCAGAGAGATCTTCGAGTCTTTGTTGGTAGGCTGATATTCAATGGCCCTCGCTGACATCACAGGTCTGTGAAGCGTAATCCTATCCTTAATCAGAATACCAGCGGAAGTTTTCGGGTGGCCACAAGCGGGAAACTCGGTGGCCGGACGAAGACGAAATATTACATCCTTATTGCACATGTTGTAGAGATTCCAGAAGAGAGGGTTTCTTCTTTATTCTCTGCTCGATGTTGTCTGCCTCTCTGTTTGTGTGTTGCCTGAGCTAGCAGCAGAATCTTCCTATCGCTCGACGTCCACAGTTTGATGTCTTCCCGATATATCCTTGTCTGCCTGGCCTTCCAAGAGCAGTCAACATCCATTGCTATGTGACTGACAACATCGGGCCACATCCAGTGTGCCCGCAGTGCAGCTGCTCATTATTAAAACAAGGTTGCGCAGCAGCTCTTGCTCGTCTCCCCACATCATGCCGCGTGCCGCCTAGAGTATGTGGTGCCAATGAAGCTTCCAATTAATATCCCAAAACCACTCAGCGTAGCAGACTGTCGGCTAACAATGGAAGGCCTTCCTCTTCCGTCTTTTTAAGCTAGGCTTCTAGGGGCTACTTAACCAGCTGTATGGGCGCTCGGTGAGGCTCCGGTTGGCAAGATCATCTTATAAGCGTATATTATGCACAAAAACTAGTGCTTACATGTATATAGGCCCGAGAAATCTGTAAGATCCAACGGGGGGCTGCAGTTTTCACATCATCCCCTGAGTGAAATAATTTCCAGGGGCGCTTACATCACATCTCCGACGCCATGTATCTTCGGGTCATAAGCTGCCTAGATTGAACGTTATTTCTTTTTCGAAAAAGCTGCTATTGCGCCGTCGCAAGCCAACCTTTTTTTTTCAGGGGACTTTCTGTATTCCCATCGATTCCTGACGGCGGCTTTTCAACATGTTGCTATTCCTTTAGCCCTTCACAAATCGGTCTGGAAAGACCAGCCACCACCATCTCATCAATATTTGTGAGACCCAGAGGCAGTTTGCCGTGCCGTCCATCATGGGAGACAATGATACGCACATCTACATTTTATCCGTATCAATGGCGCAGAAAGCCGACAAGATGGACCAGTCCTCAGACGTAGCCTTGTCTCGGAGCCTTTAGAAACAACGATTGTGAGATGATGTTTGGCTGTTTTGTTTTCGCCGTTCCCGCTTCTGAACTGTTACGTTCCGGATCAACGCTTGTGGCTTGCGCCTTCGTTTATTCGGAGTAACCACTGTAGAGGCAGAAAAAATGTGCAAGCAATCTGAATGCTGATTCATCTTTTTTTTTGACTGGTAACTTGAACCAAAAAAATCTCTGGCCATATGTGACACTTTGGCTATGCTTGTATGCAATATGAGTGTTGACATTGTGATGGTTTATATCCGTGGCATAATATGCCTGGCTCTTCGGTGGATGTTTGATCTGGAGGGCAAACCACAGACAATCTTAGGTGAAGGACAAATATCGCCCTCGGCGATGACGGGCTTCTGCATGAGAACCCTCGGGGGCCGGGGGGGGGCTCTGGAGCTTGAAATGTTTGAGATTAGCCCAGGTCATTATCGCCCTTTCTATCTGTGTGACAGACCCTACGGCTATTGCTCAACTGGATTCTTAATTTATCACAACTGGTTGGGTCAGAGATCTCGAACAAGACATTGCCTGGCGACGGTCTCGCCATATATTCGCTACTGCAAGAAGAGCACATTGCCGCATTGGACCGTCATGTGTTTCTAGAATCCGTGCGCCTGCAGCAGCTAGGGCCAGGTCAAGTGTCATTCTTGGGAGGATCTCGGCCGGTGAAACTTGAAACAGGGAGCGGATTCAAACACAGTTCCCCGCTACGCATCCAGAAATTTTTGTCTGATGGAAAGTTCGAGCCTTCAAAAGTAGACCAGGAAATTTGTAACTCAACCGGACTCATGTCTACTCGTTCTAGTCATCATAGGGGATGGTGCATCGGTTGCCAGGGCCAGTCATAAAGGATTTTGCACATAAGCTGAGTAGGTCGCACCTCCTTCATAACCGGTGACGTAGTTTAAACTGGAAGGTCAACATCCCACAGTATCTGCTAATCGCACCATTCCGATCTTGTTTCGTGAGTCGGGCCGGATGGAAGATGTTGGCGCGGATGTCTCGCTGTTGAAATCAAAGTACATAATTCTTACTATAAAACAGATTCTTATTTGCTTCTGTGGCCAATGTCTGGGTCATGAAACTGGAAATTTGCCGTCAGTCTTCGACGTTTCAAAGCCTCAAACTTAACCATTTGGTTTTGTAAGACAGAACGGCAATGCTCCGCTACAACATCATTGAAGAAACACAGTTCACTTGCTGGATGAAACGACCATAGAGCGTTCTGTCGTGTTAGGGCTTCGTTGTCAACCTTCAAGCACAAATCCTTGGCCAAACCAACTTGAGAAGTAGAGGGTAGGAAGGCGTCGTTCTATAGCTTCCATTGCAGCTGGATGCTCGGCTCAAGATCCAAAAAGATCGGGCAACTAAGCAAATGCTGGTTTGCTGTTACCTGTGATGATAACTGGGACGTTTAATTTCCACTAGGGCGCCAATGGTCAGCCTTATAGATGCGGCGCGGATTCCAGTTTTGATCTTAGGGGTGCGTCCTGCCAGCTGGAATCTGAACTAAGTTGTCTGATTGGCGATCGTCGGAGGTTGACTGCATGCCCAGACAATGACAATGATAACTGGAACTGGTCTGGCCTCGCGAAACGATCATGATGTCCAGGAAGACCAAAGCTCCTTGGACGTTGATTTGCGGAGAAAGTTCATGGAGAGTCTGAGGGACCGAGACTCTGACCCAGGCGCAGCGCGGGGTCTGGGGAAGTTTGGGGGATTGGTGGAGTCGTGCTGTGCCCTGCCAGCTAGGACAGTTGCTGCCAGCTGGTTGCCCCACTGTTTCCAAAGCTGTGGACCCACCCCACCTTAGCAGCATACGTTGAACGCGGAATCGGCACCAAAAAAGTTAGGGCCATCACGGCGGCAAGGGCCTTGATCAAGACGAAAGGGTGGTAAAGACAATAACGATATTTCGATCAGGCCGGTGCATGATATACGAGTTCGACTGATTTGACCATATATGTATTGAGCTCCCATTTCGTCCTGGAAAGTCAACTTCACAACCAAACGACAAGCCAACCAAGCCCCGCCATCATGGAGGCTGAGATTCGAGCCCTCATTCCAAATATCGACCCCGTGATATCGGAGTACTCTGCAGGTTATTTAACTCATGCATCCACTTCCTTGGCCGGAGACGAGGAGGCCAACGGACCATCTCCTCTAGACGAAGCTGCTACTGCCATCACTGAGCTGCTGGTCTCCGCCTCGGGCAATGCTGGTGCCGCCACTCATGATAAGATTCGGGCTTTGGTCGAGAAGTGGGTTGAGAAGTATGCGGCTGCTAGTGATAACCAGGAACGCAAGCGCCCTACTGTCAAGCGGCTGGACCAGGCCATCCAAGTCAGCGCTCAAAGGAGCATCTCATCTACCCTGGCTGTCACGACTGGCAATGTCGACTTGGAGTCGGCTAGCACCCGAAAGGTTGAATCTAAGGTCGACAGAAAGAAGTTGGAGAAAGCTGAGCGCAAAATTGCCGCAAAGCAGAGCAAGAAGGCCTTCAAGACGGTCGAATATGAGGCTTCTCGTCTGTTGAACCAGCCCGACTCGAAGCAGACATACGAAGAGTTCTACATGGCCGTCAATCCTCTGCAGATGGGTCCTGGCTCTGGCGGCAAGTCCAAGGATATCAAGATCGATAGGTTCGATGTGTCAATCGGAGGAAAGAGAATACTCACAGACACTTCTTTGACTCTTTCTTATGGGCACCGTTATGGCCTTGTTGGCCACAACGGTGTCGGCAAGTCTACTTTCTTGCGGGCGTTGTCCAGGAGGGAAATCCCCATTCCCACTCATATTTCTATTCTCTACGTTGAACAAGAGGTGGGTGGTAATATACCAATTAGTGATTTTGACCTCTCTTACTAACAAAATCCAATATTAGATTATGGGTGACGACACTCCTGCGCTACAAGCGGTCCTAGATGCCGATGTCTGGCGCAAGGTGCTTCTCAGGGAGCAAGGCGTAAGTGATTTATTAACACACGACTCTGATGGTTACAGATTCTGACTAGAGTATCTAGGAAATTACTCAAAAACTGGCAGACATTGAAGCTCAGCGGACTTCTATGGCTGATACTTCATCTGATGCCGCCAAGCTGGACAAGGAGCGCGAGGCTCTGGATCAACGCCTCGGCGACATTCAAGCGAAGCTCGCCGAAATGGAGTCAGACAAGGCTGAATCCAGAGCTGCCAGTATCCTGGCAGGTCTTGGTTTCTCGCCCGAAGCACAGCAGTATCCCACCAAGAATTTCTCTGGTGGTTGGAGAATGCGTCTTGCGCTTGCGCGTGCGCTCTTCTGTGAGCCTGATCTACTGCTTCTGGACGAGCCGTCCAACATGTTGGACGTCCCCTCCATCACCTTCCTTTCCACCTATCTTCAAAGTTATCCCAGCACCGTCCTGGTCGTATCCCACGACAGGGCTTTCCTTAACGAAGTGGCTACTGATATCATCCACCAACATTCTGAGCGCCTCGACTACTACCGTGGCGCCAATTTCGATTCCTTCTATGCGACGAGGGAAGAAAGAAAAAGGGCAGCGAAAAGGGAATACGAGAACCAGATGGCGCAGCGTGCTCACCTTCAGGCTTTCATCGACAAGTTCCGCTACAATGCGGCCAAGTCGCAGGAAGCTCAGTCGCGTATCAAGAAGCTCGAGCGCATGCCGGTGCTCGAGCCGCCAGAGCAGGAGTATAGCGTCAAGTTCAAGTTCCCAGAGGTCGAAAAGCTGTCAAGCCCCATCGTTCAGATGTCGGACGTTACCTTTGGCTACACCAAGGATAAGATTCTGCTCAGGAATGTCGATCTGGATGTCCAACTGGATTCGCGTATCGGAATTGTCGGTCCCAATGGTGCCGGCAAGACAACAGTGCTCAAGCTCCTCATCGGCCAACTGCAGCCAACAAGCGGTATCATCAGCCAGAACCCTCGGCTGCGGATTGGTTACTTCGCACAGCATCACGTCGACTCGCTCGACCTCAGCATGAGCGCCGTCAGCTTCATGGCCAAGCACTACCCGGGCAAGACGGATGAGGAGTACCGCCGACAGCTGGGTGCGTTCGGCATCACTGGCACAACAGGCCTGCAAAAGATGGCTCTGCTCTCAGGTGGTCAGAAGTCGCGTGTAGCTTTCGCCTGCCTGGCTCTACAGAACCCACACATTCTCGTCATGGACGAGCCCTCCAACCACCTCGATATCGAGGCTATGGACGCGCTTGCTGAGGCGCTCAAGGAGTTCCAGGGTGGTGTGCTCATCGTGTCTCACGACGTAACCCTTCTTCAGACAGTGTGTACTTCACTGTGGGTTTGTGAGAACGGCACGGTCGAGAAGTTCCCCGGAGATGTGCAGGCGTACAAGAAGAGGATTCAGGCTCAGGCCGATGCTGTTGGTGTTGTCAAGAAGCATTAAGTTGCAGTCTATGTACCTGGAAGGAGAATGGTGGTTGGGGAAAAAAAATATAAGGAGTTCAACTGCTGCCATCCTTCATATGATGACCATACTGTGTGATGATAATTGGCCTCAAGGTGTCATTCTTTTGCGGAAGCCCAAACATGTCGTCGGTCACGGCAGCCCTCCTACGTGGGATGCGGAGAAGAGTTATATCAGTGCCCACAGATTATGCGGTGATCGGCTTCACGAAAGGCGACTTGGTTAGTAAGCTGACATAGGTAGCTGCCGGTCGAGATAGATCAATCAGTGCCTGAAAGCCCAGTAGGAGAGTCCTCGGTTGAGGCTAACAATACGATGAGATTGTTGATCGAAAATGAATCTGCGCTCACATCTCGCAACACTTCAAAGCAAGTTTACGTTCTGGAGTCTCAAAGAGCCATCACGAGGTTGAAGGCAGCTTGACCCCGAAGTCGAGGTGAAATAATTCACCCCGCTGACAACCCGTTTAATGCACAAACAGGGGGTTAGCGTGACTCGTTATCCACCCCGCTCGACCAAAGAGGGAAATAGTGTAAACAACCGAGGGTGCAGGGACCACCACGCAGCCCGAACAACGTGAATGGACCTGAATGGACCTGAATGGACCTGCCCAGCCATGGACGCGTTTTCCATTGGGTGTGCCTGATCCCCACACTGGCAACAGCAAGCGGTGAGAACGCTGGCCGGGTCGCCTCTTCATTTCTCTCCCCAAAAAACAACATATCTATCTCCCTCTTCCCCTACCAATTCTCCACCCGACCGCTTTTCCACCACCAGCTCAGCAACCCTTCCGTCTTTCGACTTTCGACCTTCGCATCTTCCCTGAGCAGTTTGCATCGCCTTTACAATCCAGTTCTTCGCACAACTATCCAAAATGCGTGAGATCGTAAGTCGACAACTCCCGCCCAACGACCTGTCGCAGCAAATTTGACGCGTCGGAGGCGTTTGGGAAAAATCCGAATGCCTGATCCTACCCCACACCCGTGGTTTGGGACAACCTCGTCCCGCCTTTCAGCCCGACCGACGCTGGCGACAGCGAGGCTCGCAATGATGAGATGAATACGATGCTGACCAGAATTCTCTGTACAGGTTCACCTCCAGACCGGCCAATGCGTAAGTTGAACAGATGGACATCGCCGCCGGGCAACATTGTGGTGGTGGTGGTTCGATGGACTGACGATAAGCCTTCAGGGTAACCAAATCGGTGCCGCTTTCTGGTAGGTTCTCTCCATCAGCAGAGACTCCCTCTGTAAAGACTTTGACGCTAACTCCTCGTACAGGCAGACTATCTCCGGCGAGCACGGCCTCGACGCCAATGGCGTGTATGTGTTGCCCCTCGACGATCGTATTACCGCGGTCCGCTTGCTCACCGCCATAACAGGTACAACGGCACCTCTGAGCTCCAACTGGAGCGCATGAACGTCTACTTCAACGAGGTGAGTTGGGCCGCGAATATGGGCGATGGAACGCTCAAGCAGCAGAACTTCTAACTTCTATAACAGGCCTCCGGCAACAAGTATGTGCCTCGTGCCGTCCTGGTCGATCTGGAGCCCGGCACTATGGACGCTGTCCGTGCCGGCCCCTTCGGCCAGCTTTTCCGCCCCGACAACTTCGTCTTTGGCCAGTCCGGTGCCGGCAACAACTGGGCCAAGGGTCACTACACTGAGGGTGCTGAGCTCGTCGACCAAGTCCTGGATGTCGTCCGCCGCGAGGCTGAAGGCTGCGACTGCCTCCAGGGCTTCCAGATCACCCACTCGCTTGGTGGTGGTACGGGTGCCGGTATGGGTACCCTCCTGATCTCCAAGATCCGTGAGGAGTTCCCCGACCGCATGATGGCCACCTTCTCGGTTGTTCCCTCTCCTAAGGTCTCGGATACCGTCGTCGAGCCCTACAACGCCACCCTCTCGGTCCACCAGCTGGTCGAGAACTCAGATGAGACCTTCTGCATTGATAACGAGGCCCTCTACGACATTTGCATGCGTACCCTCAAGCTGTCCAACCCCTCGTATGGCGACCTGAACTACCTCGTCTCCGCCGTCATGTCCGGCGTCACCGTCTCCCTCCGTTTCCCTGGCCAGCTCAACTCCGACCTCCGCAAGCTGGCTGTCAACATGGTTCCTTTCCCTCGTCTCCACTTCTTCATGGTCGGCTTCGCTCCGCTCACCGCCCGCGGCGCCCACTCCTTCCGCGCTGTCACCGTCCCGGAGTTAACCCAGCAGATGTTCGACCCCAAGAACATGATGGCCGCCTCCGACTTCCGCAACGGTCGCTACCTGACCTGCTCTGCCATCTTGTGAGTTCCATCCCCTGTTCATTCTCATGGAAGGGCACAATGAATGCTAACAATGTTGACAGCCGTGGCAAGGTCTCTATGAAGGAGGTCGAGGACCAGATGCGCAACGTTCAGAACAAGAACTCGAGCTACTTCGTCGAGTGGATCCCGAACAACGTCCAGACCGCCCTCTGCTCGATCCCGCCTCGCGGCCTCAAGATGTCGTCGACCTTCGTTGGCAACTCGACCGCCATCCAGGAGCTGTTCAAGCGTATCGGCGAGCAGTTTACTGCCATGTTCCGTCGCAAGGCCTTCTTGCACTGGTACACTGGCGAGGGCATGGACGAGATGGAGTTCACCGAGGCCGAGTCCAACATGAACGATCTCGTCTCCGAGTACCAGCAGTACCAGGATGCTGGTGTCGACGAGGAGGAGGAGGAGTACGAGGAGGAGGCTCCTGCCGAGCACGAGGAGTAATCACCTCTCCTCTGCTCCAGGCCCTCGCTTGTGTGGGCTGCTGGCTAGTTTTCACCCTCGGCAGTTTCTCTTGGATTTTTCTGGGAGGGCTGGATGGGCTGCCGGGTCTACAGTGAGCTAGACACATTTGCTTCTCTCTTTGGGTGTGGATAATACATGATAGCAGGCCTGTTCCGCTATGTCCTCTACCTTCTGCGCAGCTGTATCATTCAGATACAGCCGTTGATGAGTTGAGTAGTTGAAGTACCTTATCCATAATTAATTGATGCCACACCTATGACTGCAATACTCGGATCTGTCCGTGCCATCGAAGTCTTGAGCCTTTGTGATATTGTTGTCTGGTCCTTTCATCCAGCCTCCGTTCGGATATCAAGTTAAGTCTTCAGGCGGGAGATCCCTGTGTTGTACTTGGTGTCTCCGTTTCTCGGTCTACAGCCATACTTTTCGAGTCAACCTCTAGCCATAGCAAGGTTATGAGTCAAGAATGCGTACTAGCCAAAAGCAAGATGTTTGCGTCTACACTACGCTGTGAACTCTCACTCTGGATAACGATGTTATAGCCACTACGTTGAGGTTCTCAGCACCATGATTCCAGTTCGATGAGAATCACCAGATATGTTGAGCCGAAGTAAACAGATCTCTTTTCACTAATATCTTAGCAGAAACTGCTAAACAAGCTAACCAGCGACTTGGTTCAATCGTGAAGAGCTAAGGGACGGAGCTGATTCATATTGTAGGGTGAAATTATACCCAACGATGATGGCGCGTTAAGCTTTGGAACCGGTAAATGTTGAATTGTACAATAATTTGCTTTATTCCGGACGGACACACACATTCCATGCTAGTTGGTCCTTGAACTGTCTCTCAATGGCGAATTCAAAACACCCAGGTGCTTTCTCAGATGGCGGAATGTCTCCTGCGTCCGTGACCATCTCCAGTCACGGTCAGCACTGTACCAGACGACAGGCTGTGTGGTCCAAGGCAGTCTGCTTGTTTCCTGATACTTTGCTTGAGGTGAACAGTTGACTTAGTACGTATTATAATCTCTTGAAAGTCATCTCCAGCCTTCTCATTAAATTGAATGGTCTTGAATCTTCTAGTTTAGCAACATGTGCTGTCTCACCGAGATCTTGAATGTTTGTAAAAACTTTGTGGTTACCTGGGTTACGAAGCAAACCCCTTTTACTGTCGAATATCATTTTTTGTGGGAGAAATGGGGTCAAATTCTACACCAACCCTCTGCCATGTGTGCCATATGCAGCCATTGAAGGTCTCTTAACTACTCGGTGCGATTTGCACCTACCAGATCGATCTTATGCATTTATCTCCAGTCCCTATCCACCAAGAAGGGGTCCGGAATCGTTTCTCACTTTCTGTGATTAACTTGGGAGAGTACCTAGACAACCAATTCTCTCTATTACTTTGACAAACGAAAATGAGGTCAAAGAGACTCTCATTATGAGGTTTTGGTCTGGGCATACTAAAGTGTTGATACTTCTTTTTATTGGCATCCGTATTCTGCTGATCTGCTTACCAAGCTATCGAGCTTTCTCCTTGCCACCAAATGTCATATCGAGCAATATCGATTGGTGACCCGTTAGGTGGAAGTTGGGGACAACCAATAAGGAATCAGACTTGATCATGGAAGTCTGGGATTCGGTGAGGGATGGGATCTTGGTTACTACAGGAGCAACTCATGGCAACCCGAACATTTCCAAGTTTGAGGAAGTATCTGATTGCTGGACTGAACGCGATTTTTTTGTCCATCTGCATCCTGTCGGGGGCTTTCAAAAGAAGCCATGTAGATGCAAGCTGTATAGCTTGATTCTGGTCGGAACCCGCCTCGAGCTTTCCCGCGATTAGAACACGTATTATTCGGACTCTTCCGGCGTTCAGGGGGCACACTTATGGGGTCTACCGCCCTAGCCACCCTATACTCCTACTCTACCACTCGATATGGCAGGTGTCAAAGACTGCCCCATAGGGCCATGGGGGCCATGACTTTTCCAAACCTTGATTTCCTGGCCGCCGAGATCTCCCGCAGGGACGACTCGACCTACCTTGGCTGTGCATCATACGTTCATGTGTTCACACCCAGCACTGCGCGGGCGCTGGCAACCAATCCAATCCGTCAGCTGAGTATCCGAGCAAGCCGATATTGGCAAGGCTGGCGGTGCGAGCCCGCGCCATGCCGAATGACACTTGCCAAAGCGCCCGGCTGTAGCGATGGGAGCATAGGTCCGTTCCGGCGAACGCCTATCGAACCAACCCGGCTTTAGGTTCGAGTCGCATCTGGAAGAAAACCGACCGACAATCAGCCCAGGAAGTCTGAGTCTTATGTTCTTACAACTGTTTGCCAGAAAAATGTTACCAACTTAAGGAAGACTCCGTATCAGCCGCCGCCTTGCCAGAAGTCAGGCAACCCTTCATGATCGGAAAGTTTAGGTAGGGCTGAAGCAAGAGTGGACGGACTACCTGTCGGCAGAAAAATCACAGAAACCCAAAATGTAACCATATGTGCCTATCCTAACAACAAACTCGTCTGCTCTGGCCCCCACCTCACGGGGTGGCGCTCTGCTGGAGACCGCACTTACGGGCTAAGAGGCCGCTCTTCATGCCTTGTTCGTCATCTGTGTCATTCGACGCGGAAACTATCGCGATGATACTCTATTTGGAGGAAGACTAGAGTCCTTCGCTCCCTAACTTCCTGACTTCAACCCACTTCCACCGCATCTCGATCGTTATGTCACAAGTTCCTTAAAGGTTGGAAGGTCTTTGGGATCCTTCTAATGGGCTGGATCACTGATCTGGGGACAATATTAGGCGCTGTTTGGTTACGGGGATTTGACGCGAAGAACTACCTAGACTAAAATATCAGCAACTCCATGCCCACCCAGGGCAGATCCTGGACCGTTGGGGGTAGATCAATCCATAACCCGCCTTTCAACTCGCCAACCAGCGACCTTACGCTCGACTGCGTCATCTGCACCAAGCGGCGACATTCCGCGGCATTGTGGAGCCCCGAAACCTAAGCCTCAGGGATACGGAGCGCTAAGGATGTAAGTGCGTAGATGCTAGAAAGAAACCCACAGCAGACCGAACAAGAGGCGCCGACGGCCCCATTTCCCGCCTTCCACCAAACGATCAAAGCGGAGTACGTGTTTCGTCGAGTAAACTGCAGCGGCGACGCAATACGATGGAGTAAATGGATCTCTTCGCAGTCGCTTTAAGACGCTCACGGCTCTGCTTCGCCGCTTTCAGGCAGGCAAATATCCATCCATCCATCCATCCATCCATCCATCGCATCGCCAAGTTATTGAAGGCGTTCAGTTCTATATACTTGGGCACTTCGCAGGACAAAGTTAGGCTAAGAACCAGCTCACCGAGAGCCTGTTGCCCTTCACACACCATCTCCTTCTTCCTGGGCACCTTGACAGGCTCCATATAAAGGGACGTGAAAATTATTGTTCGGCACAGCTGCTTTTTTTCCCAGCTACCTGGGTTATTCCAATAATCGACATCCTTGATGCTTCTAGGTAGCAGATGGATACGCGCCCAAGCAAAGTAGTGGGATTTATGGAAGCGTAAACACATGTGGGGTCTCAACGTTCGAGGATCACCGGGAACCAGGAGTGCCCATGCGAACAATAAGGGCTTATGGATGGAGTCTCCGACCGTTTACCCATGATCCACGAGATGCAACCAACTCCCTGCTCTTCCACATCCTCGATCTTGCCCTCGGGCATGCCCCCTCTTGACAGTGTAAATGCCCCAAGAATTGATCAAATCCCAGCCTGCCAAACACTGGGAACTGTTTTGGGGGCCCGAAACACCCAGTCCTTTGCCCAGCGAACGGTGCCGCTCCGAGTATACGTTTTAGGGGCAGACAAGGAAGCCTGATAATGTCAAAGCCTAAGAGATACGGGAGGAAACAGGGGATGAAAGAGGCGCTGCGTATGTTGGAACGCTCGATGCTCCGCCGGAGGAAACAAAGCGCAAGCCAACGGCATCCCCACAACAACAGCCTCGATCCTAGGGCGGCGTAGCAGATGCAACGGCCACAGGAAAAGCGAACTCAAAACGAAGGGGCATAACGTAGCAACAAGAGAACTCGCACGCCTCTTGGATCCGGAGCATTGTTCGGTCAATACAATGCTATCGTTACACAAAAATAACCACTAAAAGAGTGAGAACACAGCGTTTTGAGGGGAACGCTTTCGCTAAGCACCCCGGTTATGTGAGGACCTTGTGTCTCCTAGCAGGCGCAAGCCCCGGCGGTTGATGTGCTTTCCTCGAGAAACCAGTGGCTCGTCGGGGGAAGCTATTCGAGCCGGAACACCCGAGCACTCTAGTTTAGCGGACCAACATGTGTTTTGTGTTGACGGAGCCCGCGCGATAGAGTTCCTATTAGAACAAAGCAAAAACAGAGTGATGTGTCAGACCTTAATCTTGCTCAAGCAGGTGGGTGTTGGCCTGTTGGTGTGCTCACTAACATGCGCCAAGACGGCAGGTGAGATGCAACGGCTGTAAGGGGAAAATAGGGGTTCATCATGGGGGAGGGGAAGTTTGGCGAATAATGCAAAGGTGAAGAAGAATTCGATACCGCACTTCAGACTTTTTTTATAAAGCATTGAAAAAGGGTCGTCAAGACGTCGTTTCGATTTCCGAGGTCTGCGTGAATAACCTATGTCTAAATCTTCAAACATCGTCTAGACCGGCTCATTTGGTCCTCCCGTCAGTCGTCGACCATGTCAACCACAAGAAGCCAAAAAAAACTGCAGTATATCCAAGCAAGAATGATAAATGCGGTTTCCGATTACGCCACAGAATCCCAAGGAAAAAGCATGTTGCCACCCGCCGTGTATCTCAAATTTCAAAACCAAACATCGTGCTAGATTCCCAGCCAGTGTATTCCTCATACCAACGACATGCAAGAAAAACTCCCAAGTACCTAGATGTGTAGTGTGGTCATGCCTAGGGAAATATGTATCGTGAACGTATTTAGATGCCTGCCGGCGGCATTATCATGAAGACAGTCGAACAGAAACAGTGCCTGTGAGGCGGGAATCTTCGTTTTTCTTTATTGGGCGCATGAAACTGCCGCCTCACAGCTGTTGCTGGACCATGCCGGGCGAGCCCGGCATTGACAGAGGAGTTGTCGGGTAGTCGTAGCTTCCGGACTCCGAGCAGGCCGTTGAGTGGTCATAGGAATGCGAGAGAGGTGGGGTCTGTAACAATTCGAAGCAGGTCAGCAAGAGAAGTTCTCTCCCAGGAAGCTTGGTCGAAAGGAGGTAGAGGTGCTTACATGAGGCATCTGTTCATATGGCGAGGGATGACCGGCAGGACCCATATCAACACCAGGGATGTAACTGGTGTAGCCCATGTAGGGGTAGCTCTCCTCGGCTGCCGTGGTAGCCGGATAGCTCGGATCCCGTTTGACAGCCTCGGTGTAGTGCGTCATTGGCGGCAGCACCATTGGGACCGGCGGCGGTGACAGGTAATCAGGATACGGCTCGGCTGGCTGGATGTGCCGGTATGCGGGGATGGCGCCATAGGAGGCAGACATCATCATGTCCTCAGGGGGCGGCGGGTAAGTGGAATAAGTGAACATTGGTGGGCTGTGCGACCTGTCCCGTTGGTCGTAGGAAGTCGGCTGGAAGAGATATTCCTCCTCAGGACGGATAGGTGGCGTGTAGGGTGCGGGGACCGCTGCCTTCACAGGAGCAAGCAATGTTCTCGTCTTGCTTGCCTGGGTACGCTTCTTCGCTGGGGAACTCGTTTTGTCATTGCCCGATGCAGATGAAGCTCCGTCCGACGTGCCCGCCCGCCTCTCGAGGTCTTCAAGACGCTTTTTAAGCTTCTTGCCTATCACGAGGTGAGAAGTCAGCTTCCCGTCCGCCGACTCTGTCATTAACTCCCATCGCCTTTTTGCCCCTTCTCTTTTCTACGGGGTTGCTACGTACGGTAGTTGCGCTGGGCAATGCGATTCTGTATCCTCCTGCGCTCAGCCAAGTCGGAGATCTTGGTCCAATCCTCGTCAGGACCAGCAGAGCTGCTGAAGGCACTGCTAGTGGGCGGGTACTGCTTGGTGGGAGGGGGAGGAGGGGGAGGGTGAGCTGGTTGCGCCGTGTAGGCGAATGGGTGTGGTTGAGCCATCGTGTACATGTTAACTGTTCTTGGGAGAAGGGGAGCGAAGCAGCCGGTTGCCGAGGACGTGGTGTTCTGAGAAGACAAAAGGTTTGAATAAGCTGAAATTAGAGAGATTTAAGCAAGAGTTGGTGAACCTGTGATCACCAAGGTCACTGGTGAAAGTGATGAGGCTGATGATAGTGGACAGATCCTAGGCCGCTTTGGGGTGCTCGAGGATTATATATCTCTATCCTCAGCCGTGCGCCCGCGCTCCAGGACACCCTCGGGGCTGGAAACGACTCGCTGCCACCACGACATGATGGGCGTGTATGTAATCTCGGTCACGTACCAGAGCATGACCTAGCGCCCCAGCACCAGCCGCTGCGAGGATTACTCGCTGCGTACACACCCTCTGGTGCAACGCGCCGTGTCCGCTGCCCAGCTCAGGGTACCTCCTGATCCGCACTCACCTATCCTGCAGCCTGATCCATGGCCGAAGTATCCGCCAAATGCAGGGACTGCCCGTTCTGTCATTGACTGGGAGTCGGCAACTTGTGCCAAGAGGATGCAAGAGGAGGGCTACAAGGTGGCAGCAGGGTACGTGGATACATCCAATCTGTGTTACCAGAGATGCATCATGGTGGAGGGCTGAGGTTAATGGCTGCATACGCAGTTGCGCAGTCCTCGGTACTTCGCACCTCTGCCCTTCAAACCCCGCTGCGCCTCCCGCAAGACCAGACGCCGACGCCGAATGCCAACAATACCTAACTGGGCGCTGGGCCTTCCAGGTTTCCGGTTCTGGGATGTTGCGCGACGCCAGCAACACGCATGGTAGAGCAGACGAGGGGCAAGTAGATAGTCCGGCTGGACTCCCAACTGCATCTGCGGTGCCGCGCTGTTATCGGGGCATCGACCGTCCACGACGGCCCTGAAACTGGCCCGGGACCCTGCTAGGGGGATCAGTGCCGTAGCCGTTGGTCCCAAGTTTCTTCGACCTGATGCTCCAGAGGGACCCGCTTGAAACTTCACGGCCAGGGAACCAGGAATTGAGCACAGAGGTGACATACATGGTACGCACATCCGCACCGCCGAATCCAGGCAAAACCATAATAACTAGACAAAATTTCCCGGCAGGTGTGGGTGCATTCTGGGAATCGCGACAGGCGCGTGGCCCACTTTACGAGCTGCTCGATTGGAGGACGAAGCGAAGCTCGGGGGGTTGAAAGTGGTGGTGGAAACGGAGCACAAGAGAGATGTGGGAGCTGATGTCGGCGACTGGGCAGTCCCGGACTTCGTTGGAGGGTAAAATTAGCCCAAACTGTACATTTTGCCCACTTACGCTTGCAGGGGGCTGTGCCCTCCCCACCCAGCGGTGTGCTTCTGTATGACACAATTGGCGGACACCTCACAGGAAGTCCGGAGATTTTCCGGGTCACAGCTTCTGATCGGACAGTAGCTACAATTACCCAACAGTTTTTATTCACGATCGTTTTTGCGCTGGACGGATCAATTGGGGTCTGTGATGGCCCTGCTCGCCTGCTGTGCTGTCTCTTTCGAGCATTGGCTGGCAGTCTTGAAGTTACAGCCGTTGCACTGGTTAGGGCCGCTAGCTTCGGGCAGGATTTTGATTTGAGCGTAGTCAATTATCGAAATCGTCAAAATGCAAAAAAGGCCCCCCAATTGCTGTCAATCCTTGAAGTATTATCTCTCCGGCATCTGTTTTGTCCAAGTAACTCATCCCACAAAATAAAGTGAATCTCGCTGCTCTGCAATAGAGCTAAACTTGGCAACATCATATGGGAATATCATGATCTTATTCTGGCTGCGTCGGGCGTTGTTTCGACAACGCCATCAAATGAGCTCGCCTGTCGTATTTCCTGCATCCACAAATCTGGCAATCTGCGGCAAAGACCTTTGTCCTAGTTTCGAGAACCAGCAGAGGGAGGGTACCCAATCATTGGCTTCGGTGAAGTACAACAGTGTGCTGACTTGGGTTGGTGCACAGTTCTTGATAAGGTCTGTGCGGCCATGATGATGAGCCAGCTCGCAGTGTTAGGTTCGTCAAGTTGCACATCACAAACAGAATCCAACCACCTACCCAAGCTGCTATAGTTCTTCGCCAACGCCTCATTTCCTGATGGGCTCCGTCGGTCAATGAAGCGAATGAGGTGGAAGAGGTGACCGGAAACACCTTCTGAATGCCTTATTTGCCCATCTTCGATTGATCTGGTTAGAAAAGTTTGTTGACATTGTTGCCATTCATATCACGTGGTCTGGACCGTTTTCCAGGGTCTTGTCTTTACATAAGGCTGGATGCCAGAAATAGCTCGATGACAAAGCAGAGGGCGTGCTTCCATTGGTCCAAACCCTTGCCCATGAATTAAGGTTGTTTTGTTTTTTCTGTTGGCTCGGCATTGTATGTGGGGCCCGGTCGATCTGACTAGCCAGTCCCCACGAGGAGAATTTCGCTGCCTGAAGCCAGGGGAGCTTGTGGGGATCCACTCCCCTAACACCTCCACACCGCAACCCTCTCCGCAACCCTCACCCCCGCCATCAACCATCCCTCGCAACATCCGAGTCCAGGCCTCGATTTGGCACCCGACGTGGGCAGTGGCCGCATTTGAGCTTGGATGAGTACCGTAGTGTGCTTTGTTCTGTACGCTACACACGCCGAATTCACCATCGTGCATTCGAGCGACCCTCATTTCGCTGGGCACTCCCTCACATCAACGGCCACGTCTACAATATCTTTTCCGGTCGCCTCTCGGCGGCTTATTGATCGCATTGAATCCTTTCAGCGAGGTCTGTTCATCTGTCCATGTGATATAGATCATATCTTGTCTTCGGAGTTAACCGGTAACAGCCGCTGTAACGTCGAGAGCTTCGAGGTACGGCTTCTGGGTCAGATATTCTTCAGATCAACGGCGGCTCCACCCGTCATCAAGCTCTATTAGTTAGGGTCCGCTGAGTTCAGAGAGAGGGGAACGCTTTGCCCAATCACATGTTATTCTTCGTACAATCACCACTTTCTCTTATTGGCGCGGACCCCGTGGCCATGATCTAGTCCACTAAGCGCTCCGGCTTTCAGCCATGCAGTGGCGATGGCCGCCTGTTATGTCAATAAACAGGCCATCGTTTTACGGCTCCCGGGTTCATGGGATATGGATGTAGCAGCCGCCAACCGGATCTACGCACCGAACGAATGACTCTATAGCGCAGCGACTGTTTAGGCAACGACAATTGCTGTTTCTTTGATTAGTACTGATTGTCTCTGTATAGCATAACGTCTCAAATCTCGAGCCGCAAACAGCATTCAGCGAAATTCCCTGAACTAGCAGGTTACCGTTCTATTACCTAAGTTCTCGTCTCCTGAGACTCGAAACTCAACATTTACATCCGCTGGCTATATGAAGGAATCAGATCAGATCCTTTCATATATCACCCTATAAAAGACATCAAGACGCTCTGCAGTCAAGACAGCCACCACCAGGAGATGGTTTGGCGTTCAAGCCACTCGGATTTACATGCTTCCTGAGATCGGTCATACGGACCTCCGCAGCTGACAACTCAGTCTTGACTGGCCAGAATCGCCGGTTCGCAGACGAGTATTGTGTATCTGAAAGAGGGCGCCGGCGGCTTGGGACCTAGAGTCTCGCTCATGCAGGCTCACTGCCACGCAGCCGGTGGCTTGGTCTTGTACGTCTGCACCATAAAGCACGCGGACACCACGCCCGCAGGAGTACCGTCCAGAAACTAGCGCCGCCAAGATTATAGTTCCCGGTGGCTCGGAACGGGTTCTAGCAGGACTATCTTGGTTGTCAGAGTATCTGCTGTGCGAGAAGTAGCCAGGCATGTGTGGGCAGCCCACCCTCCTGTGTTGCGTTTAAGGTGCTGACAGTACAACGTTCTGCCAGATCCCCAGCCCCCCATTCGACTCTATGTATGTACACACATGCACAGCTTATGACAATCGAGTCTGATAGGTTGATCTTCCGGCCTGGGTCCAGCAGCCCCCGCATGAAACCAGCTCGCTCCTTTGTTATGTCCCAGGACATTTTTTTTGAACGGTCATAACCACTAAATATAAAGGAGAAGAGGGGGGCGGAAGGAAACTGATGGTATGAAGCAAAGCACAAGAAGAGCAATGCCGCGCTAGGCAGCCAAACGAACCGAAAATTGCACGAATATAATTGTCCTTCGAAGCTAGACATCAAGACTGCAACAGGTGAGGCATTCGTTCTCAACAGCCAGATCTTGTTGATTATGTCAGAAGGTTAATCGGGCCATACCCGTGTCAAGCCCACCTGTTGGGTACCGCACTGGCAGCATGCATTCTGCCAATGTCAGGGACATGGACAGTAAAGTACTCTGCATGCATTGTGCGCCCCATGGAGTGGGAGCAACGCTTCCAAGTCAGGCTTATCCAACCCGTTTTGGCTACTTACTAATTTATCGAGATGCAAAGAGGCAGGCAAGCGCCTTCCTACTTCCGGATACAAATATCGCGGGAATGGTACAGAATGTAATGACTCCAAAACAAGATTGCACGTGCAGCAGTGCTTCAGATTAATAGACCCTCTGCTGATAGATGTTAAAGATGGAAGATTCAGGGGCTACCTAGACACTCGCCCCCCTTTGTTTGCAGAAGCGTGGAGTCAGTTGTCAGTAAACGATAAAGCTTTCCAGCAAATCGTCTGCTTTTCTGCCATTTCCAGGAGCTTTCTGATGTCACTGTCGTTTTCAACTTTCGAAAGTTGTGTACTAACTGGGCAAACTTGCCTTTTTGATATTGACTTGAACCCCTTGCCGTGGTGTGGCCTTGAGCCTCAGCTGTGGAGCGAAGCATCTCCCGCGCGATCCCGTGTTTCAGGGGGCCGATGATGTAGTCCAAGCAACTACAGTGCCACCACGTGCTGTGTTCCAGATTTCTCCAGCTCTTCAATCAGAGAAGCTCCAACTAGCTCGATGATTGGTTCCAAAGTCCTGTCGGTTATTCCGTACTGATGGCCTCACAGTGCACCATCAGGCTAGTTCTTAAGCTCTGTTTCGTTCCCTCGTACTTGCTGTGCTCCCTCCGTACAGCACACAAGTCTAATGCTACCTACATTTTGTTCCATTGAGGCCACAACATTAAGAAACGGGCCGTTTCAATGACTTTTATTGTTTCTGAATTTTCGAGTCTTCGGAGGGAGCTTGCTCAGGGTACGAAAGTTAAAGTCCCGTATCCTCATCCACCAACAATTAAGGTGGAGTGCTGGTTCCTTGTTCGGCTCTCCGCCAAAATTTACGTCTCGGCGCTGCATGCATGGCTCCTCTCACAGAAACTACACGCCCTCTCTCACAGCCCCGCGGTACAGTTTAGTAGTGTGTGAATAACAGAGGGTAACAAATTGGTAATCCACCCAGTGTTGTAGTGTTGCGTTAGGCACCGTTATTTCTTCCATGTGCTACCACTCATCAATCGGCAGATGTAGCACGGCGCCACCATTCTAGAGAAGCTTCTCAGTAAGCACCTGCAGGACACCACCATCATGGCGGTGGCGGTGGCACCCGTTGATCTTCAAGTACCTAAGAATGAGGCTCGCAAGACCTGGAATATGGGGAAATAACAGGCTAAACAGGAAAGAAAACATCAAGGTGCAAGTAGTTATTCCCTTTCCAAGCGGCTTACTGACTGACCACACTTGGTAACGACTCGGGACCGAAAGGACTCGGCTAGACCTTAGGCTGTCATCGCGTGGACGGAACAAGGTACCGAATAAACGGGACCAAGCATCATCTAGATCTATTGAATTCATCATACGGATCTGAGTACTAGTATGGTCTCAAAAAAAAAACCTTCCGTGCAAGGATTTAAATTTTAGAAACAAGCATCTACGACGCGGGCAGCCGTCGTCCCAGCGCCTTGATGCTGAATCGGCAAGTACCCGTGTTCAACTGTCCACAGACTTAGGCACCCAGATAAACCATCAATATCTGCGACTCCAGCGATCACATCCACAATGAAAAGCGTATTCTGGATTGGCATGACAATGATCCGAGGACTGTAATCACACCTTCCTTTTTTTTTTCCCACCGAATGGCAAGCTGGTAACTTGTCCAGTTTAACCTGGTCGGTAGTGAAAGCTTAGGCATCCGGCCACATATTGGGGTGCTCTCATTTCCGTCCAGCTGGAAAGTTATGAGCCAATATCAGGTAGGACAAGCCCTCACCATGTGCCCATAAATGCCGGAGGACGAGCGGAGAGAAACGGAGCGAGCATTCCCTTCACCTCATGAAAAGTCCGCAAGAACGCGTTTTACATGTAAAAATAACAGCTCACGACATAGCTTCAACCGGCCAACGGACATTCCGATACAAAATATCCGTTCAAGTTTCAAAAAGGATTGTCTTGCTGGCAACCATTCCGGACTTTCACCACTTGAATCCAACCAGAAGCTCAGGATGTCTCCTTTGCTGCGGCTCGGCCAGCTGCGGGCGGTCGCGAAGAGGGCAAAATGACCGTTTTGGGATAAGCCCCGCCAAGCTCAAAGCACTGGCACCACGGCAGGGGTGCAGACAAGGGGTCCGGGAGAAGCCGCGGAGAAACGGTAACCAAACCGTTCGTCCCGTAACTTCTCATGTCCTTAAGCTTCAACCAAACCTGCACACTAAGGCATGGCTTAAAACGCAGGGTAACGACAGTAGCGTCTCATGGACTAACTAATCGCAAGTAATGTTCTCGATCTGCAAAGAGAATAATGCTGTGCAAATCGATATGGATCATTTGGACATGTTAACATGTTCCCCCTTTCTCTAGGATTGTGTGAGCTGCCCCTGCAGCCCAAAAGCCGATCATTTCTCCACTCCCCACCCAAATTATCAGAAACGATAGATCGATGTATCAGGTACATAGCCCATACTCAAACGCGAAGCTCTATCTATATGATACACCTCATAGAGATTGCGCTCTCAGAATGCCAGACGTCATAGATGAACTAGGCGTAACACAACGAATTTTATAAACATCCAGTCCTACGACGTAGTCATTTTCTGGAAAGAATTGTTTGGACAAATCGGTGCAGTGTACCAAAGCAACCCTCGTAGGGCTGAGTGCCCGCTGCGCTTCTCATGCCGCGAAGCATCAAAAAATGCTTCTTTGTCATCTTACCACCACAGGCATTGACATTCTGCATATGACGAACAGCCTCGATTACAATGTTGTAGGCCTCTTGGGAAGCTAGGTAAGTGGTGTATTATTGACTGAATATCAGCCAGGACAACAGGCGTAGCCTTTTGAGGCTTTAATTTTCAATACCTGACAAAGCAGTCAGGTTAAGATATCAGACTGGGCAACAACACTGCCGCGGTCCAGGAGCATTGAGAGCAAGTCGGTTTCAAGAATTACCGACCTGAACGACCATATTTCAAGCTGTCACAACTCATCTGGCTTGAGGCGGTCGACAACTGGAAGAATCCACGAGATCTCTTTTGGTAAAGACAGCCGCAGCCGACCGGCTCCAGATATCACAAGTACTATACCAAACTCCAGGCAGCAGTAACCAATAATGCTACCATGATGTAATTTGTATCACCGGCGACCAAGGTGTGTAACCGCCACCACGATCGAGGTTTGAGAGAGGGCCAGCTGCCGCTCCCACCACTCCGGAGGTCTTGCAAATCAAGAAAGGGTTGGTTTCCCCCGAATAATTTGGCAACCGATTGGCAGAAAGGGAGATAGATAGGAATGTGGCCAAGGCAGCGCGCGTCTAATAATGGTAATGACAGGCAAAAAATGGGAAAGACTGGCGCCTATGTGGATGTGGTGCGACTTGATATGGAGGAGGGTGTCTGCTCCCTGCCGCGTCTGTACAAGAAACGTGAGGGAAGTGCGTGCAGATCGTGGCACTAATTTGTAGGCTTAATGGGTTCAATATCTAGGGACACGCTTTTGCGTAGCTATGGAATAAGATAGGACAGCCTTTGGCGCTCATGGTGGGTATCTTTTGCCGTGCCGATGGTGTTTACTGTATCAACATTCTGCCGCTTCATAAAGAAGCAGAAGGGCACCGTATCTTTACGAGTGGGAGAAAGTCGTTCTGCAACATGAACGTCGGCTACGTCGGCTACGTTGGAGAAACCACAGATGGCAACTGGTGATCCAGGTACTACTCATGACAGTTCACAGGAAGATACCCGGAACTTAGCATAAACAACCGAAAGCATTGATCCCCATTGGTAGATCTTGGGAGAAACGAAAAAGTGCCGGTAGAATAGTAGGTAAGAGTGGGAGGAAACTGAGCGCAGCCTCGGTGTCCATGGAAGTGCAAAGGGTGCGAGCTTCTCACGGCGGTTGGCGGGGGCCAAATCACGGCCACCCGCCGGGTCAGTCGGGCAAAGCCTGGCGTTTGGTGAAGCGACAGAGCCAGAGCACCTACCTACAGTCCTTAGGCGAAGCCGGCAAAGTCAGGTATCAAGACGGAGCAGCGAGGATGTACATACATTAGCGCGGTGTTGCAGCGCAGCGCATTGTGCAGGCCGCATCCAAACTTGGGTTCAAATGCCAAGGCCCGCCAGTTTTTGCTGCGACTTCCTCAAGACGCAGCAAAAATGGGCGGATTCCGGCGGGGTGGGGCACCGTGGGACACGGTGGGGTAGGACAGGGGGTCCCTTGCCTTGGCCTAGCCTGGGCCAGGCCAAGACTGGGTGCGGTCTGCTGCCAAGAACTGCCACAAATCCGGGACCCTGGTGATGCAGCTCAAGCAGTTGCGGTTTGCCAAAGCCCGAGCTGTTTGTCTCCCATGGACAAGAACCGGCGCTGGGTGACACGGATATCATGACGACGGCAGCATCCATGTTATCCAAAATATCACATCAGTTAGAAAGGCATCAAGGTTTAGAGATGTAAATGCTATGCTATATCTATAGCCGCCGAAGGATTCAAGTTTTCAGCTTTTAACCGCCTTTCTTGCTGGTATTTCTGGGAGCAAGGCTCTTCTTTTCTAAGCGACAACTTGCTACAACCTACCCCCATTCAGTGAGAATTTGGGGAAGGCACTGTAACCTTGTGCCTTTTCCGCAGACTGAACGACTTCCTGTCCCAGAGACACCAATATACACAGTTGGGCGGCTGATTATTCTCTGTTTCGTCGTGCTCTGCATATCATGCTGTCACCGCCAATCACGAAAGCTCGCAAAGTTCCAGTCCAGGCAAGCAAAGCGTCGAGGATGCTATTCCAATACTACGGTGCTGCTTTCTGCCTGGCATGGACACCGAAATGTCGGGCTAATGGATTAGGTACCTATTGATGAATGTTTCATTCTGGATTATCTGGCCTTTTGATTCCGAAGTTACCTTTCTTAAGGCTCTCTCCAACTGGCTGAGCCAGTAGTCCAGCCCGGATATGGCATCTGGGCACCTGGGTTACACAACGTATCTGCCCTGCTTGGGGCCGTGTTCATTTTGGATGTCCTCAACTTTGGCAAAGCCACGGCGTTTCACCAAGTTATCATCCTCCTCGGCTGGTTTGGCCCGTTTGGACATACGAAATACCGCTGTTAGAACGTGTTGAAGGACAGAGCGCCCCGGATACCCAGAGTCTAGTAGCTCTTTATCATGCGTTCTCATCCCTCATTTCCTAAGGCCTGTCAAGCCACATGCCAGGCTCAGTTTATTGTTGCTGACAAAGTCAAACCAGCTTTGATACGGCTTAGCTACAGTTGTTCGATGACTTTAAACAGTGAAGTATCCAGATCTTTGGGTTGCCTACGCTTATGAACATTCCAGGCTGGTGCCCGTTACGGAGTCAGAAGAACGACCCGGCGTACCGGAACATGGCATCCACAGTCAGAACCCAATTAGAGCCCCCCCGTGAAACAAGCGCCCACCGCTTTCCGCTTTTGGGATCGTTAGCCGGATGAGCCCCGATGGCGTGCATGTTCTTTTTTATGTCCCTGTGACAAAACTGGCCAAGTGTCTGGTGTGCCAAGTGCGGCTGGCAGGCTTGTGTGACTCCAGGCTTGTTGTGATGGCAGGGACGGCTTTGTTCGGTTTGATTGCCAATTCGGACCGCAAACCCATTTCAGGTTGTCAACATAGATTGGTAGTAGAACGAGTGAGAGAGAGCAGAGCGGGGAAGATGATCATCAGAAAGAATCAAGCAGCAGCAGCAGCAGCAGCAGCAGCAGCATCCGCTGACTCGACGATCAGAGGATTTTGTGTTGTTATGCTAATGTGAACCTTGATGCACCTACATCAGGCATCACAATCAAAATCGCTTTGTCACTTCCAGCCATGTGGATGGAGATAGAGGCGCGTGATGTAACCCATCGTCCAGCCCAGTTGGCCATAATATCAAGCCGACTTTTCTGTGTCCTCGCTCTATTCAAGAATGTACCCCCAATTTTTTTGGGGGCCACTAGCTACTGCTCTGCTCGGTTCTTTGAGACACTGTCAAAGCGCTGTGTAGCGTTTCTTAGGAAAGAAGGCGGTCTGCAACGGCGGCTGAATTGGATGGATCAACACCCCTTTTGTGGTGAATAGTAGGAAGATATATAGGTAGGTAGTATAACAGATTAGACATGTCATGATAAACATCACCGCCGCATAGCAGCGTCATGTGTTGACCGAGGGACACACGTTGAGAGGGGGGAAGACGGTCGTTTGCCCAAACAACGTTGTCCTGTGTGGGCTCGCTTGTCGTCAAAGTTGCAGTACACATACACGCGGGTGAACTACGGATTTCGAAGGACATATGAGGATCATCCAAATCCTACCTGTGGCTGAGCAGCGAAGAACACAAGTTCCTGCGTGCCATTATGGTTGCCCTTAGACCCAATGGCCGTTGATTTGGTCGAGAAGCTCAATACCGAGCTACGTATGTAGATCCTTCTCATACCTTGCTCGAGTCACATAAACCTTACGGGCATTCATCAAGGCTCACCGGAGGAGAACCGTAACGCCATCATAACATCAAGTACTGCTACGCCAGGACATCAAGACATTAACAAGAACTCAAGGCATGTATAATATGCAATTCCACACATCATTGTATTGTACAGAACAAAGGAAACAGACATAGCTGGTAGTTCAATCAAGAGACTGCCCGTATGTGTAGTAGTAGTAGTAGTAGTAGTATCAGCGTTGCTCATTTTGTCTTCGCCGCCACACATGCCGCAATGTTTTCCCTTCCAGAAGAATCCCCATCTCCCCGAGTGATGATTAAGGATCAATCTCAATGATATCCCAGGGTAACTCCAAAATTATTGTTTCCTCCCTTCCAGAGCAGCAAGCCAAAACAAGCAACCATCCATGCATCCAACGACATTCACGCATCCATCATTTTAATTCACTTTACTGGTTCCCACCGCCACCGCCTCCTCCGCCGCGAGCCCTCTTTCCGCCCCTCTCGCCCTGGGGCTGTCCGCCTTCCCCATCTCTCTGTCTCTTGTTTCCCGCATTCCCGGCACCAGCACTGCCGCCAGCTCCTCCAGCAGCAGCAGCAGCAGCAGCAGTAGCAGTAGCACCCCCAGGGGTGAACTCGCCAGCATTGGGGTTCAATCCGCCCGCGGCGCCGCCAGCGCCCCGACCAGCCCCAACAAATCCGCCGCCACGGCCGCCACGTGCACCGCGCGGGCCGGCCTGATAGAGACCGCGCGCGGTACGAGCACCACCAGGACCGCCTCTACCAGCTGGGACAGGAATGCCCATCCTCTGTGGTTGATTCTGACCACCAGCTTGTTGCTGGCCTTGTTGTTGTTGCTGTTGACCTTGTTGTTGTTGTTGTTGTTGTTGTTGTTGTTGTTGACCTTTCTGCTGCTGCTGTTGCTGCTGTGGTTGTTGAGGTTGCTGAGGCTGGGTCTGTTGCGGCTGTTGCCCAGCCTGAGGAGGAGCGGGGATGTTACTTGTAGGAGCTGGGGCACCGAATGGGTTCAAAGGAGCAGTGAAGGGGTTCACTGCAGGCTTGGGTATTGCACTAGGAGGAGCAGCTGTAGTGGTCTTTGCCTCTTGCTTAGTCTCTTCCTTAGGCGGCGCTGCTATAACACTGTTGTTAGTAATGACGTTCCACTCTTGATATAGGACGGTGAACTGTAGACGTACCTGAAGGAGCCTGAGCAGGAGCCGCAGGGGCTGCGGTAGCCGGAGCAACAGGCTGAGCAGGAGTAGGAGCTGGCGATGGAGCTGCCGAGGCAGGGGCCGGGGCTGGGGCCTGGGCAGGAGCCGGAGGTTTCGCGTCCTTAGCGATATTCCAGACCTCGACGACGGGCTTCTGCGGTGTTTCCTTGGCCGCCGTCTCGACAATTGCCAGCTTGGCCTGGGCCGTCTTGTGCTGCCTGTCGAGCATGTTGATCCGGAGAGCAGACTTCTTCTCGGTCAAGGCCGTGGCCTGCTCCTTAGCATTGGTGATCTTTTGCTCATATTCAGCCTTGAGAGCAGCCTCTATCTCCTCTTTGATCTTCTTCGTCTCGGCAGCCACCATCCGCTTCACGTTGCTCTTCACAATGGCCGAGATAGTCGGATTCTTGGCAACAGCCTCCCGAATTTGGGCGTCGGTCATGTTGGTGATATCGGGCACTGGAGTTCCAGGAGCAGCATTGGCCTCGGTCTTGACAGGAGTAGCAGGGACACCATTCTGAGGGCCTGCCGTCTGCTGCTCAGCCTTGATGATGGCCAGCTCCTGCTGAAGCTTGAGGTCAAACTCAGCTTGCAGCTTGGCCTTCTCCTCCTGAATTTGTTTCTCCATAGCCTCCTTAGACTCCTGGAGTTTCTTGTTGAGCGCCGTCTTCATCTTATCAGAGCGCTGCTTGACGATGTTGTCAGCTTGCTCCTCAAGCTCCTTGGCCCTCTTCTCGAACTCTGCAGCCTTGGCCTCGGCCGCAGCGATCTTCTCTTCAAGAGCCTTGCGCTCTTCATCCGACAGGCCTGCAGATGGCTGAGCAGACACGCTAGTCTCAGCCGTGGCCACATCGCCGCCGCTGGTCGCAGCCAAGGCCCGGTCTCGTTCAGCAATAGCAGCAGCAAGCTCCTGCTTGAGCTGCTCGACTTGGGCCTCTGCGGCCGCTTTCTGGGCAGATACAGATTCGAGCTGCTGCTTGACGGCCTGCAGCTGCTGTGTGAGTTCGTTGATCTGGTCTGATGGCGCGGCAGAGACTGGTGCTGCCGCGGGTTGTTCAGTCGATGAAGCAGCAAGCTGCTGCTGAAGACTTGTGTTCTTCTCCGTCGCAGTCGCTAGCTGTTGCTTGGTCGTCTCGAGCTCCTTCTCCAAAGCCGCCAGTTGTTCCTTAACACCATCGAGAGTAGCTTGCAGAGTGTTCTTCTCATTCGTGGCCTCGTCGCGCTGGGTCTTCATATTCCTAAACCGGGCCTTGAAGTCCTCCGCAAGCTTCTCCCTAGTGGCCTTCCACTCATTGGTCTTTGTCTCCAGGGCATTCTCTGCCTCCTTAACCTTCTGCTGGAGGGCCTGTTCGGACTGCTTGAGCACATCCCGTTCGCCCTCCAAGGCCGCGATCATGGCCTTGAGCTGTTCGACCTCCTGAGGATCGGCCTGGCCATACTTGCTGAGGATCGTCTCAATCCGCTTCTGCAAGCCGTCGCGAGCCTCCTGCAACTGCCGAATCTCCTCCTCCTTGAAGCCCTTATCCAGCTCCAGCTCGGCAATGCGGGCCTCGAGAGGCTGGATCTTGGCCTCAAGTTCCGTGATCCTGGCGGCCTTCTGCTCAAGCAGGGCCTGGGCCCGCTGGTTCTCGTTCCGGAGAGTGACATTGCTCTCGCGGATGAGGTTAAGCTCATTCAGTTTCTCCATGAGCTCCTTGTGCGTGAGCGAAGTCCTCGTGCTGTCGGCTTGCGAAGCACGCTCCTGCTCGAGTTTGAGGCGAGTCTCATCCAACTGCGACTGTGTGTACTCGAGCTGTTGCTGAAGCCTCTTGGCCTCCTGAACCTTGATATCGTACTGCACCTCCAGGATCTCCTTTTCGCGGCGCAGATAGCTGTTGAGCTCGCGCAGGCCTTCGGTCGCCATGTCAGCAATCGCGGGCGCCGCGGCCTCACCAGACACGTCGCCCTGAGTACGCTTTTGTTGCAAGGCTGTGATCTGAGCAGTCACGGCGTCGAGCTGCTGGTGAAGCAGCTTGTTTTGGGCTGCCATATCGTCGCGACGAGCCTTGATTTCGGCAATCTCTTGCTCGAGCCGTTGCCTACGCTCCTCCCAGGACTGCTCGCTCTGGGCAAGCGAAATCTTGGCCGAATCGGCCTCGGCCCTCCAGGCGGCAGCCTGGGTCTTGAGCTCGTTGTGCTCAGCACGAAGCTGCTGCAGTAACTTGGCGGCTTCGGCATGCTTGACGAGCTCCTGTTCGTAATCCTGCTGAGCCTTCGTAGCGATCTCGGCCTGAGCGCGGAGATCCTGTTGATGGAAGCGCGCGGCCTCCTTGTACCGTTCCTCCTCGTCCTTGAGACGAGCGATCTCGGCATTGAGCATCCGCTCCTTCTCCTCGAACTTCCGGGCGACATCGCTCTGCGAATCCCGAAGCATGTTAAGTTCGTTGTTCGTGTTGCTGAGCTCGGCGGTAAGGGCCTCAACACGCTGCTGCAATTCGTTGATGGTGTTGGCCTTGGACGCCAAGGCGGCGTCCATTTCTTGACGGTACTGCTCGTGGGACTCGTTGAGGCTCGAAAGCTCCTCCTCCATGTCCTTGCTGAGCTGTTTGAACTGCTCAGCCTGCTGCTTGGCATGTTCGAGCTGGACAGTAAGAAGATCCAGGTTGTTCTTGAGCTCCTGGACCTCGCCCTCCAACTCTTCGATGCGCGCCTGAGCTTCTTCGCTGGGCTGCTCGGCAGCTGCAGGGGCCCGCGGTGTCGGCAGAGGACGCAGTCGCTCGGCACGTTCCTGGGCATTCCGCACCTCGATCTCCAGCTCGCTAACACGGGCTTGCAGATGGTCACGGGTGGTCTTGACCTGGATGTTTTCCTCCTTAACTTGACTGATCATGGACGTAAGCTCGTCGATACGCTTCTGGAATTGCTGAGCGTCGAACTCCTTCCGGAGCTGCACCTTCTTGCTCTCCTCGATCTCCTCCGATAGCTTGCGCTTGGTCGTCGAGAGCTCAGCCTCGAGAGAGTCGATCTGGGCTTGTAGTCGGCGCTTCGTTTCGGCTTCGCTCAGTTCGCGCTCGTTCAACAGCGACTGCTGGCTTGCCAGCAGGCCGTTGAGGCGAGTCTTCTCCTGGGCGAGACTCTCGTTATCCTGGGTAAGGCGTTCCTGGATAGTCCTCCACAAGGCCTTCTCTGCCTTGAGGTTGGCGTTCTCGCTCCGCAAGCTCTCAACTAGGCCACGAGCCTCAACCAGATCCTCGGCCACTTGCTGAGTGCGAATATCCTGCTTAGCAGCAGCCTCGGACAAAGACTGGTTCCTCTTCTGCAGCTCCTGGTTTTCAGACTGGAGGGCCTTGAAGTTGGACTCCAGCATGTTGTAGCGTTCGGTGGCCAGAGTGAGCTGGCTGGAAAGTTTCGTCACCTCGCTCTGGAGGGAGCCTTTTTCGCCGGACAGCTTGTCAATTTGTTCGCGCATCGCGTTCCTGTCCGTGACCTGGTCATTGCGGTATGCATCGAACTGTGCCTGCAGCTCCCGGAGGGCCGCGGCAAGCTGGGCTTCGTTGGCATGAGGCTGCTCGACGCTAGGGAGAACCTCGCGCTGCTCGCCATCGGCCTGGGTGCCAAGAACCTTCTGGATCTCTGCAGGTGTCGCCCGTTGCTGAAGCATGCGACGGAACATATCGCGCTCCGTCATATGACTCTTCATCCGGATAGTGATGGAACGAACCTCGTCCTGGAGGGCAGCCACCGTAGCGCGGAGCTGCTGAACCTCCTCATGCTCCTGGGCTGCCTGACGTTGGGCAGCCAGAGCCTCCTCGTTCTCCATCTTGGTCGCCAACTCCCGGGTGAGCTTCAGGAGCTCCTCGTTCTTCTGCTGGAGCTCGTAAATGTCCTTGAAAACGGTGAACCTCTCGGTGATGAAACGGTGAGTGTCCGATAGATCCTCAAGGGCACCCTCCGAAATCTCGCCGCGCTGGAGACGCTCGAACTGAGCGATCTCCTCCTCCGTAAGCTGATCCATGCCCTTCTCCTTAGCATGAGCATTGAAGATGAGCACATGGATCTGTGTGCTAAGATCACGCAGCTGCGCCCGCAAGATCTTGACCTCGGCTTGGGCCTGAGAAGCAGCAGCCTCGGCCTTGCGAGCAGCCTTGACAGCAGCGTCGCGTTCTTCGTACGACTGCTGCATGATCTCGGACATTTGGATGACCTCGTTCCTCAAGCGCTCCGACTCGGCGTTGAGCTCATCGATTTCAGGCAGCTTGGCCTCCAGCATGCTGACGGCGTCATCAAGATCCTCCTGAAGCTTCTGGCTGCGTCGCTGTTCGCTGGCCAACTGCGCCTTCACCTTCAGAAGCTCCTCCAGTGTCTCCGTAGCGCGCTGAGTAGCCTTTCCACGGAGAGAAGCCGGTGTACCAAAGGGCGACGACGGGCGAGCCAGAAGAGAGCCATTAGCTCTCGGTGTCTGAGGAACAGAGCCCGGAACTCCATCGTGTGATTCGACCAAAGTCCTGAGGCGATCGACCTCAGATTGAAGATCCTGGACTTGCTGCTCGCTCTGCGAAAGGTCCTCCTTGGCTTGTTCAAGCTCGCGGCGGACCCGTCTTATCTCCTCAGCGCTATCGTCCTTCACCTTCTCCAACCGGAGCTCGACTTCCTTCAAGCGGTTACGGTGAGTCTGGGCCTGCTGGTCCTTCAGCTCAACAAGGCGTTTTGATGATTCCAGCTCCTGGCGGAAACTCTCTTCGGCACGGGCAGCAGACTCTTGGAGTTGCTGCACTTTTGTAAGGGCCTCCTCCGCCTTGGACTGAGCCTCTTGCAGCCTCTTTCGAAGTTGTTGTTCGGTCTTCTGCAGAGACTGGATCGTGGAGAGGGCATCCTCTTTCTCGCGCTGCAGCTGCGCAATCTGGGCACCCTTCTCCTTGCGAATCTTCAGGTTCTCAGCGGCCTTGGTCTTCAACTCGTTATCGTACCAGTCATTGTTCTTTTTGGCGAGTTCGAGTTCCTGCTTCAAAGACTCCTCCCGATACTTGGCCGAGTTCGCGGCGGTTTGGGCAGTCTGAACGGCTTGGTTAAGGTTGTTGATCTCCTGGTTGAGCTTCAGAATTTTCTGATGCTGCTTCTGAAGTTCCTCGGAAAGGGCAGCGTTGGCGCTTGCCTTGGAGTCTACGATGGCCAAGGTTTCGCGGTTCGAAGTTTCGAGAGAAGCAATACGCGCCCGAAGGGTCTCGATCTCCGAGAGCGATGCGGAACCCGAGGACTTGAGGGTCTGAAGTTCATTTTCGAGTGTTCGCCGGGCGGATTCTGATAACGGCGACAGGTCAGACAACTGTACTCTCAACCGAGAAACCAATCGCTAAGGAGAAAGAGCCTACCTTCGCTCTGCAATTTCTGGCGAAGCTCCTCCACTTCTTTCAGCGCCTTGTCCGACGTGGCCTTGAACTGCTCGCAGCGGGACTCGGCGCCCCGAATTGCGCCCTCCAGCTCGACATTGAGATGAAACTTGTCCTGCTCGAGCTCGCGGATCTTTGAGAGGACTGCTGCGAGCACAGACTTGACGAGGTCGGCGGTCGGCGCTGATACGACCGTTTCGAGGTCGACTTGCGAGATATTGGCCTGCGCTGACAGGTAGCCAAGGTCGACCTCGGCTGCCGCCATTTTGAACGCGTTTACCTTCGTCGACGTTGCTCAGCGCATGAATGGGAAATTAGGAAACGGGGTTGATCGTTCAAATCGAAAAAAAAATAATGGGTGTCGCTGAAAGAAAATCTCACGCGCAATAGTCAGGGATATGGAGAAATCAACGCGACCTAGCCTGGGCGAAATGGGGTCGCGTGTAGATTGGTGTTGAGTTTCTTTAGATTTCTGGAAGAAAAAAAAAGGTTGGAAAGATGAAGTCTAGGGTCGAGAAGTGAAGCCTTCTCCTTCCTCACCACTGTCACTGTTTTCGGCAGGATGCAAGCAAGCCAAAGCAGGCGCCGGGCGGAAAGGAGTTGTCCTACGCGCCCCTGCCACCAGTCAGCAGCCGGGAAAGCTCCAAGTGGGTCCAAACCTACACAGCGTGGCCAGCGACAAACCTGCAGCTTGGAGCATTGACACGTGTGGTCTGTGCGCTTCGCTGATAGTAGCCGTAATTTTACACGCGTCAACAGTGTAAATTACACCGTTAGTTACGGATTAACGGTTTGGACAATGAGGCTTTTTGTAATTGTTGCCTTTGTTCAATGGCTGCTGGTGTTAAGCGCATGCGGCAAGCCCGTCCTAACTGTAGTTACATATCAGACGTGGTTTTATGGACAACGGACAGAAAAGCCGAGTTATCCGTGCGACACATGAGTCAAATCATGTCAATTGCGCTATAATCATATACGGTTGTGTTTTTTTACGTTAACTCTACGAGGTATGCAATGAATATCATTGTAGGTCTGCCCCTCTCCGGACCTCCCACGCTGCTGAACTTGCCTCAACCCCATCCCCCCCCCCCCCCCGCCCCTTTGACCAAAATACCCTTACTCAACGAGAGTCGCTCTACCGTTCATCAACTCGGACGGACCCCATCCCTCCCAGCGTTCATCTCGTAGTACATCGGCATTGGACCAGACTGCCAACCCTGCTGCGGTGCACCAGGTTGATACCCTGGATGTAGCGAAGCAGGTACCGGCGACATCTGCGGAGCGTAGTACCCCCCATCTAACTCAGGCCTGTTAGGATGAGGGCTACCCTGCCCATATAACTCTGCAACACTGGGGTGTGGTGAGGACGAGGGCACCGGTGTCTCGCCCTGCAGCTCAGCGACTCCATACGGAGAGTGGGGAGGAGGGGGGGTTATGCCCGCGCCGAGATGGTGAGAAGAAACAGGAGACCCGTTGTTGTCCATGCGCGACGAAACGTTGGGGCTGAGGGGACTGGGCGTCGGGCTCGGGGGTGGCTTGAGAGCCGTGATGGGGACGGAATCGGCCGGCAGCTCGTACTTCCCACCCACAGGGTCGAAGGACTGGTTATTGTCGAGGAGTGGCTGCTTTGCTCCGGCGCCCTTGCGCTTCTTGCGGATGAACCAAAAAGCGAAGATGCCAACGGCAATGGCGACGAGCACACCGGCGAAAGCGCCAACAATCGTGCCGATACCGACCTTGCTGGAAGATGAGTTGTCGCCACTGTTGTTAGACTGTCCGCCATCTTCACTCTTGTCCTCGTCGTTGGAACCACTAGAACCAGAACCGCCAGTCTGCTTGGGCCCCGAGTTACGGCTGCCAGACGTTGGCAGATTATCTTGGGCGACAGACACTTTGACATCAGGTGTCACCTTTGCTTCGACGGCGCTGCAGAAGTAATCGTACACCTATGGAACCGTTCAGCATTTCTTCTTCGGCGGTCTAAGCCTCTGCGCAATCTCAACTCACCTCTACGGCAGATGCGACGTCCTCTAGCGCGGTCGAGGAGCAGCTGTACTTGACCGACGCGGTAATAGTACTCAAAACTTCTGAAGGCATGCCACTCTTGAAACAAAGGCATGATGCGAGGAACTGAGGCCCCGACGGACAATACTCGTATGTTTGCTTCAACCGTTGTCAGCATCTTCTAGGAGAGCTCGGGGTGTGACAGATTAGAGGAACTAACATGAAGTGCCCCCCAGCGCAGACCGTATTGCGCACAGGGAGCCAGGGAGCTGTACTGGGGCAAGTCGGTGATCCAATAAGTCACTGGAGGTTTTGTCAGTCTTTTTAACCGTCTCAGCGCCCTAGGGCATATCCTCAAGTCCTTACCATCACCTGGGGGAAGCGGCGGCTCGGGAAAACTGGTGGTGCCATCAACCATAGCGCAGTATGCAGCGAACATCTGCTGCGCAGAAGTGACATCATCCATATGCTTATTGCAGGAAACCTTTGCTGTCGAGGCGACCTTCTGCGTGATACTATGGGAGAGGTCGTTCTTCTTGCACACACAGCTCGCAAGTTCCGCGGGCTCGGCTCCGCAATGCTCCCGGCTCTGGGGGCCACCAGTCAGCTAGGCTGAAGTTCATGTGTAAGTTTTGGTGTTGTTGCTTACAAAATATCTGGTTGCATTGTTAGCATAAAGGATCTGATGTTTCCAAGAGAGACGAGGGCAGTAGGCATATGTGAAGCCAAACTTACGCTACTGCCTGCTTCAGAGCGGTTCCCGCACATGGCGCGAGATAATTAAACTCTGGTCTGTCTGTGATATACTCCGAGATAGGAGGAAGAGGGGGGAAGGTATATGTGCTGTCGGGATTACAATAGGCGCTGAGAACCTAGGAGAAGGCATTAGTCCCTCTATTCGTGTGACTATTCTCTTCCTTTTAACTCACCGTTGCCGCCGATGTTTGGTCATCCGTCGCAGCCGAACCACAGGAGCGACTGATAGAGGACGAGACCATCCTCGTTATCGATGCATAATTGTCGTTCTTAGTGCAGACGCATGACTGCAGCTGCGTCGCGTCCTCAGGACATGAATCTTGCGTTTGTCTTTGGACATGGTATGAAACGGCAGATTGGGCGCAGGGAGCCTAAACCGACCATGGTTGCGCGCGCAGTCAGTCCCTTTGTGGGTTCAAGACAGTTGTGAGTTGGAGTGGTAAGTTCTGCTTGGCCCACCAGTGAACTGAACAACGGATGATCAGTAATGTAATCAACTGCCGCAATGCCTGGCAATTTGGCGGCCAGGAAGACTGCGGCTGGTGATATTATCCTCCGCATTTCGCGCCAAACGAGGGACGGAGGTAGGCAAAATAGGGGCCGTAGAATCGGTCACACTCTGAGGGAGTCAAAGCATTAGGTTGGAGCTCGCGGTGTAAGCAGACGAGAGGACGGGACGGGGCAGCAAGTTCGTCCCGGAGAGAGAAACAACTTGAAGTATAGAAAGAAGTTGAACCGCAAGATATGCGCAAAACAAAAAAAAAAAGAAAAAGGAGAGGAAATCTCAGTCCGAGGAAGAGCCAGTCGAACCACCTGCACTTCCCTCCTAACTAGCTAGGCAGACACCCTCCCGCCAACCAGAAAGGTCTCAGCAGGCCTGTCACTTCGCTCTCCCCCGGGAAACCCAAAGCGGAAGCGGTGC
Source organism: Thermochaetoides thermophila DSM 1495 (assembly GCF_000221225.1). Classification (NCBI taxonomy): domain Eukaryota; kingdom Fungi; phylum Ascomycota; class Sordariomycetes; order Sordariales; family Chaetomiaceae; genus Thermochaetoides; species Thermochaetoides thermophila. The sequence continues at coordinate 286,605 of NW_006383034.1, forward strand.
CATGATAATGAGGAGCCCCAAGACGTCTAAAACACGCGAACGGCCGCTCCCGGGTGACTTTTGCCCTGCCCTACGGGTCTTGGCTCGACCTACTCTCGCTTCTGAGCGGAAGAATCCGTGATGTTCTGGGGGCTGCGGTGCATATGTGGGCTCTCAGCCTCTGTGGACAGTGAGATGTCCGACGGCTGGTGATTGGGCAATGATGGTATGTTATTCTCATTCATTGGCTGAGGCTCAACCACTCGCGCTGGATAAAATACATAAGCTTGTTCCTGCGACACTCTATCAAGCAGGGGTTCTTGAGGGGCGTCTGATCGCATGCCAAAGCTGCCAAACCATGGATGAAACTTTGGGCGGGAAGCTTGTGCAACGGTGTGTTTTCGGTTACCAGGAAGGTGGTTCGCAGGGTGTCATTAGGCAAGCGCTGAAGGATGTATTTATTTCGAGACTTCAGCTTGTTTATTGAGATAGTTCTAAGTTGAGATTGTCCTTGCGTCAAAGAGCAACGCCCTGGGTCTTGGTTCCTGAGACCATGACAACCCTCAATTTAGCAAATGCCATCGCCCCAAAACGTTCGGCGCAGAGGGAAGACAAAATCGCCATTTGATTGGTCAAGGGCTCCGCAGAAGTTGGCAGGCTGCGTCGTCCCATGTCTTCGGTCTTGGACAGAACGTGAGACGGCTGATAAAAGTACCAGGTGTTGTTCGGGTCTTGAATGTGTATCACAAAAAGTGTAAATAGTATGCATACTGCAAGTATCGGTTGAACCCGAAGGTCCCCTCAAACATGAAGTAAGCAAGACCGCCAAACTCCTGAACCTATATTTCACAACGCTTTTGGCCCATCCATCAACCACTGGCTTGCACATTCGAGGCCGCACTCTGTGCCTGTTGGTGCGCCTGAGCCTGAGCAAACATCCTAAATCTCGCGACATCCAGCGGTAGACGTTCGCCCATCCAAATGGCGCGGCTAGTATGGTTTTTGAGCTCGCGCTCCGCAATCGAGATATCTTCTTCAGTTGTGTTGGGATGAACTAGGACAGACAGTGGCCCACGCCAAATGGCCAACCAAGGGATGAAGGCGCCGAACTGGGCGGGAGTGAACAAGTTCACTTCGAACATGGCGACGGGATGGGGGCCGATGGGCCGGTCCCAGAAGGTGTAGATGCGCAGCTCGGGAAACTCGCGACGGATGCGTTCCCAGAGTTCACGGGCGTACTTGGTCTGTTCGGGGTTGTTTTGAAAGTAATAGACGTGCACGTCGCTCATCTGGAGTTAGCTGTTGGAGTCTGGGTGAAGGGTGAGAGTGAGAGGGGGCCGTTAAGCCCCCGACTCTGCTTACAATCCGCCCCGGCGGCCGTTGTCCAGGGGATCGATGAATCTTTCATAAGCCGGGCTCAACGCGCCGGTTTGTGGGTTTTTGAGGCTCTTGCCGTCCTCATTCTTCTCGTCGGGGAGCGGCGGGGCCGACTCATATCCGGCTAGGGGAGACGGCCAGTTGAACTCGAGCGACTGAAGTGACATAGGGAGAAAGGAAAGGCGACAAAAACAGTGTTCAGATCTTGAGCAAAACTGGCAGAATATTGCACTTCAAGTTCGCTACAAGTTTTGTTTGTTTCTTTTTCTCTACCTTTATAAGAGCATTCTCCTGGGAGCAATTACCTACCATGTCCCAGAGAAACTCGGTGTTTATCAGCAAACTCGAGGTCCACAGCTGCGCTGACCGGGCTGCTGGTGGTGGGGTTGGCAATTGGATGAGGGCGCCGGCCCCGCGTTGGAGTGGGCAATGACGTGATTCGAGCCAGTATTGAGGATCGTCTCACCGTGCACCACTGCATCGTTATTGACCATTCGGTGTGTGCTTGCATGTGGCACAGTCATCTGCGATGGAACAGGGGCTCGTCGACACTCGGGTGGCTCACGAGATGCATACGGAGTGACGGTGGGCATGGATTTTCTCCGTGAAACATCCCTCCTTTCCTTCCTCCCTCCCCCCCCCCCCGGCCCGGAAACAGGAGCAAAGCCGGCCCCGCATCGGCACTACGGGGCAGATCGGGTCCGAGCGGTAACGGTACGACTCGGACATAACGCCGATGCCATACTGAGGGAAGCGAACTTTGTAGATGGTCTTCATTATCAATGATGTGGTTGTCCAACTACAGCTCAACAACCAATGATCCATCGTCTTTTCTTTGTTTGGGCAGCCGATATCGAGGGCTGTTGTATGAAAAGTGAAGAGTCCCGGTAACGATGGCTTGATAAGCCTGGATGAGTCTCTTCAACTCTCCCTCGATGGCTTCTCCATGGTCTTGGACGGCCTTTCTCTGAAGGGCGGCGCTATTCGCGTCAAAACGCTGGATGCACTTTTGCATCTCTCGGATGGCATGAGCCACAGCTCCTCGAAGGTCCAAGTTGTGGGCACTCATTGTGGCCGTCACCATGTTTGTGACAGTTTCATCTTTCTATCATTGGAGGGAGGTAGAGGGTCAGTTGAGCCCAATCCGACGGCGATACGCTGACGAGACTTACGAGTTCCTTCTTGAGGGAGAAGAGGTCGTTCACACTGAGCGATGCTTGTTTAGTTTGGGACTCTTTAAGACCTGATGATGGATCAAGAGCACTCACATCATGCCTATCTTGGCCACGTCCAAGGCCATGTTGTCCAATTCACTCGACTCCAGAACATCCTGTGGTACAGATATCCGGTTGAGAAGCCTATAACTGTCAGCCTTTCGTCGCTGCATAGAAATCGAAAAAGTTGCTCACCTGCTGAGCTCCAACAGCGGCTTTACCGATACCGTTTTCAATCTCACCGAGTAGAATTCATCCAAGCTCTGCGCCTGCCCAGACATCTTGCACCTATACTCTGCCATGACACCTTCCATAAACTCCGCTAAATGCTCGAATAGCCTCCTTCTCTCCTTCACATCCTCAACATACCGACGAAGCCGGACCGCGACGTCTCTGAAGCTGTCACATATCTTTGTCGGCGCTGCCGGCTCTTCTATTCCATGATCACCTTCATCAAGCCATAAGTGATGTCTCACAAACCGCAGCGATGCCCAGCAATACTCTTCTGCCGCCAGCGCAACATTGTCAGCATCACCAGCGGCAGGTCCGAGCCGATCGATGGCATCATCCCATAAGATGAGCCAGATAGAGTACAAAGCTGCTGTTTCTAGCGCATCATATGTGACATCAGGGAACCATCTATTAATAAGTCAGTCTCGGCGTGTATTGCACTTGGAAAGGGGCCCCCATACGCAGCAGCACATAACCCCGGCTCTGCCCTTTTGGCCTCAGCTAATGCCTTCTCATTGCCCACGATCAACCCCTCAAGCTGGGCATCCACCACAATTTTGACCCGCATGTATTCCCGGTTGACACCTCTCTTCCAGGTTTCAAACAGGGGCCATAAATCTGGGATGCGAAACTGCTGGCCGCGAAGCCGTGGTGCTAGGTCGCTGCCGAGGACTGAAGGCGATGAGGGTGAGACTGTGCTAGCAGTCGAAAAGGCATGTTTTCGCGAAATCACCGGTTGTGATGCCCTTGAGAAGATAGGAGTCGCATGGTGGCTAAGCGGAGTCCTGAAATATTGCCGTTGAAGACCCTCAATCGTACGTCTCATCGCCCAACAGTCTGCGCCTGCGACTCTTGTTTTTTCCATTGTTGTTCGTCCTGCACGGAGATTCAAGTTGTTATGTCGTGAAAAAATATGTCGAGACCGTAACACTGTCTTTTCCATTGCCGGAAATTGTATCTCGGACTGTCCGAATGAGTAAGATGCTATCATCAATGCCTCATCGGTTGTGAGTTCAGGGGTTGTTTTACAGAAGCCGACAGCTAGTTGAAGGAAAGTTACGCAATAGTGCATACCCGAGGCTTCAACTGATGCATAAGACTTCCTGGTTCCCCTGGCGAGCGTGATGATAGTCCAAACCCAACACCATAGGGCTGACTACGACAGATCACTGACAGGACGAAACGCTGCTGTAGCAGGCTTTTTCAATGTAATCCCATTTAAATAACTATACTTAAGCTGCCCCCAATGCCGTGATATTCTCCTGACCATACTGCAGACTCAGCCATCCAAGCCCATTCAACCGTCCCAGAGCAAAACAGCCAACAAAGAGCGCGGTGCAACCGTCATGCCCATGCCAAATGCCATAACCATGCCAATGCCCATGCAATTTGCCCAACATGTCATGCTCAAAAAAAAAAAGGAAATCGGAGCGGGGATAGGTGAAAAAGAAGAGGGCGGTCATCGTCGGTCAGAGAAAGTCAGCGAAGTAGGGGGGTAAGTAAAAAAAAAAAAAAATAAAGCGTGGGAAAGAAAACAAGATAGAGTAAAGACCCGGCCCGCGGTACTTTCCATCCCCCACCCCAGAAACGCCGCAGCCAACCCAAGGGTATGCGCTAAGTACACAAAGACTTGTATGATTTAGGCCCTCTTTTATACATCCCTTTAAAGGTCTCATGATCCCGTCGGCAAACTTAGAATGCGATGCCCCAACCAAAACCTGCTGCTGCACTAACACCTTGGTCAACAAGTCCCAGGCTATTTTAGTATAGACAACAAGGGAAGAGCCAATAAGAGGCGCGATTTGTTAAGAGGGCACAACAACTGCTTTTTTTTTTCGGTCCTCAGTGAACATGAGACGAAAGGGTGGAGGGTACATGCGAGAGCAAAGTTAAAAAAAAACAATTCGGATGAAGCAATTGTACAAGCAGAATTGGAAAAAAAGTGCCAGACATCGAACCGCCTTTCAAGTAGTAAGAACCGATCAAGCCTGAGGACGAGCCGCACCGTTGGCGCCGCTGGTACCCTCGCGGTACTCCTCGGGTTCGTTCTCCTCGTAAGGGTACTCGTTGTTGACAGTCTCGCCAGTAGCGGTCTCGACAAAGTTGTCGCCCTGGACAACAACTTCGTGGGCGGCAATGCGGCGCATGAGCTCGAAGAACTTGGACTTCTTGAACTTCTCGGATTGGTTACCGGCGACAGACGCCACGATCTCGTTGGCGGCGCGAGCCAACTCCTCGTCGTTGCGGCGCTTCTCTTCCTGCTCGCGAGCCAGCTCCTCCAGGTTGTGATCGATGACCTCCATCTCGTCGGCGGTAGGGGGGCCTGTCTTGGCGCCGCTGCGAGCCTGCTCGGCGCGGGGACCATGCTCGGCCATCCACTGGTCCTGGGCCTCGATAAACTCGGCATTAGCAATCTTCTGTTTCTCCTCGGCCAGGGCCTTGGCGAGCTCGTCGTCCTCCTTGGCAACTTGCTCATACTCCTCGAAGGCGCGGGCGAAAGCATCGTCGTTCATAAGTGCTGCCTCAATCGGATCCTGGACAGCCGGAGCCTGCTGTTGGAAAGCGAAATCGGGGGCAGGAGAGAACATAGGCATGCCGAAAGGCGTAGCCATGGTAGGAGGCATAGCCATAGTCTGGGCAAGGGGAGCTGCGGTAGCAGGGGCCGGCATAGCAGTGCTCGGGCCTGCAACGGTGGGAGCAGAGAGGTTCATATTGTGGAACTGGCCGACCCAGTCCTGGTGCGAAGCGCCGCCGGTAGCGGGCTGAGAAAGCCGGGCAGCGGGGGTGCTGGGACCATGGTGAGCGATGCCAGCAGGACCGACAGGCCGAACAGAAGCCGTGTGATGAAGCGCATTCATATCCATGGCGGGAAGCATAGCGGGCTCCATGGGAGCGATCCCCTGCTGGAAGTTGGCAAAGGCCGCGTCAGAGCCATGGGAGATGGGGCCCTGCGAACGGAAAGTCTGGAAAACAAACAGCAGAAGAAGAGTCAGCAATCCATGGCCTCCAGACCGGACGAGGTCGGGCGAGCGAGCGGACGGGTGAGTATGCGAAGCGCGACTTACAGAGCCAGGACCAGCCTGGGCGCCATTGACGAGACGGTCTTGATGAAGCGTGCGATCGCGATCGACGTGTGCCAGAAGGTTCTTTGCGCCGTTGGACGGGCCACACATGCTGTCTGCCATCTTGATGAGTCTTTGGCGATGAGCTCGGGTGAAAGCTGGAGAGCGGGAAGATGCGACGGATACTGAGTGGTCTAGCAGGTGCGGGAGCTTGCCGATGGCGATGATCGCAACGAGAGAGCGAGGTTGAGAGGTAGGATAGTGTTCGAGAATCGCTTGTTGCGCGGAATTATGGAAAATGCGGGCGTGGTGGAAAAGCCGAGGTCCTCCAGGGCGAACCGAGCTGGAGGATTCTATACTGGTCGGTTGTGTGGAAGGAAGAGGACAGGGGCGTCGAACTCAAGAGGCATTATTTATAGAGGGAACAATAGAAAAGGTGATACTATTCAGGCCATTCGCATTTGGCTTTGTCTGGTTCATGGGTGTGTGGGAGCAGGAGTGGGAGTGGTGCGGGTGCAAGCTCTGCCGCGGGGATGAGATGATGACGGTGGTGATGGTCGTGTCCTATGGTGGGTCTTGCGCCGGCCGACGACTGCTGCAACAGCCGTAGCAAGCCCGTGACTGCGGGGCCAGGACGACAGTAGGAGAGGCCCAGAGAGTGTAATTTTTTTGGGAGATGACAGCATTGTGCGGGGCTCTCCTCGCGTTCTCGGTGTGGCCTTGGTCAGCTAGGTGTGCACGGGGGCTCACCTTGGGCTTCAGGCCAGCTGGACGCCCAAGTACTGGCAGGGGTCGCCACTACACACACGCACCCCCCCTGGCACGGCAGCGACCTATCGCGGTGCACCGCCATTGACAACAGCTTTCAAGATCCCAACTTTCCTATTGAAGGAACTCAACAATAGTTAAACCTGCGCTTTACATTGTTCAAATTGCATCCGCGCTCTCCTTCCCAAAGCAGTCCCGCAGTCCTCCTTCTTTCTTAAATTCGCAATAATGGTGCGTAAAACCACCCAAACTACCTGCCCGGTTTCGGTCCTAGGCTGCTCTATTGTCTGCTGGGCTGCCCGCATGTCGCCTGTCGCCATGCGGCCAGCTCGGCGACTCTACAGACCTTCGCGGCCCGCCCTTAGCCCATAGCTGATTACTGACAGTGATGTCGCAACAGGCCTCCGGAGCGCAGGTCATTACCAACTCGGGCCATGATGACATGATTGTATGGGATGCCCTCTATATACCAAACAGATCGATTGTTCTCTGGCTGACCCCTCTCTAGCATGATGCAGTCCTCGATTACTACGGCCGGAGGTTAGCAACTTGTTCGTCCGACCGGACCATCAAGATCTTCGAGATCGACGGCGACTCGCAACGGCTTACCGAGACGCTGAAGGGGTATGCGACGCTTCCGTTTTCCATCCCGCCCAATCCCCCACAATAGCCACATAAGACTTGGGGCTCAATGCTGAGACAAGACTGCGTTACTGCGTAATTTAGGCACGATGGGGCAGTTTGGTGCGTATCGTGGGCGCATCCCAAGTATGGCAACATCCTGGCGAGCGCCGGCTACGATGGCAAGGTATTCATCTGGCGCGAGTTGAATGGCGCGTGGTCGCGCATCTATGACTTCGCCCTGCACAAGGCTAGTGTCAATGTGGTGTCGTGGGCTCCCCACGAGGCCGGTTGCCTGCTGGCCTGCGCTTCGTCCGACGGCAGTGTTAGCGTGCTCGAGTTCAAGGACAACAGCACTTGGGACTACGTCATCTTCCCTGCCCACGGCCTGGGCGTTAATTCGGTCTCGTGGGCGCCCGCCACCAGCCCGGGCAGCATCGTCAGCAGCAAGCCGGGCCCCAAGGCGACAGGCAACCGCCGGTTCGTGACGGGCGGCTCCGACAACACTCTCAAGATCTGGGCCTACGACCCGGCTACCAACACCTACAAGATGGAGCGCGAGCCGCTGACTGGCCACACTGACTGGGTGCGTGATGTTGCTTGGAGCCCGACGGTGCTGCAGAAGAGTTACATTGCGAGCGCCTCGCAGGACGGCACGGTTCGCATTTGGACCAGCGACCCGGCCAACCCTCTGGCTTGGAATTGCAAGGTCCTCCACTTCGACTCAGCCCTCTGGCGTGTCAGCTGGTCGCTCAGCGGCAACGTGCTGGCTGTCAGCGGGAGCGACAACAAGGTCACTCTCTGGAAGGAGAATCTCAAGGGCGAGTGGGAGTGCGTCAAGACGATCGAGGAGTGATGGAGCGCAATGATCATGGTGGGGCCTGAGTTGCTGTTAAGGGTTACAGTCTTATCTAATACATATCCCATTTGGTCTCTACCGTGTGTGTCTCTGTGGTGTGTACAGAACAAGCATGCTACAAAAGAAACAGACTTAAAAGAACCCCTTTCGCCCTCTATAATGAAATGGATGCCGTGAATGCTTCAAGTTCCTCATCATACAACGGCCACCCCCGTCCATATTAAAATGCTTCCGGCAGTAAGAGCAAATGCCAACGCCAATCTACCCACATATTCCCTCCCTGCACTGCTGTTAGGGCCCCCACCTGTGCCTAAAAACCCATCTCCTCCTTTCCCGCTCTGTCCATTCTCCGACTTATCTTCCATGATAACCCAGATCTCGCCTGTATCGTCGCTCGAAACGAATAATCTTTCACCAGTGCTGTCAAACGCCAATCCCACGGGTCGGAAACATCTGGTCAGACCACACTTGGTAACATCGGCGGCTGTCATAATGTCCACGAGGCTATCGACGCTGTCGGCTGCCGGGATGGGCTGGCCCGTTTTGGCTGAGAAGTTGACGTAGGAAAGCTTGTACCCAACCGGGACATCGCGGTTCCAGCTACCGTCTGTCGAGGGTGTTAGTTGTCATCCGAAAGGGATACTTTGCCGTCCAGAGCAGGGACGGAAGATAGTGACGGCAAGAGAAACACTTACGGAAGGAGATGAAAACCCGCGATCCGTTATTCTTGGGATCGAACTTAATATCCAGAGGGGCCATATGAGCCTGGAAGGTCAACCGGGGAGAAATAAACTCATCCGCGCACTTCTGATCGCCCGTTTTGCTGTCCGGGTTGGACATGAACTGATCACCGACCTTCAACTCGCCCAGTTCCGGGAAGTCGGTCGTGTTCCACAGCGCGTAGCAGAATGGATAGCCATAGTTCCGATTTTTCGACTCCAATGCCTCGTCGGCTTTTTCCGAGAAAATGCTCTCAACCGTCCCGTGGTAGTTGAGCTCCTCGCCAGGATTGTCTTGATGGACGTCCTGCCCAGCCCGTGCCATGTCGTCGGCGCTGTTCTCCACGCTCCAGATGGATCCTGTAGCAGGGTGCTCGCCCATACCGACCGAGTTGCGCAGGCCCCAACCAACCAACCTGCCTCCGGACGCATAGTCGACAGGCGTCGTGGCCTGATACAGCTCAGCCACGTCAAAAGCGCGGATCTGCGAGATGCCCGAGGTCGCGTCTCCGGCGAGAGTGTCGACGTTTGCGGAGCTGCCGCGCGAGACGAGCAAGTATGTACGGGGCGGCATTTCCTCACCATCATCTCCTGGGTTGCTGGGCGGTGGCTGATTGCGAGTGAGAAGCAAACTGCGCGTGACGTGTCCCGCGCTGGTCATATTGCGAATGAGGACGCGCATGCTGTCCTTGGTGATGCGGCCGCGCTCTGAGTCGTATAACCATGCGTGCACAGCTTCGCTGGTCGAGACGAGTAACATGCGCCCGTCGGCCGAGATCTCGATACCATGGTTGTAGCCGAATTGGTCTTGCTGGAGAAAGAGAGCGCCGCCGGAAGAAAAGGGGGGGGGGCGTGTGTGTGAGTTAATGTAATCTTTGGGAAAAAAAAAAAGAAAAAAGAAAGAAAGAAACTACGACAGAGACACAGACAGAAGCGGTGAAAGAAAAACTTAGGAAACGGCTTTGGCTATAACTTACCCCTTGGCTGTCGGAGAGGATGGTCTCGCTCGTCGACATCCAGATGCAGGTGTCTCCGTGGTCGACCAAGTCGAGGCGCGTGACGCCGACGCCCTGCTGCACGACCAAAAGCCTGCCTTTTCTGTCAAAAATGATGCCCCGGGGTTTCGTCAAGCCCTTCGCGACAAGTGCGGCTTTCCAGCCCGGCGCCACAACGGGCGATGTGTAGGATGGCGTCAAGACGGTTTCGCATGCTGTTGTTGTTTGAGCAGCAGCGACGGCGGACACCCAGAGCGCCAGGCCTGAGACAGTGGTGAGAGCCCTCATGAGGTTGCCGACGAAGGCAGAAGTGAGGCTCATGAGACTGGATGGTCGTCCGGAGATGAAGTCCGACTGGGCGTTTGATGTCGGGATACTGCAGATGATGGCGCGCTCGCAAATTTGAGGCAGCCGATCATCATGATCGGGGAAAACGGCGACGAAATCGGGCACTGAGTCCGTCAATCGGGAGTTCTAGAGGCCGAATCTTAGGAAAGAAAGTGCCGGCCTGTCGCAGCCGTTGGGGACCAGGAAAGCAGGTTTCTACCTTGCTGGATCGGTCGGTCGGGCGGTCGGCCAGGTAGGGATCTCAGCGGGTGCCAGGTTTGCTGCTTTGATGTGTGCGAGCTGACCGCAGCAACCGCTAGAATACGAAAAAAAAAACCAATCAGTTGGAGTCACAGCGCGAGCTTGTGGCGCCTAGGGGGCAATGGCCCCTCGGCCCTGATTTTTTTGGGGGGGGGGGCCTTTGGGCCTTGGGGCCAAGAGTAGCGGATCAAGCTAAAATAATGAAGCAAGAAAATGAGCGGACTCGGCGGGCTAGCTGTATTGGATCCAATTGGTTGAGCAGCGGACAATGGAAACGCTTGGGCTTGGGTTCGGTCTTGGTTGCGGGATTAGAGTATCAGGCGCAATGCGGTGACATCCGTACACTAAGCCAATGATGGACGCCAGTGACGCAATGGTGCAGTGGAAGTCCCCTAGCAGCAATGCGTAGAATGCATGGCATCCACATCCATGGATGCGGGAAGCCCGGAATGCTCGAGAATGAAACTGTGCACGAGGCATCATTAGGCATCGCAAGGCGCAGTGTATTAAAGTACTAAGTAAAATGCATCCACGAGAGAATGAATCGAGAAAAAGGCAAACCCGCCAGCATCGCAGCAGCATCGCGGCATCGCAAGACTCGGACATATACGGATAAAACAACAGCGACCAAGGTCATGTCCCCAATTCCCCGATTTCCCCGTGTCCCTGTGCCCCCATCTTGTCCCCCTTTCTTTCTTTTGATGATGAACGAAAGCAAGACGTCGTCCTTTCACCCAATCATTCATCCATACACATCCATCCCCCCCATCGCGTCACCTTACCAACCCAATCATCTACCAAAACACATGATCAGACCATACACCGTGAGAACACACACATACACCCACACACCTACACCCACCCACCCACACACACACACACACACAACAACAACAACAACAACAACAACAACAACAACAACAAAAAAAAAAAGAAACCCAACACAGACCAGCGCAACAGTGCATTTTGCCCTCTGTACGCTCTCTTATGTCCCAGGGCCTTTGTTCCAGTTCGTGAAACACCAACAGCATGAAACAGCATGGCGCTTATCCAACCCAACCATTCGTCATCATCCTTCATTCACCCTTCACAGCCTCAGTTCCTTCACGATCTGCCCTGCCATCGTCTTGTACTGCCACGTATCACCGCCAACCCGCTTAAACTGCACGCCATGCAAGCTGACAATGGGCACCTTGACAATGACGATTTCAAACTTGATCTCACCGTCAGCGACCCGTTCCCGATCCCTCGACGCGTCATGCTGCGACGAGAACTGGAATGAGTTCCGCCGCTCGCCAACGTCCCGGTCGCCGGGCACGATGACGCTTGGCCGGTAAGTGCAGCTGAAGCCGCCCCTAATCTCGGTGAACTCGACGGCAAGCATCCTAAGCACGCGCTTGATGTCAGCGCGGATCTGCGGCAGCGGCTTGGTCGACGTGGTCGACACGCTGAAGATGCCCTTGAGATAGACCGGCCTGACCAAGTCCGGGTCTTCCGAAGAGCTGCCCAGCCGGTCGTGCGAGCCACCGCTCGTCTCGCCGGCGTCAACACCAGCATTGACCAGCTCGGCATCCGTCTCCTCGCGGACAGAGGGCGGCTGATGCATGGGTGACTGGGGATTTTGCGCCTGTTGCTCGCGTGCCTCGGCCTCCCTGCGAGCCCGACGCGCCTGGATACTTTCCCTACGCGCATGACCAAGGGACTTGGCACGCATCGAAACAGACTTTTGAATGAGGGTGCCCGACCGGCCCTCCGGGTTGCCGGGTTCTCGCCTCCTATCGCGAGTGCTGAGCCTGCGAAGGAGTGACACGGGACCATTGCCACCGCCACCACTCGTCTTCTTAGTCTGCGGGATCATTTCCGGTGTGAGAAGGCTGTTGTTGACTGCCTCCCGGACTTGGTCCTCACTATGAGACCTTGCCCGGTGCCGCGTCCTGCCATCACTGCCTTCAGTGTGTGCTGGCTGCGGAGGAGCAATCTCGGCCATGGAGTGCTTCTCCTTGGGCCGCACGACAGGAGATGGAGGGACATGAGCATGGCTTTGGTGCGGAGATGCTGGAACCTGCTGCACAGCAGGAGGCGCCGATAGCTGCTGGGCCTGGGCCTGCCGTTCGCGTTCCAGTTTCTCCTTCACGAGGTAATAAATGGAGATCAAGGGGTCATAGGCGTTGAGGATATCCTCTCCAAGAGCAAGACCCTCTGAGCTTGTGGTTGTCAGAGTCTCCTTGCTGGTGATGGAATTTCTCCTCTTGTAAAAATCGAAGCCGAAGCCACGGCGCTTCTCTGCATCCTTAGTCACGGACTGTGCCTGCTCTCTCTCCTTCTCCCAGCGACGAGCGGCTGCCTGATACTTCGGCGACAGGATTAAGTTGGTCAACTGCTCGCGAATTTGCTCTGGAGGGCCAAACTTAAAGCCAGTCATGTGTCTGATGACTTCATCGTCAAGAGGGAGCTTCAGAGGCTCGCGGTAAGGCATGTAGTTCTCGGGTGGGCCGTTGTAGCCTTTAACCATCCACGGATGATTCATGACCTCATGCATGGTCGCGCGTTGCTTCGGGTCCGTCACCAGCATTCGGGAGATCAGATGCTTGCACTCTGTGCACACAAAGTTAGTGGGGGAAGGGGGGAAGGGGGGGAAGTTCCAGAGTCCTAGTCCGACAGGAAACTTACCGCTCGACAGCCAATTGGGATAGTCGACATGGCCCTTCTTGATCTTCTGGTGAAGCGCCGGCATGTACTGATCATCAAACGGAACTTTACCGCAGACCAAGACGAACAAGACGACGCCAAAGCTCCAAATATCAACTTCAGGCCCTGTGTACGGCCTTGCCTGGAGCAGCTCAGGAGCAGCAAAATAGAGACTACCACAATACGTCTTCAGCTTCCTGTTCTCGTCCGGCGAGAACAGATTGCTCAGGCCAAAGTCGATGATCTTGATATCCCCGGTCTTGCTGATGAGGATGTTTTCGATCTTGAGGTCACGGTGAACAATGCTGTTGCGGTGGCAGTAGTCAACGGCGCTGGCAATCTGCCGGGCAAACTTGCGGGCCTGTTTCTCCTTAAGCTTCCCGTGCGAGATGATGTAGTCCAGCATTTGCCCGCCGTTGACATATTCAAAGAGCATATACCAGTGCCATCTTGTGCGCAGGTTATCGCGCAACGCACAAATGTACTGGTGATGCAGCAAGCTCACAATGGCCGCCTCGCGCGCATTGCGGTCCTCCCTGGCAGCATCGGCCTTCTCCCGCTCCTCCTTGCTTGTACGTCCATCGTCAGGGGAGACTCTCTCGATGATCTTGCAAGCAACCTGCAGCGAAGAAAAATGACCGCGTTAGAAACCAGATCGAGACAATAAGACAGCCAAGGGAAGGCGATCAGAAACTTACCAGTTCGCCAGTACCCTCCTTCTTGGCAAGCTTGACCTTGCCCATGCTTCCCTGGCCAATGGTTTTGATGAAGGCATAGTTTCCAGATGGAGCAGGAATGACGGTACGGTATCTATGCTTGCTGGTGCGCTGAATACCGGGATCGTCGGCTTGATTGTATGTATGCGTAGCCGAAGAAGGGGGAGCAGGCGGCGGCATGTCTGACTCCTGGGGGTGCCGAGGTGACGGCGCGGCCGTGCTCGTGGATCTCTGACTGGGGCGGCGGTGTGGACGTGAAGATTCGGCTCTTGTGGATGATTCGGATCGCGGGAGGGGCTCGGGTCGCGAGGATGTAGGAGGTCGCCGAGGAGTGCGGACGGATTGCGAGCGGATGGGCAACTCAGCCCTATCGACGCCGGCCGGAGGAGCGCTCGCCATGGCGGATGGAGGAGGAGGTGAAGGAGGTCGCAACGGGCCCAAGCACGGACTGTGGAATGCTTGTTACGGCAAACCAGTCGCTGGGCGCTGTGTTACAGTGTAAATCGCTGGGCTTAACGAACGCGAAACACTGGTGCTCAACCGATTGTTCGCGGCGATAGGCCGGGGCACTCAATGGCAATCGAACGGAAGGGGTCTCACGGCTGCAGAGGTAAGCAAAGGGACGCGTAGCGCCAAGCACCCGAGGAGTTGTGGCAACAGGGTGCACAAATAGGCGGTCGCGGTTTGGTGCCAGCTGAATGACAGCACAACAGAGCAAAGTTGGTTGGTAATGATATGATGGTTCTGTGACGATTGCAGTCAATCCGAGTAAGGCAGCCCTTGGAGATACCGAAGACAGGTCGGCGGTAAGTTGTTGAGTCGGTAAGGTAGGTGACCGGGAGCGGTGGGTTGGCGACTGAAGACAGCGGGCGGGCGGATATGGAAATTGGGGGGGGGGGGTAAGAAGAGAAGAGGGGGAGCCAGATGGCAGCGTAAAAGACGGAGGACCGCTTGGAAGCAAAATTGTCTAGTCGATTCGATGGATCGATGATGGATGGCAGTTTGTGCACGTCCAGGACGTCTAAGGGAACCGACGGCGACTGTCTGCCGGGCACACTGCGGACTTGAGTTCTCGCTGCTGGAGGACTGCCGCTGCTACCGTCAGATTGCAAACCCGGAGCCTGCAAACGAAAAGCTGCAAGTGCTGGTGATGCCCGAAAGATCGGCAGGGCTCCGTTTCGACCGAATGTGCCGCTCAAGAGTTCAGTGAAGCGTGGCGCTCCAAGGTTGGGCGGCGTGACGCAGCTTTTCAGAGACGGGCGTGCTTCATGTATTAAGTGGTTGAATGGGTTGATGGGAGTCCTGGCCCAGGCTTTGAGGGGGTCAAGTGAGTGTCCAGGAAAGGCCTCCTCCATCCGCTGTCCGCTGGCTGGCCCGCTGTGTGTCCAGCCCAGGAGAGCGGCCAGGGTGCTTGGAGCACCAGCCGCCAGCCGCCATCCGCCAGCAGCGGCCTGGGACCCACTCACTCCAGCTCGCCCGTGTTTGGGCTGGCCCCGATTGGCGCAGGGGTGTAGGACTCTCCAGGCTGGTGGCCCGGGTGGCAGCTAGTACGTAAGATATGTATGGTTAGGTATCGGTCCTGTATCACGGACACAGCACTCAAGCTGAAATCATGTCCTTCCATAACAGAGAGCAGGTAACTTTCGCCCGGTGATTGCAATTACAATGAGATTCAAAGGCTTTTACAGCAGCAATACTAGATATTTTGCCGTGATACTGATAACTGTCTTAACTTGGTTGATCATGTCCATGTCATAGGCCAGAGAATGCGGCGAACAGAGAGCCGGGACCGTTGTTCTTCACTTGGCGAACCCTACACCCATGATTGTAAAAAAAAAAAAGAAAAAAACTGTAAACTTGTAACACATGCAATGTCAGAATCACACCCCACCAGCAGCAGATGGACCGGGCCCTGCGCTTTCGCCTCAAGCTCCCACACACCCGCCCACCCACCATGGAGGCAGTGAAGGAGAATATTATTGTCTTCCGGGGTCAATGGGCTGCCGGGCCCGATGCCTGATCGCTGGCCTCCCCACCTCCCCGGTAATCTTACAGACAACGGAACTCAACAACCGAGGAAGACTTAGGCTCTTCTTAGGATTCAAGTATCGTAGTTAAACACACAGGCAGCTGTTGGGGCAATGACAACCGAAGTACTTCTTACGGCTGCCTGTGAAAAAAGCAACCTATAATTGGGTGTTTGTAAGTAGTCCTGAAGCCAACAATGCCCCCCTTTCACGCAATGGCTTAACAGCTCTGTAGCGTCCTGCGAGTCTGGCTTGGTGGCTGTTTTGATCGCTTCATGATTGGCCTCAGTCTGGTGGAGATTTTAATATCCCACTTTCTAGCTGCCCCAACTGGCACGAAGAGAGAGAAAACAACACAGCTGCATTCGGCGCTAGTGGGGTGTCCAACTGGGGTTGACTCGCTTCCAGAACACTGCCTGTCCACCGAGCTGTTCAAAGCCACGCAATGGCATGCCTGATCTGTCAATATCTACGTCTCTGCTGCTAGTAGGATCAACCTTGGCAACGGCACAGATCTGCCGGTATTTGACGTTTACACTACTGTGTGAACAGACTCTTGCAAACCAGAGGCAGAGTCAGCATCTCGGTGACACTGCATCTCATGAAGCTCAGGCGATCTTAAGTCCGTGTGATCGAGCTGCAGGCGGCCGTTTTGGAGACTGACGCTCGCTCTTCAGACGGAACCTGCAATTAGCAGCGTAGGCACCTGACAGCTCCATGAAATCAGCTTTGCTCTCAAGATTCGAGGCCCGCTGGAAGTCAAAGCTGCTTTAGTCCTCGGTGCTGCTTTCGACGAAGTAGCACCGAACCGATTGAACACTGAGAGAACCCAATTTTCCCAAATAAATGTCAGGTCTGACACAGTCAACCCTGAGGATCCTTTGGTTTCAATGCTCTCAGTCACCATAGAACGTTACCAAGCGCCAAAAGCTTGAGGACGAGGGCTTCCCATGCCGTGGTGAAATCTTTCCCTTCTGAGAGGCGTTCGCGATCTTGTGAAAGGGGCAATGGCATCACCCAACAGGGACTTCAAAGAGCCGGGGTTTGGTCGCAGAGTTCCCTGACGATGCGGCCAATAAAGACCTGGACGCAACTTGGGATTTCCAGAGCGAAGTTTCCGAGCTTGGCATCTCGACTTTTGTTCCCCGGTGTCTCCGCTGTTACTTACCGTGCTTGTACTGGAGATCCCCGCATCGGCGTAGTGGGTCAGTCAAGACCCTTCGAAATCTTCACCGCCTTCCCGATAAGGATGCTGATCCGTGGAATTTGCGATAAGCTCGGCTGCAGAGCAGTTGGCACTGCTCTGCAAGTCTTCATTCCGCTTTCGATCCATGCAACGGCGACGCGATGATCAGCAATCTCGAACACAACCATATTTGAGCCCCCAACATCGCACAACGTGGTTCTCACACCGTGACGCTACCGCATTGCTCTTCAATGTCCCACAAGCGATCGCGCGCTGCTTACGAGGCTGATTTAACTGCGCAACAATCTCCCTACGTCTTCTTCGGCACGCCGCTTCCACCGCTCGATCCCGACGTCCGGGACGACGGCTCCTACGTACCGATATGGAAGCAAGAAGCACGGGATGAGCGGGGGAGGAAGCGGTTCCACGGCGCGTTCACAGGCGGTTGGAGTGCAGGGCAAGTCTACCAAGGCTTGGGAGAACTGCCTACCTACGCAGCTAGGTAACGCGCTGAGCTGACTGACTCTGTTTCCCAGATACTTTAATACCGTTGGCTCCAAGGAAGGATGGACCCCCTCGAGCTTCGTATCGTCGCGCACGAAACGCTGGAAAGATGACCCCAACAAAGTCGAACAACGTCCAGAAGACTTTATGGACGAGGAGGACCTGGCAGATCTTGAGGAATCCAGGAAACTACAGACAAGGGAGGCCTTCTCCGGCCTCGGATCCACGGCCGACGATGCTGTACGCGCGAGTGGGCTGATGGGCCTATTCCGCGTCGAGGGCGAAACAATGGGCGTGAAACTTCTCAAGAAGATGGGCTGGAAGGAAGGTCAAGGGATTGGCCCAAAGGTCCGCAGGAAAGCCCGCCTTGGTTTGGGTAGTGACGCGAATATCACCGAGGAGACACATCTCTTCGCTCCAGATAATGTTCCAATGATCAGCTTCGTTCGAAAAACGGACCATAAGGGACTCGGATACGCTGGCGAGACAGGGTTAACGCCACTAAGCAAGGCCAATGGTCAAAACGAGTCAGACGAAGAGGACGAAGACGATGGTGGAATTGGAAGCTTAGGCAGGCCCAGATTCTCTTTAACCACCGAACGAAAGAAGGGGCCGCAGAGGCCTCGAGGCAGCATCGGTGTCGGCATTCTGAACGACACAGGTTCTGACGACGAAGATCCATACGAGCTGGGCCCCAAGATATCTTACAATCGAGTAATAGGCGGTGATAAACAGAAGAAGAAGACCGCGACAGCTACCAATCCGACACTGAAATCTAAGCCAACGTTTGTTTCATCGAAAAGCAAGGCCCTGGGGAAGGTTGCCCTTGGAGTTCGGAAATGCCACGATGGACGGCTGCCGTTGGATGGGTTTGTTTTTGGCAAGGAGCCGGACCCCCTTGATATCCGAGATCATCGCAGAGGGAAAGTATCCTCCTCCTCGCATCCCTCCAGGCTGGGTTTCGTCAAAGAAGCCCACATCATCAGCTAAGCAACCGGCTGGCTACGTCTCGACAGCAGAAGCTGCCAAGTCGTCGACCTTGGACCCTAGGGCCCGTGCAGCAATACTTGGTGAAAAACAACTGCCAGGGAAGTCCGTCTTTGACTTCTTGTCACCAGAGGCTCGAGAGCGTCTGGTCGCTGCGACAGGCAAGAAAGATTTACCTCCAGCTCGTGGGGAAGTTCCTGCAGAATATGCGCTCAGTGAAGACGAGCGATTGAAGAAGCTGTTGGCCCAAGTCCCGCGCTTAGATAAAGAAACAGCCGTGGCCGCCATCACCAGGGGAGCTAGCGGCGCGGCACCTTATGCGGACGACGAGGCCAAGCGGTCCCGTTATCTGTCCTTCCTCGAGTGGCAAGCCGGCTTCAAGTCATCCCCTGGAGCGCGCACACCAAAAATGAAGGACGATGACTGGCTGAGGGAGCTCCATGAGTTTTACAATTGTGCCAGAATCTTCAAGCCCATGACGGGCTTCATGGCCAGCCGGTTCACAACCTCATCAGCAGCGAAGCCCGGCAGCAGCTCGGATGGCGGAGCCAGCAATAACTCTTGCTCACAGACCCCGACTAAGCCCCAGGATCCTACCGAAGAAGCAGCCAAGCTGGGCATGTTTGGACCAATGACCAGGACGGTCACGGAATTTTATCCCTCTCGCCTGCTGTGCAAGCGATTTGGCGTGAATCCTCCAGAGCATGTACGGTCGGATGAGTATCCTGCAAACAAGTCGAGATTTGATGCTTCCTCGATTGGGGGCTGTTCGGCTGCTTCGACCGGGCCAACAGAGGAGGGAACAAAGCCAGCTTGGATGCCTACTGGAAAGGCAGTTGTTGTTGTCGATCCGAGCAGAAACGAAGCCCTTGAAGCGAAGAGAGCTGGCGAGGAAGTGTTCAAGGCCGTATTCGGCGATAGCGGTGACGAGGGGTGACAAAACTCTGAGTAGATATCTTACACCTTAGTCTAATAACCAACGTCTGGCTATTTGGGTAATGTTAGGCTCATCGCGCTGAACCGTGCCAACTGCATGACGTGCCGCCTTGCTTCGTCGACCACATTGCTGCAAAGATGGGAGGGGAAGATTGGATACCTAAGACAAAAAAAACAGAAGAAACATGTACTTTTCACAGCACGTACAAATACGTATGCCGTTGATTCCCCATGTATAAGAGCCGCATCCCATTTTTTCATCACCAGTTTCTAACGGCAGGAGTTGGCTCGATGCTTGGCGCGGCGTCCCGAGCATGCGAGAGTGGAGTGAAATTGCTCAGCTCCAGCAGCGATCGTGGTTCAGCATGCTCTAATTGGTTGGATGGCAGGGCGGCTATGGAGACCCCACCGTGACTGGCCCCGCTGCTTGAAATGAGTGACCAATCGGCCAGCAGCTGCCCAGCAGTGCTGGAGCTGTTCTGGGGCTTCTGGCATTTTTGGAATTGGGGCTGCCGTCTCTGCCATGTTTGGGGGGGCCCCTGTTTTTGGTGCTTGGCCCAGCGGCCGCAACAAAGGGAGCCCTGGCAGAAGCGACTTATCCATCTCCTGGCAGTATTGCGGATGGATCGCTGCCAAGTCACCGTCTCATTAATCCGCCCCCCTCCGGCGATATTGTCTGCTTGCTGTACCTAACATAATCCAGCGTCGAGCTACACCGCAGTCGCTCAAACTACGCTAGACTAAGCCTAAACCTATGACTCTTTTCCTCTAAGATTGTCTTTCCTCTGCTTTTACTGTGTATCCCGGTGTTTTCGTCCATTGATATCTCACTGGTGCGCGGCCATCGGGCGCGTCCAGCAGCTCCCGTCTCCTTGACCTTTGACTGCGGCCACTAAATCTAGCATCCAGCACTTCTTAGCACACTGCACATCTCCTGAGCCCCCGTCCATCCAATCCCAGGCAGGTCCTCGCTCGACATCGACACTGCAGCCTGCGCCTCGCACAGAACCTATCCGTATCTAACCTTCCATCCCGCCAGATCGAGCCATCCACGAGCACAACGAGCATAGGCGAATAACGAAGCGAACGAAACAAGGGCGAGCCGAGACATAACAACGCGTGCTGTCAACCTTGTTCGAATCCGGGTGCCCGTTAGACCAAGGCCAACCTTCATCTCTTGCCTTCAATATCCGCCAGCCGGCAACATCCTGACCCGCCACCACGTTGTCCGACTTTAAGAACGCGAGCAGCTCGTCGTCCGGGCCATCACTTCGACGCAGCGTTGAGGAGTACGCAGGCATCCCAGAGGACCCGCTCCCCGATACCAAGCCCGAAAAGGGGACAACACATCTAGCCTGCTTCACCGCCGCCGCCGTCGAGGTCAACAGCGACACCGACCGAAGATTTCCTTCGCGCGAACCGTCCCCTCCGCCGAAGTATTCTTCGTTTGAGGCTTCGAGCCCCAACCTTCGGCCGCCGCCCCCGTCCTTTTCGTCTCTCTATCCTTCGGCTGACGACTACGATTCTGCTGCGCCATCGTATTGCTGCAAGTCTGTTGCCAGCGGCCCCGACACAGAGCTCGACCCGCTTCCTCCTCCCCCTTCTCCTCCAGGCGACGCGCCGGCGTACGAACCGTCTCCCTACCGCGACTCCAAGGCACAAGTAGCAGCAGTAGCAGTAGCGAAAGCATACCCAAAAGAGGTATCATCCACCGATCCTTCGGACTTTGCCGTTCTTCGGTTCCAGGACGAGACCAAGCGCGCGCTCCCAGAGGACACAAGCGCCAAAAAGAAGGGCTATTACGACGACGACGACGACGACGGTGCTGGTGAACCGTCGCGAGGAGCAGGCCATTCTTCTAGAGACGAAGACGAACCGCCGCCGGCGTATTCGGAGGGTGATATCCCCCTCCAGTCGTTCACATACCTAATGGCGGCCGCAGGAGGTCCTTCGAGCATCATCACGCAGGTCCAGCAGGGCGGGCCACCGCTGAATCCGTTAGGAGGTAGGGCTCTTATTATACATGTGTATCTTTCTCTGCGTCGCTGTGGTGTGGACATGGGATATGGGTGAGAGCAAATGGCTTTGTCTTCATCCTACTCCTCCTCCTTCATTACCATCATCGCCATTCTCATTTCGGGGTCGCGCTCCGGGGCTGATCATTTGCGTGCTATTCTCCAATCTAGATGCCCCTAGCGATGAGACCATCACACTGGATCTACGGTAGGTTTCTGGCTCTTGATCATGAGTCTTCTTCTCCCGTAGGATGTAGAAAGCGCTGACACATTCACTAGGGGTACCCGTTTCACCCTAACCAGAGATGAGCTCTTGACACTACCTGAATTCGTCCTCCTGTCGCTGTTCCCCAACGGCCTGTTCCCCGAAGGGCATATGGGCGGCTATGGCTCGGAGCAGGATCCGATACAAGTCGATGTAAGTTCCATGTCGCATTGCGCAAACAAAAAAAAAAACTCAGCTACTGAACTATAATTTACAGTATGACCCCGCTGGTCTGCAATACATGCTCGATTTCTTCCGTAAAGTGGCGAACAGCCTGCCACCCGAGGGTGAGGCTGATGACGCCAAGGACGACAGCCAGCGTCGTGCGGGCATCATCGTGCTGCGCGAGGACCTCGACTTCTATGCGATCCCACCGTGGCGCGACATCGAGCATCACGAGATGCTCGAGGTCAAGCGTGCCGCTGCCCGGGCTCTTCTCAAGCAGGATGGCATCTTTGCTGGTCTCAAGAAGAGCGATGAGCCGGGCACCACCGAGGCGCATCTCATTG
The DNA here is from genome assembly GCF_000221225.1 of Thermochaetoides thermophila DSM 1495. Classification (NCBI taxonomy): domain Eukaryota; kingdom Fungi; phylum Ascomycota; class Sordariomycetes; order Sordariales; family Chaetomiaceae; genus Thermochaetoides; species Thermochaetoides thermophila. The sequence continues at coordinate 308,851 of NW_006383034.1, forward strand.
AGATGCTGACAGCTGGGTATATATTCCCCTAAAGCCCTCCTCACCCCTAACCTTCATATAAGCTCGCTAACATACTTCTCCACAAAGCGGTTTCAACCACGACGACTGCTGGGGCCACCGTGCAGGTGAGCCAAACAAGGCGGTGATCTGCTCGTTGGCACTGGCCCGCCTGCGCTCCGACATCCGCGGCGACGGCCTGGGCGGCGCGTCCGGCCCCGTCGGCATGGCCCAGAAGCTGCTGCTCTTCTGGCGCAAGCCAGCCCGCCGCTGCTGGTGGGAGGGCGTCGAGCTCGAGAATGTTGAGGGCTTGCCCAAGGGCCAGAAGCTCAAGGTGTGGATCCGGAGGGTCTGGACGCTGGAGATGAGTGTTATTGGGCTGCGTTAAGTTAAGAATTTAAGGATGTGTGTTCGTGTGTGTGAGGATGATTGTCAGGGTGTAATGGAATGGGGCTAATTTTTTACTCCTCTTTCTCTCTTTTTTTTTTTCTCTCTTCCATATGTTTTGCCTTTTTTTTTCTCTTTGTCGTTTTAGTCTGCTGTCGCGTCTGTGTCTGTCTGTTGGTTTTGTTCTCACCGTTTTGCTTGAAGGGTACGCACTTGCAAAGACGAAGTGTGGGGGGCATTGGAGGGGAGGAAGAGAGAAAAGGGGAGCATGTGGATTGGACCTGTTGAATGCTGTTGTTGCGTGGCGTGTGCATGTGGTCGTCACTCTGTCAGATGGCCACTCTACTCTAGTTCAAACTCAGCCTGCCAGCCCGCTATTCTGCCTCGTGGTGTTGCATGGCCTTGAGTGAACAGAACGCATAGCCCATCCATTTTGCAGCACGGCATCCTGCTCTGGCTGTTATTGGGTTGTTAAAGATAGGGACCTCTTGATTAACCCTCAAGACGTAATGATAAAAGGAGTTCTGGTTGGGTTGTCGTCAAACACTTCTAGCACGTACTGTCGTTACTGCTGTTGCTGTCTCTTTGCTGTTATCTCGTTCACCTTCGGTTGACCCTACCTTGACTTTTCTCTCCGCCTGAGTTTTTACCTCAAGTACCTGTGGTCCCTAAACAAAACCAAGTATTACATACCACCTTGAGAGCTCAATATGAATTTTGGGGAAATCAGCCGAGGTAATGAGAACAAAGACGAAATCCCTTGGGAGCGAGCAGTCTATATATCAAGCTACCAAAAAAAAAAAAACCTAAAGCTCATCAGCCCATTACATTTTACCACCTCGCCCAGGTTTATTAATCGTCAATGGTTTAAACGGCTTCTTCAACTTCTCAATCGGCGTGATACTATCCCTTCCTAGGCCAGCAGGTCTCCTAAACACACTACTGCCGAGCCCCTTGGGCACGGTTGTGCACGTCGTCGCGTGCAGACAAGCGGCTGCTCGCGTTGGCTGGGGTGGTGGCCCATCGTCTTCATCGTCGTCGGCCGCCTCTGATATGCCATTGCCATTCTGCTCTGAGTCCGGCCGCGGCGGCGAGCTGGAGAAGCAAGGATAGGCTTTCCCCTTGGAGCCATCGTTGGTAGAGTGACCAACGGTAGGACGAGTGGGCATCTTCTTGGGGCCCAGCTTGTGGCTGGCAAGGTCCGGCTGGATGACAGGCTGGGGCTGTTTTGCCACAAGCTGCTGGAATCCAGGTGAAGACTTTTTGGAGAACGCGTTGCCTGCTGGTGCTGTCTGCCCTGCTGAAGCCAAAGCGGCTGGGGGAGGAGCAGGCTCAGATCCGGTCTTAACGAAGGCCATGATGCTTTTTTGTTGTGGCAGGCGTAACTTTTGGGCTCTCTCCTCCTTTCGCTTCGCTTCAGCCGCGGCGTTTGCAGCCACGAGAGCAGCTTGATGAGCTGATGCGCTGATAAAACCGGGTAGATTTGATATAGTGAATTTCGATGCTTGCTCCATCGTTGTTAGGTAGTCTTTCTGCCAAGGCCGTTCTTCCTCAGCAGCCTTTCCCATGCCAGGGCCATGAATTCTCGGCCGTTTAGCCCGCGGCCCATTGAATACATCACCCTGGCCGTCCCACTGTAGGCCCCTCACATGTTCAGGGTCAACAGGGAAAAGATTGTCCTCGGTGCTAAACCCGGGCGGCAAGGCCCCGAATATCTTTTCGTCCGAGGGCAACTCTCTCCCGAGGACCTTGGCAATTTCCTTCATGACATGACGATCAAGACAAGGTCCTTTTTCGGCAAATGAACGGCTTATTGAGCTGACAAAAGGAGACATTTCGTTATTCTGGTTAGCCTCGCTGGAGGGGCGGACCGGGTAGCTAAGATAGAGCAAGCTCTGAGCTCTCGTCATGGCCACGTAGAGTAGCCTTCTTTCCTCATCGATATCATCGGATCGCGAGTGGGGAATAGAGCCATCGTAGACGGCAGGAACAAAGACAACAGGCCACTCAAGACCCTTTGCTGCGTGAATGGTAGATATGGTAACCCGCGGCTTGCTGTCTTGATCGTCGTCTCCCGTCTGTGCATCTGTAGCCAGGGCCACGTTGGCCAGGAAGCGCGGAAGGACGTCAACTTCTTTAGCTTGCTCAATACCTTCAATCTCTGGAAGGGATTCGTCGCCTTTAAGTTCGAGCTCCTTTACAAAGTCTCCTGCCAGAGCGACGAACTCCTGGACGTTTGCCCACCGTTGCTCATGGTCCTCTGGGTGAACGGTCTGGAGATGCCTCTGGAAATCAAGAGAGGAAAGAAGCTGCTCGATTATCTGAACAAGGCCGATTGGAGTGTCGTTTGGCCCATCCACTTGACTGATCCTTCTCCTGATGTTTCCAACGGTCGGATCAGCGTAGTAGTAATACGCTGTTCGGTGTGCTTCATTATCTTTGTCTTCGCAGTGCGTTCTCCCCGGCAATGCTTGGTCAGGACAGACCAGACGCTCATTCCAGATGTTTCTGCCTCTTCAAGAAGCCCCCTGATTGTAATATCCCCAACTCCTCGGCGCGGAACATTCAAGATACGAGCGAGTGCATCGTTGTTTTCCGGCTGATGGATGACGCGCAAATAGTCGATGATGGTTTTGATTTCGGCGCGCTCGTAGAATTTCAGGCCGCCGACCATCCTGTATGAGATCCCCGCCTTTCCTAGAGAGCTCTCGATGTGTCTTGACAAGTAAGCGGAGCGAATGAGGATTGCAACATCGTTGTGGGTTATCATAGAACCCGACATCATGATGATCCTCCTAATCTCAGAAATGATCCAATCTGCTTCGGCATCAGGACTGATCAGCCGCCGTAACACCGGTCGGGTTCCCTTGTTGTGAACGGGCTTCAAGGACTTCTTGTAACGCTTTGTGTCCTGCTCGATCACCTGCAGTGATAGATTGAGGATGAACTCTGATGAGCGGTAGTTCTGCTCGAGAGAAACTTCTTCAGTAGCGCGGAATTCACGCAACAACTTCCACAAGTTCCCAATCTCGGCTGACCGCCAGCCATAAATGCTCTGGTCTGGGTCTCCGACGATGGTTATTCTTCGGTGTTGTTGCGCGAACAACTTCATCAGATCATACTGGATTCCGTTGGTGTCCTGGTACTCGTCGACGAGCACAGCTTGAATGTTAGAGACGCAAGCGGGAAACTTGCGGAGGAGTTCAGCGCAGCGAACCAGGAGGTCGTCGTAATCCAGTAGGTTGGAGGACTCCAAATGCTTCTGGTACTCCCGATAGCAGGTCTCGAGCTCCTCAAGCTGGGGTGTCTTTTTTGGCTCCTTCTTAACTACTCTGGACGGCATTTCTGTTCCCTTGGCTTTCTTCTTGCTAATCCACGCGCGCGCATGCGCAGGGTCAACCTGCAATTGTAGCCGCTTGCAGATACGAACGATGATGGCGCGCGAGTCTGAGTCATCAGCAATGCCAAACTTTTCATTGAGCCCGATGAGGCGGCCATACGCGGCAAGATATCGACGGGCGATGCTGTGGAAAGTGCCAAGAATAATTTTTGTTTCTCTGCCGTCACCGAGAGACTTCCCAATGCGCTCTTTCATCTCACGGGCCGCCTTGACAGTGAAGGTGGCTACGACAATATCTTGTGGATGATAGCCCACATGGTCGATCAGCCAAACCACCCGGGCTGTGAGGGTTTGTGTCTTTCCGCTCCCCGGACCTGCCAGAATTGCAACCGTATCTGCAGCTGACGTCACAGCACGGCGCTGGGACTCGTTGAGACCGTCAAAGATGGAGTTATTTGGCGCTGGCTGGGCCATGGCAACGGATCATCGTATTGGACTGTGGACGCGTCCAACACGGGGGCTGCAAAGTCAGAGTAGTTTTAAAAAAAATTGCGAATAAGTAAAATTAATTGAGCAACATGCTTACAGTACAGACGAAGCACTAACACAACTCAACAGTGACAAAGCGCCATCGTTGTGCTGAGTTCAAGTGTAGCCTCAGCCAGCGCCAACAGCTCCACACTTTCTCGACGCGTTCAGCACGCGCTCACAGTAAATGCAATGGAGCATTTTCGCGAAAGCACGTGACTCGAGCAAGCGAGGGATGTTATTTGCCAAGACCAGGTGGGGACCGGTGCCCAGAGGCCCGCGATCTCAGCCCCACCAACCCTCTTAACCATCGATCGCTCTCTGGAGCCCAAGTTCTCTTGACTTTGAGCCGGAATCGAGTCCCGATCGGAGAGTCTAAAAGAGTCTGCGGACGGGAATATGAAAGACACTTCGGAGAATCTTTGCTCAAATATTCCAAAGATCATCTGTCTTTATTCTTACCTTGTGACAAATACAGTGCTCCGTACCATGATTGGACAAACGTAGGACAACACAATCCTTTCCCACATCACAAGTGTCCCTCTTGAACCGAAAGAAAAGTGATGGAGGATGGTGTGCTATTTTTTTATCGCCACGCGATGCTGCAGGACGTAAAACCTTATAGAACCTGTTCCTGATGAAAATTTTTGTGTGTCCTTAGTTTACCCACGCCGTACCACGTTTTCTGTGCACAGTTGTATGACTTTTTGCCTCTGAAAACAGCCAAATGTCCGTTGACATGCTATCTTTGAGAGGGGATGGGCACACGAGGAGCCACGAAGTGACGGACCCAAGAGCAAGCAATGGCAGGGGTTGAGCGGGCTGATGGCGGGGACAGGCAAGCTCGCATGGTGCCAGCCAATCAGGATGCTTATTTTGCCGCTGTCTGCCCGTGCTCCACCATGGATCGGGCCAATCAGTGAGCACTGTGCCCTGGATACCCTTAACGCCCACCTTTGACCTTTTGTTCATCGCTGCCGACAGGCTGCTGTGAGGTTGCGCAGCGCCAGCGCTATTCCGAGCGAGCCATGCCCATCATGCATGCAGCATGGTATCTGGAAACATGTTCAGCAAGTCAGAGGACATTTCACACAGTGTCCAATGCCAGCGGCGCCAATGGCAGCGCCGGACGGGCTTCGGCACACCGTGATTTGAGTGATGACATTCGCTGCTTGTCTCACCAGCCGCTATATACGCAGTGAAGCCCCGTATCACATATTCCCGTCAGCCATTTGACTGAAGTTTCGGGATTAGCGATCGTCGTCTGCACATCTCAATCACAGCCCGTTCCAGGTTGACAACACGGCAGATGCCATGAGCCACCTGTGAGGTCCGACGCCTGCCCTACAAGGTCCTTCTCATACATCTGCGTGCCAGCTCCCACCCCTTCCGGACCATCCTGCTTCTCAACGCCATGCCATCTGGTGTTCTGTCGATCTATAACTCTGTCCCTGTGATTGTTCGGCTTCCACTTTTCTTTCTTGTTGCTGCCTCATCTGGGGCTTCGTTGTGTGTTGCCCTGCCTTGGTCAGGACGTTTCTCGCGCCGGTCGCCGAACCTCGACCTACCTCCGCTGATCCTCGACTACTCTCCTGCTCCTCCTCCTGAGGAAGGACCCCCGCTCTCCAGAAACGCAATCCGTGACCCAGCCTATCTTCCGGCACAGATCGGTGGCATTGTTGGCGCCTACGCCTTTTCGCTGCTCCTCGTCGCCTGTCTGCTTCTTGCCCTCTCCAAGTCACGCCGCGAGCATCTAAGGAATCGTGACAATCCTCCAGAGAACCCTGTCATCGCTTTCAACCCGTTTCCGCAGCCATTCCTGCTTCAGTCAGAGGAGGAATACCAGCGAGAACTCGAAAAGTTCCAGACTGAACAGGCTCAGCTTGAACTACTAGAACAACAAATCGAGCAGTCCAAGAAGCTCACCCTTCAGACCGATCTCCCAAGGAACTTCTCGTTCCCATCAAACGTTCCGCCACTAAGCCCGAGCAAGTCGGGCTTTCTGCATCCACCGCTTAGCCCAACCAGGTCGCTGGTTACTTCGACATCACCGACATCAACCATCCTTGCTGCTGGTATTGATCTGTCAGTCGATCAGTCAGTCGTACATCGAGATAGAGCCATGGCGCAACAACAGCTTGAAGAGATGTATAAGCACGTGCTCGAGTTCGAGCAGGCGAAATTGGAAGGGAGGGAGTATACAGTTCCCATCCCTACCCCCGCCAAGACGAAGAAGGAGAAGAATAAGCCCTCGAGCCTGAACCTTTCTCGTGATGAGAAGGGCCACTCGCGAGGGTCTTCAATCCTCTCCTTCCTCAAGTCCCCGCGCAAGAACAAGACATCTATGGGCTCCTTGAACATCTCGTCACCGATTATGACGCCCATGTCTGGGACATTCCCTCGGCATGAGGAGCAAGAAATGAATCCCATGCCCCCCCGACACTATTATGCCCCTCCGGCCTTCCCCACGGTCCCTGCAGAACCTCCCCGCAGACCCTCAGCTGCTGGCGCATCGTCTGCAGCTGCGAGCCAGCATATTCCAACCCCTGATGACTCGCCCGTCAGCGACCAGAGTATTGACGCACGTCTCGAGGCCGCCAATATCCAGGCTCGTGAGTCCCGGGAGACACGTGAGACACAGGATGCTCATCCTCTCCGCCGTGCCACTCCCGGTTTGGCCGCAGAGCACTCTCGCGAGCAGTCAGTGGCCAGCACACCCGCCGACCACGAGCCTGTGTCTGCCGTCTCGGAGAGGTCCACCACGGGTCTCGTCGGCCTGCCAAGCTCACCAAAGCCCGGCGTCAATCGCTTCCCGAGCCTCAGCTCGCTGCCAGCGTCTCCCCGACCTGGTCAGCAGACCTTCCCGCTTCAGCCCCTCCGTCGTCGAATGCGTCCAACAATGGGGATTCCAGGGCCGAAGGCAGCAAATCTTCCAGCAAGCCGACCGCTGTGCGTGAGGGTGGCATGTTGCCGCTGCGTGCATACGAGCCGTCCGCTGCCAGCCCCACAGCTCCTAGTTATGCCACCAAGCAGACCGTGTTCACTCGGACTGGCCCGCTGTCGCCCGGCCTGCTCAGCGGCGTGCCCCGCACTCCGTGGACCGGTGCCCCCGTGCCGTACACGCCGTACCAGCCATTCTCGCCCGTTGTGCCGATCACCCCCACTGTGGTCACCCGTGCTGATCGAAAGAGAATGAAGAAGCTGGAGCCGAAGACACCCACTGTGGAGATGGTCAAGAGCCAGGAGGAGATTTGGGGATGTTAAGGGGGTTACGGGGTAAAGCTGGGGTAGTCATTTTCTTTCCGTTCTTGTCACTCCTTTGTGAAACACTTTTGGCTTCCTGTCTTTTGTGTAATGGTCAGACAAGGTTGACTCGGTCAATTTTGTTGGTGAATGTGGCTTTTGGATACTAACTCAGGTAGCATATACTATTGTCTTTTGGGTTGTCGGGAGTATTTTGATACGTATTAAGAAGATGTCTTATAGTGATATCCTTACCCGTCAGATATGATGACGATATCATGAATCTATATCTTGTTTCTTTATCCTTGCATTATTGTCGTTCCAAACAGATAAAGCGTTGATTGGGTGTTAGAGACGGGCAGGGGTTGATGTTTCAGGGCCCAATGATTTCATGAAACTGCCATCCTTGCACTTCGACCCAGGATGAAGCTCGTCGACGAGCTGATATGAAGCTCAAGCTCCTCCCCCTATTGCCTATTGCAACCCGCACCACATGCCTCTTCTTCATCCATCAGCCGACCCAACAAGCGACACCACGGACTCCTGTCACCGGTGAAGTTGTCAACTTGCTCTCTCGGACATCTCGGATGTTTCAAGTCCGCGGACCTCATGACGTGCCTACCTAGGATAGGTACCTTTTACGGAGATAACAACCCAAGGACGGAGGACGTGCACGCGACGCTCCCGGCAGTTCAGTGTCACAGCCCACGGCTATCCTCCGTGTTGGTAACATGCAGAGCAGGAGGTTTAAGTCCACTTCCCCAGATCGTCCGGTTGTTCCATAGTCTTGTGGAATGATGTTGCATCATCCGTTCCTGACATCATCATCTCTGTGCTAACTTCCAGGAGCCCTATCCAACAACAACCGCGCTGGAGGCAGGGTTAATGTAGCTTGCGGCGAAGCGTTCATGGATGGCTCGAAGACGCAAGGATCGCAGCTGCAGAGCCGGCCGCGTCACATGCTCAACAAAGCAACTCTCCATCCAGCTGGGAACTGTTTTACAGCTTGGCTGCTTTGATTTTCCAATCCTGATCAATGATATACCATCTACGGCCGCTACGAAGCACGAAGCACAGCATGATCTTGCATCCGGCGAACTGTCAGTGTTGCTGTTATGCAGCCCTGGATCTCGCAACCGCGATCTCAATTGCCGCATGTCCGATGTGTTGAGTGCCGGACCAACCAAGCACACGCGCTAGCCTAATCATTTCTTAGCGGCGGTCGTATTTGGGCTGTCAGCGCCCCAAAAATTTGATACCCCTTTTGCGTACAGCAGTAGCGCTCGCCTCCTCCAACTCCAAAATAACAATGTGTTCTGTATACAGCAAGTAGCCTTCCAGATAGACAATTGCTTGCTTTGCTCGGCGCTCAGTTTACAATCAGCATCTCTTTCATGTGCTTTACCCCGTGGACGAAGACAAGGCTGCGGCTCTGCCCTATCGCAGCGCTCGCATCGCTGGTTGGGGCAGACCAAGGCTTTTTTTAATCGCGGGTCGACTCTTGGTCGACCCCACAACGCTGCACCTCTGGCCAATCGCGATCCAGAATTGACATTCCATGCATGCGGATGCACGTGCCATTTGCGTCGGGGCAGTGCTCCAATGTCAGGGTCCTGGGATCCGCCGCAGAAAACTCGGCCCCAGCCGTGCTCTTCCATCATACGATTCTGGGGCAAATCGTGCCACACATAACCCGATTTCTGTCCTGCAACTCCAACGTCAGCTCCTCTCGCCAAAATTCTCGACAACTCATCCGCCCTACTGCCTGCGCGCATTGCGGTGAGAACCGGTGTTGCGTGTACGGCCCAAGCACACCAGAGGACCCAAGAAAGCAAAGCAGACGATCCGAGACGATCAATCATTGGCCGACTGCATTCCTGTACTGGTTCCCCGTCCCTGCTCGCGTCCCCGCACGTCCATCCCGTCGCGAACCAGAACGCCCATCCGCGCCCACTGCAACACTCTGCGACGAGTACGCCCGACCCGCGGGACCCCCCCCCCGTCTGTGCCCAAGCATTCCGACACGCAGCCTGGACGCCTGGACACACTGACGCTGGGCACTGGACCCTTGGCCCGCACATGCAAACACCTAATCGCATCCACGGACGGTTGTGAAAGCATTCACCATCCCGGTGTGTACTGGTGGTCATCAGGGCACCAGGCCAGGTGCCAGACGCTACACTAGCGTAGGGCCGTAGGGCAGAATAGAGACCCAAGAGGGGGCCAGCAAGGGAAGAAATAGTAAAGGGGAAAAGGGAGTGGGGGGAGCACCGTATTATGGAAGCAATGGCCGGCTTCGACGCGGCCACGCAGACCCTGCTCGCCGCCCTCAGCGGCAGCAGTGGCCTGAACAACAATTTTGGGCTGAATCCCGACGACAGCCTCGTGGATAATTTTGTGGACAATGGCTCTGGCAACGGCCTCGGGACTCCGGATGCCAACTCTGTGGCTGCGACACTGGGCGACACGCCTGCCAGTTCAGGCTCTGCTGTGCCTGGCGCTCGTTCTGGTTCTGGTTTTGGTGCGGTTTCTGCTGCTGGTCCAGGCGCTGGTGCGGGAGGAAGTGGGACTTCTTCTTCGGTCCCGCCCTCGGCTGTCACCGCATCGCTCCAACTCCAGCAACAACCCGCATTCTTCAACCCAGTCCCTCCGACGCAATGGGTCTTTCAGGACACCCCCCCGTATGACTCGCCCTCCAGCGCTGGAAGCCCTTTTGGAAACGTCCCGCCGTCCGCTCCCCAGCAGTCCTGGGAACTCCCGGTCCATCATCTCAACCTTGCTCAACAGCTTCTCCAACCACAGCCATCACCGTCCCCGTTTTTCCATCCCGCTAGCACGGCTGTCTCCAGCGCCAACGTCGCCGCCGTCGCCGCTGCCACGACGGCCAATGTCCCCGTAACCCAGAGCTTCGCTGCTCCGAATCTACCCGTATCTGAGCCCGAGACACAGCGCAGGATCCAAAACACCCTCACCCCCGCTCAGCGCGAGCGCCTCAAGACCATCACGATGCCGCCGCACCTCCAGTACCACTTCCCCAAGAGCGAGGGAAGCCCCGACTCGGCGTCGAGCCCCCAGGAAGCCAAGGGGGTGACCACCGCGTCGCCGACGACACTTGATCCCTCGAAGCAGAACCACGACCACGCCAGCGGCACCAGCCACAACGCCGACGACAATGCCAGCAATACCAACACCAACACCAACACCAGGAAGAGGAAATCATCAGCTGACGACGACGACGATGATGATGATGAAGAGATCGAGGTTCCTCCCCCGGTGAAGAAGACCGCGCACAATGAGATCGAGAAACGCTACCGGACAAATCTCAACGACAAGATCGCCGCCCTGAGAGATAGCGTGCCGTCGCTCAGAATCATGTGCAAGAGTGCCAGAGGCGAGGACACAACAGAAGACAGGGAAGAGCTGCACGGCTTAACGCCGGCACACAAGTTGAACAAGGCCACGGTAAGCTCTCTTCGTTCCCGCACGTCGTGCACGTTCTGGTGGAGACAGGATATTGACTGCGGGGCTGTAGGTGCTAAGTAAGGCAACTGAGTACATTAAACATCTGGAGAAGCGGAACAATCGCTTGATCGAGGAGATCAACAGCATGCAGGCCCGCATTGCCACTTTTGAGAAACTCTTTATGGCTGGTGCCATGACGGGCCAGCTCCCTAACCCTCTACAGCAGACCCAGCCGATGCAGTTCAACCCTGCGAGCAACCCGTACATGAACAACATGAACGGTATGAATATGACCGCCATGAACACGCCGATGGCGACACCACAAGATGCCAACCCTCCGGGCATGATACCCATCCCCGAAGACATGAAACGCATCATCACAGCCCAACAATTGAACGCCGGTCGTCCTTACCCTGTACCTCCTGCTGCTGCTCACTTTGTGCAGAACCCGGCCCTGCTCCGCCAGCAGCACATTCAACAACAACAGCAGCAAGCACAGGCCCGGGGTTGGAGTCCATACTTCGGCAAGGTTATGGTGGGCAGTTTGGCTGGCATGATGCTTATCGAGGCCCTCGTCGAAAACGAAAAGGACCGCGAGACCACCGAAGGCCGGGGTCTGTTCGCCATCCCCGTCCAGCTCTTGGCGGCCTTTGTCCGGTCCACCCACTTCAGCATCGGCGGTTATTATATTGACGCGAAGAGTATCATCGCAAAGCTCCGGCTCTTCACGTTGCTCGCTATCTTCTTGTGGGTGGCGTGTTCATCGTTCCTCGACAACATGTCCTTCTTCCGTCCTCCTCAAAAGACCAAGCGCGCCGCTACCGCTGCTGCTCCCGTTCACTTTGCCCCAAGCCTTTCTTCGCCGCTCCACGTCAGGAGAACGGCTTGGCTTACGGCAATCCAGACCGTTTGGGTTCCCCAGCGCAACGCCTTCTTTGAAGCCGCAGCTCTGCTGCTCAAGGCTTCCAAATACGCTCTCCGGTGCCTGATCGGCGATCGCGCCTATCTTGCTTTGACTGGGTTGACCGAGGAGCAAGAGGCTGCTAGGGTCAAGGCGTGGTCCATCGCCTTGGATGCCCAACTTACCGGTGGCGATGTCGACATCAACAAGAGCCGCCTGACGCTCACTCTGTTTGCCTCGGGCACGCTTCCTGACACTCCCCTCCGGCTGATGCTGAAGGCGTTGCACATCCGACTTCTGCTCTGGAAGCTGAATGGTGCCTCGTGGCTGGCCAACTCGGTTGCTACCACGCTGGCCAGACGGAAGTGGAACGAAGCTAGGCAACTCAACCAGATGATCATGTCGCTCGTTCGTAAAGACACTGATGACGTTCTTCCCGAGCATCTTGCTGTCCTCCTTGAGCAAGACTGCGATGATGTTCTGAACGATGACATCGTTCAAAGGGCTCACAATCTGGCGTTCAACAAGCCCACGACGGATGACGTGATGGGCGGTATTCCCGGTATGGATTCAGTTGTCGAAGATCCTGCCGTTCGGTCGCCCATTGACGCCGTTGCCGCCTGGTATTCGACTCTGCTCGTCCACCGCGCCCTCCTTAACAGCCTTCCGAAGCCCCAGTCCCCCAGCGATGCGGCCCCTGCTCCGACCCGTTCCATCCTCAACGACGTCGAGCTGGCCATCAAGCTCGCCCCCATCGGTTCCAACGCGAAAGTCCGCGCGCTCATCGCCCGCGCCGTCCTCGTCGACGGCAAGCGCGGCACCTACATCGCTGCCGTCCTCCAGGCCCTCGGCCCTACGACTCCTTACGTCAAGCACACCAGCGCCTTCCTCTGCACGCCCTACGGTCTGGGCGCCCTTGACGCTGACTCCCACATGGCTCTGCGCTGCGCTATGGCCATGGCCCAGCTCGGCAAGTTCAAAGGCGACCTCCCCCGCGCCGCGTACATGCTTATCGAGTCCATCCTGCCACATGGTTGCGATATTAAGACGCTGTCGCTCCTTGGGTACACGGCTGCGTTCCATCTCATGGAGGAGATCAGCCGTCATATAAAGCGTGATACATGTACAGATTCGATGGAGCGGCTGGCGGGCCAGCTGCGGATCTGGATTGGCAGCGAAGAGTTTGGCGGCGGGAAGGTCGCTGGTATGACTGGGGAGATGAGGATGAGGATGGTGAGCCGGTGCTTGGCGGTCACTAAGAGTGTGGTCGGCATACAGGGCGCGGGGTGCGCGGTTGTGGATCAAGGGTATGTTAGTATGGAGGATGAAGACTCGTTGGAGGATGATGGAAGTGGGTGTTGAGGTTTTGTTTTTTTATTTTTCTTTTTCTTCCTCATCTCTGCGTTTCTTTTTGTTTTTCCTCCTCGGTTGAGGAGTTCTGTGACTGCTTTATTTTCCTGTTGAAAACATCTATCTCTGGTGCTCGCCTTTCGTTTCAGTCGTTTCATCTATCGTCTCCATATACCTCTTATTGCACAGTGATATCTGGCTGTCGTTTTGCTTTTCCTTTACTTGCTCTGTTCCATGCATGCTACAAGAGAGGATTATGGGTTTGAAGGAAGGAGGGGTACAAAAAGTCGGCATTTCCTATGTTTCGCTGTTTCCCTAATCCTGTCACTGATGAAGAGGTCTCAACACTCTCCAGTCAATTCGGAAATCTCTCGGCTTGGGAGAAATCTTCGGGAGACGCATATGTTACATCCACGTTGATACGTCCATGAAGGGAAAGAAGCGGTTTGTTAGAAAACGGGAAACAATGAAGGGAATGAACGGAGTTATAAGAGCGGGTAGGCAAGTGGAAAGGAGGAGGGAGGGTAGGGAGGAAGGGAATTAATCTGTATCGTTAGGTATTCCACGTGTTGTTAGCTTATCATCGGGTGCTGGGTGGAATCGAGTTGCTATGTTTTTGCTCCCAAAGGACCCTTTGGAACGAAGTCAAAGTAGATGCGATTGATGCCCTTCTGTCCCAACTCTCAGCTTTCTGCAGGGAGGCCCAAGATTCTGCGTACACAGTAATCCGTAGACATTGTTCTGCTGAACTGCGTCTGCGTTAGGGCCAAGGTTGGGTAAGGACCGAAGTGCTGCAGAGCCAGAGAACGGCTAGGTTCAACGGTCCGAATTCCTGACCCCGCGTCGGGTTTATGCCTCAGTATGTGAAGGCCAAGTTTGTTGACGTTTTTATTTTATAATTCCCTCGTGGGTGTCATTCGACGCTTCGCTTGCCTCCTCTTCCCTCCCCAGCCGTTGGGCTGGTGTGGCCCGTGCGTGGCTGGAGGTTGGTCGCTTCGAGGTTCGGCGCCACCCCCCAATTCTGCCCCACCCGTCCCGTAGGAACCCCACTTTTTGGACATCTCTTGTGGGTCCGGCGATGGCTCCGGTGGGCGGTCAGTTCAGCCAGGCAAACGCCCGCGCTTTTCTCTCTGTTATTGGCAAGCTCGCTCCTTCTGTCTTAACGCCCAACATTTATTTTTTTTTTCTTATCTGGCTTTGTTTTTGGGCTGACTTGGGCCGAAAGATAGCGGCGCTATTAAAAGAAAATCGAATTCGGCGGACCAGCTTCCGTTCGAAATGTGGAGGGACCACGACCTAAGGTCGATGAGGGGTGTCCAATGCCCCTGACGGCTGCTGGTCACAGTAGGTGACCCCGACTCAGACGTCAAGCGTTATCGGTCCGTTGCTGCAGAGTGACAGGAGAGTTGAATCTGGGATTTTTGTTTCATTCTTTTCCAAGGCTCAGTCGCCGGTAATTTGGCACTGGATTCCAGCTATCTCTGTGCAATATCGCCAATCTGCATTTTTTTTCTCGAAACGAGCGTCTGCTGTGACGCCAACCTTCCCCACATCGACTCTCGAACCCTCGCGGCGGCGCGGCCTCGAGTTTCTCGACCACTGCAGTCTCGTGTTGCACATTACCCAGCAGCAGTGGCTCTCCTGCCTTGCTGCCCGTTTGCGACCTACCAGTCTGCCACAGTCTGCCACAGTACCTGCTTGTGACGCTGTCTATCTCCCGAAAGGCACAGGTTCCGGTTTTTTTTTTTTTCTTGATGCTGTCATCTCAAAACCGCGCAGCGGGAGGGCTGCATCCAGCACATCCAGCACATCCAGCACATCCAGCACATCCAGCATCCAGTGCATCCCCAGTGTACGGATTACGGAGTATTCGGCGCTTTTCTTGCCGCGCCATTGGTTTTTTCCCCCAGGTCGGGTAGCACTGCGCCGCTTGGCATGGCTCCTGGATGACGCCTTGGGCAACGCTCGTCTAGATAAATTCCTGACCAGCAACTTACATACGGGCCGTCTCCTGGCCCTCCTCCTGGCTTTGGCTTCTTTCCTAGGATCCTCCTGGATTGGCGTCGAGGACACGCTCTGCCTTGCCGTCTACGTCTTCCTCTCGAATATCAAGATCAACAAAAGAAAGACTCAGACTGCACGTCTGGCAGAGCGTGGATCGGCTAGATCCAAACCAGGAACGCCCCCCCGCCCTGGAGCTGAACCTGTCCTGCCCGTTGCTTTCGCCCCTTGTCCAGCTCTCCCGTTCATCGTTGTCGTCTTTTTCGTCGTGGGTGTCGAGTGAAGCAGACAGGTTACCAAAATGAGCCACACGACAAGGCAGTTCATCCTCCCCCCAATCCTGTCCTTCCGGGACTTCATTGTGGCCGCGGCCAAGGCTCTTTTGCGAGCCAAGTCCCTCCTGCAAGCCCTCGTCCCCTCTTGGCTGTCTCTTCCATCAGTCAGGAGGAGGGCCCTCCTCACCGATACTGCGCTCGAGTTTCTCCGCGAGAGCGAGGAGGCCTTCCTCGGCCCTCTGCGCTCGAGCGGCGGCCTGGCCAAGCTGTGCGCGACGCTGAAGGCTCAGTTCCGCGAGGGTCTACGCTCAAGCCCCGAGGCCATGCTTCCGTCCTACAACTCCAAGCTGCCCAGCGGCCTGGAGAAGGGCCAGCACCTTGCTCTGGATGTGGGCGGTTCGACGTTGCGCGTGGCGCTAGTGGAGCTGGGGGGCGACTCGAAGCATCAAATCGTGCGCATGAACTCGTGGAAGATTGATAATGAAGTTAGAAAGCTCAGGGGGCGGGAGTTCTTTGACTGGATCGCTGAGAGGGTGCGCCGTGTGGTGGGAGACGAGAGCGAGCTCGGCAGCAGTGCCGAGAACCCGCTTCTTGTTGGGCTGTCGTGGAGCTTCCCCATCGAGTAAGTTTTAACAACTCAGAAGGCTATCTTTCCAGGGAGAAAAATGAAATAAGGGACTAACACATCACAGTCAAACCTCCTCCAGCAGCGGCAAGATCCTGCCCATGGGCAAGGGTTTCTGCGCCGATGAGGGCCTGGTCGGCGCCGACCTCGGCGAGGTCATCCAGTCTGCCTGCCTCCAGCAGAGCCTTCACATCTCGCTCGCCGCCATCGTCAACGACTCCAGCGCGACCCTACTCTCCGAGGCCTACTCCACGCCCGCCACTCGCTTCGGCCTGATCCTCGGCACCGGCGTCAACGTTGCCGCCCACCTCCCCGTCACCCTGATCGGCCGCGAGAAGTATGGCATCCGTCCGCGCAGCTGGCACGAGAGTGCCACGCATGTGGTTGTCAATACCGAGATCGGTATGTTCGGTCGCGAGGAGGGCTCCTTGCCGCTGACGAAGTGGGATCGTCAGCTCAAGGCGGCTCACCCGAGGCCCGACTTCCAACCGTATGAGCAGTTGGTTGGCGGGTATTACCTTGGTGAGATTTGCCGGCTGGCGCTGATCGACGCGATCGAGAGCGTGGGTGTTTTCGGCGGGACGGTGCCGGAGTCTCTGAGGAAGGAGTACGGTCTCGACACAGAGACACTGTCGATTGTCGAGGCGTAGGTGAATCCCTTTCGTACTGGCTATCATAGCAACAGGCTAACCTATGCCACTTACAGCGATACCTCTCCCTCTCTCGACAAGGCCCTCAAGGTCTTCACCTCCCGGCATCCCTCTCCCGTGACCCCGACCGTCGCGGACCTCAAGTTCCTTCAGACGCTCTCTTCACAGATCGCCCGGCGCGGCGCCCGCCTCGTGGCAGCGGGAGTGGTTGCCCTCCGCGAGCTCAAGATTGAGGCCGAGAAGGAGATGCTCACCCTCACCAGCGGCGACGAGCAGCCCGTCCAGGGTCTGGAGGATGTTCCGCTCCCCAAGGAGGCTGCCAAGGCGGCGGCGCAGCGCGAACTCGAGCTGCTGGAGAAGGAGAAGTTGACGGTTGCATGGAACGGGTCTGTCATTGAGAAGTACACTGGCTTCAGGGGGTACCTGGAGGAAGCTCTGGATGAGCTGGTCCAAGGCACGGGCGTTGAGCTCGTGCAGGCTGAGGAGAGCTCGCTTGTTGGTGCGGCAGTGGCGTTGGTTTGCTTGGAGTAAGTGAAGGCTTGATTTGGCGCGGGGCGGTTCAGCAATCAATGGGTATAAAAAAATTAGGTTACTTGGGAAAGCTTTAACGTGCATGCATGTCATGGGTTCGTGATTTTTCATATGGGCGGAGCGCTGATTTTGTTTGTCTGGTGTTTTTTTTTTTTTTTTAGAAACAGCTGATTTTTCACTTAGTAGCTATATGGGTAGAGCTAAACATTTATTTCATTGGGACTCAAAACGAAGAGTGTCTTGAGAAATGAAACTTTGGCTTCGTCGCAACGGATTTACTGGTCGTCCTTCTATTTTATATCTCCCCTCATTCCATTTTGCAACGGCCACCCTTTGCCAAAGATGAAGCTGAGCCTTGCATCACACTTCTACCTGTATAGTTTGAGATCTGATCCAGGAACATACGGAGAAAACAGCAAAGACCGCACTCCAACTGAGCGCGAAACCCCATCAAGGACCGACACACACCATCTCCGCGGACATACCTAACCAGGAAGAAGGCCCCCGAATATACAACACCCGATTGGCTGGAGCCCTCCTCTTATCAGCAAAAACTCGGCTATCTCCATCCACCTACCCCTTATCTCGTCCACATTTAACTGCTTTACCATAAAAGCTATGTTCTGTTCACACTGACCAAAGTTTTGCCAATCCGCCGTGGAGATGCAAGGGCATGAACACACTGGTACAACGATACCTGGCATCCCGGCGGTGCAGGCATCTCCGCTGAGGAATGGCCGGAGATGCAAACGACGTATGCCCGCGGGTTGTTTTATATCAGGTTACTTATGTGGACACATTGTTACCATGCCGATGGTGAGAGAGATTGATGGAGGAGTGAGTGTTTGCTCGGAGATTTGTAAGTCATATATATGTATGTGAGGACCTATCTATAACATTTTCGTGGAGGTAGCGGTGGGATGGGGTCAGCGATAGAGCGATGCTCTTCTGTTACTTGTAGACTGCAGCTCCATAGATGCCTTTCTAACTTTACTCTCATTTCGCGGCATTTCCTGACTGCAGAGTTTCTCTACTTTCCTCCTCCGGATCTTTTTTTTTACAAAAAAAAAAAAAAAAGAGCGAAGGATCGTTCCAGGAGTAGCAACCATCTGCCGTTATCTGTCTGATTCATCTCTAGCTGCTCACCAGCACCACAGAGCCCAGCATGGCCGTGATGCCCCAAAGCCAAAAGACGATCGTTGTTGTCGGCCTGGGAATGGTCGGCATCAGCTTCATGTATGTCCTCATATGTCTTGTCGCCCTCAGGAATGGGTAGACTGGCTAACATCCTTCTAGAGAAAAACTCCTGAAGCTCGACGTTCGCACACGCCAGTACAACATTATCGTCTTTGGCGAAGAACCGCACGTAGCATACAACCGCGTCGGCCTAACCACCTTCTTCGAGCACCGTAAGGTCGAGAACCTGTATCTCAACCCCGCGGAATGGGTACGTCCCTATTTCCCCCTCTCACGGCCCATTCCGATGTGCTAACATCGAACAAGTACACCTCCATCCCCGATAACGCCCTCACATACCACATTTCTACACCTGTAACAGCCATCAATCCAATTTCCAAAACAATAACTACTTCAACCGGCACCACCGTACCATATGACATCCTGGTTCTAGCAACCGGCTCAAACGCGGCCCTGCCCCGTAACACCCCTGGCATTGACGCCCGCGGGGTTTTTGTCTACCGTACGGTCGCCGATCTTGAGGCCCTCATCACACACTCCCAGCAACTTCTCCCCTCACAGGATCAGGAAAAGGTCGGTGCGGTAGTAGGAGGCGGACTCCTCGGCCTCGAAGCCGCGAAAGCCCTACTCGACCTACAAACGTATGACCGCGTCGTCGTTGTTGAGCGTAATGGCTGGGTGCTCGCACGTCAGCTGGACGGGGATGCGGGCGCTCTAGTGGTCGAGAAGGTCCGGCAGTTGGGGGTTGAGGTATTGTTAGAGAAGAGGGTAGCTTGTGTTGAGACAGATGAGGGAATTAACGTGACGGGATTGAGATTCGAAGATGGAACGGCACTAAGGTGTCAAACTGTGGTGTTTGCGACTGGAATCAGGCCGAGGGATGAGCTTGCGAGAACGGCTGGGCTTGCTGTTAGCGAGTCCGGGGGGATTGTGGTCGACTCGCAGTTAAGGACGAGTACCCGAGATGTGTATGCTATTGGGGAGTGTGCTAGCTGGGAGGGACAGACGTTTGGGTTGATCGCCCCTGGTGTTGAGATGGCGGATGTGTTGGCATGGAACCTGACACAAGCTGCTGAGCATGGTGGGCAGGAGAGATCCTTCAGCCAGCCAGACTTAAGCACCAAACTCAAGCTTTTGGGTGTCGAGGTTGCCAGCTTCGGGGATTACTTCGCCGACCGCGATGGACCAAGGAGGCTGCCCGAGCAAAGGGGACGCAAAAAGGGGGAGACCGGGACAACATGCAACAACACCAAAGTCAAAGCCCTAACCTACCGCGACCCCTTCCAGCACATCTACAAAAAGTACATCTTCACCTCTGATGGCAAGTACCTCCTCGGCGGCATGATGATCGGTGACACGCAGGACTACGTCAAGCTAGTCCCCCTAGCCAAAAACCTCAAACCCCTAGACACCCCGCCAGCCGAACTCATCCTAGGCAGCTCCAGCAAGAAGGACTCAGACGGTACAGACGACCTCCCCGACGACACCCAAGTCTGCAGCTGCCACAACGTAACCAAAGGCGCCATCGTCTCTGCCGTGCGCGACGGCACAGCAACGACCCTCTCGACCCTCAAATCCTGCACCAAAGCCGGCACCGGCTGCGGCGGGTGCATGCCGCTCGTCACAACCATCTTCAACAAGACCATGGCCTCTCTGGGCAACGCGGTGTCTAATCACATCTGCGCACACATCCCACGCTCGCGCGCCGAGCTCTACCACATCGTCATGGTCAAGCAGCTCAAGACCTTCGCCGAAGTGATGACCGCCGCGGGAACAGACCCTCAGAGCATGGGTTGCGAGATCTGCAAGCCGGCGGTGGGCAGCATCCTGTCCAGCTTGTGGAACGGACATGTAATGTCGCGTCCGCTGCACGGGTTGCAGGACACGAACGACCGGTTTTTGGCCAACATTCAGAGGGATGGCAGTTTCAGCGTTGTGCCGCGCGTGCCTGGAGGGGAAATAACACCAGAGAAGTTGATCGTCCTGGGCGAGGTGGCGCGCGAGTACGGGCTGTATACCAAGATCACGGGCGGGCAACGGATTGATCTTTTTGGGGCCCGCAAGCAGGACTTACCGGCGATTTGGAAGAAGTTGGTCGATGCGGGCATGGAGAGTGGGCATGCGTATGCCAAGGCGTTGAGGACGGTGAAAAGCTGTGTAGGGTCGACGTGGTGTCGGTATGGGATTGGTGATAGCGTGGGCATGGCGATAAGGCTAGAGGAGAGGTATAAGAGTATTAGGGCGCCGCATAAGATTAAGGGAGGCGTGAGTGGGTGTGTGAGAGAGTGTGCGGAGGCTCAGAGCAAAGAGTGAGTAACTTTATTTCACCCGTTACTCCTGAGGTGTTTACCTTGGGTCCCAACCCCCAACCCCCGAGTTCGGTACACTGACAATCATCTAGCTTCGGCCTCATCGCCACAGACAAAGGTTTCAATATCTACGTCGGAGGGAACGGCGGTGCCAAGCCTCGTCATGCCGAACTCCTGGCGAAGGATGTTCCTCCAACAGAGGTCATTCCTATCCTTGACCGGTACCTCATGTTCTACATTCGGACTGCCGATAGACTCCAACGCACGGCACGCTGGATCGAGTCTCTTCCTGGCGGGATCAACTACCTCCGTGATGTTGTGCTGAAGGATTCCTTAGGCCTGGCAGCCGAGCTCGAGTCGCAGATGCAGGACTTGGTCGACTCATACTTTGATGAGTGGGCAGAAGCCGTCAAGGATCCAGAGCTCGCGGCTAAGTTCGCTCAGTTTTCGAACGCCAAAGATGGACAAGACACTGTGGAGAGGGAAGACGAGCGAGGGCAGAAGAGGCCGGCGTGGTGGCCGAAGCAAGCAGTCACCACTACAACGACTACTATTGCAGTGTCTCAATCCGACGCGGCACGTGGCGAAGAAGCACGCTCGTCAGTCTCAGATTCGTCATCCGACTCGGCAACCCTCAAATCTTCGTCCTCATCGGACTCCCTCTCCTCTGCAACGACAGTATCTACCTCTCCCCCTCCCTCATCAGACTCACTCGAGCCCCCTAATCAAATCCCCTTTTCATCACTCCGCACCCACTGGTCCTCAACAACATGGATGCCCCTCATCCCGGCCTCACACTTTGACGGCGCCGACGACCTTCCCAACGGCATCAGCGCGACAATCCGGGTCTCTGATACTCAACTTGCCATCTTTCGCGTCCGTGGTCGCTACTACGCGACCCAGCAGATGTGCCCTCATAAACGGGCCTTTGTGCTTTCCGACTCACTTGTCGGAACCAACCCTCCTTCCGAGGAGAAGCAAGAAGGGGAGGTATACATCGCCTGCCCTCACCATAAGACTCCGTTCTCTCTTCCCACAGGGGCATGTCTCACCTCAACGGGCAATAACCCTAACGAGAGCATGTCTATCGCAACGTTCGATGTGGAAGAGCGCGAAGATGGTATGGTGTATGTCAAACTACCACCGCTAGACGAGCTAGATGCTGCGCTTGGAACATCGCGATGGATCGTTCGCAGAGGGGAGACTGGCGCCGCACAGCTTGAAGAGATGGACCAGAAGTTTGGAGGGTTTGGAGACGGTCGATGGAAGAGGCCTGCAGCTGTGGTGAGAGGAAGGGCCAGGAAGCCAGAATTGAGACAGAAGAAAGAGAAGGATGAGAAAGGCGTCGAAATGATAGTAGAAGGAGGTTGTGGGGGATGTGGGGGAACTCCAGATTGGTAGAAGATAGTCGTTTTAGTTGATTCCTGTACTCTCTTCCCCCCCTTCCCCCTTCCCTTTTTTTTTTTTTTTTTTGAGATACGAGTCAAGAGTTGATAGAACCCTGTGCATTGATTAACTTGGCATTGTATCATGTATTTCCAAAGATCAGACGCTCAATCCCAGGCGAGAGCCAGAACCTAGTTGCGAAAACACCTATTTTAAAAACCACAAGCGTGAGGAACCGAGACGTATTCCCAATAGTCATTACCAATCATACAAGAAAATGCCCCATGCATAACAACGCTCCATACTCCTAGACGCCAACCATCCGAACTCGTCAAGAGAGATAGCCAATAAGTAAAAACCAAAACCCTTCTACAAAATGCCAACCAAAAAGACTTTATCCAAAAGCAACAAGACTCAATTATCCAACCCCTTACCGCCAGCTTGCACAACCAGAACACTAGCCTTGACTCCGGCAGCGACAAGTTGCTCCGCAACAGTGCCGATAGTCTTCTTTAGATCCAGTCCCCCACCGACTGTGCTGCTAGAAGCACCGCTCTCGGCACTAACCTCCCCTGGGACACTACTCTCATCCAGCCGGGCATTCCGCCGACCTAGCACGACCACATCACCCGCATTCTTAGGCCTCTGGCCGACGGACTTCTGGGCGAGAGCCACAACCTCAGTGGGCGCGGCGGTAGGACTGGAGACACGCTCCTCGGTGACAACGATGCGACTCGCGACGTCTGCAGGAAGTGAGGAGTGAATGCTAGTGAGCAGGGCAAGATCCTGCTCATCCTGCACCACCTCGTCGTTTGTGCCGGCACCGATGCTAGTGCCGGTTGCCGGCCTAGTTCCGCTGCCGTCGGTACTTTGCGACTGAAGCTTCAACACGGGCCAGATGATTCGCGCAACGGTGACGGTAACATGCTGATTCTTGGCTAACTGGAAGACGAGCCGCAGGGCAGCGCGGTCATCGGGGCCGCCAAAGAAGGGAACGAAGATATGGTGGTCTTTATGAGGAGCCGGTAGCGCAGGGGGTTCGTGATGGCTTCGGATCGAGATGTTGCTCTTGCTACGGATCAGAGAAGGCCGTTCGGTAGTGGGCTTGGTGACACCGCCAAAGCCATTGTCGATAAAGATACCGGTTGTGCAAACCCGGACAGCCTGTTGAAAGGTTTGGTTGATGAAGTCAAGGTGGGCGCTTGACCTGAACCGCTCGCTGGCGCTGGCAGCCATGAGGAACGACTGATCTTCGGAGACGGTTCCATACTCGCCCCATGGAATTAGAGCAAAATCGGCAGAGACATCGGATGCCTGGCTAATGAGTGTCTCGGCGTATGAGTCAGTGGGCACGACTGCCACCCGACCGGAAACCGCGACATCGTGGAGCTGAGAGAAGGTCTTGAAGGCGTTGACAACAGGATCGCGCTGGGAATAGAAGTCCTCACCCTCGGTAAGATGCATGACAGACGATGTACGGTCTGTGAGCTCGATAACCCGCAGACCATACACCTCAAGGGGGCGCTTCTTGATCGGAAGTTCCTGGCCGGATGACGAATCCCCAGACGCATCTTTCTCCTTGTGAACGGACGTGCGTGTCGGGTCCGAACCAAGAAGGGTGATAAATGTAAACAAGCTGGGCAGGCTGTCCAATCGGAGGTGAACCATGAGTCGCCGAATCTGAGATTCTTCGCCCTTCTTCGGCATATCCTCGTGGCTCGAGTCAGAGTGGACGAGAGGATTGCCATCCCAGTCAATCTCGCCACGCCTCCATCTCTCAACCTTTTTCTGGTACCATGGAGGATACAGGGCCTTGGTAAGAGGGGTTGTGGCGATAGTCGTGACCAGAGCCATCACGACGAACATACTGAAGGTCGTTTCCGACAAGATACCAGCTTGCAAGCCGATGTTCTGACGGGTCAGTCTCCATAGTCATCCGTGCTGTAGTTTACCAGTACTTACCAAGACAATGAGCTCAACCAAGCCCTTGCAGCTCATCAGGCTACCAATGGCGAAGCTCTCGCGCCACAAGAGCTTGTTTAGCTTAGCGGCAAGCGTACCACCAGCGATCTTGCCCACGAAGGCGATAATGATGACGGCGATGGTGTATCCCCACGTCAGACCGTCTTTCAAGAGACCCAAATTAGTGTTCAGACCAGAAAGAGCAAAATAGAGAGGCAAGAACAAGACCGAGATCAGATCCTCAATCTTCTCGGTCAGCTTAATGGCAAAACCGCCATCGTGAGGGCAGATTAAGCCGGCCAAAAATGCGCCGAAGATGGGATGCACGCCAATAGCTCCTAAAAAAAAGTATGAGCGACTTGGCAGTGATTTGAGCTCGTGTTCGCTTGACACTTACCAGTAAACCAAGCCGAAGCTAGCACCATGAGCATGGTCAAGGCGACCATTCCCTGCGTAGGACCGCTCTGCAGACTTCCAGTTCGGCGCAGCAGCCACATAAAAGGGGGCCGAACGACGAAGACAAGCAGCAGGGTCCAGCCAATGCAACAGAGCAGAGCCCAGAGGGCGGACAAACCGCTGCTGTTGTTGACTAGCGCAACGCAGAGGGCGAGCAGCACCCAGCCGGTGACGTCGTTGCCAATGCCTGCAGCCAAGACTGTGACACCGACGCTGGAACGCAGCAGGTTCAGCTCAGACAGGATACGGCACAGCACTGGGAAGGCAGTAATAGCCAAAGCAGTGCCAACGAAGAGTCCGAACACGCCAAAGCCGATGGGCTTCTCGGCAACACCCTCATGGAACTCCTTGTAGAGTCCATAGGCAATACCAAAGCCCAAAGCAAAGGGTATGGCCATACCTGCCAGACCGACGCTAAGAGCCGCTTTCCAGTTCTGAGTGAACATACGCATGTCAACCTGGCATGCTGGTTAGCGTAGGGCCTACTACTAGACATTCATTTAAGTTTGGCTTGATCTTGCCTCCAGAGCAACTAAGAACAAAAAGACAATGAGACCCAAGTTTGCCACATTATTGAAAACGGGCATGGACTCCGGGGGAAATATTGCTGGCAAGCATGTGTCAGAATATTTGATGACATTGAGGGATCAGCGTCATCAACATACTCTCTCTGAAGTTAGGGATGCGCATCATGACAGTCGGACCCAAGAGAATACCGCCAATTACCTCGGCGATGACTCGAGGTTGGTTGATCAGCCGGAGAGGGTCTGGGAGAGAGTCAGTAACTAGCAGGACGGTTTGAACAAGTTGAGGTCAACCCACAGTGAAGCAGTTGGCAGAAAATGATAACGATGGCGGCCTGAACGATGAACAAGGCGATGGGGTTTCCCGGGCTGTACTGGACCGGGTTGACGCCCTCCAAGATGCCGGCCTGGGGAGGGACCCCGGTCCCGTTGCCCGAGACGTCGCCGGCCATCGGACGAGACTCACGAAGCTGGCGTTGAGGATAATATGCCCAACAATGAGGATAGAGGTCCAGAAGGTGGGCGTCTAGGTGAGCTTGGACAGGACAAGACCCAGTGGGTTGGACGTTCAGGTATGCGGGTCGACACCGCTGATATCCAAGGCAAATGACAGCAATGACGACAATGACGATGATGATCTATAAAGGGTCGAGGAACGGCCCGGAAGGACGGTGGGCTTTGAGAGGGTACTGGGGATCACACAACACGAAGTCTCGCAGCACAACAGGAAGCAAGCAGACCGCCACTGGCTAAGTATGAAAGGCAGTTAGGATGGAGAGCTTGGACAATGAGGCTTGGAGGCTCGCCGGCTAGCTGTCTGCAAGGGCGGATGTCGCAATGCAGGGCCAGAGCGGACTACCAATGCAGATGCATCCGACTGGGGTCATGGTTGGCTCCCTGATCTACCGCAGAGGCAAGATATGTGAGGGGATGGCTGGACGATGGGATGAAGGCCGATGCGCGTCCAGCTCCACGTGATAACACTCCCAGCGCGTTTCACCCCATCATCGTCGATGTTTTATTTGGAAAATAAGCTTGTTGCAACGAATGCAATGACACAATCTCCGCCGATATGGGTGGGAATTATGTTTGGCTAGCCCCATGGCTCTTGTTCCAACCACCCCTCCCCCCCCAAACACCCATGACGATCATGTCTTGGTGTTTGTTGGTGGTTGGTGGCTGGGTGTGGTTGGATCCGCCTTTGCGTCTTGAAACGTCCACATCGCGGCGGGCAAAAGGCGACTCCGGCGGCGCACGTGGGGCGAGCTCCCTCACAAAGCAGAAGAGCATTTTCACCTGCCGTCACAGTCAGCTTGGTTGGTCCAGCTCGCACCTGCTTGCTTGGGTGCTGAGCCCCCCTGCTGATGAGCTCGTTTCCGGTTTGCCTACCTTGATAGCCTTGGATGTTTCCAGGATTCAGTCTTTGTTCACCGGCAGGCAGACTGTCCTGCTGACCGCCTGGGCCAGAACGCGCCTTCCACGGCTTGGCGGCCAAGCAGGGAGTCTTCTTCAAGCTGTTATCCAATCGTGCAATTGTACCTGCCCGAGCATACTGTTGGGAAATTACACTTCCATGCAGGGAAAGTTTTGTCGGATAATTGCCGCATCGCTGTTTACCTCTCTCAACTTCAGCCTATCAAGGTACTGCTGTGTTTCGGTCGTGGTCGAGCCATCGAAAGACCTCCATAGGCTTGGAAACCTGCGACGTCATCGCGGTGCGTTTCGCTACGGAGGACGGTATCGCACAGATTTGTCGAAGTGCCACGATCGCTAAGGCCGCTTAATGTATGTAGAAGTCTCTCCGCAAAGCCCCTCCGCACACCGTTGCAGATGCTCGCGAGCTAGGGATACCCTTCTTAAAGGGCTCAACTGCGTTAAGAGGCGCTAATAACATTAATGGAATAATTCGCAGGATTCGATCGCTACAGTTAGAATTGACTTAAGCAAATCTTACTTGAGACCCCATCGATCGCAAAAGTCCGACATCTGTCCGCGTCATCCTACAGCGATCCTGTTTTGCGCCAATGCAGCTGTTGATTCCTTGACAAGTATGGGTCTCTGTAGCATAGTTTAAGATCCAGTCTTCCGTAAAGTGGGGGTGGACCCTGAGCTGGACCCTTGACCACTAACTCCGATCCCTGTCAGCCACTGACGCAATGCATTACAACCGAGCTGCACTTCACCCCTGTTCGACTGTCTCATGGACCATGAACATGAGGAGTTTGTGCATGTGATCGCAAGAGGAAATCGATGTGAATGCTTGGTTTTTCAGAGATCAGCAATTCTCTTTATTGTCATTCTCTGGATCCCGGCAAGCTGTCAGGAGCAAGGCGAAGGGATTCAACTTGAGCGTCGGAGAAGGAAAACGGGCTGTCTTCAGGTGAGCTCGCACCAAGTTAATTACAAATAGCGTTGTGAATCGTTGGATGCTGGCTTGCATTGTTGCCGACGTTATGGATTTGGTAAGACAAGCCATGGTAAAGTAGCCGTGCCATACTCCCCGAAACACTTGTCATCCTGTAAGCATGGAATATCTTAGATGTCCCATGTGCCGCATGCTGCAACTAACATCCCAGCACCAGACAGAAGCGTCGATATAAGAAACGGAGGTCAGCTTCTGGCCCTTTCCGGAAATCTTCTAGGATGCTAGTGCCAGTCAATTACTTGGGCTGATCTGGCCGGCGTCGGCCAGACCAGCCAGTCAGACCAAGATTGTTGGTCGGGTTCGACGAGCCGTCTCAAAGTTTTCTTCACAAGTTGTTGATACCTGTGCTAACTTCACAAACCAAGCTGGGACAGAACAGAAGGCCGCCAGGAAGGTCAACAGTAATGTTGTGTTATTTTTGTAGCCAACGAGTAGTGAAATAATGAGCAGTTTGGCATATCAGGATTGTAAATAAGTGTTCTTTCGGGTTTAAGGCAGGCTAACCCTCAAGTGACTCGGTTTGTGCCAGTATCCTCTCTCCCAAATGCTGTCTCTTCTAGTTCTTAGACGAATCAATCGTGTTATTTTCGCTCCTTTCCCCCACCCCCCTTCCTGTTCAAGAGACTTGAGACCGATTCTGGTTCCTGAAGCTTTTGTCGAAGATCTAACCTACTGAGAAAAAGCACAGCAGACCCGGAGTCAAGCCAAGATGCGCCTCGCTAGCCATTTGCCGTCCTATATGACGGCAACTTTTATCTTCTCCATCATCACTCTTAGTGCACCCGTTCAGGCAGAAGGCGTGCCAGGCGCCAGCAATTATTGGCTGAAGCGGTCACTCATCGACATTGGCTTCGTTCCAGGGATGTCAGGGGCAGGTGTGGGCAGTGCTGGGGCCGGAGGAGACGTTGTTGCTGTGGGCGCTTCTGCTGGAACTGGCACGATCTTTAGCACTGGCAGCAGTACAGGCCAGAGCAAAACTCTGATACTATCGCTTGGTTCTTCCGGAATCATAACTCCGGGAGCGCAGCGTGCCTGGGAAGGTAAGTTCAGCATCTAAACTGCTTGTTAACCGTTCCTAAGTCCTGATATGGTACAAAACAGACTTTTCTCAGCCCCCAGTTCTTCTCTTGCCAACAGCTGATTCAACAAAGACCTACCTCGCCATTGGAGTCGAATTGTCATTGGGTTTTCCTTCCGCACTTAATAACCCCCTGTCTATCCTAACAATGGCAACCTCGACAACGACGTTTCTAGCCTACCTTCAAACCGATCTTCGCCCGAAACTTTCTGCCATCGGACAACCAGCGATGTTACTTTCGGAGACAAACCCACTTGTTCCTTTCCAGCTCACTGGCCAGGGGCAAAGCCAGGGTCGGCTGCTGATCATGCTGTTGTTCGTCCAGCCACATCCACTTATCATTGAGGAACGGTTCCGAACTGTGTTTGCGGCTATGGCGACAGATTCGTCTCAACGAGCAAGATTTGGCATCGAGGAGTTTTGCCAAAGTGCCGGGATTACCAATCTGCAGGCTGCAACCTGGGTAGCCATTCAGGGAGGTGGTGTCGCGACAGCAGGAATTGCCGGAGGTGGGGCTGAAAATGGTGTTATGACAGTTGTGACCACTGACATATACGGATTGCCGGTCACGGTACTGTCAACCCTGAAGAATATTGGGAATGCAGGCACTGAAGGTTCAGGTGCTGGCCCTACTGTCACGACCATCACAACTACCGACGCCAATGGCTTACCGGTTCTTATTCCCACCGTACTTACTCCTGCAGCAGCCGGCCTTCCAACTCCAGGGCCTGCTAGAGTATTGACGACCGTAATGTCGACCACTGACTCCAATGGAAACCCATTGGTCTTCACCGCGACCATAGCTCTTCCAGCCGGACCGAACGCCAACGGAACCGGTGCCGTTCCTACCCCATTACCTTCTCCCGTCGCGACACCGGCCATGGCTACTACCGTCCTGACTGTCACAGCTGCCGGCGGCGTTCCAGTGCTGGTTACAACCGTGGTTACCCAGGCGCAAGAAGTTAGCGGCAACGGTGAAAACAATACCAGCAGCGTTGCGAACCCGGGTGTCGGAGGGGAAGGGACGGGAAGCGCGACCCCTGTGCCAATGGTTATCACTACTACCGACACTGCTGGATCGCAGGTCACTATCACGACGCTCACACCGGGCTCTGCGTCCTCGACAGGGTCCATGAGCATCGAAACGGGTATAGAGCTGATTGCTGCTGAGACGTCTTTGACTGGGACTGCTGCACCGTTGTCTGCAACTGACATTGCTGCCATTACTATTGCTAGCGATGGTCTCGTTGGTGGCGATGGTAGTCAAACTGCCGACCAGGAGCAAGTGACTGCTGCCTTAACAAACACCACAACCTCCGATGGCGGAAATGGAAGTTCTGACAAAAGCCTGGACAGTAGTAGTATAATCACAAGTTTAACTGCGGGCACAGGGATAGGTCAAGAATGCCAGCCAACTGCGACTGTGACTGTGACAGTTACCGTCAGCCATAGTGGGGCTGGTTCTAGTGATGGCACAGAAGGAACTGCTACCGCAAGTCTGACCACTGCCTCCAAGAACAATGAGAATGTCACCGGGAGTAATGATGCCACATTAACGAAAAGCCTGACAGAATCGACAGCAACGCCTTTGTCTACGAAAAAGCAGGGTGGTGCAGAAGGAAACCCATGTTCCATATGCGACGACTTCAAAGATGAAGAGGGATCCTCTGAGGACAAGAAGGATGATGAACCAGACAATAATGAAAATTCAGGATGCTCTGCTGGCTGTTCAGGGAAAGGTGGCTGTACCCAGTCAAAAGGATGCTCTGGCTCTAGTAAAGGGAGCTGTGCTGGGTCAAAGCCGGCTGGTTGTCCGGGAAGGGGAAAAGAAGACTCGGACGATGACAGGCCTGGAGCAAATAGTTGTTCTGGCTCAAGTGGCTGTTCTGGTGGCGACGAAAGTAGTTGCTCGATGCCGAAATGTCCCGGCAACAAGGAAGGTTTTTCGAGCGGCAGCAAAGGGAAGTGTTCGTTGTGTGAAGGAGCCGATGGCAAACCCCCCATGCAAGGTGGTCGCTCAAATAATGGCTGCTACCCTTGTGAGCAAAACGATGGAAAGGCTCCGGACAGCAAAAGCTCAGAGGACCAAGGAACTGGTTGCTCAACTTGCGGTAAGGGCGACGATGCTGGCGAATTATCAGCGTGCGATGGATGCTGTTCGAACCAGAACACCTGCCAGACCTGCGAGGACTGTTCAAAAGGCAAGGGTTCATCCCAGAAGAGCTGCCCCAGCGCCGGAGGTTGCTCTGAAGAAAGCCAGCATTCTAGCAAGGAGGACAGACCTGAGAGAGACTGTGCGGCATGTCCATTGCGGAATAATGCTGGATATGACTCCTCGGATTGTCCGGCTTGTCCAGACAATTCTACCTCTAACGGCGGAGGATGCTCCAGTCCGGGTGCCTGCACAGGAGGGAGTGACTCGAGCGATGGCGACGTATCCAGCAGAGGACATTGCGCAACTTGTTCTGCGACTATGAGCAGAACATCGGATGCGGATCAGACGACGCACACTCCCGCGACTTCCGCTTCGACTCCAAAGTCAACCCTAACTCCCGGAGAGGATGCCATCTGCACTGACTGCAACAATGTCGAAAACAGATACGAAACACTAACAACGAGTCAAACCACATTGGAAACGAGTATAACGGCGTCGATCACAAGCCAAATAACCAATGTAGCGCCAACAATTCTCGCTGGCGACTACAACAGCGACACGTCGTTGACCACGAAACTGACTAAGGTTTATCCCCTACCTGAGGGAAACAGCACAAACACAGCTGTCGATGATCCAGCCCAAGCATCAAATGCACAGGTAGGCTCTGACGCCGACGCGATGCCAAACTATGGCACAAGTATGCCAATCGTTGTCATCGCTGGGAGCCAAAAACGGGCGTTGCCAGGGGGAAGCGCTGAACTCCTCATCGTTGCGATTACGATGAGCTTGTGTATGTTTATGTGATGATTTGAGCATGAAACAAGTACTATAGGTGGATTTTGTAAATCAGAAAGAAATACCTATATGGGAATCGGGAGGTGGGAATAGAGTGTAGATCATCATAGAGGTACAGGTATAGACTACTAGACTGGACCAAGGTACGTGAGAAACGGGTTGGACACATTAAGTGTTCGGTAGGTCATTTTCGCATGCTTAATATCGATATCAGTCTCCAAAACGCCGGATCAAAGTGATGGTACATCGCGATACGTGAAACAAGCGTGTCACTTCTTTCTTTGCTTCAAGAGCTGACAGGCGTATTTGACGATGAAAGAAAGCTCGCCTTCGGGCTGACGATCTGCTCGCCAGCTGTCAAACGCTCTGCCACTGTCAGTACGGCTCTTGCCAGCTGGCAGCCTGAAACAAGCACGGTCTTGGGGGGGTCTGCAGCTGGTTGCTTACCCCATACATGGCACGTGCGTGATGATTTCCCCAAAGATGATTCGCCCGTCATGCTGCGGCTCTCTTTGGTGCCCGTCCTCTTTCCTCTCGAACCCGCGGGAAGTCATCATCCCCCCACCACCAGCCAACCACCCTAAGCATCCAAGCATCCTGGCTTCTGTCTCCCACTTCGCAGCTCTCCCACTTTTCCAAGCAGCACGCTCCCACTTCATCTCCCACTGTTCATCAACGTGTAGTCGACACGGCGACACACGCGCAACCCTATTCAGACCGCAAGCAACAACCGTGTGTATAGACCCTGCGCATGCATACTGTTCCCGCCAAGTAACAGGCGAAGTTGTTCCTGGGACAAGCGACAAGCTGACGATAGACAAACGACTTCCGTTCAAGACAAAAGACAATACCAACCACGTGCAACTGCTGATTCCGTCCGGCTTCTGGTCATTCATCGTTTCTCTATTGTCTATTGTCTATTGTGCGCCGGCATACACACTAGCCGCACCATACCAGTTATTTAATCCATAATCCGCAACCCATCCATCCTTCTTCCGTCGCAAACCTATTAACCCGTTCCGTCCGTTCTCGATTCTCGGATCTAGACTTTTCCACACTTTCTCTTCCACGCATCTACCAGGGACACGCCAGCCAAGATGATGCCAAATCCTCATGCCGTCTACGGCCACCACCAGTACCCCCAGGCCGAGTCAGCCTGGAACTATCCCCAGACGACGCATACCCACCATGCCCAAGCTGCCGCTGCGGCTGCTACCGTCGCCCAGCAGCAGCATTACAATCGTCTCGCTGGCGCCCACAACAGCGTTGGCGCCTTGGCCCAGACTCATGGCCCGGACCCCTCGCTGGACGTTTCCGATGAGAACAGGCGGACCCTGCAGTACATCGCCGACCTCTTGAACGAGAACACTCGCGAAGCTGCTCTATTGGAGCTGAGCAAGAAGCGCGAGCAGGTTCCCGAGCTGGCTTTGATCTTGTGGCACTCGTTCGGTACGACCGTCTCCTGTCTCCTGCCGTTTTTGCGTGACGTGCGTCTACGTGTGTGTACGGAATATGCTTACACCATCCAGGGGTCATGACGTCGCTGCTCCAAGAGATCATCAGCGTCTACTCGCTGTTGAGCCCCTCGCAGTTGACCGCCGCTGCTTCTAACCGCGTCTGCAATGCCTTGGCTCTCTTGCAGTGCGTCGCGTCGCACAACGAGACCAGGACCCTGTTCCTCAATGGTATGCAGGCTTCTATGGCAATTTTGGCAGCCCTGTCTCAGCTAACCCGCCTCCTGTAGCCCACATCCCTCTGTTCCTCTATCCCTTCCTCAACACGACTTCTAAGTCAAGGCCGTTCGAGTACCTGCGCTTGACTTCTCTTGGTGTCATTGGTGCGCTCGTGAAGAATGACTCGTCGGAGGTGATTAACTTTCTCCTGACAACCGAGATCATTCCGCTTTGCTTGCGCATTATGGAGACTGGCTCTGAGCTGAGCAAGACTGTCGCCATTTTCATCGTACAGAAGATTCTCCTCGATGACAATGGCCTGAACTACATCTGCGCCACCTACGAGCGCTTTTATGCTGTCGGCACGGTCCTGAGCAACATGGTGGCCCAGCTCGTTGAACAGCAGACTGCTCGTCTACTCAAGCACGTGGTGCGCTGCTTCCTGAGGTAAGTTTTTTTTTTTTTCCCGGTCCATCTTATTCTTTGCTGAGGTGTGCGAAATGCTAACGTAAAGCAGGCTCAGTGACAATGCTCGTGCTCGCGAGGCCTTGCGCCAGTGTCTGCCTGAGCCACTCCGTGACCACACTTTTTCCAACGTCCTCCGCGACGATGCAGCCACCAAGCGCTGCCTGGCACAGCTCCTTATCAACCTGTCTGACAACGGCAATATGATGGAGCCCGCTCCCGGTCAGCTTGGACTGTAGAGCAGCACAACGCCATCCGAGAAATCCCCAGAGACAACAACAACTATAAGCGACACTACAAGCGACAGTGACTATCAGATCAGAGTGCTCAATAGAAGAAGGACGGCGCGCACGCCGAGCTATCGGTACCTTGGCGCTCTGTTCGGCTCGAGCTAGCGGTCTCCGACTACAATTGAGCTTCACTTAGCGTATCTGCAGGGCGGATCACGTTGTTTGAAGGGAATGCAATCATTGGTGATGGGCTGAAAATCGACCTCATCCGATGCACATGCATGACTTGATAAGAGGGTAAATATGTGCATATCGGACACGGGAAGCGATGCTTGTGGGAGATGACTCCTGTGGACGAACGTCGTCATTCGGTCTGGTGTGCATCTGGCGTCGTTTACACGAAGTATAGGCGACTATGTTCCCTCGGGAACATGAACGATGAAATGGAGGATTCATGATCAGAGGGTATTTCTTTTTCTTTGGCACGGTTGGTCATTGGGGGACGGGAAACGGCATGGGGAAAGAGAAAAGTTTCATTATAACGGTTCGGATCTTTCTATTATCGTCATGATACCTCGGATACCTCTCCAGGGTGATGTCTCGGGGCGGACCGGAAATGGAAATGGGATTGGGCATTGTGGTGAAACGGAGTAGTTGGATGATGGCAAACGGTATGGGGTGAGTGGGATTATCAAGAGAGCGCCGAGGAAGCTCTATGAGGGTCTTTCTGCTCGATGCTCTCCTGACATTTCTCCGTCGCTCCCCTGCCTGCCTGCATACCCGTGCATTCGCCTGCCTGGCAAAGCGTGCAAGCAAGTGAGCAAGCGAGCAAGCGGTAGGCGTTACGGAATCGCTTTCATATTGCTATACCTTGCTATTCACATGTCATTATACACTATTTGGTCATTTTGTTGCATTACTCAAGTATATATACATGATATCATCATCTTCTTCTGTTAGTGTGTTAGAATTTTCTGATCTTGGGCTTTCTCATCGGTAAGAGTGTGAGTGCGACAATTTTCTTTTTCTTTTTCTTTTTTTTTTCATGAGAAAAGTGACAGGATCATGGTCGGCCTGAAACTTCGGGCTTCTCTCGCGACGCATCATAGTGATGATCAAGCATCTTCGAAAGTTGGGGAAGAGATGTAAAAAGGACAAAGAAAAAACGGACAAAAAGAAGAATCGACCTGAGTGCTCGCGACCGGTTATGCCGCATGAAGTAGGACAGGTGATGGCCCTCAGGAGTCAGAGGCCTCGCTCGAGTTTGGTTTTTAAAGAGATACGTAGCAAGTCGGACAGAAACATTGTGTTAGACAGATATCCTACTTCCCCCGGGAACCATCGAATGTCTCTTGATCCTCCCCTGAATTGTGAAGCCAGATGGTAGCATGACCAAGGTTTATTTTCAGCATTCAAACGTCTGACTTTGTTCTCTATTTATTCTGTAGACTGTGCCCGATCACGAGCAGAACCGTTGTTGATAAGAGATGGTTATCATTTAAGTAACGGCTGTTCGGTCTGACTAGGGCCTTGAGCACTTTATCTTCCCACAGTCGTGTTTGCTGTCACCCTTCCCCGCATGGCATCACGATTCGCGAAGGGCTTCTTGTTCGTTGGAACCGTGACATGGTGGCATTGGTGTGGGCGCGTATCGGTAATGGTAACAACGATACGTACCGCGGCGTTACAATCCTGCGCAGCTAAGTTACACAAGGTTCGGGATTTCTTCTAGGCTTCCGCTCCAAACCATGACCGGAGGAAGCATCACTCCGTTTCGAAAGCGGGACGTCAAACCTACATTACTTGTTGACCGACTTTTTTTAAAAAAAAAAAGAACAATGCCGCACTTTGCTGGATTGAACTCCAACTCGCACAGATCCAGTCTCCCTTGTAACAGAAATCTAGGTAGGTAGTTTGTAGCATTATAACAAGTTGGTCTCCGCATACCCTACACCACCAAGCACAAAGTTCCCAAAGTAGAATGCATGCATAGGTAAAGGTCAACACCGAATGCAGCCTTGCATACTACACTAAAAGATGGGCACGAGCATCAGGGTATCATCAGCAACGCAGACCCAGTCAGTCGTGTGACTCCCCTTGTCGGCGCCTCCCCTGTTCAAGACGTCATCTCCCCTCTTACCGTGCAGGCCTTAATCCTCTGCTTTTCGTCGTCCATCTTCTGTATCTGTCATTCGGCGTCGAAGAGGTCAACCCTTAAATTACCAGTTCCTAAAACAACTTGGTTTCCTCTGTCCAATAGGAAATCGTGCCCTGGGTTTTGCGGGTGAGGCGCCAGGTACCGCTCGCAGACGAGGGGCGCGCGGGGAACGCTGATTGGGGAACTTTCCCCTCTTGCTCGGGCGCAAGGGGCAGAAGAAGCCCGTAGCGCGCAGTGGATGGCGGCCGCGTGGCCCGGGGGAAGGGGGGGGGGGGGAAGGGAATTCCTCTCTGAATGCTTGGAGGTGGATGGTGGGCTGCCGTTCCCGGCGCCCTCCAACCGCACGTCGCCGAGCGCATGCCAACCCCGGAGCTGAAGCCGGGATTGAGCTTAGCGCGGACGCGACAAGACAATATCTAGTCGAAAGTTGCTACATATTGGACAGTCAAAAAGAAGTTTAATGTTGCTGAGAAGCATGGGAGACCTCTAGAATAGATTGGGCCACAAAACGGGCCACTCTCACGCTCCCTCCCCCCTGAACCTTTAACATTGGGATGACTGGTCAGTGTATAAAAGATAGCGGTGAGGGGGACAAGGAGGAGGGGGAAAGGAAAACGAAGGGAAGTGTGACCTACTTCCCCTCCCGGAGAGCTGTGGACCGGGCGTTACATCACAGACAAGTTTGTCACAAAGGGAAGGCTCGCCGATCATTACACACACGTTGACTTCTCTTTGCGAGTTCGCCGCCCTCGCCGTTGCTTCTTGCTCTTCAGAGTATACTTTCTTAGACTCGCCCGCCGTCCTCGCAGCACTAGCGTGGCCTTGGGACCTGCTTTGTGCGGGGAAGTTGGGCCAAAAACTGTTCGAGGCACGGTCTGGTGCTTCGTCGACGACAGCAGTCAGCAACAATTATAATAATAAGTGCTCGCTTCAGGTCAGGCTCAACGGCTGGCGGCTGGCTGGATTCACACAAACTGTGCTACCCCCCCCCCCCAAGGTGTCTCTCCGATGTCACGGGCTGAAGGACAGTAACTACCTTACCCCTTCGACCTCAGCTTGGCGCCGGTATAAGTCACACAGCATACCTCGGGGCTCCTCTCACGACCTACGTACCTCTCTTATCTCCCAGCTGCCTGGCATACAGGGACGGACAGGACGAAACAACAGCCATGCCTTTCCCTCACCGTCA
Source organism: Thermochaetoides thermophila DSM 1495 (assembly GCF_000221225.1). Classification (NCBI taxonomy): domain Eukaryota; kingdom Fungi; phylum Ascomycota; class Sordariomycetes; order Sordariales; family Chaetomiaceae; genus Thermochaetoides; species Thermochaetoides thermophila. The sequence continues at coordinate 346,143 of NW_006383034.1, forward strand.
CCGGGGCATACCACCCCCGCGAAGAACCATGGCATCCACCATCTCGGCCATCTCCCTCTTCCTGCTCGCCCTCTTCGCTCTAGCCCATTTCTCCTCCTCCGTCCAAGGGCCCAATCGGCATGTGGCCCGCCTGGCAAAACGCTTTGATCCTGTCGAGCATGATACTCCCATTGTCCCCAAGGCATCTGCCGCTGCTGCCGGCGACAAGTACCTCCTTGGCGTTGGCAAGGCCGATATCACCGGCCCGGTCGTGGAGATCAACTTTGCCGGCTACGCCGACACGGAGCAGAGAGGGACCGGCCTCCGGCAGCGCATTTACTGCCGGGCTTTCATTATTGGGCAGGTGGGCAAGCCGGAGAATCGGTTTGTCTACCTTGTGCTGGACACCATGTCGGGCGACACCGCGGTCCGGAATGGGATTTTGGAGGGACTGGCGAAGTTGGGATCGGAGTATGCGGTCTATGGGAGGAATAACGTTGCCGTTACGGGCACACACTCGCATAGCGGGCCTGGAGGATGGTTTAACTACCTGCTGCCGCAGATCACGAGCTTCGGGTTTGACAAGCAAGGCTATCAGGCTATTGTTGATGGTGCCGTGTTGGCTATCAAGAGGGCTCACGAGTCCTTGCAGGAGGTGAGTTTGCTTGCTTCATAAGAAGGTTTTTGAGATGGAGATGCTGACGAACCCAGGGCTACCTCGACTTCGGCACCACTCGTATCGAGGATGCCAACATCAATCGCAGTCTGTACGCCTACCTTGCCAACCCGGAGGCCGAGCGCGCGCAGTACCCCGACAGTACTGACAAGACGATGACGCTCCTACGCTTCCGTCGCGCCTCAGACCTTAAGGCTATCGGCGTACTGACCTGGTTCGCCGTGCACCCGACCTCCATGCTGGGCAACAACACCCACGTCAGCGGCGACAACAAAGGTGTTGCCGCATACCTGTTTGAGCAGTCGGTCAAGGGCAGCGATGCGGTTGCTGATGGGTTCGTTGCTGGCTTCTCTCAGTCGAATCATGGTGATACCAGCCCGAACGTGCTCGGTGCGTGGTGCGATGATGGGTCAGGGCAGATGTGCGATTTCCAGACCTCGACGTGCTCCGATGGCAAGTCGCAGAAGTGTCACGGGCGCGGGCCGCTGTTCTACAACCTCGATCTTGGTGTGTCGAGCTGCTATGAGCTCGGCCGTCGGCAATTTTTCCCTGCAAAGGAGCTCTTTGTACGTCCTCTCTCTTCCTTCTTAGAAGAACTCACCTTTACTAACTACTCTTTCCCGCGCCCCCCCCTCCTCCGGGGCCCCCTTTTTTTTCAAAACAGCACTCCCTAGACTCCGAATCGACGCCCGTTGTCGGACCAACTGTCCGTGCCTTCCACTACTGGAACGACATGTCCTACTACAAGTTCCCTCTCCCCAACGGCACCATCGTCCAGACCTGCCCCGCGGCACTCGGCCACTCTTTCGCAGCCGGTACCTCCGACTGGCCTGGTGCCTTCGACTTCACCCAGGGCGACTCTGGCGAACCCAACAACCCCTTCTGGTCCGTAGTGGGCGGTCTCCTGCGTACCCCCAGCCACGCACAAAAGGCCTGTCAAGCCCCCAAGCCCATCCTTCTTGATGTGGGCGAAATGACGACCCCTTACGCCTGGACTCCCAATATCATCGACGTCCAGACCCTGCGCGTCGGCCAATTCTTTATCATCGTTTCACCCTCTGAGGTGTGCACCATGGCCGGCCGCCGCTGGCGCAACGCGGTGAAAGCAGCCGCTCAGGAGGCCGGGATGACGGGTGACACCGAGCCGTATGTGGTTATTGCCGGTCCTGCTAACACGTATGCTCACTATGTCACCACCCCCGAGGAATACGCCGTCCAGCGGTACGAGGGCGCGTCTACGCTGTATGGTCAGTGGGAGTTGCCCGCTTACATCAACCTCACGCTGCGCGGCCTTCCTTACTTGGCGCCCACCGCGACGGGTAGCCCGCCGGCCGGCCCAACCCCACCTGATAACCGGGCGAAGTCGCTTAGCTTTATCACGGGCGTTGTGATGGACGGTACGCCGATTGGCAAGAGCTTTGGGCAGTGCATTAAGCAGCCGAGCTCGTCATACTCGAGGGGCGCAGTGGTGAGCGCCACCTTTCAGGGGGCTAATCCGAGGAATAATTTAAGGCTTGAGGGGACGTTTGCGGCGGTTGAGAAGCTTGGTGCTGATGGGAAGACCTGGACAAGGTGGTTGGATGATAAAGATTGGCGGCTGGTGTATACGTGGAAGAGGACGAATGGGGCGTTAGGGTACAGTGAGGTGACGATTACGTGGGAGACGGATGTGGATTTAGATCCTGCAGGAACGTATCGGATCAAGTATTATGGTGATCAGAAGCCGCTGATTGGGAGTATCAAAGCTTTTGAGGGGACGAGCAACTCTTTCACGCTCAATTAGGGTACGGGCTTAGAAGGAGGGTTAATGAGTAATGACTGTACACACACACATATATATATTGATCATGGCATGAGCTGATACGTGGGTTCTTAATCCTATATTGTAATTTCGAAGAGTTCGCCATGACCGCTTAATCATCTTCGGCTTCCCTCCACTTAAATTTTTGTGCTGTTACACCTCAAACATCAGATTCCTGACAACGTCTTCAGCCATGTAAGACACACATCTACACATCTCCTTCATTGCTCCCAAACACGACTGAATCATTTTCCCAAAGTCTCACGTCTACTCTCCTGGCTCTTGACACAATGCCGCAAGGCGGGAAAAACAAACTCGCACATAAACATCTTCCGCAGTGCACCGCGGAGATCTCATGCCCGTGAGAAGCAATACCACACAGGCAGTAGTTGATACGATCAGGTATAGTAGTCGTCCCGTTCTCAAACTCGATAACCCTTTTTTCTCTTATGTCGGAGAATGTGATCGCCATCATCAAAAGAGCGGCAACGATGCCGAACGAGATACCCCCGTGGCATATAGACTGTCCTCATCCAACTCAGTTGTCGTCCGCGGGCCGATTGTTATCGGCCCAACTATGGCAACAATAGCACCCGGTCAAGTGGCCTTCTTTCCACCCTGGGAGGAGGTACGATACAACCCGTACCGCCCCTCTCCCTTATTACGACTTTTACCGTCGTTGTTGGATTGGGGGAAAGGAGGGGGAAGGAGGGGGAAGGAAAGAACAGCTTCCACATAAGCATTATAGGGCATAACAACGGATGGTTTAGTTTTTTTTTTTTTTTTTTTTTTTTTTTGTAGAAAGCGAGCTAGGAATCGGCGTAGTGGTGAACTCATGTCCTTTGATTGAAGAGGGGGTGCCACTTGATCTCCATGAGCAGAGCCAAAGTGACTTTACCATAAAAAAAATGCAATGCTAAAACAGTTCACAATCCCATCAACCAACAAGTGAGTAGCAAAACAACGCCAGGGTATTTCGACTACCTCTACACTTTATTACATTCCCCCCACACCAACCAAATACAGGTCCCAAGACAAAGAGAGTACAAAAGGAAAAACACGATGATGACAATGGACTCCTGTAAACGCAGATAGAAATAAGACATCAAAAAAGAAGAAGAAGAAGAAGAAGAAGAAGAAGAAGAAGAATGAGAAGACCAACTCCATTTTCATCCACACCCTCTCTTTCCATCGTACACTCACTTACTTCCCCAATCCCTCTCCCCCAAACTCAGCAGGCACCCAACCCCGACTCCCCCTCCTTACCCTCCTCCTCTTCTTCCTCCTGGACAAGGATAGATAATAGAGGTAATAAGAAGCAGCCCCCTACATCCGCTTCCTAGCCTCCTCATAATCTTCCTCGGCAACAGCCGTCTCTCCGAGGCTGCTCTCCACTCCCTCACTCTCGTCCTCATCCTCGTCCTCGTCGCTGCTGATCCCATCCTCATCTACCAGCGTCTTCTTGCGCGCCTGGCTTTTGCGCCGGCGCATCTCTCCGCGCTCTCGCATCGCCTGCCGGATCTTGGCCGCCGCCTCCTCAAAGCCCTCCTTGGTATCCAGCAACGCGCCGGTGGTGAACGCCGTGACCGGCACGTTGACACTGCTGCTGCGGCTGGGCGGGCGCGTGGCGAACAGCGGCGCTTGGCCGATGTTGCTGAAGGATTCGTTGCGCGGCAGGGCGCGACCGGACTGGGTGGTGCTGCCGCGGCGGCCGGGGTCGGAGTGCGTGGGGCTCTCGGTACCCTCAGCGTGGAGGTGAGGCGGCTGCTCCGACGAGGGTTGGTGCCGAGTACGAGGGGGCGAGGCCGATCCAGCGCGCGCGACTCCGTCGAAGACCAGCCGCGTGTGCTCGAAGTCGGGGAACAGGTCGGGGCCGAGCTGGTTGACGACTTCTGCGACCTGGGCGCTGAGCTCAGCGCGACGTTCCCGCAGACGCTTCACGCTGTAGCTGGACGACGGGAACAGACACAGAGCGAGCGGACGAAGAGACTTGAGGATGTCCATCCCGACCTCACCGAAGCGCAGGGCCGCGAAGGTGATGGTGGGAAAGATCACCCAACCGGCCAAGAAGACGGCCCAGATGGGCACCCAATCCGGCACACGGCCGCCCAGGCGGTTCCGGTACACTTGCCAGGCAACCAGAGAGCAGTAGAAATTGTAGAGGATCGGCGCAAATGCCATCGAGACGAGGAGCTTCCAAGTAGCCATGACGTCCCGACCCTGAATCTTGACCGAGGAAGCCGCAAGCGCCGACTTGGCCTTCTTGCGGCTGATGACCTTGGTCGCGATGAAAACCGGAGCGAAAAGAACCAGACCAGGCAGCACACCGGCCGAGAGGAGCAGCAGCTTGATCAGGCGATAGAGGAAGGTAAACAGCACGATGGGCCACGACATGGTGGCGTACTCGACCTGATGGTCACGCAGGCCAAGGTAGCGCAGCTGCCGGTTATACTCGGCGACCGACTCCTTGAGCTGAACAATACGCTCGTCCGTCTTGTACTTCGAGTAGCCGACAGCCAGGCGGCGATTCAGCTCGACGACGACAGGCAGCGGCAACTTCTTGCCGGCCGGGTTGTACAGACGACGAGCGGCCTGGATGACCATCAGGGTGTCGTAATCTGGAACGGAAACCGTAACGGCGTGCAGCGCATTGTGAACCATATCGAGCAGCTCGGCGATGGCCTGACGTCTTTCGTTATTCTTGTACATCTCGACAAGGCGTGGAGGGACCTCGAACGGTGGACCGAACTCAATGACGGCGCGTGAACGGAACTTGTGGGCGTGGAAGTAGTTCATGCCAACCGGCACGATCTTCAAGCCGCAATCAGGCGCCTCTGCGAGGGTACCCAGGGCCATGATGGCAACACCGGCCTTGAGGGGGAGCAGCTCAGTGCGATCGTGGCTACCGCCCTCAGGGAAGATGCCGATGCAGCCTCCTGACTTCAGCCGTTCAAAGACGGCATGATAGACCTTCGTCTGATCGATGTGAGGGGCCAGCTTGAATTTGGTGCCCTCGTAGCCCGGGGCGGGGCCTGAAACCGAGGTGTTGGTGAACCTCCCATCCTCATCGATGTCATCACGACCTGTCAGCTGGCTCATGGCCAGCCTTCCTGTGAAGGGACGCTTGATGCGAAGAGTGTCGGGGCCCAGGATTTGAGCAATATCAACACTAGCGCCGCTCTGGCCCTTAGCGGACGGCAAGAAGATCATGCCGCCGACCTCAGCTTCTTTCTCAAAATCGGTACCAACACCACGGATGAGCGTCGGGTCGTTGATGTCGGGCAGGTAGAGAGTACCCGTGGCGGGCTTTGCCAAATCCTGGGCGCGCCCGACAGGTACGGAGCCGACCTGTCGCGAAGCCCACCCGATGAAGCCGTGTACGGACTTCTGAGCGATCAACAGTGACACGCGGCGCTTGGCGCCATCCTTCAGAGTACGTTGCAGAACGAGGGCATCAACAAACTGCGGAGTCAGCTTTGGCTCATGGTCCCAAACCCACGAACAACTGCCTACGTACCTGGTTGGCATGAGGCGCGGCGACAAAGAGGACGGGCCCATGGCGGGGCACCTTCCAGACGCCGCGGGGGTGGACCTCTCGGAAGAAGAGATCCACAAGGACCGACATGGTCCAAAGAAATGTGTCGTACTTCCAGTTGCTCATGGGGAAGGGATCTTGGAATGTGGGGGGGGTTTTGCCCGCCCCGGCTTCGACACTGCGGAGGAAGCCATGATAGCAGTCTGCCTCTTGGTGTCGAGGACTTATTCTATGAGTTTTGTGCCAGACTCTGGCCTTTGCCTGAATATCTATATGTTGGGCAAAACACGGATGGGCCGGAAGTGTAGTGTGGATTCGGCGAATTCGGCAGTCAGTTGGTTGTTGATTCTGGGAAACGGCCTCAATCTTATCGAGGGCACTCTCGGAAACGAAACAGGCGTCCTGAAGAGATCCAGGAGTTGAGGTTCAGTCGTCGATGTTCTTGTCAGAGCAAGCAGGGGTTCTGCGACGGCCCAAAGGTGATAAGAGGTTAACAGTAGGCTCTCAGTGAGCATTGGGAAAGAGCGTATATAGGGGAAGGCCTGTGGCCTGCTTGAGCCGAGGGAGGGGAACTCACCGAAAATGATCGAATCAGATGTCGCAATCAACTCATTGAATCCCGAGCCAGGCCTTAGATGATGCAGCGGGCCGGACGGACAACGGGTGAGTGCTGGAAGCGCAAGGTGGGGGGGGGGTAAGAGGTTGCAGCAGCAGCTGAAGGTTGTCCGCTAGCGAACAGCAAGGGAAAAAAAAAAAGAATACTCAATATACTCCGTGTCGCACGATTTCAGAATGAAGCGTACTGCATCGCCTCGGCACATATGCTGGACAAAATCAGAACGGACCTCAGATAAGTTGAGGCTGAAAAGGTCGGCCCTTGGGTGAAGCTGGGTAAAGGGAGGCAAAAAGCAGAGGAGACAAAAAAAAGTTATCAAGAGGCGACGGCAAAATTGCGAAATGCGGCAGCAGATGGGAAGCAGCAGCAGTGCTCCCGCAGCCACCACCACAACCGCAACGAGCCTGAGAGCAACCGACAGAAAAGCTGTGGGGCAGCAAGATGTCATTCTTGCAGGTGTACACCTCTGCCCTCGCTCCGAGCGGTAGCTTCTGAACCGTTCGACCGGGGTCCTCGGCGCACAAAGTGGGGTACTGAGGCATCGCGCGTGGGGCGGTTGATCTTGTTGGGGCGGCGCTGATTGGAGGATGAGATGGGCCCATCGCGAGCTCGGCGTGGTGAGCCTATTCTGTTTGGGCATCTGCATCGCAGGTCTGCAGCCTACCACGCACCTCCGTGCCAATCTGGTCTCTGCTGGGCTGCATGGCTTCAAAAGCAGGCCAACTACACTGCACTAGCGGGATGCAGCCATCTCAACAAGATCTGGTTGCAGCGCGTGGCTCGTGGCGGTAGACTGTAAATGGTCTTGGCCATCCGTATCGTGAGCAGATCGATGCCAGATCACACCTCCCATGAACTGTGTCCACAGGTGTCCAAGGCACGATAGGATCGCACGGTAGTACGGTAGCACCTCATTCCTGCTCGTTTACCCCCATCTCAGATCGAGAGATCATCTCCTGCCCTTCATTCTTCCTGCGGGGCATCACCCGTTATCAGCAGCATTTCCGGGGCAGCGGGCTTCCTGTTCTGTAACAAGCTCTCAGCCTGCTGAAACCGGCTGCGCTCCTTACAACTCGGCTTATCAGACATTTTAGTCGCTGCAGCAAGCGGCAGGAGCGGTATCTCGATCCAGACATCAATCAGGTAAGCAAGGTATTGGCCGCATTCATTAATGAATTCAGGTTGCTGTGTCAAAAAAAAAAGGAAGGAAAAAAAAAAAAACTTCAACATCATCAATCATGTCGGGCATCAAAACTGGAGATGCGTTCGTTGGGCGCAAGAGCATGTGAGAACGCCGTTTCTGGGGGTTTATCTCCGGGCCCTCGGCTCTCGGAGCATCGTCGATCGGGCTAAGTGCGTTAGGGCAAGGGTGATCGACGGGGCCTGCCCCATGCAACCGTCTAGGGCTCCCGACGAAGCAACACACGATACAGCTATTTTTTGCTCCCAGGTTGGCAGCCTGCCCGCAATCAGAAACACCGAGCGGCTTGGGTCGTCCGAGGTCATGGGGTTCATTTCTCATCAAACCAAATCACCGTTCCCTTGAAATGTGCATGTCTTTACCGTGTACCAATCATTTCTTCCTCCCCTTGCCCTTCCTCTTGCTCCCCTCCTTCTCCTTGACCCCCCACAACCCCAGATTCCAGCTCCCCTTCTCCAACTAGCCCCTCTCTCTCCATCTCCTTCAGCTTCTCTTGCCCGCTAATAAACATGGTCAAATCATGATTCATCTCCTTCAGCTCTTCGTTTTCACTCCGCAGCTTCTCCATCTCCTTCCCCTTCTCCTCCATCTCCTTTTGAAGATGCTCGATCCTCTTCATCAATCCAGCACTCACCTCTCTCTCCTCGCGAAGCGCCTTGCTCAGCTCACGCGCCAGATCTGCCGATTTGGCTGACTTCTGCTTCTCGCGTGCGAGCTCCTTCTCCAGGGATGGTACTGTCTCTTCGCGCAGCACGCGATGCTCCTCGCGTAGGGTGGCCAGCTGGTTGAGTGCATCGGCAGCCTGGGCTGAAGCGGCTTCAGCTGCTGCTGCTGCCTTGGCAGCCTTGTCGGCAGCTTTGTTGACCATCTCTTCGAAGTAGATGCGTTGACTCTCGAGTTGGCTGGTAAGAAGATGGGTGTATTCAAGACCGATGCTGTCGAGCTTAGAGCGCGGAACATATTCTTCGTTGTTCGTATTTTGCTGGTTGTTGTTGTTGTTGTTGTTGTTGTTGTTGTTGTTGTTGGGCTGTATTGTAGTTGCATTCCGCGGCAGCTCAACAATCTTGCCGTCTCCCTTATCCCGAATGAGCCGGTGCACCCACTTATCACCTGCGTAGTCCCAGACATGTTGCGTTTGCAGCTCCAGACTGAAACTATGTGCTGTCAGCTTCCAGTGCTCCTTAGCATGACCGCCATTGTATCGTCCGCAGCCAACGTTGCCGCAGATGAGGCAGATCCACAAGTCGTCGGTGCAGTTACACTGGTTGCAGATGTTAGCTACGCCCTGCCCGAACGGCCTTGCGCTGTACGGGTCGTCTGGGTCAGCGTCGATGGGCTTTGGGTTGGTTGCCCGACAGACGGGGCAGCCTGAACCTTTCCATGTTTGTAGACAGGTGCAGTGGAACACGTGCTGGCACAGGATGGTCATGAGCCCCGTAGTGTCATCCATGCGCTCCAGACAGACTGCGCATGTTGGGAGCTCAATGAGGTCTGGTGTTGGTGGAGGGAATGGCTTGAGCGAGTTCACGGGGGTTGGACCATTTCCAGCTGACTGCTTGCGCTCTTTCCGGTTCGGCGTCTCAACCGTGATGGACTTAATGAAGGTAACATGGCAGATCTCAGTCTGTGTTTGTTAGCATAGCATTTCTCGGGACCTAGGAAAGGCTGACGAAGGCTCGCTCACCTCTACGCTGTCGAACGGTTTACCGTCAAATTCCTTCCTGAACTGCCTGGCCCTCTTCGCGTCCCGGAACTTCATCAACACCATGTATCTGCTCATCCGGCTGGTCATAACCATGCGGTAATGGCTGACATCGCCGCGCCACTTCTCGCCGACAAACCCCAAAAAATCGCTTGGCGACATGTAGCTGGGAACCGCGGGGACACACAAGATGGTCCCGTCCTCACCAGACGAAGCATCCTTCCCGTCCCCTCCATCCGGCAGCTCCCTCAAGGCGCTGGTCTCATCCCCCTCCCGATACAAATGCACAATTCCCCACCCAGCCTCAGTATTTTTCCCTTCGAGAGGGACATACCTTGCCTTGGTAGCCTGGCCCATACCTCCCAAATTCGGCCCCAGCGAAGCAGCAGGCTGAACTTCCTGCTGTTGCTGTTGCTGCTGCTGCTGCTGCTGCTGCTGCTGCTGCTGCCCTGTCGCCCCATCTTTCTTCCCCGAACTAGCCGCCATCTTCTTATTATTATTATTATTGTTGTTGTTATGATGATGATTAACAACCAGATCAAAACTCTCAATCCTGACCCTCCCAAACCGCCAGTCCCTAACGGCAGTATGCGGCCCAATTCCCCTTTCAACCCTCGGCGGCGGCGACCGTTCCAGACGAGCGCGATACTGTCTTTCGCTCAGGCGCACGATATTCCTCCCTCTTCCTCCGTCTTCGTCGCCGCTCTCGTTGTGTGACTTTCCGCGGTGCGCGCCACAATCGATGATCTTCGATCCCGCGGTATCGTCTGCTGCGGCAGCGCTTCGAGCTCCCTCGCGCGAACTGCTGCTCCTCGGCCACTTGGCCGGCGTGGACTCTTGCTGCTCTCGATCTCGGCTACGCGGGTGCGAGGGGAGATCGTCGAAGACGGAGGCGCCGGGCTCGGGGTTCCAGATGTTGTTGTTTTCGTTGCGTAGGATCGTCGCTTCGGCCTGGCTCGCCGTCGGATCGGGCGTTGTGTAGAGCTCAAACTTGAGGTGGTAGTAATAGGGCATAGCAGATGCGTTTGTACAGGCGGCGTCTCAAGCCCGTCCAGAGGACTCTGTGTCGCGGCTGTGATCGTCTGTGGATGCTGCAGAAGCACTCGCGATCACTGACTGGGTTTGGACTCGCCTGAGACGAGTTAGCTGGGCCTTGGGTGTTGGTCGTTGGTCCTGCGGGTGGCAAACGAGTTGAAAGAGTCACGGAGGAACAAGAGGTTGTGCTGATCGCAAAACGTTGTTTCTCATCATTATGGGCCTGCCGATGCTGCCTGATGGTTTTGGCGGCTCCAGCAGCCTTGTTACGAAGTCTGTGGTACTATAGCAGGACGGAAGTGGGAAGGATGGATAAAGCGGGAGATGCAAGCTCCATAATGGAATTTATCGCTGGGCTTGGCGCTTGACAGAAGCGAAGCATTACATCATCAACACAAATGTCACTGAGCAGGCACACAGACTTGTTCCGAGACGCTATTTGTATGAAAAAAAAAAAAAAAACACAAGACCCGATTATCGGGGTCGTGAATACCATCGTGTCATTAAGCTACCAGAAGAACCCAAGAGTCATCATAACCGTTCCCTGAAACTCCAAAAAAACGGTCCAACACCTCGATCCCGATCCTCCGCTTACTGACCGCCACGGAGACGCAGCACCAGGTGGAGGGTGCTCTCCTTCTGGATATTGTAGTCGGACAAGGTCCGACCATCCTCTAGCTGCTTACCCGCAAAGATCAGGCGCTGCTGATCCGGAGGGATGCCCTCCTTGTCCTGGATCTTGGCCTTCACGTTCTCGATCGTGTCGGAAGACTCAACCTCCAACGTGATCGTCTTGCCCGTAAGAGTCTTGACGAAGATTTGCATACCACCACGGAGACGCAGGACAAGGTGGAGGGTGCTCTCCTTCTGGATGTTGTAATCAGACAGAGTGCGGCCGTCCTCCAACTGCTTGCCAGCGAAGATGAGACGCTGCTGGTCTGGCGGGATGCCCTCCTTGTCCTGGATCTTGGCCTTGACGTTCTCGATCGTGTCGGAAGACTCAACCTCCAACGTGATCGTCTTGCCCGTAAGAGTCTTGACGAAGATTTGCATACCACCACGGAGACGCAGGACAAGGTGGAGGGTGCTCTCCTTCTGGATATTGTAATCAGACAGAGTGCGGCCGTCCTCCAACTGCTTGCCGGCGAAGATGAGACGCTGCTGGTCTGGAGGGATGCCCTCCTTGTCCTGGATCTTGGCCTTCACGTTCTCGATCGTGTCGGAGCTCTCGACCTCGAGAGTGATGGTCTTGCCGGTGAGGGTCTTGACGAAGATCTGCATACCACCGCGCAGGCGGAGGACGAGGTGGAGAGTGGACTCCTTCTGGATGTTGTAATCAGAGAGAGTCCGGCCATCCTCGAGCTGCTTGCCGGCGAAGATGAGGCGCTGCTGGTCCGGAGGAATGCCCTCCTTGTCCTGAATCTTGGCCTTGACGTTCTCAATAGTATCCGACGACTCCACCTCAAGGGTGATGGTCTTGCCGGTCACTGGGAAATGTTAGCATCGATGTCCAGTCGGTTGAAAGGCAGCGACAGTGAGGGGTAACCTACGAGTCTTGACGAAGATCTGCATGGTGGGCAACTGGTATAAGCTTCTCAAGATGATTCGATATGGTTGTTGTTCTCTATGGGCAGCCTGATGGCTAGAGTAAGACTCTGTGAGGTTTTTGTGGAGAGATGGTAATGGAAAAGGATGATGGAGGAGGAAGAGTGCAAGCGGTCAGGTTAAATACTGGGAATGAAAGGCAGCCACATGGGCAGGCAGCCTGAGCAGGGCGGGGTGGCTGTGTGAATGCGTCAGGAAGCGCAATCACGGTTCGTCAGCCAATGCAGGGGAGGCCAGGAAGGGAAGGATAAGGAAGCCACCAGAATGGACCAGTCACTGCCAGTCAGGTGGATGGTGGGAGGTGGGGCCAGGTTCTGGTCTTTCCAGTATTGCCGCCATGCAGTGGCTTTGGTCCACAGTGCTTTTTTTCTTGCCACCTCTGATGGGGAGGCCAAACAAAGTTCCCGAACTTGGGACCTTTTGCACATGCTTTCAAAGCTTCCAAGACATGGAATGACATGTACACTTAAAATTTGCTGTGTGACAACATCGCTTGCAAAGATACTCCTCTTTTGAAGTCGGTTCCTGGTGTCTCGTGCCAACGCATTTTACACAGTAGAGGCTGGTTACCTTTCTTGGCTTCCCCGCACTTGGTGAGATGCCAGACCCTGTGACGTGGTCGGCAAACGCAGCTATCGATGGCATCAGCCATCACAGAGGCTAAAAAACATGTCAGATCGGAAGCTTCGCGTCTGCCATTGTGACAGCGACTCTGAGGACCTCCACCAAGTTCCAGTCAGCTTCTCCCGTCTGCTAGCATCACCAGTTGTGCCCAGCTGTGCTGGGCGGAGTCAGCGAAGCTGACGCGGGAAGGATGATAATGGTTCCTGCCACCGGGCAACGCCGAGCGGGGGCTATCGTCTACCGCCAACCACAGCCATCAGAGCCCTCGGCACAGTTTTAGCCCGATTCTCTTCACGATTCATCATCCATTTGAGTGCATAACATTTTAAGAGGAGATAAAGTTTTCAACATGGAAGTCTTGATCATTCAAGCTTTTTCGAAGTCAGCATTATCATCAGTGATTACATCGTTGTTGTTATCAGCGGCTATCAAGGTTCCCTCTCCACAGCAGCGCACACGCCGATCTCCACTTTCCCCAAAGTCGGGCCTGTCCCGAACTTTCCCATCACCTGAGTACGATGACCTTACGGGTGATGACACCACGCTTGCAAATCGACAGCGAACCTGTATACTGGCCTTGGCTACACGGTTCTTCCCATTGACTCTCAGACCACTCTCGAAGAAAGCACGTTGAGCATTATCACACTCAAGACAGAGCGATCTTTGCCCTCTGGATGCCAAGCCCAACCCAGCCGCTCCAACCGACGTCATCACCCCATCTTGCTGAGGGTCCCACAGGGCGGTGAGACCCCTATCATCGCATGTTGCAGAGCCCCCATCAGGCCAGTTCAGACCGAATAAGAACAAGAGATTTGGGCTCATATAGGCGAATTCGATGTCGCGATGAAAAGCTGGAATTCAATAGGTAAAATAGCAAGGTTCATTTTTCCTCCTTTTTTTTTCTTTCAAAAATACACCCACTTCAGGACCTGGAATAACGCGAACGAGTCAAAAGAAGTGCTCCATGAAGTCAAACCGGCTCAACAGTTGGGCACTGCAGGCTTGATCTTGCAATTCAGAATGGGATGATAGAAATTCTCAATGCTAAGTTTTCTTTTTTTTGTTTATCCATTTAGGCAACCAGCATAACAGTAGTTGTTAGCATTATACGATCAGCTACAATCAGTACTGATCATAAAATATGGACCAAGAGCCACCAATCCAAATGATATTCCTTGGGTACTACTAAGCATTCGGCAAAAGAGACTCCCTCCAGTTTCTAGTTCACTGGTTCATCTGGCCATCAGAGTTTTCGGGAACAGATGCTCGTTGTCCACAAGCTTAGCTGAAAAATCGAGACAAAGTAGTGATCCTAGAACATTTCACAACATAACTAAGGTAAAATCAAAGGTTGGGACTATATTTGCTTGGGTGCCAGGCCTTATCGTTCGCGAATATCAAAAAGACCGGAGCCCTTCACTCAGCATCCAGCTTCATGAAGCTTAGGCGCTGGATAATGGGTTGTTTTATAAATTTCTGTCTAGGTATTAGTGCCACAGTGCCTCAACTTGCAGTTGTTGAGGACGATGGTCTGGTTTTACATGTCAAGATGTTGGGAGCCCACGATGCTCTGCTTAATGTCTAAACAGGCAGGCTGCCCAGTTGACTTTATCTGCCGGTGCTCTTTTCAACACGCACGTGAGTATCAGATCTTTTGGCAGAAACGGGGGTTCTTTGAAAAGTATTCTGTAGACGTCGTAGCATCCACTAGTATGTAAATGGAACCGTTATTCCTCAGATGCAGTAACAGCACGTACAGATTACTAAATTTTTGCCAATCACACAAAGCTTGATAATGTTTGAGTGAGAATCGTTGGAGTTTGCGAGCCGGGAGGCCCCGCCTCCGCTTTGCCAAGTCTTGGCACAAAGACTTGGCAGGGGCTGGTTGGAGTGCACGAACCACAGAGCATGTTTAAGCTTCAACTCCTTCCCCACACAAAGAGCATGGCAACTGTCCACCTACCAAAATCACAAAGTTGCGACGACCAAGCCGATGATCCGACAAAAGACAAGGCCGCCTTGATTGTTTGCAGCCGAGATTCCAAAACGGCCGCTTTCATCATGCTTATGAGCACTTACAAGGCTGTCATCATGTCATCTGATGAGGTCGAGTGAGCTTGTCTTTTGGCCTACGGCGTCTTTCACTTTGTCCTCTTCTTCTTCGCCATGTGATGCCTTTTCTACGGACGGAGGATCCCGAGTTCCTACATGCGTATCCTACAATACCCCACGTCAATGAAACGCAACGTCCGCATCTTGGCTAGGAAAATTACTATGGATAATTAGCGACACCTGCAAACTTTTCAAAACCTCTTCACTCGGTCCAGCTAAGATCTGGAGTGGTATTGGGCTCCGCCCTGGATGTCCTCCGTGATAGTACTGATGTCAGCACATTTTCCAAATGGGATGACAAGAGCAACAAGCTCTTCGCCCGAACACAGAACCACAACGTCGGAATTGTCTGGAAAATGAAGATCAGATGCTTTCAGGCATCGGATTGCAGAGTGCCTCTTTTTTTCTTTCTTTCTTTCTTTCTTTCTTTTTTTCTTTTCTCTCCTCCTCATAGGCCGTGTCGCGAGGGGTGACTTTGGCGCGAGGGTGGTAGTCTGTGCTGCATGTAACACTCCGAGTTTCAAGTGAAACACCCAAAGCTCGCCTGCACCACCAGCCTTGCGAACCCTCCAATCGCTTCATCGGCGTCATCACCGCATGAACCAGAGACAGTGGAAGGCTTGTTTGAGCAAACGCTGTACTATTCCCTGTTGAGCAGTCAACGACCACGGGACAAATACATCACACAGCAAGACGCCGTGGGGGGCCTCTAGGGGGAGCTTGGGTATTAGCGTCATTTCTCCGTGGCAAATCTTGCCTCCGGCTTCCGGGCGGCAACCCGGTCTGAGATCCTGAGAACAGACGGATCCTCCCTCGCGCCCATCTTCATCCCTCACTGGCCACTCAGCTGCCGGTCCTACCCTGAAGTTTATTGGCCCCTTGTTTCTCCCCCACACGACACTTCTTCCGTCCTTCGTTTGCGAGCCGAGACGGCCGGGCAAGTCGCGTGACGGCTCCTCCTCTGTCTCTCTCTCCCTTTGCTCTGCCTCTACACACCAATTTTCTCATCACCACTCTCGCTGTCTACTGTTTGGTGGGCAGGTCACCGCGTGGCCCGGGATCGTGTCACTGCCATGTTGTCCTAGTCTTGATATCTTGATTGTGTTCATTTCGTAATCGCCCCATTGATTGGGCCGTTCTCTTCGATTCTGACCGTCCATTATTTTTGAGTCCATAATGGCGGTTGAGGGCGCGACGCAGGCCCTCGTCGCCGCCTTCTTTTTGTAAGTTGTTCCCCCCTAGAGCTGACAGCTTGACCAGGTTTTGCTGACCTTCCCCAGTGGTATTGTCTTAAACGCGGCATCCGCGGCTTTCGTTCTTTACATCAAGGGCCACGATGGCTCCGTCTTTCGGGACAGCCAGAGGCTGGTCCTCGTCTTATTCCTTTGCAGCGCAGCCCTGTGGGCTTTAGTCGACTTTGTTTCCATCCTTCTGAACAACACCACCTCAACGACACCATGCCAGATCGGCGTCATCTTTTCCACCGTCTTCGACCAGCTCGCGAGATTCTCCCTCGAACAATTCCTTTTGTGGGCCATGAATAGTAATTCTAATGGCGCCAAGCTCCCCGTGACCCAGCTGCTCCCACAAGCCGCAGTCGCCCTCAGATTCATCGCCGGCGCTGTCTTCACCGGCTTTACCCGTCCCCAGGTTGACACGTTTTGCGTCGCTACGACGGCTATTACGCCCCTCGGAATCGCCGTTGCCGGGCTCGATGGAGCTATTATTGTGCTCCTCGTCGTTCGCGCTTATTCCCCGGGTGGACTGGCTAGGGAAAACCGGACCGGCAAGGAGGCCGAGGCAGAGCGTGCAAGGGGTGTCATGTCCATCCTGTTGGGGTTGACCGTATGGACAGGGGTAGGTTACGTCTGGTTGTGAGTGTCGAAGGCAAGTGCTGACAGCTTGTAGACAAGTGTTCCGTTGTTAGTTGGACTTGAGAGCATCGCCTTGGCTGTAAGGACGGCTCTTCCTGCCGCAGGCCTTTACATGGTGATCCGTAAGTCCTCGTGTCTCTTGACTCTCTAACCCCGCCAGCTGACATCATCAGTGCTTGTGACTTCCAGGGCTGGTACCCTATTTCCGGCGAGGTCTCAGTCAAGGCCACCCGAGGCACCTTCTCCCCGTCGGTTCAACATCACTCGGGATATCGCGACCTCGCACTCGGATTATCCTCCTAGTCGCTATGAGGATCTCAAGGAGGCTGCCATTCGGTCTTCTACGACATTTATTAACCCGAGGGAGGCGCCTGTGGCCAAGGAGGAGACCAGCATTCCGCCGCGTCCAGCTGCGCTCGCAGCCACGCGCAACGCTGAGCCGCCAACACCTCAGAGAAAGAAGGCATTGTTTGGTGGTGGGAAGACGAACACGAAACTGACAATCAGCCGCCCGATCATGCAAGAAGATGCGTCTCAGAATCTGATGAACAGGATACCCGTCATGGATCTCAAGGACGCAGCTGTTGCGGAGAAGGAACGGAGGGAGCGGCGAGGAGATCTGGGCCTCGGGATTGTTCCTTCGAAGACCCCGACGAGTGCAATGTCTCCAGAGGAAGGGGTTCAGCGGGCCACCAGCATCAAGAGGAAGCAGGTTGGCTCTCCTCCGTCGCGCCAGAGCATGTTTCCTGGAGCTCTGCGTCCTGAAGATGTCGGCACTGCCATGACCACGTCGGCACAGCGGTCGCCCGGCGGAGAAGAAGCTCGTCGCAGGTCGCCCAGGCTCTCTTCTGATGATGAGCAGCGGTCGATCACAACTTTCACTGTGGATACGAATCGCCTCACCATCGCCCAAACGGCCGTTTTTACTAAGCCCGACATCCGGCCGTCGAGAACGCTGCCACCTTCTCCTCCGCCAGCGCCGCAGGAGCCAGCAAAGACCCCTCTTCAGCGGAGGCCGACTATTGGGCTACCACAGAACCCGAGGGCACGCGGAGTGCAGGTTCCTCAGGAGTCCGGATCACGGACCAAGACGATCTTGTTCGTGAATAATATTGAGTATAATGATCCGATGGTCGTCCAGTCCATTATCAAGGACGTGAGCCAAAAGGCCCCTAAGGCTCCCCCTGCTTCAGCCCCCGTGCCCGCGCCGGCACCAGCTACGGCTCCGATTACTTCGACTGCTTATAACACGAAGCCTGCCAAAGCAAACCCGATTCCTCCGACGCCCGGCACCTCCGATTCCATCATTAACAGACCGCGTCCCATTCCTCGGAAGAAGGACGTGGATTCCCCAGCCAAGTTTAGCCCTCGCCAGAGCCATAGACGGAGCAAGTCGGCTGGCGCGTTGGTAGCTAGGTCGATTCTTTCATCATCAACTCCAGGGAGTCCAAGTCAACTGCCCCCTCTCCCGCCGCTTCCTCCGAGCACTGTTGTCCCTCCTAGACCGCATCCCAACGACACCAGGAGCATGACGGTCGAAGAGAAGATCACACTGCTCTTCCCAAGCCCTCCGAGCGGCAAGGTAACGAGGAGAAGATCATCTTCAGTTCCCGAAGTCCCATCGATTCCCAAGTCGCCCATCGACATCCCTTCGCCTGTTGATTCCGAACGTCGGACAACGAAAACGTCAGTACGGACGGAGAGCGTCCTGGAGGTTGACGAAATTCCTCGCAAGTCCGCGACGACTCTCCTGAAGACGGCTGGCGAGGCTGCGGCCTCCTCATGGCTCGAGGCCTTCGACGCGAAGGAGAAACCAGCCATTCCCAAGTCTACCGCTGCTCAAGATGGCGGGAAACGCAAATCATCGCCAGTCTTACCAGGCACTACGCTTCCTCCACGTGTTTCGGCGTGGACAACGACGACAGTGATGACAGAGGATGATGCGACAACTAATTGGAGCGCAGTGCAGTCTCCGGAATTTGCCGTCGGGGTTCCGGTCATCAAAAATATCGGACCCCCTGCCGGGCTCCGGGGATCCGATGGCGGGGCCGTCGCGGCAGAAGATGACGCCCGTAGGAGCGAAACCCTCCCAATCATGCTTGACGCCTCGACTGTTCCCGTGGAAGATATCAAGGGCGAAGAGGGAGAGCAGCCGGCACCGCAAAGTCAGGCGCGCAAGTCGCCAGAGCAAGCGCAATATCAACCAGCCCGTTGGCATCGGCGTGTCGGTGACGAGTGTCCCACTTTCTCGACCCGCAAGGAGAACCGACGGTCTAGGAAGCTGTCTCCGCCCCCTCCTCTGACACTAAAGGCTACCACAACAGCTAGACACAAGATTACCATCCAAGTCGAGCCATCTCCGCCGTCGCCGGTTGAGTCCCCCGAAAAGGCGATCCAAGAATTGCGCGAGAGACTCAGGAAGCTCGAAGAATTTGATCGCAATTCTCCGGGAAGCGCAGCTCGGCGTCTCGCGTTGCTCGAGTCGTTGGAGAAGGAGGTAGGAGAGCAGGTTGAGCACCTGGAGGAGATCAGGCACGATGTCGAGCGTGATTCCATCTCGAGTATCAGCACGACGAGCATTTCGGCAACAGCTAGCCAAAGGAGCTCGCTCCGCGATTCGCTCGCGCTGCAATCATCCTCGCGTAGAGCGTCGCGGTTGTCGCGTGTCATGAGGCTCAGGGAAGAGGACCGGATGGAGCGCTCGTCCAACCGCGACTCGGGCAGCCCGCAGATGAGCAGGTGGCAGAAGCGGCTTACCGAGGTGCAGATGGAGTACATGGATGTGCAGCTACTCCGGACGAGCACCGTCAGCTTCTTGCAGGTTGCCCGTGCTCAGCTTACCAGCCCTACGCCCCCTGACTCCGACTCCGACCAGGGTGAGCCCGAGCCGGTGCCTCCTATCCCGGACAAGTTCAAGCAGAGCGCGGAACATCTTCAAAAGGAGGAGCCGAAGAAGGCCGCTTTATTGTGGACGCCACCGGTCAAGGAGTCTGAGCGTCCCCTGGGACTTCTCTGGACGCCCCCTGCTCGCAAGAGCGCCCCTGCCGAAGATGTTACGCTTCCGGGTCTCACTCTCCGCCCGGCGCTCAGGAAGGACTTCGAACCTCTTCGCATCGAAAGCTCCCAACTCTGGCACAAGCCTTGCCAGATTCCTTCCCGACCCTCCTCTGGCCTCTGGCGGCCGATTTGGGCTTCCGCTGCGCCGCCCGCCGAGCCCGTACGCTCGATCAAGTCATCGCCGCAAACAACTACTCAGGAACAGCAACCACAACAGCAGGAGCAGAAGCAAGATCCGCCGAAGCAGCAGCAGAAGCCCCGGCCGTCGACTCTACGGCCGCCACGCCGTACCAAGCGTATCACTATGTTGCCCGACATCCTCGAGAGCCCTGAGCCGTTGCCCGACCGTCGCGATACTCTGGGTATCTTCCAGTTCCCATGGGGCGAGCGTTCCGATACTGCAACGCTGCCGCCCCGGCCCGTGGCTGGTATGAGCATGGGATTCACGGCTATGCCTGGTACAATGACGACTGGTGGCCTGGGTATGGCGCCGGCTACGCATATGCAGATGCAGATGCAGATGCAGATGCAGATGCAGATGCAGGCTGCGTCGACGGGCTTCACTGCCCCCCCGGCTCCTGCGGTTTCCGCCATTGAGCAGTACGGTGAGTCGTTCTTCGACGATTACGATGATGACGCCTTCCTGGACGAGATGCCATCCAATTCGGAGGATGAGGATGACGACAGCGCTGAATTTGACGACTCGACTCTGTGGGAGATTGCCAACCTGCTCAGAACGGACGCTGTGCCGTCGCGCGATAGCCTCTTCCCCCTTGCCGGAGTCCACAGCTTTTGGCGACGCAGAGCAGGGCGAGGAGAGCGAGGAAGAGAATTCTCCCCGTGCCCAATCGATCCTCATCGGTCTGGATGAAGCTCCGCAGGCGCTTTCGCTCCCAGAACCGCCATCGAACCGTACCTCCAGCGCGACTGTCACAGTGATGATGGTCGAGGAGAGTACACCCAGCGATCCGAAGCAGCCTGTTCGCAGACCCAGCATCATCGGGTTGCCAGTGAATCCAAAAGCGAACCTGCAAGCTGTCCAGGCGCAGAGCCTACCAACTTCCGAGTCCCAAGCTCAGTTTACCAGCAGCGCCCCTGAACCTGCAGCCCTGACCGTTAGCGCGGGACAAGGATCTGCTGGGTTGTGGGTCCCACCAGAGGAGAAATTCAAGAAAGTCTCTTCTCAGGGCCATCAAGGTCTCTTCGTGCCTCCGTCCCCCGGCTCCAAGGATAAATCCAAGCCTGTCGTCGTCGACGCTGAACCTGCCGCCAAGAACGTCGTCGTCATCCGCAAGCCTCGCTCGGTCGTTGCTGACTTGACGCCGTTGGAATCGAGCAGCCTCTGGACGCCGTGTGTTAGTGAGAAGAAGGTCGAGCGCAACTGGATCGTTTTTAGCACTCGTACTTCTTCTTCGTCGTCTCCTTCCCTTGGCCTGGTTGGTTTGTGGTCTCCGCCGAAGAAAGTTAAGGAGACTGCTTCTGTGACTGGGCTCTTCGTGCCAGGCTCGGTGCTCTTCCGTGGTACCGATCAGGAGCCTATTGCAAAGGATCTTGCGCGCAAAGTCCGCCCAGTTGAGGACAGGCCGTTGGATAGGCTCACGTCAACAAGCCTGTGGTCGCCGACTGCTGTCGTCAAGAAGGTTGAACACGACTGGATCTCAGAGCTTCCGAGGGGGCTTCCTGGTCTTTGGTTGACTCCGAGCAAAGTGAAGGAAGTCAAGTCCGCCAACGGGTTGTTTGTTCCTGGCTCCGTTAAGCATCGCGGCACTGCTGCCGAGCCGATTGCAAAGGAAACTCCGCGGAAGCCACGAGCCGTGGACACCAAGCCCTTGGAGAAGATTACTTCGGCGAATCTCTGGACCCCTAAGCAAACTTCTAAAGACATCGTCGGCAAGAACTGGATCTTCCATTCAACTACGCGCCGTTTCCGGCGTCCGCTTGCCACAGACGCGGACTGGACTGCAGCTCTGAACGAAGCTCTCAAGGCCAGCTATCCCCAGAAGAAGCTCAGGAGAACCGTTGCGAATCCAGCTCAGTGGCAGGCTGCTCTACAGGAGGCTCTTTCGCTCTCGTACCCCCAGAAGCAAACCGAGCCTTTCGACGCAGCCACCCGTCATCCCGTTTTCGCCGCGCGCTCACTGGTCACCCGTTCGCCTTGGTTCCATCCGGCTGCCACGGGCTATACATACGACGTAGCCGCTGTGCATCCCGTGTTCTTCGGCTCTCTGGATATCAGCTCCGTCCAGCTTGTGAACGAGGACGAGGAACTGAGCGTAGAGGCCGTGCACCCTGCTATCGCTTCTTACGCAGCTAGGAAGATCAGGAGACAGAGGAGGCGGGAGAGGAAGGAACTGAGTAGGAGTCGGTCGCGTAGTGGTAGTGGAAGCAGCAGCGAAAAGGAGAGCAGCAAGAGCAAGCATAAGAAGGAGAGAAGCACGACAGAGACCGTTGTCCTCCCCCCTGTTTCGGCCGACATCCAAGCTCGCATCGAGGCTCTTGAGCAGGAGCGACAATTTATCGAACGGGCCGCGCGTGAAGAGTACCGCCGGCGCACTTCCATGATGTCGCAGACCGCTGTTCAAGCTCCTCTCCCCGTCGTGGAAGCCGTTCCCTCACCATCATTCTCTCCTGCCGGAACAACATCCGTTATCCCTGCAGCCACAGAAGCCGTCGAGGCGCTGCAGCGCCGCCTGAGCCTGCACATCCGGCAATCCCTTGCCTTCGCTAAGCCGACCAAGGTTGAGGTAGCAAAGCCCGCCAAAGTCGAGATCATTAAGTCCAGGTCCAAGGCCAGGGAGCCAGTGAAGCTTCAGGAAAAGAAGCCAACTCAGCCCGCTCAGCTCTGGACCCCTCCCAAGCCTACCACTGCCGCACTTCCTAAGACTTCTACCACAACACCAACAGCCGGTCTCTGGTCCCCTAACGCAGACCACAGCCCGTCTGTGGCATTTCCGTCCGAAGAGGAAGACGCCTTCGCGAAGCAGTCGCGCGCGCACAGGCGCAAGCTGCTCCAAAAACGCCAGCGCCGCGTCGAGATTCTTGCCCAGATTGCTGCGATCGAGCAGGGCGTCAACCCGTTCGTAGAGAACTCGGATGAGTGGCGGATGCAGGGGTTGTGGACGAATGGGTTTGGCGGTGCTGTGAGGGAGAAGGAGAGGGGTTGGGGCAGGGAGTGGATCTTAATGGGGGGCAAAAAGGCTAGGGGGGTTGTGCTCAGGTATTGAAGTTAGATGAGGTGTATATTTTCTACGTCTGGATTAGGTTTGGAGTTGCCGTGATGGTTGAGTACACTTTTGAATACCTATATATATATATATATATATATATATATCTGCGTCGTATATCTTGGAAACAGGACAAATATAACTAAAGTGTGCGAGATGGTAATTATCGATCCCTCTTGCTTGAAGCCACAAGTGAAGTTGTTCAATATGTGAATAGAGATCGGAGGACCCATGAATCATGTTCTTTTTTTTTAAAAAAAAAGAAAGAAAAGAAAAATCGAGTCTTGATGCAGAATATTCATCACAAACTCGGGATAAAGGTTGGCATAACTACTTACAGAGAACAAGAACTCTTGGTATTCATCCGGTGCATTGCTGCCTGAGTTTCCTTCCTATGAATGTTTTCTCCCTAGCCAAGTTGCGAGCAAATATTATTTCTCCCGGCTACAAACTCTCGAACAAAACTATCCCAACAACCTTTTTCCTCACTCCTAACCTTCCTATCCTTCGATTCCCCTAAGGGCACAAGCGTGCGACTGTAGCGAGCTCTCATAACGTTCTTCAACATCTTGCCTACTCATACTATACAGTTTCCTGAAGGCCACAAGTGCGGCACTCACCCAAGTTTCCAAGCATTTTGCGATAACTTCTGCCTACTTACCCCACGCGATTGTCCTGAAGGGCACAAGTGTGTCGCTCTCACGGACTCTCAAACATTGGCAACGGCATCTACAAACGACACAATTCTCCTGAACGTCAGCAGCGTGCTGAATTCTCCCTACATTGCATTGTTATCAGGCCGGTCAGTACCTTGGCAGAAGCTCGTTCACCAGCTTACACTCGGACCACAGTTCCACCTTCAATCTCATCTCGTGGGCAAGCGAGAAGACGCGGCGAAAATGCCCAATAACTTGGCCGTTCCCAACACTCCCCGCGGCCAGTCGGGGTCTCTCTCCCCCAGTTCTCCTGATCAAACATCCTCATTCCAGCATCCCAATACGTCCGATACAAACAGTGAGCAAACTGCCATCCATGACCGCGATACCATACCTGGCGGACCGGCCAGCACCAAGCCCAAAGGGGCCATCGACAACCTAATCGATGACCTATATGACTGGCTCGAGGTACTCCCTCGCATCTGCGATGGCAACCTCCCGGCAAAGTTTGTCGTCACCCTCCTGCTGCAGAGTTACCTGAATGACAGGCTGAGGCCGAACATCACCTGGCTGATGGCCTCCGCCGACTTGCTGTCCCTGCTGTGCGAGTACTGCCTGTGTGGGCTGCTCCACCGGGGGTTCAGCGACGCGGAAGTCCGTGCCGGGCGTTGTGTCTGTGAGAAGTACAGGAACGTTTGGACTTTCAAGTTCTGCGTCCGAGTTAGGAGGGTGGAAGAAGGGGCGGATGGACGCTTGCAGTTCATACGGGGACCGCTGGTTCCTCAGGGGAGTGCTTGAGGTGCGAGTGCATCTCATACAAAAGATACCTAGAAGGGGGGAGGGGAGGGAGGGAGGGGGGGGGGGGAACACTGGATGACATGAGGATGTCACCATTGGCAGGCTTGGGAGGAAACGTTGATCAGGGGTACATAGAATGGAATCAACTACCACAACCGTAACCCAAGAGTTACCTTTTCATGCCACGCCAATATATGCATTACAGAACTTAACACCCATCTAACCATTCCTTTTTCGCTTTATTTTTTCCTCCTCACCTTGAATGTCTTCAACGGGTCCTTACCCGTCTTGAATGTTCGCCCTTTAGGCCTGCCCTTTCTCCTCCTCCTGTCCTTGCCATCCAACTTCTTGAACGGCACAAAGCCGATTTGCTGCTCTGTCAACGCCTTCTTGCCTTCCTTAGGCAACAGGTAGTCTGGGACATGCTTGAGGTGAGCTTGATGCCTCATGCCTTTACCGAGCTCACCGTCATGGCGCAGATGTTGCAGCTCGGTTGGGTTCTCTTCGAAATACCTGATGAGAAGAGTTAGTGTGAAGTCAGAAACACATATTGAAGATTCAGAAACATACCTCTTCAGAGCCTCGCTCCGAAGAAGCTCCTGTCGCAGTTCACGAGTCCGGGCCTCACGGATCGCCGCCCTGGTGACAGCACGGAGCGCTTTACAACGTTAGCACCATCATCAAAACGAACATTCAGGTTAGAGAAACATACCATCAGTCATACGATACCGGAACGCCTCCATCTGCTGCTTGTTGAAGTTGTATGGCTCCAGCTTCCGCCCAAGCTTGGCCTGTTGGCGAATGATCTTAGCCAGCACCTTTTCATCCTTCTCGCAACTTTTGACCATCGTCGGCTTGTGTTTGCCGAACTGGTCCTTAGGGATGACGAAAGAGAGGGCAATACCGGCGCGGCCGGCGCGTGCTGTGCGTCCGATACGGTGTGTGTAAGAGGAAGCGGAGGTCGGCATGTCGAAGTTGATGACTGCAGCTACGTTCTTGAAGTCGATACCTGGGAATAGTCAGCACATTGTCGGATGCTGCAGGACGTGGTAAAAATCCGGTAGGTCCGTACCTCTCGACACTCCGTACTCCTCATCCTTTTGATACTTCCTCTTCTTCTTCGACTTCTGATTCTCTTGTCCGTCCTTGGACTTTGAATTCTTCTCCTTCTCTTCTTCACCTTCCTCTGCAGCTTCCTCCCCAAAGGCCTCGGGCCTTTCATCGGAGGCAATGATGATGTCATAAATGCCCTGAAGAGATTAGCATTCCAGTGCAGACAGACGGAGTATAGATGTACAGATACTCACCTTGTTGAATTCCTCAATGATCTTGATGCGGGTATTGATAGGTAACTCGGAGTTAAGGACGCAACTCCTGATGCTGAACTGTTCGAAGAATAGCTGCGCAATGTTAGCACATGGTTGATTTACGGCCAAAATTATCAATTTCTCACCTTCAGCCGGTATGACCGATCGATATCGGCGACAAAGATCAAACATGGCCCCTTGATGAGCTGGAGCTTGAAGATAAGATATGCGATTAGCCACTTGTCCTCCTCGCCACACCTGAGACTGTTAGCTCTCATCCCGCTGAAAGAAGTAAACTAGCGCAACGTACTTGACGTAGAACTGAGTAAGCTTCTCGTCCTCGGCGCCAAACTCCTCTTTCAGGTCCAGGATTGTCGGGTTTCTACAGAAGATCTCCTTAAGCGCGTCCAGTTCGGGTGAGAGCGTCGCGCTCATCATGATAGTCTGAACGCCCTTCGGCAGCGACCGCGAGAGGTTCTCCATATCCTCGTCATAGCCGTACGATAACACCAGGTCGGCCTCATCTAGAACGAGGAACTGCAGCTTGGCCAGCGACAGGGCCGACGAATTGACGCTATGCCAGGCGCGCGCTGGGGTTGAGACAACAACATCCGGGACATTGGCAAGAAGGGACCGCTGCACGGCGTCGGAAACGTTCTCGGTCAGCTTGGCGGCATGGATGTCCTTGGCGCAGAAGGCGGAAAACTCTTCGACGGCCTTGAAGACCTGGTCGGCAAGCTCACGAGTCGGCACAAGGATCAAACCGGCGGTAAAAGGAGTCGGATCGGTCTATATCAAGACAGTCAGCTTCCTCCCCCCACCCCCCTTCCGTGTGTACGACGGGACGAATGGTAGCACATACGGCCTTGCGCTTCAAAATGCTGGTGAGGATGGGCAAAAGATAAGCAGCCGTCTTTCCGGAGCCAGTCTTGGCCTTGCAGAGCACATCCTGTCCCTTCAATGCCAGCGGAATGGCCTTGCGCTGCACAAGAGTTGGCTTCTCGAAGTTCTGCTTGGCGACGGCCTGCACCAGGCGCGGGTCGAGGCCGAGCTCTGAAAACGACGGTTCAGGCTCGGGTTGTTGTTTTTGCTGCTCATCCGGCTTGCTGGGCTGGGTCTTCTTGGGCTCGGGGCCCTCCTCAGGCTCGTCGTTCTTGTCCAGTTTTCGCTTCATGATATCGGCGATGTCTATATGTCTAGAAAGGCTCGGGCGGTGCGAAGTGGGAGATGGGACCCAGCAACCAAGTCGCCCATGCTGTCGCGCCAATGGTCGAAAAAATTTGGGATCCTGGAAACATGAAGCCTGCGATAAGATAAGAAATCCCTTGCGTGACCCACTAAGACCCCGCCAGACCCACGAGCTTATTTCGAGCCCCCCGCTTATCACCTGGACGTCATGGCTTAGAAAGAGACTCGAAATAAAACGAAGGATATGAAAGACTGTTCTATGAGCCAGCGATTCATTCCCTTCATTTTAATCTCAATAACTGCTGCCCAAGATTAGGATTCCCGCTCATGTCAAGATACATCCATGCATGTTATAGTGTCTATATCCAGATTTATAGGTTAGACAATTCTAATCTTCACCTTTCGCTTCTGAGAGCTTCCCTCCACATCAAGCCCCGATCTTGTTGCCCGGGTGCTCCACGAAGATCAAAAAGCCCAATACGCACAAGATTATTCGACCCTGATCTTCGCATGAATATGAGCGCCGCAGCAGTAAATATTGCGTCTCGGTCAGAAAGGGATACAATAGTAGCCAGTCAGAAAGGACTGTCTGGCTTCTCGTGGATCAGCTGGGCCGTCTGGCCATACATGTCCTGTCTTTTCTCTGAGCTGAATTACTCGCTAAATGTATCCTATTTGATAGGAGTTGAACAACACTCCAATTCCATGAAGCCATATGCAACAAGACCTGTGGTAGAAGGCCCAAGCAATGTGCAGCTGACATCTAACGCTGTAGCGTGGTGGGTTACGACGCGATCTTCATCGACTTCCCACTCTTTCACCTCTCGGAGTAGCTAGAGTCAGTTGACGGCTCCAATAACAGTCGCCCAAGATCAGGTCGGAGAGGACCGTAACCCGGGATGACACGTTTCCTTAGATGATTCCGGTACCGACACATGTCTTGGAGTGATGTCTCTCTCCAGAGGCGATCGTTGTAGTGCTACCCCGTCTTCCTCTGTGTCACATCCGCTACACCCGGAAAAGCGGGGAGTCTGTGAAATCATAGGTGAGTTCTAGCGTGAAATAGTGTCGGACTATCTGTCGCCACAGTATCGATTCCACAGGCGGATCACCCCCGAGGTTTTGGGTCGAACGGTCAGATACAGTCTCACGGGGAGCTGAACTTTGGTCCCCGTAAAGTGGTTTAAAACAAGATCTGCTTCATCTTAGACTGGTCTCCGTTGAGGTGTGAATCAAAGAGCTCCCCCAATTCACAGGTATGATCCTCTCGACATTCCCATAATAACTCCCTGCTCTCCGAAATGAAGAACAACGGGGCGACAAAATATGTTCCTGGTAGGTCCATCCTCGCATAAATAGGGGAAAATGGCGCCTCTGCATACTGAACGCTTTTAGGTCCTCTTCAGGGAAATGATCCACTCGTTGGAATTTCACGCCATTCACTTCTGCTATGACGTTGGGATTAGGGACACCAACACCATCCGTGCCTGCTTGCTTGCGTTTGACAAGTTGTGTGGTTTACTGACTGTATGTTTTCAACGAAAAATATCTTTATGAGGAGAAAGACGTCCACATTTCTGCAGTGGTCAATAAAGAATAGTGATAGTAGTCGGCCATGCGAGCGGATTCCTGCTTCCAGTCGGCATTTCCCTCGTCATCTTGTATGATGCACAGAGAATCAATCCAAAGGTAACACACACCGAGGGAATGAGTTATGGCGATGACGTTCAGAAATGTTTCTGGTAGCTGACTTCGGCTAATGGCCCTCAAGTGCTGGAGGAAGTTGCTTCGAAGAGTCTTCATGGGTTTATTGCCTGCATCCGAAGTTATCCTCTCACGAGTAAACCTATGGGGTTTCAATCGACTGTTTGGTTGGTTGACCACAAAGATACAAATGAACTGACTAGATGTGTGTAGATTCTCTGTGAGAGAAAATCTTGAGAAATGAGTCGTGATGTCGTGGGAGATGACTGGTATGGAAATATGAGGATACCTAGCACATGAATAGAGCTAACTTTTAGAACGATTCATGATTTCGGTCTTTTAATATGTCCTTTTGTCCCGCAGCTGCCACCTTGCGATCGGCCCGTAAGTTTAAACATGTCATCGTATCTCAGTTGCATATCTAATTCAGGGCCATTACGTCCTTTGCCGAAATTAGATCCCGACATGCTTTATCATATATCTATCACGTTTGGGTTGTCTTGAAGGATTTTGACTCAAATTACTCCCATTTTCTACTTGTATCCGGGTAGGTCCTTAGGAATACTACCATGATCTTTGCCGAGAAATTGGCAACCAACAACATAAGATAAAATATCCTTCTCCACGCATCAGCTATGGCCAGCATCGTCAAAAGCGTCTCGAGCCATTAACGTTATTTTCATCAGCATAGTCACCGATCCAGGCTATTGGGTTTTCCTTTCCGCACTCGTTAGCCCTCACTGGCCCTAATCCTATATGGTTAGAGATATCGCGGAGTCTCTCAAATTGAGGAGGACCTGGACTGCTCCCGATTGGGACGAAAAAGCTACGAGTCATGTATTCACTTCAACGGGCCGGGTTGCCGTCTCGAGAGGAATAATTGGAACGTTATCTTTTATGAGTGACGCGAATAGTTGTTGGCAGATAAAGATGTTTATCCTTCCCAAAAGACAAACAGTAATATCTTGGAGCCGCCTTGATTCTTGGCCGTCCATCTTTGAAATCTTGTTCCAGGATTCCAATGCATGGTTGGACAATCTGGGAAGACTTAGGTCAGTGAGTTGCGCATTATCTAGAGCCTTCTGTTAGGGTAAGTGCTGACTATCTGTTCAGGGATGCTGCGTCTGAGGTAAACCAGCCGGTAGAAGAAAATCGGCGAAGTTAGTCTCTTACCGGATCAATCGTTCATGTATCTCGTCTAGCGATCACCATATCACTCCAAGGAGTACCAGAGATCAGTAGTTGTGATGCTTCGGTTTACCAACGAGGAGAGGGAACTTGATACCACAGACTACAGACTACAGCTCACGAAACACAACTCAACCCTTCTATCAGGGATCAGAATATGGGCAAGCTACAGCAGAAAAGAGATCACTGTATGTTGGTTGAACCTCAACTCGAGGGAAAGGGGGGGGGGGGAGAACATGGCTACTAATCACTTTCGCATCCATCCTAGCGGC
The DNA here is from genome assembly GCF_000221225.1 of Thermochaetoides thermophila DSM 1495. NCBI lineage: Eukaryota > Fungi > Ascomycota > Sordariomycetes > Sordariales > Chaetomiaceae > Thermochaetoides > Thermochaetoides thermophila. Next base: position 376,297 of record NW_006383034.1, read on the forward strand.
CTGGTTAGTGACCTCATGGTGTATGTTTCCCGTCTCTGACAAAGGCCCAGCTGTTGGAAACTTGTTGTAGGTTGCCTGTGTCTTGACATTGGTACCAAGGCTTGTATCAACATGGAAATTATCGGTGCATTTATCAAGTCGGTCTTGAAATAAGACCAAGTTTAGTTGTTGCAAGCTCACTAGGGCTCCTGGGGAGCGCTCTTTGAACATAGGAAGAAGCTGGCTCACCTCATCCATGATTATCCAAGTGAAGTGTGACACACGTTACGATTGAAACCCAAAAACTCTGTATCGAAGATCTTAATTAATTTTCGAGTGCCACCCACTGCAGAGGTATCACTATATGGGTTGATTGCCAGACTAATGCTATAATCATTACCTAGGTAACACTCAAAGCTTGAGCCACACAGGTTAACAGAACCAAGTCTAGATGAGACACAACATTAAGAAACCTAGTTCAACAAGAGAGGGTAGTAGTCACATGATTGCATCATGACGATGAGCACCCTACTTAAAGGGAAACCTCATCATTCTTCAAGCGACAGAAGAACTTCCTTCCAGGACACCGATTCGCTCTCGACCGGCTCCCTCTCACACAACCTTCTCCCCCCCCCCCTTCCCTCCCCTCCCCTCCTCCCCCTTCACCAACTCCTCTCCAAACCCCAAACCCCAAATCCCCATTAAAGTACGTAGAGCCCCAGGGACCGACGCTAATGCTTTCACCAACCAAATTATCACCTGCGGACCAACCAAGCACTGACCGAACCACCAACCTCAAAATGTACACATATATACGGGGGTAACCCAAAAAAAAAAAACACATAAATGCCATGATATATGCACGCCACACAACCCAACAGATATCAACAAAAAAATTTCCCCACATTCACTCTCCCCAAACTTCTCCACAAACTATCACTACCCAATAACAACTCTCGCACCCTCCTTCCCCAACACACCTCTCTCCTTAGGTTTAGGACTGTTTCCCCTCCCCTTCTTACCCCTAAAGAACCCAAACACGCCACCACCACCACCTTCATGCTTCCCACCAGCACCACCGCCCAGATCGCCCAGCCCACCGCTTGCGTCTGCCGGCAGCGTCGCGTCCTGCCTTGCGAGTTCGCTCCAGCTGCTGCCGCCATCCAGCGTGACCTGCACGCCACCCGTGGGCGAGTTGACAATCATCTGGTTCGAGCCATGACCATGCGAGGTGCCGCTGCGGGGCGTGTAGCTTGGGGGATACGGGGGGCAGCGGCGGGGGACGGCCCGGAGGGTTGGCCGACGAAGAGGGCGGGGCACCGGACGAAGCGACACGGCGCGAGCTGTGGTTGCTAAGCGGGCGATAGAGTTTACTACCGTTTATGCTCGTCGCGTCCTGGCCAAGATGATGCTGCTGATGATGAGAAGAGGTTGGGCGAACCGCGCCGTTGGGGGAAGAGGGTGTGACAGGATTCTCAGGCGCAAGGGACGGGCCCTGCTGTGTGCTCGCCTGACCGGGAACACCATCCTGCCCGCTCGTTGCCCCTGCCTCCTCCTGCTGCTGCTGCTGCTGCTGCTGCTGCTGCTGCTGGAGCCTAAGCAGGTATTGGTTAGCAGTCGTCACATCGGACCTGGCGCGGAGACGGGGCTTGGCATTGGCATACTTCTTGTATGCAGCAACGGTGTAGTCAAAGGGCCGGAAGTCAGTCTCAATCATGCGGTAGAGCTCATCCTCCCGGATCTCTTTGTCTGTCGCGTCTTCTCTCAGCTTCTCCCTCGGCTTTTGTCTCCGCGCGCGGGCCTCTAGTGGTGCTTCTTCCAGCAATAACTCCTCCAGATCGTATGTAGCGTCAAAGTTGCTCTTCTCCGGAGATGGAACAAACACCGGCTCAATCTCCTTCCTCTCCAGCGCCTCGAAATCGATGCATTGGAAGAATTCGTGCTGAATGAAGCTCTCCCATGTGGAGCCCATACGCTTGTTCGGATCCGGCTGTAGGGCTGCTTGGATGGCATACATGCAAGGCAACGAGACGGGTGGCTGCGTAACGGGGTATCGGGGTTTTGCGGCCTGAATGACGGTACTTAGGGTCGACTCCGAGTTACCTTCAAACGGCCTCTGTCCTGTGTTAGCCAACAAAACCACGAGGACTTACCGGATGGCACATACCTTGTTGTAGATGCACTCGTAGAATGTAACACCCAAAGACCACCAATCCGCACGGACGTCATAGCCATGGCCTGCATATACCTCGGGCGCCAGGTAGGCTAATGTTCCTGATTTACTAGTCAGGAGCTTCCCCGGGACGATATCGGAGGCAACATTCTAGGCTTAGGTCAGCGCCGACATACATTTTCAACAACCGCCGTCGACAAAGAGGATACATACGAAATCTGTGAGATGGACATGACCGTCGGCGTCAAGTAGCACGTTGTCTGGCTTGACATCGCGGTGAATGATGTTCTGGCTGTGGATATATCTAAGGGCACAGCCCAGCTCTGCAATCCAGAACCTGACGGCTTCTTCCGTAAATGTCTTTCTTGAGATGTGGAAGCGCAGGTCGCCGCCGCTCATGAGGTCAACAACCAGGTACATGTATTCGACGTCCTGGAAGCTGTAGCGCAAGTTGCAGATAAACGGATGGTTTACGTGTTCAAGCATCCGTCTTTCACGTATGATATTGCGCACGCTTTCAGACCGAACGACTGGTACGGTCAGCACGAGGGGGCGTATTTCGGATGACAGGGCAGGTCGCATACCTTCATCTTTGCGGATGTACTTGAGAGCAAATGCTAGACCTGTGTCTTTCCGTTCGACAATACGGACCTTGCCAAAGGCGCCACGGCCAACTACTCTAAGAAGACGGAAGTGGTTGAGGTTCACTGTGGAAGGGGGGGGGGGCGGGGGGTTGTGTGTGTCAGCCATGACACTCAGCTTGGGAGGTACATGCAAGGTATCCCACCTTCTCCGTCGAGATCGACGGGCTTGCCCTGGCTGTTGCCCATGGCCTTCCTTGGCTTCTGCTTCTCCTCCTCAACGACTAGCTTGGGCTTGGAACGACTACGGCGCAGAAAGGCCGGTATCAGGCAAACCGAACGGCCTGGCTGGGACGGTAGACAACTCGGCCTTGGTTCTCGAGCAGCACGAGACCAGGGCTGATCGACATTCGGGACGAAACGGGTGAAACGGCGCAGACGGGCCGGGTCAGGACCGTGGGTTTGTAGGCCGCTACTGGTCCCAGACTACGCGCTCGAGGGGTCGACTGCGTTCGGGGGAGCTGGTATTTGCGGCGACGACGCAGCGTCTGCAGCAGGGCCAGAGTCGAGGATCGGATGAGGGGTACAGTATGCGGGCGGGAATCCGAGATGCGACGATGTTTGGGCGCAAGGCGGGACGAATTTGCTGCTCCCAAGCGGCAGGGAAGGAGCGTGTGCAAAAAGTTACGTACTGCTGGGCTGATCCGCACCTGCACCTCGTGGCGACCCGGGGATCTGGGTTTAGGGTCGGCAGAACAAACTCGGCTGTTTTTATCGCTGCGAGCGGGCGAGAAAGGGAAGAGAAGAGAGATGGAAGCGAGGGTGGATATCAGTGGATGGCTTTGGATGGAGCGGGCTGCGGGAGGTGGATGGGGAGGATGGAGTGGGAGTGGAGTTGCTTCGGATGGCAGCGACTCCAGCGAGAGGGACGAGAGATGAGATGCAAGGACGAAGGGATCACAGGAGTGACGGATAGAGCGATGGTAGGCAGGTGTGGACTTGTAGAAGCGTGGATGGACTTCGAATGGACAAGTAGAGGAGTCCAGCAAATCCAATCAAAGATTAGGAGATGCCGGTGCTGGTGCTGGCTAGAAGTGGAGAGGTACAGAGCAGCAGGACTGACTGATGTCCTGGGAAAGGAGTCAAGGACCAGCGACGACTGGCGGCGTCCACTCCGCGTGGTCTCCTGGCCAGTGGTTTTCAGTGGCTCTTAGCTGTCTCGGCACCCAGCAGTAGCGATGGTAAAAGGCGTCCGTCGGAGTCTGACGGGCCTGGAGTCTTGGGACACCCTTGGAGTGTGCAAGGATTTGGGGCCAGTAGTAGCCCAAAAGACAGGGGCATCATGATGAAAGTGCCTGGAAAGTGGCCCAGCCAGCTCTGGAAGCCCTGAGGACCGCTGCAACGCTGGCCATGACATGGAGCATGGAGGGGTATTTGCGGATTACGGGTTGCACTCCACACCAGATCACTTGTGTGCAGTATGTAGAGATGCTACAGCTGTAGCCATGTGATGGTGGTGTTCAAACAAAGGACTCTGAGCCTGACTGAGACCACTCAAGACAAGGAGGCACAAGACAGGAAGGATATCAATATGAGTCTGCAGCCGACAATGCGTTCATCATTTCATTAATAGAATGGAAGTAATAAAGAATTTTCCTGCAGCGTGGAGGCCCTGTTCCGCCATGTGTTGGAGCTGCGTGCTGGCGTGCTGCTGATGTGCTGCTGCCCAGCCCACCTGGGCAAAGTAGTTTGTGGCCCACCCCCTCCCCCCCCCCCCAACACACCGAATCATTGGCTCGCTGCTCTGGTCCCTCGTGGTTTGCCCAGCTGTGCTCCTGGGGCGTGCCGATCCATCCACAATTCCAGTCTCTTCCCGGCCGAAATGGATTTGCAAATCGCTCGGGACCGGGATTAGCTGGCGCATGGGATTCTGCAGCTCACCGCCGCCCAGAAAGATGCGCTTGTGCTGCTGGTCCTCAGAAGGCCTTGGAAAAAAAAACGGGTCTCTTCTACCACAGGCAAGCCACGTTCGAGACAGCTTTTCAGCAACGACTGGACATGGAGACACCCCGCCCAGAAACCGAACGGGTCACGGCAGCCCGCTGGCTTGTAGAACGTCTGACCGGGCTTGCGCAGGGGCAATCAACTGCCACATGGCACACACGCGACACAGACACTGGCTGACGGCAGCGACGCTCAGGGCTTATGAAACAAAAATTGCGTGCAGACTCGAGGCTCGTCGGAGAGGAGTGTTCTCGGTCCTCTCTTCTGCTGTCTGCTCTCCGCTGTTCATTGTCTGTGCTGCACGGGAACGGCAGCCGTCCATCGCCCAACCCAGCCCTTCGGTCCGCGACGACAGTGGACTCTTGTGGGTGCACGGCCTCGTCTCTCCAATCCATGTGCTCCCTGGCCTCTCCATCCCGTTTCCGCCGGACGCAAAACGCTGCGCTCGATTGGATGCGTCGGCGGCGCTAGCGCTATCGTTCCCCAAAAACTACATAAACTACCGCAGTCTTGGGCTACGCTATATCGACGATGGGCAGCCCCATAGAGGCAGTCTCGCCGAGTTGATTACGTTGATGACGCTGCAATGATCTGATCGCACCGAGGATCACGGCCTGATCATGGCCTGGCCACGCAGAAACCCGCGATCGCGGAATGCCGCGTTTTTCTTGGCGACGGATTTCAGCAGCAAGACCCTCAAAACCCTCAAATTCTCGCTGGCCCGCCTCGTCTTCTTCGCGTGGCAACCTCGTGGCCGTGGCTGGCTGGTGGGGTTCTGCTGGCGCGTTTGGCGGAGTACAGCAATTTAACCCAACCTGGGGCTGCCCAGGAACCTGCAAGTCGGCGACATTTTGGCACGATAGAGAGTTGCCAAGGCGACAAGAGAGTGCATGAGCAGTTGATGGAGACAAAACGGCCAGACCAGAGCTGGGTAACAGAGACAACTGCACCAACGCAACCCTCTGCAGGGTTTGCTCCTCCCCCTCCCCCCCCCCCAAATCACTAGGCACGACAGTCCAGCAGCACACAGCATTAACCCAGAATAACCCTCTCTCCCCCTTCAAAGCAATCAGGCCCACCTTTGCAGCGTCCACAGCCCGCCTGCCTCAAAACGGTCCACTGCATGCTGGGTCTTGCTGTTTGGGGATCCGTGCAGCCGAAGGCCATGCTCCCGCAGAGCTCACTACGGCCCATCCCAAGCCAGCTCAAGCCCAAGACGGAATCGTTTAGTTTTTTAAGGTTAACCTTCGGGTCAAGCATCTTTTCCAAAAGCCGAGATGCAATGCTCCTTTTTTTTCTTATGGTCAGAGACAATAGGCATCTCTCGGGGACCCTCGAGATACGAGACACCAGCAGCCGGAGCACGGACCACCTCCCATCATGTTTGAGCCTTCTGCACACAAACGAAACGGCAGCGCTGGGCACAGGTTGACGACAACGTCACGTCGCATCCTGTGGAAAGTGAGACGGCGTCTCAGGTAAAGCGGATGACATCCTTGCCCTCCCACGTGCGAGTCGCACTGAAACCAGGCGGCAGGCATTCGCGTCGCAGCCGATAGTCCGCGTAGTTGCGCGGATGGCCCGATTTCAAAAGCTACTGTGTACACCGAGAGTGTCGACCTCATGATGGCCGCAATAGGTCGTCGAGGTTGGTGAGACAGGTTGATGAGATAGAATAATCTTATCCCATCGCTTTCAATCAATCGCGGAATTGCTCAGCGAAGATTTCGCGTTTGTTTGTCTCTTTCGCAAGGAGTCCCCTACACGAGTCGGCAGAATCCCTCACATGGAAAAATTCCTCGGTCATATCCGCCCCGCGCCATTCGCATCTTGCAGCTCTGGGAATCCCAGAAGTCGCAGTGTTTGGCACCTGAAACAAGCAAAAAGCCACTGCTTGGAGAACAAGGAAACACAGGCTTCTGGAAGCCTTCGATTTGCGTGGAGATGCGGCTACCAAGGGGGCTTGTGCAGCTCATCAGGGGCCGGCGCCACAACCAAAAAGCCCAAAAGCGACCAAGCAAATCGACTGGCAAAGCTCTACCGCAGCAGCCACTCATCAACTGAGAGAAACAACGCGCTCTGCTTGCCAAAGCTGTCTCACGATGTAACCCATCGCCAATTAAGAAACTGCATGCATAGCAACCAAAGAGCGCTTGGATGCATTTGTCGCGCACCAAATCGGCGTCTCCTGTAAGGTGGGAATTGATCGACAAGTACTCCAGCCAGTGCCGAGATCTCAGTCGGGTTGGTGTTGGGTCATGGGAAGGGACTTGCCAGTATCATGTGAAAGGGCTTGCTGTTGGTCCTGATCGAACCCGGCTTTCGCCGGCCGCAGCCTGCTGCCGAACCCCTCACAAAACACCAGAGGGAGCTGATCAGCAAGCTTGGCAGGCCCTGTCCCAAGACAACGAAGCCCTCTGTATTGCTGGCTGAATGTTAGTCAGTCTAAAGGACAAGGAAGTGCCTGCTAAAGATGTCAGCTTGGTAGAGGAACAGTTCGGTGTGGCCGGACTGCATCTCCTGGAGTTGAGCTTGAAAGACGCACTTCCTCAATTGAGACACAGATCGACGGCCATCAACAGTCCAGACCACAGCCTTCTCTAATCTTTGAGAGAGGTGATCAGACAGGAAAACGCCGAGGTTTTCTAGTTTTTTTTTCTTTTTTTTAAAAAAGAAAAGCCGAAAGTAAGTTAGTTGTAAGCAATGGGAAACTTGTCTGGCTCATATTGTTGCTACAAAGCAGGGAGATCTTTGACTTACATGATCCCCTCTTCTCTCGCGAAAAAAAAAAAAAGGGGTTATTCAAAGTTTGTCTTGAGAAGACTCAAAGCGACTTTATTCCAAAAGCTTCTCAGTCAGGTAGCGCTTAGTTTGTTGCAACCAACCTCAACCTCGGACCCCACCCAAGCCAAGTGCCAGGCGGGCAAGAGCAAGCGTTATGACGTCACAGCCCATTCATCTCTAAGTGCCTCCTCTCGATGAGAGCCATCGGCATGTTGTCTTCGATGCTCTAGAACATTAAGCGGTTTCCGTGATATATACATGCAAATGACATTCCAACATCGATGGTTTTCAAGATAATTACGAACAGGAACAATTGATCTATGATAAAGATGTCATTGACTCGAACACTTCGCCCTCTCATCCCATCTTGGGCCCTCCTCCATCCACGAATATTACCCCCGTTTCAGCCTTGCCGCGCCCTGCAAACAGCTGCGCTACAGTACCCCTATAAAGACTCCCAAGACCGCGAGTCTCTCAAGCCGCGTCCGTCGATGGAAGAGAGCCAGAGCGCATCGGCCGACGAGATCGCTGAGAAGCAAGTGTCGTGGGACGGGAATGTGACCGACCCGGACCTGGAGCGCAGTGCGGCAGCGCTGGAGAGCGGCGGCAATCCGGGCTATTGCAACCCGCTAGACCTGAGCGCGGCCGACCGCGAGTGGGGCGGGACCATGACGAGCGAGGACGCGGCGGATAAGTCGGATAAGAAGATTCGGAGCCGTCATGAGAAGGGGAAGAAGCATGGGAAGGTCGCGCCGCTTCCGGATAAGAAAGCTTCGATTAAAGGGGCGTTGCCGAAGAGAGAGTAAGGCAAAGGGACTGTGTCATGAGGTGTTGTAGGATTTTTTTTTTTTGTGCGGTATCCTGTAAACATTGACAGGGGGGCTTGTATCATTATCGAGAAGATGGAAAACGTAGATACCTGGGTAACAAAGCCATCCTCTTGCATCAAGCATGATGCCGTCCATCCAGTCTCCCAAGTCAACTCTCCCGCCTATCCAGCTCCCTAACCTACCCCATTACCTACCCATACAACCCATCCATATCCTCCTCTTCACTATCTTCCTGCACAACCACCTTCTCCTTCTTCTTCCTCATCCCCTCCCTACACATAGGACACGTCCCCTTGGCCCGCAACCACGGCCCAACGCACTCCAAGTCAAACCGATGCCTGCCCTTGCACGGAAGCTCCACTACCAAAGGATACTCATCGTCGACAAACTTCTCCGCACAAATAGGACATACGTCCTTCTCCCCGCGCTCCGCATCCCGCTTGAGCTCCCCCTTGGACACGCGGTCCAGCCCGTCTAGGAACTCCTGCGACACGCCCTCGATCTCGCGCGGCGGGTGCGCGACGTCCTCTTCTAAGAGGTTGACTAGGGAGAGGAGGAAGGAGCGGTTGTCTTGGGTCGGGGCTGTCGAGGCTAGAGTGATGATTTGGTCTTGGAGGAGGCGGTAGAGGGCGGATGTGTCGAGGGGAGAGGGTACGGCGTGGGGGTTGTGATGGTTATGGGGTTGGGAGGAGGGGGAGAGCAGTTCCGGGGCGATGTTGTTCAGGTGTGCGGTAAAGGTTGACATGTCAACCTGTCGCCGGCGGCGGGGAGCCGGGGACGGGGAGATGTTGTGTTCGACTATTGGAGGTTAGCGAAAGGGCTGGAAAAGCACGTGTGGAGTTTTGGGAAGGGATTCAGGGGAATGAAGATAGGGATATATGCACCTTCGTATTGAGTCGACATACTGGAAGTCGAATTGCTATGTGACAATAAATACGGAGATAAACAGAAGAAGTCCACACTCTCAATGATCTAAGGTCGAGTCGCCGCAATATAAAAGAGCTGGCTCCTGCTACAGGCAGCTGGCTGGTGACGATGCTTGCATGGGAAGCTTGGCTGCTTGAGCTTCGGGCCTGGGGCCCCGCGCTTGGCCTGTGCGAGGGGCCGTAATTTACAGGGATGCATGACGAAAGATTACATTATCGCTTATCAGAATTACCCGTCCCTGAAAGTTACAAAAGTCGAGCCCCTGAATGAAGGCTCAAGGTTAGCGTGCCGAGATCTTATTTATTTCCCAGACTCATTTCATCGCCAACAACAGAGAGAGCCCGAGCTGAGTTCTCAGGACGCTAAGCATGGCTTAATTCTCCCGTTCTGCTGATATTTTATCATAATCAAATTACCAAGCCTTGCTGCCAACAGGGTTGCACAGCCCCAGTGGATTGCGACAACCGCGAGCTCTAACGATACCATTGGCTCATTTTCGTCCAGTTCTTGTTAACGCCTCCTTTTTAATCTTGTTGCTGCGTAGCGAAAAACTGCCTGGATCGTGTATCCTGTTAGGTTCGCAGCGCGATGACATCACCTGCCCAATAACACTGAACAAGAATAAACACAAGCACTGCTTGATATAATCCACAATATCCTCTTGTTTCTCTCCTGAGAAACGCTACACGGACCCACGAACGTTGGCTGTGAGACCCTTACACGCTGTCCACTATGAACACGGCGTCTGTTGGCCTGGCGGTTACGCCGGCGGTTGTTTCGACGTTACTATCTCATGTAAGTCTACAACGGGGAGCTTCTGTGCTCCGCGCTGGGAAGATGCACAAACGGCAGCTAATGCCGGGCAGTATCTTAACCGCAAGCCACTTGCACACAAGCCGACAGAACACCTCTCGTACGATGAAGGCTTGCACCTGATTCGCTCATTCCTCGAACATTCCTCGAAGTATACAGTCGAGGACCTGCAAGCTTTTTCCAGCCAATGGGTACCACATCCGCAATGGGTACGAGTCGACCACGTCGAGATTCCCGAGGACCATCTCTCCAAGGCCGCCGACCTCCTGATCGACCAGCTTGGCCCGGAAGGACTTCGCAAGGTTGGCGGCTCGAAATGGTGGCAATGGCGCAAGCCCAAGAGCCCGCTCAAGGCAGAATGGATCGAGATGAAGGCCGACTACCGTGAGCGTAGGAAACGAGGCGACCCAGGTAATCGCGTCATGCTGTACGTCCATGGCGGAGCCTACTACTTCGGCAGCATCGACATGCATCGCTACCAGATCCAGCGCCACGCTCGCAAGCTCAAGGCTCGTGCGCTCGCTCCCGACTACCGGTTGGCTCCGCAGTTTCCCTTCCCTTGCGGTCTCCAGGACTGTCTGGCGACTTATCTGTGGCTGATCAGCCAACAGAAGCCGAGCACAGTCATCCTCGCCGGTGATTCTGCTGGCGGCGGTATGGTGCTATCCATGCTGGTCGTGCTGAGGGATCGGGGCATTCCGCTGCCTGCTGGTGCTGTTCTGATCAGCCCATGGTGTGATCTGACACACTCGTTTCCCAGCGTTGCTGAGGATTGCCCTCTGGACTACATTCCTCCGACTGGCTTCCATCATAAACCGTCGATTGCGTGGCCGCCGCCTAATGAGGAGGAACTGAAAGAGATGAGCAAGCTAGCGTCAGGGGACACAGATGATGGTGATGAGAAGGTAAACCAATCCGAGAAAAAAGCTTCCCCGACGACACCCTTGAGTGTCATCATTGATGGCGAGAACGTTGAGATCAAGGAACAAATACAAGTATGTTTTTCTTTTCCTTTTGCCTTCTCTCTTTTTGGATCTCGCAGGACTGACGTATTTCCCAGATGTACACCACCAACGAGCTCATCACTCACCCTCTCGTCAGCCCCGTTCTCCAGCCAACGCTTGGCGGGCTGCCACCTCTTCTCGTCTTGGTCGGCGGAGGAGAAATTCTGCGTGACGAACAGATCTACCTTGCGCATAAGGCAGCTAACCCCTCGGCATACCTACCACCTGAGGCTTGTTTGGATGAGGAGGCTAGAGCTCTCATCGATCGATATCCTCCGACAGATGTTCAGCTCCAGGTCTGGGACGATTTGTGCCATGTAGCGCCAACCCTGAGCTTCACTCGACCGGCAAAGCTGATGTTCAGGGTATGTTGACTATTAATGATCTACAATTACAGACTACGCTGTTGTCGCTAACCAGAATAGAGCATTGCCCAATTCTCTGCCTGGGCTCTTGCCCGCGCCCAAGAATCTGACATCGAAATCCAACACGATGATCACATCTCTGTCATCACGAGCTCGAGCGATTCAAGCCTCGAGAGAGCGCAGACACACCTTTCCGAAGAAGAGAAGAAACATGCCACCTCCAGCATCGGCAAAGCTGGCGATCCGCTGCCCCCGTTCGAGAACCACATGATCCGTCAGCGCGTCACCCGCCACGGTCGCATCTTCCCGCTGGCACCGCCTGAGGAACTCCCTGGCTGCTGTATGCCCCGCGAAGAAATTGGTGTTATCAAGGAGAGCACAGCTCGGAAATGGCTCGATAAGCGTCGTAAATGGGATGCCCGCTTCGCCGATGCCCGAGCTCGTGTGCGTCGGCAGCGTCTGCGGGACGCCTCGGCTGGCTTCGAAACCTTCGGAGAGGGCGAAAACCCTCCTCCCAGTGCCCTTGCCGGAAGAAGGAAGATTGGTGTCTTCAAGGAAGCTGAGTGCAAGAGAAAGCGCGTAAAGAGCTTTGGAATGTCTCTCTGGGCAACTTGGGGCGCTAAGCACGATCTGATGGCTGTTAAGAGGGAAAAGGAGTCCGACAAAGCGCCAGAACAGGTGATTGTAAATGCTGAGCAGGGCCAGGGGGCTCGGACGTTCGAGTCACTTGAGAAGCAGGAAGAGGAGGTTAGACATAGGGAAGAGGAGAAGAAGGACAAAAAGAAGCGAGGCCTGTCCGTGGAGAGGTTCGTCCGGAAGTCTCGCTCCTGGAGAGATTTGTTCTCTCTGGGTAAGTCACAGCAAGAGCAGAACGCTAAGGATGTTCCTCCCGTACCTCCTCTCGTCACCCCTGCTTCTGATGAGAAGACGACGGAGAATAAGACCGAGACCACCGATAATGGCGCAGAGACTGAAGCCACCAATGGCCAGGCAACTGAACCTGTCGCCAATGAGGCTCCTACCAAAGAGAATGGCGATGCCAACCCCAAGCCTGATGAGATTGCAGAGCCACATGCTGCCGCCCCAGCAGACGGAGAAACAGGCGTCACTGGCAAGAGAGTCTTCCTTGGCGGCGTGGCGATGCCCTTCAGCCTGCGTAAGGAAGCTGACTCAGCAAGCCTTATGACCTTGATGTCGACGCCCATGACACCTGGTCTGCCCCCAAGCATCAATACCACCCAAGCCGAAGGGGCGGAAATTGAAGTGCCCTCTCCTGTCACCGAGACGGCAGGGCACACGGCTGAGGGGGAGAAGACACCTGTCCTTCCGCCGACCACGCCGACAGTCTTGATCAACGATCCCATCGAAGAGGAAAAGACAACCGTTGCGAATGGCGATGTCAACGGTGATGATACAAAAGAGGTGGTAATTGAGCTTCCCGAAAAGAAGCAACCAGAGCTGGCCCGCTTGGACTTTTCGACGCCGCTCCCGTCGCCTGCTCTGACGGGAGATGCCAGTCTGGAGAGGTTTATCACAGCAGACTCTCGTGCTGATGACTCGCCGAAGAAATGAAAGCTTGGATACCCGTATATATTGTGCATTTGGTTGGGACATATATTCTTGCTTTTTTGATCCTTCGGCTAGCGGGCCTTTTTATTTGCCTTTTCAGAATAGACCTAGACATCTGGTGTGTTGTGTAGACATTCTGCTTGTGGGCGTCATACGCTTCCGTTATAGACATAGATGCTAGACCACTTCCATTTCTCTTTACCTAATTACATCAATATCACTGCTTACACATTATACTTTGCGCAATTAGGACAGCGAGTAGGACGACGTAAACGTATGTAATTTGTTTTCTCTATGCGAACTATCCCGCTTCCACTCGTCCCAGATCCTCTTCCTCCCTCCAATAACATACGAACCATGAACTTTTTTTTCTTTTTCATATCTGTTCCACGAATTACCTTTAGGTCTCTTTCTGAATCCTTCTTTCTCACTGACCATATAATTTCAAATCTCCTTGTCCTTCCCCCTTCAATAATCACCATTTCACTCGCAAAAGTGTGGCTGTCTCACCAGCCGATGTGAGTCAAGATCAGGTTATACGCAAGAAAAGTTTGCTCATAACCCAGTTTAAGTGGCGCTGAACAGCTGTTATCAGAGCGTTTGCTTGGAGTCTTGAAAAGACTGATTGCCACGGACAGCTTGGGCGGCAAAAATGTCAAAGTGAAATCTCTGGTAGTGGCTGACGAAAGCGTGGATAATGTTGATCATTTTTGTATGGATGCCAGCTTGGAATGTCTCAGTGATCTTGTTATATTCTTCGGGAATGAGTAGCGACATTCTTGAGTGAGGCTGCCATTAAATCTTGTGGTCGGTAGTGAGGAGCTCGCTGCGGGTACGGACGAATTATATGTTCAGTAGGATCATCGGGCGAGAAGTGTGTTGACAAGTGTCTGGTCGTTCCTGAAGGAATGGAACGGCTTGAATCGGTAGCAACTGGACAATGACTGGGCAGATTGATCACACAAACAAGAAAGTTACGAAGCTGGAGGAAACAGACGCCGTAACGGGGAGAGAATTTCTATGCTCTTGCCGCTATGGGCCGAATCATCTCTAGATGAGTTAGGCTTGGGTCGGACTCCTCTGCGTTCATCTTCTCCTTCCTCGCCAGGCTTTGAGCGCGGGAGGTTAGCTGAGTCAGAGAATTCAATTCAGCTTGTGGCGCCGGGCTCAATTAGGGGTATGGAATCCTTTCATAAATACGGTCCCCCAAAGGGGTCCGTCGGCCGGGGCGAACTGCTGCTGGTCTTGAGCCCCCCTCCAACCGGTGCCACCAAACACGATACCCCTTCGACCAAGGGGAGTCCCCGGTATCGAACATCTCGGCGAAGGGACACGGCCCGGGGAACCCCAACGATGGCCAGATCCATCACAGCATCAGTTGTACCTAACGGATGGCATGCTGGCGAAAGCGTTCGCGGCGCATCCTCGGGTCAGCCTTCATGATCGCTTTCATTACCTTTTGGTGTCGCTGGCGGATGCGTTGGCGACTTGGTAATTGGTGAGCCGAGGTTCGAGTTCGGCGGGATCGTTAGGGGAGGGGTGGAAGGGGAACGACATTGTTAGAGAACACTTAGAATTTTTTTTTAGAAAAAAAATTACGAGCGGCCGAGAGAGGAGAGAACAAGAAGGCATCGTGCATGTTATTAATGCGTTAGTTGTGTGAGAAAAGGGGGTAAGAAGGGGCAAAAAGAAAAGGGGGGAAGAAAAGGTAGAGGGGGGTAGAATCAAACTTACGACATTATGTCTGCATGGATGGCACCCGGAGGGTGTTCAGTCTGCTATTGCTATTGTCTATCAATGTCAAGATGGCTACCCTGTGCTTTGTGTGCATTTTGCCTTTTTAATTTTTCTCTTAAACTTCAATATGTTGTTCCAGTTTGTAATTAGAACAGCAAGTTTACTAGTAACCCAATGTTATTCCACTAAATACATCTTAAAACCTTCAGATTCTAAGAGTAAATATTTCCAATGACAAGTCTGAGATGATGGCTGTTGAGTGACAAACTGGAACTTGAGCATGGCCGAATATTGGACTCAGAAATTTTAATATTACCTCTGCTTCACTAAGTTCTAAAAAATATCGTCAGTACAGAACCATAACCAGGTGATTGGCCATTCTTAGGAATGCATAAACATCGGCTAGTGAAATGGAATTTTCACAGGTGTCAATTGAATTGACCTTGCGATGTTCTTGATCGATACCTGTAAAGCAAAGCTGCTTATGATTATCCCGACTTCTACATCTTAACTAAGAATCAGAACTCCATAACGCCAGTTGTTCCTAATGATGCTTAATGAGTCAACTATCAATGAATCCAACATTTTGAACACCTGAAACACGACGGTTGATACTTTGTGTACTCGATACACTCATTGGATTGAGTATGTCCTCATGCTGAATCACTGTGAAGCTTGAATGAACTTGCTCAGGCTTGAGACATAGGCGCTCAATCATTCAGTTAGCTGCTACTGGTGATCTAGCGTACACCAAAAAAGAGGGGGGCATATCAAACCATACAGACAAGAAAAATAGCAGACAATATTTATCGTCATGTGGTATCAATAACACCCTTCATATCTGCCAAAAAAATCCCAACGCATACAGATCAAAGACTGGCAGGCATTGCTCACCGTCCTAACTGACACAGAAGTGTACAGCTCCAAGAGACGGCGGCTTTTCTCGTATTTTTTCCCCCCGCTTCCTTGCCCCGTTTTCCCGTCCGTTCATGCAACCAACATTCGATCGAAGCCCAAAATCGAAAGTACTGAAAGCATAAAATCCCCAGAGGCGCCATCTTCCACAGCTCCATGGCCCGTTATGTTATACAAAGTTTACACTAGGTAGTCGAACGGAGATCAAGAGGCCGTCCTGTGCACTTCTCAACATCAAACGACTACTACGCCGACGCTTGCTGGTTCTGTGCAGCATTCGCCTGCTTACACTGCTCCCTTGCCTCGTTGACAGCCTCCTTTACAGCAGCTGTGACCATCTCGGCACACCTGGAGCCCATTTCCTTGTCCCCATTTTGTTGGCTGTTGCTGGAACCACTGCTGTCCTTCTTTCCATCCTTGTCCTTGCACAGCCACTTCTGGATGACCTGGTCAAAGTCTTTCTCGGCAACGACAGCGCCGTGCCCATTGCACCTCGCTTTCTTTTGCAGGTCGGCACAAAGACCATCGAGGTCGAAGTCGCCGCTCTGTACCTTCGGGCAGTTTTGAAGACGCTCCCTAAATATTGTCAGTGGCTCCGATGAAGAAATAGGGGCAAAGGAAGGAGACATACCAAATCTTGCTGCAGTTCAATTCTGGACCACCCGTGGTTGTAGGGAGTTCATCTGCATCCTTGGCAGCATCGATCTCGGCAATAAGGTCCTTCTTTGGCGCTGTTGGTTGCTGCTGACCCATGCCACTGAGCGGCAGGTTATAAGGGGTGATGAAGTCGACGTCGAGTGCATCGTTGAAAAAGCTGTCGTCAAAGGTAGACGAAAACAGCCCTTCTTGTGACTCGCGGTAGTCACCAAACAAATGAGGGTCGAACTGGAAGTCGGGCTGGGGAAGCCATTTGCTGAAGTCATCTCCTGAAGCGTCAAAATGGCCAAAGCCTGCATAGTGGTCAGCCAAACTTGATTCAGGGAGACATTCTAAGATGCTTACCTGTCAATGAGGTACCAAGGCTTGGTTGTTCTTCGCCGATGGCTGGGAGAGCATCGCCCGGCCTAGACGACATTGGGGAGTGCGTGAGAGGCTCGGGTGATGTGCCACACGACGAATTGGCACCGCCTGCTTGAGAGCTGGATGAAGCAGAGGGTGAGCTCGTTGAGGTACCATTCTGGTTTGACGGGGAATCTAGACTGTTGACTGAACCGCGGGCGGCATTGCCATTGCTCAATTGTTGACCGTGCTGCGTGTTCAAAGAAGTGAGCTGGCCACTGAGTTGGGGATCTTGTCTGATCTGCCCGCTGCTTGATTGTGTGGTTGGGCTGATGCCGTCCTGAGCCTTGTCTGCCTGGTAGCCATTGGCATCTTGTGTCGTTACTGGCGTCGGCTTCTTGGTAGTATTGATAACGGGTGGGCCGGGCAAGGAACCAAACTTGGGGAATTCAAACTGGAAGTTGATATCGTTCAGGTTGTTGACAAACATATGACCGAAGGGGGTAGCTGGGCCCTGATGAGCTGGACGACCACTCGACAATAGGGAAAGACGCTTCTTATACTCGTTTAGTTCCACAGTGAGGCGCTCGACCTGCGCGCGGAGTGCTTGGTTCTCGTTGTTGGCTGCTTCGGACAGTTTGGTGAGTTCCTGAACCTTATTTTCCAGTTCCCGCAAGTGCCTCTCCTTTCTCTCTCGAAATGCCCGCTGCGCGGCGCGGTTTTGAGCCTTGCGCTTCTATTACAATCGGTCAGCATTTGCACTCAGGTGGCAATGCTTTAGGGATAGCGTCTAACAGAAGGACTTACAGAACTGGGCTCGTCAGTAAGGGGCTTCCTTCCTGGCTTCTTGTGCACTTTCTCCTGGCTTTCCCTTCTCTTAGCTGCGTTATCACCCTCGCCATCGTCTGGCCGGCTCCTCTTTTCAGGTGAGTCATTCTCGGTAGACTCGGGCTTGGAGGGAGCCTTGTTCGCTGGAGGCGCAGGAGCTGTGGTTGGTGCTGTATGTTGGGTGCCATCATCAAAGGAAAAGTCAAAGCTAGTGTCATGGGCAGAGAAGTCGTAGTCAAAGCCGAAGCCAGGAGTGGTCTGGAAAGTGCCCAGGCCATCGACCCCAGGCATTGACATTGAGTTCAGAGGGGTCTGGAACATGGCACTGTTCGGTCTAGAAGTTGGCCGATTGGAATTGAGGGCGGCGAACAGCAGTTGCTGCTGGTGTGGAGTGAGAATCAGGTTCTCGAGGGGATTGTGTGTGGACGTCATGTTGGGGAAGTGCTTGATGGATGACGTTGGCGATAAAACGGGCCCGCTTGCTGTCAACAACGAAGAGGGCAGAATGATAACCGATGATGACAGACTCAGCAAACGATTGTGGAGCTGGTGGACTCGCTCGGCCACTTGCTTATCCGAGTCAAAGGGACAGGAGGACTCTGGCGCTTGAACAAAGCTGACAACAGTGCCCAGGACAGTCAATTGGAGAAGGAGTCACGCGTGCTGTAGTCAAGGCCACAGCGAGGCGAGTTTTGCTGCCTGCCGGGTCAGACCTAGTAGACGACTAGCAATAGAGAGAGTATGGAGAAGGATGGCAAGCAGAGACAGTAGATGTAAAGGTACAGAGTGTAGTGATAGACTCAGTAAGGGTCGGTGGAGAACTGGAAGTGGTGCGGGCGGCTGAGTTCTGAGGAGGAGCGCGCAAGCTGGTTGGTCCCTTGACGGCTGGCTGCCTGAGACTCGCACCCAATAATCTGAAAGGCGCGGTAGGCAGTCGCTGGCGTCGTAGTCTCGGTACAGTGGTTGCAGTTCTGGAGTGAGATGGAAAGCGGATGTTGCTGTTGGACTCGCGGGGGGGTTCGACGGTTGATGGATTTGTCAGCGACCGACTGGTTGAGGATCCGCATGCGGGGCTTGCAGGGGTATGTGGATCCGCAATGATGTTATTCCCACACCGGCGTGGATTCCAGATGACTTGAGGAGGCGCCAGTGCGCAAGATGAGATCTCTGGATCTTGTTGCCGACAGATCGGCCATTGTCGTGATGTTGTCCATGCCACGGTGTGTAGTTATCTAGGTTTGCTGCAATGACACTTCCGCAAAGTCGAAGGGGTACACTATAAGTAGTGCTAGGGCACCCAAATGCCGGCGAAGGTGGGATCTAAGCCTGGGGGAACTACACGGGCTGGCACCGTGTCAGAACCATCCGCGGGCGCATGAGTGCACTGTTCCTGGCTAACGTTGAGCCCTGAAAACGGCCCCTGAATCCTGGAGCTCTGGGGCTGGATCTCCGCAACACACGGCTTACTATGTGGTGGCATTGACATCAGATGCTGAAAACTCACTCACTCATAGAACTGAAGTATTGTAGAGACGACACCAAGAAAGTAAACAAACGGCCTGTTGTTAGGTAGGGCTTCAACGGACTCAGCATGCCTGCTGACGTCAGAGTCCGCGGCAATAAGCGGCGTCGAGGTGCCTGGATCTAACCCTAACCCTCGGACTTCGGGGCTCCCCTCGGGCCTCCGATGACACGAAGATTGGATATGAGAATGCCGAGGGACCATCGGTGAAGTGAGGCCATTCATTGAGTTTTACATATGCTTAACATGAGTTTATCCTTTCAATTACGTTTGTGAAGCCAACTACTAGATATCTAATGTTACCAAGCTGGGTTGGCGCTAAGTCAGAACTTCACTCCGAAAGTCAAGAGCTCGCCTTCACCACAAACTAGCTGTTTCTTTTTAGATCCATGTCATTCAAAATAAACCATGCTTTTGATCGCAGTTAGAATACATTGACTATCTAATGATATATGAAAAAAGACAGGCTTATCTTTTCGTGCACATTGAAATTAAGGCCTAAGGAAGCATTTGCTGAGTGGATCAACAAACCAGTGTTGAAGCGTAGATATGTGATGGGACGAAATGTTGCCAAGCCATACTGGCCCGTGCATCAATGTAGGGCACCCCGCATGCGTCTCCGCTCGAAGGTCACCTCTCACATCCTCAGCTTTTGCCATGTGACGATACACACCAGCAACATCACGACGCCCATCCCCAAGCTCCCCATTCCGACGCAGCTCGGTCCGATCCATCCCCGATCATCCTTCAACCCCGATTACCCAAACCTATATTGTAACCGGAACCCCATACAACCGGTCCAATAGCCCGTTTCCTTACCCGCAATGGACATCGCCTACGACCACATCCAAGAGTCAGCGTTCCCCGCCACCACGGCGGAAGACCGCACGATCTCACCCTCCGGCAGCAACGACAGCAGCGACAACGCCAGAAAATCGGCGACGCAGCCCAAATCCCTTAACGAAGACCTCCAGGATGCCTACCGGGCCTTCTCGTCCAGCCCATGGGGCGCCCGCATCGGCGGGTTCCTAGGCAGCGTAGTGAAGCAGGGCGAAGCAGTCTACCGCGAGGCGACGCAGGAGCTATCGGCAGTTAAGGACGATGCGACGCAGGGTTTGAGCAGCCTGCGACAGACCATCATTAATCGTACGCGTGGGCTGTCGCTGAGCACAGCGAACCCGTTCGTTTCTACCTCCTCATCGAACAATGATCAAACCTCCCGCGAAGCCGGTTCCGATGATAAGACTCCCACAGATGAGACCAGCAAACAAGCCGGAACATCTTCCTCGTCGCAAGAGGCAGGGTCCTCCCAAGCAACAAGCGTCCTCTCTCGCTTACGTGACGAAGCTTCAAAGCGCCTGCGCGATCTGCAGCGCGCCGAGGATGCTGCCGACGAGGCACTGCTGCGCTTCGGGTCCAACCTGCGTGACTTCTTACGCGATGCAATCCAGATTGCGCCGCCGCCAAGCGACGAGGAGCTCTCGTCGGGTAGCAACAGCCCAACTACGCGAGGCCCGGGCACCGTGCTGTTCGAAAGCAAGGATGCGCAGGGCAAACGGGTGATTCATACATCGCGGTTTGATGCGCAGCTGCATGTGATCCATACGACTAAGGAGAGTTTCATGCCGGATGGCAGCGCGAGCGGACCGGAGTTTGAAGAATGGGCCAAGGGATTTGATATTGACAAGAAGACTGAGGATATCGCGGCTGATCTGGCTAAGTATCCGGAGCTGCGGGCGACTATGGAGGCGCTGGTACCGGACAAGGTGCCATACGCTGATTTCTGGAAGAGGTACTATTTCTTGCGCCACGGTATCGAGACGGCTGAGGCGCGCAGGAGGGATCTCCTGAGAGGTAAGTCATGTTTTTTTTGTTTTTTTTTTTTTACCTTAAAGACGCTGGATAAATTTTATTCGCTTGATTTGCAATCCTAACGCTAAACCCAACCACACACAGCTGCCTCTCACGAGGAAGAAATCGGCTGGGACGAGGACTCTGAGGACGAAGAGGAAGAGGAGTCCGAGACTGAGACCGAATCCGGGTCCGAATCCGGGTCAGAAAGCGAGGATGACAAAAAGGCCAGCGCTGGCGCCGGTGTCAAGAAACGGGCCGGCTCGGTCACGTCATCGACCACGATCCAGCCTTCGGCCAAGACGGCTGAGCCGCGCAAATCTAATGATGAGAAGTCGACGACGGGCAGCGAGGCGAGCTATGATGTGGTTGGCGCGGCGTCGGGCGTACCCAGCCAGGCGCCGAACAGCCCCAAGGAGTCGCGGAAGGTGGACGATTCAAGCAGTGAGGAGGACTGGGAGTGATTTCTCGGATATCTGGTCGTGCAGCATGTTAATGGTTTGTTTGCTCTTAATGTTGATGCATACCTTGAGAGGAGGTATTGGTTGCTGGCTGAAACAAGTTGGCCGTAAACGGGTCGTTGTATGCCTCACACGTATAGTTTCGGGGGGTTGCATTCGGGCGAATTCTGGCGAATCGGAATCGATACTCGATGACCCTTTTCCCTCCGTTTTGACTCTCATGACACTCCCCATTCTCCCTCACTGCTGGTCGTGGTTGAGGGCAAGGTTTCTACCGCTTCTTCCTGGTCACCAGCGTAAATCCATCTTCGTCCACCACTGGCTCAGGCCTCTCCCTCCGGGAGCCATTGGTCGCCACCAGCTCAGGAGCCTCTTCCATCTCAACATCCCCATCGCCATCCTGAGTCTCTTCGTCCTCATCATCGTCGTCCTCGTCCTCATCGTCCTCATTCTTCACCTGCTGGAACACAGCCCCACAGTTCTTGCTGCTACCCCTGGCCTCCCACTTTATCCTCAGTGCCTCTACACCATCAAACTTGCCGCGCAAGCACTCCTTGCGCAACTTAACCACTTGTTCAGCCACTTCATACGCCGAGTCGTCCTCCACGGCGACCTCGAATTCGTCCAGCATCACCTGCAGCAAGACGGCTTCGACATCTTCCTGGTCGGGTTCATCGACCTTGACTCCATTGACAGTTGCTGAAGCTTGTTGTTCTGGGGAAAGCTGAGCCTGCTGTACCAGCTTCTGCTCGAGCTGCGCCGGCGTCAGGCGGGAGACATCAGGGAAGAGATCGGCGATTGCGCCGGCGAACCAGTCGCGCTTGTCGGCTGAATCAGGGCCGCCCCATTCATTCTGTACGGCGAGAGTTAGGGCAGGCCAGAGATGTAACGAGAGGGCGACGGCTTGTTCAAAGTTTTGTTGGCATTGTGCTAGGGTCTGTTAGCAGGCAGCAAGAGCGTGGTGGGTCCATTTGGGAACTGGATACGAGGGCATACCCGGATCAGGAAAGGCTGTGGTTGCCATTGCTGTGGTATAGGTTGGCAACTAGACAGATGGAAGAGGTCAAATAAGGCTACTGTGAATGACTGAGGTGTTGTTGGATTATAAGTGGAATATAAAGGAAGGGAGGGGTATGGAGCTTTTCTGGGGATGATGGAGGGGTGTGCTTTTGGTCGAGATTTTTTTTCGTGGACCTTGGAAACATGTGCCCCACCTTAGCATGCGCCAACATTGTCTCAGGGTTAGGGTTACACCTTCATTACTCTGCTCACGTAAGTATTATCGTGTTTAAATGATGAAGACCCGAGCTTCACCGCAAACATCAGACTAAGATATCAGGAGCAGTGAATCAAACAACTGGAACTTGCTCTCCGATAGCAGCTACGTGAGAGCAACAGTCTCAAGAAGATCAAAAAGCATCAGACAGAGAGTCCAGGACTGCACCGCTAGCTTTGTCAGGACTCCAAGCTTCAGACTGACGCGATTGCGTCACTCACCTTCGTCTTCATCTCACATCTTGTATCACTATCTTAACAACTACACCTTGCCTCTTTCAGCCCTAACCATGGCGTCAACCCTCGTTCTCGGCTGCACTGGCCTAACAGGTTCCTTCATCCTCACCAACCTGCTCTCCAACCCCTCCACGGGCACTGTGCATACCATCTCTCGCCGCGCGCCCAAAGCCCCCGCAGACCCTAAGCTCCACGCCATCGTCGACACCGACACAACCACCTGGGCAACCACCCATCTCCCATCTCTCAGCCCTCCCCCAACAACC
Source organism: Thermochaetoides thermophila DSM 1495 (assembly GCF_000221225.1). Taxonomy (NCBI): domain Eukaryota; kingdom Fungi; phylum Ascomycota; class Sordariomycetes; order Sordariales; family Chaetomiaceae; genus Thermochaetoides; species Thermochaetoides thermophila. Next base: position 399,417 of record NW_006383034.1, read on the forward strand.
GTCATATCCGCCTTGGGCACAACCCGTGCCGCGGCCGGTGGTATCACCAACCAATGGAAGATTGATCACGACCTGAACGTCGAGCTAGCCCGCGCGGCCAAGGCCGCTGGAGTCAAGAACTTCGTCTTCGTCTCAAGCGCAGGCACGCGTGGGGTGCTGGCGAACAGGGTACCATATAGCCAGATGAAGCAGGGTGTAGAGGACACGGTGAAGGAACTTGACTTCGAGACGGCGATTATCCTGCGGCCGGGGGCGATCCTGGGGAAGAGGGAGGAATCGCGGCCCGCAGAGGCAGTCTTTCAGGGGCTAGTGAGGGGCATTGGGAAGATTGTTGGGGTGTGGGCGCAGGATAAGATTGGGCAGGAGGCGGAGGTTATTGCGAGGGCTGCTGTGCATGCGGCGAGGATCGCGGAGGAGGGCAAGGCGCCGGCGAAGTGGTGGGTTTTGGAGCAAGCGGATATTGTGAGATTGGGGAGGGATGAGTGGAAGGCTTAATTTGCAGGCGGAGGGTTAGCTGTACCTATGCGGATAGTTGGCGTTGATAACTTGTCGGCTTTCTTCCCTTCTCAGTCCAATGGTTTTTCTGTTCCGTTCAGCCCGCTGCCGTCATCGCAAGTGGTGTCGCACCAACATTCTTCCGCCGGTCCATCCCGAAGCTTCGGGGCCAACCGTAACCTTGAACTTGCCCGCATGGACACTTTGATCAAGTCATCAAACAAGGGCCAGCCCACTACGATCGACCCGGCCACGCATCCCCCGGCTGCCGACACTTAAGCTTAAAAACTGACCCGTGGTACGGGGAAGTTTGGCGTCGTCGCATCTTTTTTATCTTATCTTTTTTTCCCTTCCCCGAGACCCCTTTGACCCCACCACCCCGCCATCGCGGGGCTGTCGCGCGATCGAGACGCTTCCATCGCTGCCTGCCTGTCTGCCTGCCGCGGCTGTCCCAACTGCTTAACTCATCACCATCCTGACCGTCTCCCCCATCGCTATTCTCACTTAACACCACCACTCACCAAACCGCCAAATCAATTGGAAATTCCTCTTAAAAGACCACAACACAACTCATTGTTTGAAAATAATAACCAAAGCCCCCCCCCCCAAAAAAAAATGTCAACCTCAGCCCGTCCCCTCCTAATCGGCCCTCCTTCTGGCCCCGAATCCCCCTATCCTTTCCGCATGTCTGGCCCCGTTATTTCCGGCTTTGGCCGCGGCTCCAAAGAACTGGGCATCCCAACCGCAAACCTACCCGTGGACGCCTCCCTAATCCCCTGGATCACCGACATTCCATCAGGCGTCTACTTCGGATGGGCGGCTCTGCACCTGGACCCCTCTCACCCGGATTACCCCTCAAAACATAAACTTCACAATGGCTTCGCCGTCTACCCCATGGTTATGTCCCTAGGGTACAACCCGTTCTACAAGAACACCGTGCGCTCGGCGGAGGTGCACATCCTGCACAAGTTCAGCGCCGACTTTTACGGGAGGCCGTTGAGGCTGCTGATTACGGGGTTTGTGAGGGAGGAGAGAGATTATGCGTCGCTGGAAGCGCTGGTGGAGGATATTTTGTTTGACTGCCGCGTAGCGAGGGCCAGTTTGGCGAGGAGGGGATGGCGTTTGAAGGGAGTTAGCTTGGCGGTTGAGGTTAAGGGGGAGGGAGTTGATGGGGATGAAAAGGAAGGGGAGGGGGCATTGGATGGAGAGTGGTTGGTCCGTCAGCTGGATGAAGGGGAGCTGGAGGCCGGTGAGAAGTGGAGGAAGGAAAAGGAAGAGAAGGAGAAACAGAAGGGAGAAAATCAGTAAAGGGGACGAGGACAAGCTTTGCTTAGAGTGAAGAACAGGCGTTGGATGGGCAAATGTTTCCTTTTTATTTATAGACTTAGGCCGACACGGTCGGTGGAAGAATGGGATAATTAGAGCAGGCATGTACCGTGTGCTGGCAAGCGACTGCACGATGAACATCTCTTTTCTATTGAATGTCCAATTAATTCTAGCTTTCGCCCGTCCCGATGCTGCCAAACGCCAGATGTCAAATATCAAATGCTTAGGTATCCGTTGGTTCCATTGCCCAGCTGCACCATTTTATTTCCCTTCAAATCCCTACCCCGCCAGTGATATCCTTAACTGGTCCCGATGTCTACACAGCCTGGTTGTGGTTGCGATAATAGCATGGCAGAAACTGCAAAGGTCAGCCAATGTCCAAGTTAGAATACCCTGGGAAAAAAAAGTACTCACATTGATAATGAACAACATTGGCATATCGAACATATCTCGCTTAATGGTCCACGTGTAGCTGCACTCGAGCTTGCCATCACGCTCCAGCTTCGAGATACCATGCTCGCCATCAATCTTGGCCACACGGTTACTCAGGATGCCGCCCGTGCGGGGATCCTTGTTGTTTTGATCTCCACCAGTGCTGCTCCCCTCTGTCTTTTGGCTCATATCCTCTGTGCGGTACTTGAGCAGCCGGCACTTGCGCGTCTTATGCCCACGGCTGTCGTTAAATGCGAGCTGCGAGTAGTCCTCGTAGAACTCAACTACGCTGTCGTGGTCCATCAGCTCGGCCAGGAAGACGGGCTGCGGGCCGTCCGACGACGCGCCCTCCAGGGTCTTGAGTCTGCCTTTGCTGGCGTTGCTGCTGTTGGGCTGCCATCCGCCAAAGTTGATGTTGCGGTTCGGCTCCTTGCCCAGCAGCACCTCCTTGGTCCAGCCGGTCAGTGCCGTGAACTCCTTGTTGACGCCTGCTACCTCACCCGTGCGCCGGCAAGCTAGCGTCGGGCTAGAACATTGGTGCATGAACTCTTCGTACTCGAACAGCGCACGCTGGAAGTACTTCTCCATGAACACCAAGTCCTGCCTGGTCAAGTTCTTAGTCGATGCCAACAGCGACGGCCGGATGCTTGCCAGCGCCTTGGCAATACGCGACGTTTGCGCCTGTGTGAACCGAGTCTGAATGATGTTGAAGAGCTTGTGGAAGCTAGCCACATAGCCGAATGGCTCCTTAACCGTCTCGTAGATGTATGACGGATCCCGCTGTCGCTTGCCCAAGATCGATTGCGACAGTTTAGCCAGTGCGTTCGCCTGCCGGCTTGTGCTCGGCCGAGACTGGTTGTTGTTACTGTTCTGTTTGACCGTCGTCGACGAATACGTTGTCATGGTTGGTGATCCGTCAAAATTCATTGGGGTTGGGCTGTCATTCTCTGTGCTCGGGCTCTGCACGCTAGTCGGCCCCGCCGCGATGGCATAGGCATGCGGCAGACCATGCTGAAGGTTACCTTGCCCGTACGCGCCGTTGGAGATAGTATCGAGGCTGAGGAAGCCTTCCAGCAAATTGCTGCCCTCGTACGCCTGCCCGACTCCGTTCCCAAATAGCCCTGGGGATCCAAAATTGACATTACCGGAAACACCGCGTGACACATCTTGTGGGGGTGTTTCTGCTGCTCCTGAGGACATATGGCCTAACATACCGAACTCCATGGCACCGTACTGACTGCCAAAGTTCAGGCCTTCGAGGTTGAAGTTGAAGATGTTAGGATCGCTGGGGTCGAATGGTAGTCCGCCTGGGAAAGTGGCCATCGGACTGGATACCGACGGGACGCCTATGCCGCCGATCTGAGCATTGTTCGATGTCTGGAACGAGGGAGACACAGGAGTTTGTTGGTTCCCGAAGGGCAGATCTCCGGCTATACTACCCATGGGTGTCTGGGCTGCTGAAAAGATAGGGAACTGCGTAGCAGTCGATTGCGAGAAAAACGAGCCTACTGTGGACGACGCTTCAGATGCCGACACACTGGCATGACGACCATTATGGCGTGCAGGCGTCGGGTTAGGGTTATAATTGGGACCCAGAACTGGCCGAAGGGCTTCGGGAGGGGCATCATGAAGGTACTTGGCCTTTTTCCTGACGCCATCCTGGCAGCTATCCATCAGCCCGCGCTTAATGCACCGCTGGCATGGTCTCTCGTCCCCTGCATCAAAAGATTAGCGGATGATCGCGTCAAGTTATCCACTCGAAAACCTCATCGCTGCGGGGTGAGGGATAACCATAGGTTTCCCCATTTAAACATAGCGGGAGGAGGGACAGCAGCAAGGGCTGCCTGGATGATGCAGGGTATCTTACCGCAAGTGAGATGGGCTCTCTGACACGCATAGCAGGCTCTCCGAGCCTTTTTTCTCCTCGGCCGCGTAGGGTCCTTGGGATCAAACTTCTTCTTGGCTTCACCATTTGCGTCCTGGTTATTGCCGCTATCCGTGGCAGCCGGGGGCAGATCTGTCCCCGTCATCTTCTCGTCTTCGTTCTCGCCCTTAACCGTCCTCTGTTCCTCGTAGTCGTTCTCGCCCTCCGACATGGGACTGAGGGCCTCAACGCCCGGTTGACCTCCTTGTTGTTGTGGTGGCTGCCGTTGCTGTTCCTGCTCTGCCATTGCGGCTCCCTGGAAACTTTATATACGGCCTGAGCGCAGATAGACAGACCGGAAATGCAGGAACCCTCTTCTGGCCACGCCAAGCTCGGGCTTTTGCTCCCGACTGGATCGTGGTCGTTGAGAGGAGAAGGGGGGATATGGACGACTCGTGGGGGAGCGTTGGAGGGATACACCTCCGTTGTCTTGCAGAAAATATCACGGCGGTGGCACCACCACAGACAAGTGATTGGCGCAGCCTATCGTTCGCGTTACTGGGCCAGAGAGAACGCGACGAGCTGGCAGAGGAGGAAGGGCAACACGTAGCCGTGGGCTAGGACTGTGCGGCCACTCTGTTTGGCGAATCCCAGCTGGAGGTGTAAATTAAAAAGTGCTGTTTGAGCGGCAACAGACAGTACCGGCAGACTTAGCGAGACCAAACCAGATGTGGTAGGCCAGAGAGAGAGGACTCAATGAAGCTTCGCTAACCTTGGCTTGGGCCTGTGGGCTGCCGCCAATATGGGATTGATCGCCGACGAGCGCCAAATCTGTCGTTGATAATGGGAATGTTTGTACTAGCTGACGAAGGCCGATACACAGCAAGGCCAAGCAGCGCTCGTATTCCCCCACTGCCGGACGACCAGTCAGGACAGTCAATTAGCTCGGGGAACCTGGTAGGCGGGCGTTCCTTGTGCGACGTGAGCGCAAGAGCGGCCTTGACGGAAGCTGAGCCGTTAGGAGGGTTGAGAGGCTTGAGGGATGGTTTCGCAGGAGCAATTGATGCTAGGGTCACGCGGTAGCGGATAGAGCACGGGAGCGGTCCGGGGACGTTCTCAGGCGCTGGAATCTGGCGTGTTGCACAGGTGTAATGGAGGGCATTCACACTGCACTTAGCCGTCCAATTATGCTTGTGCGAGCCCTTGGCGCAGCCTCGTCTGGAGCTCGCTCGTAGGAAGAGCTGACGAACAGGGGCAACAAGGCAATTGGGTGAGATTGGAGCGGATGTGGGCTTGTGGCCAGTCGAGAAGAGAGTGTGGATGCCGTAAGGGTGTTCCGCCGTGTCGTCTGCGGGCGTGGCTGGCCTTTAGAAGCGAAGATGGGTAATGCACCGGGCAGACAAAGTCAATTGCTACGAAGTACGGGGAAGCATTCTCATCGGCCTGTCCCGTGGTATTGTGGTGTCGTCGGTCGGCGTCGGAGTTGGTGAGGACGGGGTTGTCGGCCTGGCCAGATCGAGAGTCGCCGCGGCGGTCTCGCAGTTTCGCAGTCCGTGAGCCTGAGCCGGTCCAGCGCGTCGCAATCTCCGAAATCTCCTGTCGTCACCGAGCGCGGTGCGATTGGGATAAAGGCGCAGCACAAGGACGAAAAGAAAGGATGGGCGGGCGTCGATCGCCTGTGTTGATGTGTGGGAGGAAAGAATCAAAACAGAGTCAAGTCAGAGCCTCTGAGAAAGTCAAGGGTTGTCGATGGTGGATCTGATGTCGGCCGATGTGGGCTGGTGGGGTGAAAATCAGCGCTGCTCCAGTTATCCGCGTCAGTGCCGCTGGTGGGCAGGCGTCCCTGGCAAGACGGCAAGATTATGTTGATGGAGATCAGGTGGGGAGATCACAAGGCCGCGGGCCTGAGATTTGACTTGTCTTGGAAGCCAAGGGCAGAAGGTACACAGTCACTCACCCAGGTGCTGAGCGGGCTAGTGTCGGTGTGGACGAGCTGGTGCAAAATGTGAGCCAGGTGTTTGAGGTCGACGTGTAGGTGAGCTGTACAGACTGTGAGAACACTGCTGCAGCACTGGGAGCGGAAAAGTGTGGGCTCTCTGACTTTGACTGTTCAAGTCTGTCCTGTGACTGCGTGATGTTGAATGGAGGCAGGCTCGGCGCTTTCCAAAAGTTGCAGGCTTTCTGATAAAAGAGACGTTTTTATTCGTTGGGCCGTGTAGATTCGATGCAAAAGACTGCAGCTCGAAGTCTTTTTTCTCACAGTCTGCTTACTGTGCAGCGGACGATGCTGAGCCCAGCCAAAGCAGGAACAGAAGGCCTGGACTTTCTCATCAGCGGGCTGGAACAACAGAAGAAGCAGTTGTGGGCACAGAACACAACAGAACAGGGAAGCTTCCTTCCTGCCGTCAGTTGCGGGGTTTTCTAACCCCCCAAAAAACCAACCCCTGCCTGGTACGCAGTTACAGGCAAGATAGTAATTGATCTTATATTTTTACCTGCTGACACTCTCCACTGTTTTCAGCGTGCCATGATGCTCGCAAAATGTTACCACGATGTTGCAAAACTCCCCAGCAATTTTTTCCCAAGACCGCCAGCCAAGATACCACACACCCGCCAGCCCATCCCGTGCGGCTCGGCTGTGGGTACGCTTTACGGTGTTCCTCGGTCGGACAATGCTGCATCCCAATTGGCGAGAAGATCTATTGAAACGTGCCAGGGCTACCAGGACCATCATTGTGCTTGTGTTGTATCGAAACTCTTGCGTTTCCCTGGACCTGGGCCTACCTACTTGAGCCAAGCACGCAGGAATCCCCCGATAGGACGGTTCAATGCAGCGCCGCCAGCCTGCTAGCCAAGCGACCAACACTCCTGAAAGAAGCATGTGCTGCTGGCAGTGTCGGCCCCCGGAGACCCAGGTCGGTCCCCAGGTGGTCTGTCCTGTCTGCCCATGTTGTCGGTATCGTGCACGAACCACCTACCGCTCCCTGCCATCAGACACTGGAGGAGCCCTGGGGTGTCCCCAACCACAACCAAATCCAGCCTGGTGCTGTCACTTCTGGCGGGTCATCAAGGTTCATGCGACGAGCTGTGGAGCGTGTCGTCCCTCGTCGATCAATTCTCACGAGACGTCGACTGCAGGCTTGGGGCGATGACGATTATGACGCCCATTCGCCCCATCCACGCAGACCACGGCCAGGCATTACGTAACGGACACGTTGGAGACAAAAAAACAGACAGCACGGCGAAGTCAGCAAATTACAAGACAGAGGAGAACCGGGAGAGTGAGAGAGATTCCATTGCATTTCCAGTACTTTACAGAACGACCTATGCAACCACTCAACGCGCTGCGCTACGCTACAAGTCCAGGACAAGAATAAAAGTCAGGCAACCATGCTGTGTCGCGGTCCAGGACACCAGGATGTTTATCCAACAGCCCCACGATCCAGATGCGCAGGGCCAATCACAACCGTCATCATCGCTGGAGACGCAGAAAGACGCAGACAGGCGCAGGTGTTTCAAAGGCGCATCTGCACCCTCACCAATGCAGCCGGTATTGGCGGTTTGTGCGAGCCTGTAAACCCCGCCAGAGCCAAGGCGGGAAACATATCCAACGGGCAAACCTTATGTACTTTTCACCAACGCCATGGGAACGGCGGGCTGACGCTGGGCAATAGGAGAGGGGCTGCTTGAATGAGGGGCATGAGGCCGAGAGTTGCCGTTCTCTCTTCCATCAACGCATCCGGCTTGCCTATCTCAGTCAGCCTGAGCAGCAGCCATCGAAGGCAAGTCCTGCCGGAGTGGCCCTGTTGACAAGTAGGCTCAGCCAGCAGTCAACAGCAGCACATCGTTGCCGCTCTTCCCGGCTGACGCACGACATCGATAGTCTTCCCGTTGCAACCATCCTGGTTAGCGCCAGCGGTGCATCTCGGCAGATCAAAGCCTTTGATGGCGGGGCACAGATCCGGGCTGGGAGCTGCTGGCTGATCTGATCTCCGAATCCCGAACCCTATCTGGCCCCCGCAAGAATGGTGTAATTTCTGACGTCGATGCCATGCCATATTTTGATGCTCTCCTCCCTCAACCCCTTCCCCCCCCCCAACTCCCTGCCTTTACGGCGATGAAACAGCGCCGTATTGGGTTGCATTCTTCTGAGCTGTTGCTGAAAATAGCCGAAAGACGGCAGGTAACCAAGGCGAGATACTGATGAACGAATCCAGGTTAGGATAGAGTCAGAGGTCAGGATACGGTGGCCAGCTGAGGGGTTAATGACTGGGTAGCGGCCCGTCGCAGATCGCGGATCCATGCACCCGCGGCAGATCGTCGAGCCCTGCTCACCTTAACCCTGCGATTTGCTTGGATCGTCTTGCCCAGTCTCACTCGGTTGAATGCCCGCCGACCTTATCCTGATCTCTCTTCCCGCGTCCATGTCCCTCATGGGGCGATTGCAAATCTGCTGCGTGCACGTATCTGCTTTCCATAACGGAAAAAGATGTACGGAAAGGGCATGAGCGTAAGCGTAATGAAGGCCAGCAAGGCTGTCGCCCATTGGAACCCTAGATCATCGTACATATAGATGCCAAAGAGTGGAAATGCCGCTGGCCAACTGCGATCAGCAACATGGCATCACAACAAAGAGAAAAGTCGGACAACATACCTGCAAAGGAGCACCGCACCAAGGCATTAGACGCCAGAGCGCTGGCAGCATATCGCGGATAAGCATCAACCTATGCAAAAAGCCACCGGCGGCTCGTATCAGCAAACCTGCTCTTTGCTTACTCTCTGGACCATAAGTCGGGGATGGCCGCCCACAAGGCCCATCTGTGCGCAAGAAACAATGTGTCACGACTCACCAAAAATGTAAATATTCCTGTAAAGGCGAGAGACATCCTGTGGAACGGTACACAGTCAGCTAGGCCGTCTCTCAATCACCACATGGGAGCACGACAGAGTATAGGCCGGCATGAAGTGGTGGCAGCTCAACGGGGATGGAGCATCCCGGAAGAAACTGACAAAGCCCTGACTAACGGGGAGAACAGAAGCCAAGGAAGGGACATGAATCCTCATTCTGGGAGAGCAACGTGTCTGTCTGGCGATGGTTGGCAATGGAGGCCTGTAACCCACGACCCAGGAGAGAAGCGCTTCACAGCATCGCAGGTTCACAGGTTACCAGCTGCCTGGCCAAACCTGGGGTCCAGGATCCAAGATTGCCAGAGAATCTCAGACAGAACAGTCTCCCAAAAGTTCTCTCTCCGAACAAGTGCAGAATGAAAAGACGAAACATCCTTGTACTCACCCAAGACCAAAGAGGGCCGACCCAATGATGGGCACGATCCAGTGCACATGAGGATACGTGGTAAACCCAAACCAGAACAGGCCACCCGTGATCAGCGGCGCACCAAATATGACAGGCGGCAGTTGGTCCTCAGGCTCGTCCTTGACAACGCCAGTCTCCTTGCGGCGCTTCTCGACCAAATGCTCGCGGATGCGGTTCCAAATGGGCGTGCTCAGGCATGCAAGGATCATAGCTACCAGCAAGCCCATGAATGTCAAGCCCACCTGCCACAGGTTGAAGTCGTAGTTTGTGCGGAAGATGAGTGGGAAGGCGCCGAAGAAGAGGTAGAGCAGACCTAGCAGCATGGCGGTGTAGATGTTTAGGATCATGGCCATCGGCTCGAGGAAGAGGATCTGGAAGGGCCGGAGGAGGGACCAGGCCACTGTCTTGGTCACTGATCGTGTGGTCTTTTCGATTGGGGCACGCCATCTGTCATCGCCTGTTTCTCTGCGGAGCTTTTCTGCCTTTCGTTTGAGCAGGACCGGGTCTGCGTCATCAGCTGCTGTGCCCCCTTTATTTCCCTGGAGCTTGAAAACACTTACGGTATGTCTCCGGTACGAACAATGCAATGCTCAACAACAGCACACCAGCCTCAATCAACAACACATAGTGCGTCCAACGCCAGTTGGTGTACATATTGATCAACCCACCTATGAGAGGACCAGTCGACGGCCCAACGAATGGCGCCAGAGCGAAGATGGCCATGGGTGCAAGCATGGTATCGCGAGTGAACATGTCGCCGACGGTACCTCCCGAAACAGACAGGAAGGCACTTCCAGCAAGCCCCTGAAAAAATCGAGCAATGATCATGGTCTCAATATTCTTCGCCATGGCTGATGGAATCAGCCAGACGATGAACGCCGCGAACGAGGCCAGATAGATGGGACGCCGGCCATAGAACTCGGCCAGCGGCGACCAAAACGGGCCCATGCCAATGCCCAGCACGAAGGTTGACAAACCAAGTGTGGAAACAAGCCGTGAAGTGTGGAATTCCTCGTTCATCTGCCCGTATGTGGCAGTGTATGAGGCAGAAGCGTTGGTCCTGTTATTGGGTCAGCCACACTTTCCTGCTCCTTAATCAAGATGACAAGCACAAAGAAAACTCTGACTTACACGCAAAAGCTACCCACGCTTGTAATGCCCACAATTAACCATTTCCTCCACGTCGGCATGCTCCGGGGGCACATCGGGTCCGCATCGCCGCCATCCCAGCCGACCTCGTACGGGTCGCGCTCCGGGCTCGCACCGCCAATAGCCCCGGCCGAACTAGGATTCGGGTGGTTATACGGAGCCACCACGGCGCCATCGGCGCCCTGCTCGATGTCGTCCACGCCGAAGCCGTTGTTGGAGCGTTCCCTACGGAGAGTTGACAGGGTTTCGAGGCTAATCTGCCTGGCGACAGGGGGATGGTTGCGGCTGGGCCCGGTACGGATAGGGGCAAACCCGCCGTCGCCTGGGGTAGTAGTGTCTGCTTCCGAGGTGCTGGCTTCTTCAAGTTTGGGCTTTTCCTGCGGGAAGGAGGCTGCTATTGATGAGTGTTGGCTTCCTGGCCGTGAGTGACCGGCCTGGTTGTGGTTGTGGTTGGGCTCTTTCTCTGCCATCATGTTGGTGGGTGTGTGGACCGAGGGACCTCGGAATATATCAGGCCGAGGTATCGGCGGTGGTAACGGACTCAATTGAAAGGAGTTGACAGGTTTTGACACGTCACGGACTGACTATCCTTGCATGAGAAAGCAGTGACGATGCTCACTGACACGCAAACGATGGTAAAAGACAAGCCAGCACTCATGTTGGCGACCTACTGACCTCTTGGGATGTGACGTTGGTTTTATCAGTTTGGCCCACACCGCTCGCCCCGGTCCCGGGTCGAGCTCCGCCTGGTCCTCAAGATTGCGACGGGCCCCCTCAAGCTGGTTCATCAATGACTTCAGTCCGGGGGGGGGGTTCTGTCAACGCCACACTTTTCCACAAAGTCCAGCCCCGTGACGTCTTACTGTACATGCAGCTCAACAAGGGTTCTTTCAGATTCTGGAACAACAATATCATTGTCATCAACCATCAGCAACAATGAAGGCAATCGTGCCGGTAAGTAAGAAATTTTTAGTCACGGGAAAACGCTTTCCCTCTTCGTTCCAAGTTTCCAGAAGGGAGCAGTGAGGGGATGACGCTATTCCTCAATCGTCCAAATCGCCAGGGGTTTCGTAGTGGGCCCAGCACCAATCATGGAGCCTGGAGTCCCCGCCCGTTGCTCGTCACAGCAGCACTGGTACGGCGGAGGCTCCCGGCTTTTGCTGCCCGCATGGAGTGGCGCAGTGGAACCGGCGCTCGGGTCCAGCTTGGGCTGCATGCATGCATGCTATTCGTTTGGAATCGATCGTTGTGGAATGCGTACAGTACCGGTAGGTAGGAGATAATGAGCGATGAGTAAAGGTAACTTTTCGAGATTTTCTTGCCTTGGATGTTACTAAGCAGTTTTCGCGAGATGGACAACAACTTGATGTTGCTGACAACACGAAGAAACATCTCAATCCCGTGCGGATCTCGGATTTAAGACGCCATCGGCCGAGATATATCCGGGAATAACCAGTGTGCTGCAGGATATTTGTCAGCGAGGTGGGAAGTCATTCAACATCGTGAAAGCCTAGTGGTGATCCTTGAAGCGGTGATGACATCTCAAGGTTACAAATGGGCCTTGAGATGTGGGTTCCTTCGGACAGCTACCCTCTTTTGATATTGTCGGGGTAAAGGAAATCGAGTCTAGGTATCTATTATTCATGGTGGGTACCCTTGCAAGTATAGCTGTGAAACATGTTGCTTATAAATGCATCGACATAAGCTTTTCCTATGGGTTCAAAAGTTAAATGCAGCTCCATCATTTCGTGAATGGTAACCAGACAATCCTGACGAAGGGCAACATTAGTAGTACTCGGGCAAGTCCGAGAAGCTCGGGATTTGGGACAGATCGCAGTCGAAATCGCGCTCGTAGGCCTTTTTCGGCAGCACGCCAGCCTCGAGGCCCTTTTTGTAGCTCCATTGATATCTGATTCTGTTAGCATAGACTAGAATGACCAAAACAACAAGGAGGGAAAGAAAAAGGAGAAGGCGTGAGGGAAGGACATACGCATCTTCTGTATCCCAAACCCAATACCACCAGCCCCATCCCTTCTCAAAACTCGACATCTGCGCCTCGGCGAACATCTTCAAAAACTTCTTGTACGACTCGCTCCACCGCGAAGGAGGGGCATTTGCCAGCTCACAGCTACACCTCCTATCCTGGGTCGGACACCTCGGGCTAGTCGCATCCAGCGCGGGATCGCCGCTCACATATGTTCCCGTCCAGCGATTCCCCCACCCAACATTCGTCAAGTGCTTCGCACAATCCGTATCAGCCTGCGACCACTCGGCCACGAGCGTCGGGCCGAACCCAGTCGACCGGTCCATGCTCAGCAGCGTCTGCTCAGTCCACGACTCGCAGGCAAAGCGCACTTTGGCCGAATGGTTCAGCACGATCTGGTCGTTGTTGAAGATGACGTATTGGTGCACGTCGAGCGCCGCGTTGTCTACGTTCTGGAGCTGGCCCTGCCATTTGTGGAGGCCGCGGAAGCCGTCGCCGAAGACGATGATGGTACGTGAGGAGGAGATGCCGTTGCGCCGGACGAGGTTTGCTGCTTGCTCGGTCCATTGGATTACGCGGTCGGCGTCGAGTTTGGTCATTTTTGGCTCGTTGGCTAGGCCGTAGTGTGTGATGATGTTGTGGTAGCGGGGCTGGGAGAAGAACTTGGAGAGACGGTCGTGGATTTCGAGGGAGCGTTGCGCGTTGAGCTCGCCGTTTGTGCCGTTGAGCCAACCAATGGCACCGAGACGGCCGGAATGGTTCCAGCCGTTCTGGCTGCCAGGTAGGGCGTGTAGATCTAAGTTCACTCGAAGTCCATACTTTCGACACCACTCAATGCCTCGAAGGAGGTATCTCCATGACGTGCGGAACAGGTACGGTTCGCCGTCGTACGTCTGGACTGCCCAGTAGGAGAAGGGGATACGCACATGGTCGAGCCCTGCCTCGGCGATCTCGCGGAATGTGTCCTCTGTTACGAAAGTGGCATAGTGCTTCTCGAGCGTCTCTGCGCAGCGCCTTTCACCGAGGTACTGACAGAGAGTGTACTCGTCCACGATGCCCAAGCGCCGATCGTAATTGAAAAGTGAGGGTGTGATGAATGGCTCCAGGGACAGCCAACCACCGAGGTTTACGCCGCGAGCAGGACGCTTCCCATAATCGCCCCATGGATCCTTTAATGGAGGGACGTGCTCGTTCGCGCGGGCTGAGTCGTCCCAGGTAGTGAAAAGACCCATTACAGGCAGATCGCCGACCGTCTCGTCCGTGTAGGTTAGGTTAAAATCGGTTGTGTCGGCCCAGGTGAAGGGGTTGAGCCAGTCAGGGGCGTCGGCAGGAATACTGTCGCGGGAGATGCTGTCAAGCCCTGTCGGTTTGTTGTTATTCCCAGTCGGCTTATCGGAGTCCTTTCTCTCTCCCACTCTGGGAATAACCGCAGCACCGACGATGATAACAATGAGGAAGAGTACAAAGCAGATGGCCAGGTAGATCACTATATTGTCAGCATCTCTCGTTAGTTCTCAACAGCGGAAGTCTCACTTACGCAGCTTCTTCTTCTGCTTATACCACGGCAGCTTTTCGCCAGTTACTGCCTGTTGCACTGCCTGTTGCTTTATCCTGAGAATACTTGACCCTGTTCCCCAAGATGCTCTTAACCCGGTATACCCATTCTCATCCTTCTCAGGCTTTCCAACCTTTCCTTCTTCCATCAAGACTCCACTGACAACTCTCTTGCTCCTCCTATTCTCCCTATACTTCTGTTGTTGCTGCCGCCCCTCATCCGCCTCCTCACCATCTTCCTCAGCAGCCCTAACCGGCTCATACCCCCGACCACTCCTTTCTCGTGTCCGGTCCCGTTCCCTTTGTCGGTCTCTCTTCCTCCTCTCATGCTCGCTTTCCCATCCTGCCCCTCTTGTCTCGGAAGCTACCCCTCCTCGACTCCTCCCTCGTGACCTGGTCCTTTCCTGTCCCCGTTCTCGTGCCCTCTCCCTTTCCTTTTCCATTTCCCTCGCCCGTGCCTCTTCCCTTTCTCTTATCCGCGCTTCCTCCCTCTCCCTCCTCCTCCTCTCCCTTTGCTCTTTCATCCGGGCAATCTCATTTTCCCGGTTCAGCTTGGCGAGCGCGGCAGCTGACAGAGGCTGGCCTGGGGGTAGGGTGCCCTCCTCATTGTCAGATGTCGGCCCCTGAGACCGTCGCCTGCGTCGTTGTTCTCGTCTCTGGTGCTGATAAGCCTTGGCATCGGTCTCAAGATCTGTCTCGCCTGCTGTCACTGAGCCGCGACGGTGACGGTGCTGGTCGGGGTGCCGCGAGCGTGAACGCTCATAGTTGCTGTAGTGACCGTCACGGTGATGGTGGTGATGGTCTTGGTGATAATCTTGGGAACGAGTGCGCGAATGAGATCCGCGGGGCATTTTTAAAAAAGAAAAAAAAAAAGACCGTCCGTTTGAAATTCAATGCAGGCTTCCGGATGATGTATTGACAAGGGGTGAGATGTTGGGACAGACCGTGGTCTCGGTCAAGGATGCATGCCGCTTAAGACAGCTCCACCTGTGTCTTGTGTCGACAAGATGTTACCTAGGTGCTGTTCAGTCCACTTTCTCTTCCACACGGTGCAGATGACAATTCACTTCAAACGTCCAAATTCAAAAGTATGGGCATGGCCTCAGAATGAAGAAAGCAAACATCAGCTCAAACTTGCAACGTCGCTGACGTTTCGCCGCAATTTCACCCTGTTCGCGACCTAGCACCGTGTCACCCGCCACAACGTAGCCGCCAAGCAACCCCCAGCCGCCAACTGTTCCAGCCGCTGCTAGGCCATATTCCCGCCAAGGCAAAGAGACGCACGATTGTTAACCGGGCAACCTTATTCGCTTTCAGCTGGGCTTTGCCAGCCCACCAGCCACCCAAATTGCCAAGCCTTTGGTAGAGGGCAGCTGACAGAGACAAGGGGCAGGCGTGCTGCCAACGACGTCATCGAGGAGGCACAGCATGAGAGAAAAGAGAGGGTTACAGCGTTGCACGATCGGATCGATTGCATTGAGTCGGCTGCAACCACCAAAAACCACAGAAGACACGCACACACACACACACGACCGATCATGAACTTGCCTGGTCTAGGGTTGAAAACGTACTAGATCGAAGTTCTCTCAACAATCATCAATGACGACACTACCAATCTCATCTTGGAGAAATGTTCAGATCAGGGTGCTAGGCACGCGATCCGCAGGCCAGTCACCGCCTGCGGCGCCGCGCAGCCGGGCCCGAGCGGGGCCCCGCAGCAACGGCAATGCTGGGCAGCGGCCAGGAACAGGGCAGATTAAATAGCTAAAGCCGTCGCAAGCCGAACACGGCAGCATCCCAGTCTCCGACTTCCATGGGTTTGCACTTCCTTACCTGCCAGCCGTTCTCTTCGTCTCATCTTTTCATCTTTGAGAGTTGCAGAGCGGTCAGCGACGACATTTGTGTCTGCCCTTTGCTGTCGATCGCCGAGACACCCAGAGAATCGTAAGCGTATTAGGAAGGTTCAATACCCACTTGCTTAGTCCACCGCAACGACCAACATCGCCATCACGATGAAGAGGAGCACAGTCGTCATCCGGCCTTCGGCAAGGGCTCTCTCCCGGCAAGCATCCTCGCAATCGTTTCTCCTTGCTCGTTCATCAGCCCTTACCTCTCGCCAACGAAGGCTCTACTCAACCCATCCACCAAACGCGCGTCTCAACCTTCCCATTGACTACGCGACAACCCCCCTTCTCGCCCACACCTCCCAAGCAGCCCTCTCCAACCCCGAGCTGCCAGCCTCGGTGCGCAACGGCACTACAAAGCGCATGAACCTCTTCCAAGCAATCAACGACGCCCTCTCGACCGCCCTCGCCGAAGACGAGTCGGTCCTCATCTTCGGCGAGGACGTCGCCTTCGGCGGCGTCTTCCGCTGCACGACAAAGCTGGCCGAGACGTACGGCGGCGACCGCGTGTTCAACACGCCGCTGACGGAGCAGGGCATCATGGGGTTCGCGATTGGCGCTGCTGCTGAGGGCATGCGGCCCGTGGCGGAGATCCAGTTTGCTGATTATGTCTTTCCTGCATTTGATCAGCTTGTGAATGAAGCGGCGAAGTTCCGGTATCGTGACGGGGCGGGCGGACGGAGCGCGGGCGGGTTGACGGTGCGCATGCCCTGTGGCGGTGTCGGGCATGGCGCGCTGTACCATTCGCAGAGCCCTGAGGCCCTGTTTACGCATATCCCAGGGTTGAAGGTCATCATTCCGCGTGGGCCGGTGCAGGCGAAGGGCTTGTTGCTGGCTGCGATCCGGAGTAATGACCCGTGCGTCGTCATGGAGCCCAAGATCCTGTATCGCGCTGCAGTCGAGCAGGTCCCGACTACAGCGTACGAACTGCCGCTTGGAAAGGCAGAAATACTCAAGGAGGGCAAAGACGTCACCGTCGTGTCGTATGGCCAACCTCTGTACAAGTGCATGGCTGCCCTGAAGGCAGCTGAGCAGGACTTCGGGGTGTCGGTGGAGTTAATCGACCTGAGGACGATCTATCCATGGGACAAGGAGACCGTCTTCAACAGCGTGCGCAAGACGGGACGGTGTGTGGTCGTCCATGAGGCTATGGTGAATGCTGGTGTTGGCGCTGAGGTGGCTGCTGCGATTCAAGAAGATCCCGAGACTTTCGTCAGGCTGGAGGCGCCTGTTGCGAGAATTGCGGGATGGAGCATCCCCACGCCGCTGGTGTTTGAGCAGTTTAATTTACCGGATGTCACCAGTAAGTGCTATCTGACCTTGGGTCTTGCGGACGTATATGCTGACGGTATGCCCAGGGATATACGACGGCATCAAAAAGGTGATGAATTTCTGAGGGACTTGAGCATGAACAGTGGCATTCTGAAACAGAGCATGCTGCATTCTAGCAGGCGAGGCGTTGACTGGTTGATGGGCATTGTATTGGATGATATTATTTTGTCCGTATTTTTGGTTTAATTTGTAGAGCGGTGCATACACTATACCCCGTCGGCGACTTGATTGTGACTTCTTTTCGTCTGAGCATCCTCGATTTTGGTGTTGAAGTTGAAGGTCTAAACTTTTGGTGGATGAATCCCCAAATTCTTGGCGTCCAAGGGATCCGCTCCCCTCCCTCCCCCCAAGCTGGGTGCCCCGCATGCTCCATAGATCGTTCAGGTCCACGGTTTCATCAAAGTGACAACAGCCCGCCATATCGTCGACCGCCCTTTGGCCCATCCCAGAACTTCTTTCACTCCCTGTTCCCGTATTCACCAAATATCATAAACCCCAGTCAACGTAGATCGGCCATGACTCTGCAAAGTCAAAAAGCCATTCTCTCCTCATTCATCGAGGGGGCTCCGCCAGGAGAGGTACGTCGCCAGTTTCCAGCGCCCAGCTGCCCGATCCTGGGGCTTCAGGGGCGGATGGCATATTTGCGGTTGGGGCCCAAAACTAACAAGCCTCTCAGCTCGCGGATGTCGTCGCAGGCACGTCTTCTTGCCCAAGAACTATCTTGCTCTCAACCTTTCGTCATTTCCAGCCCGACACATGGAGCCCCTGACCTGACCAACTGCTAGTACAGACATCAAGAACTTGACTTCGTCGACACCGAATTTGATCAACGAGCTCGGCCCAGCCTTCCAGAAGTACAACGAAGAGCAGTTCACCACGGTCAAGCTGCCCGGAAGCAGCCAACACGTCATAATCAGCTCGCATAACTCCCTCGGTGGTAGCCGCTACTACGACGTCGAGACCTCGACCAGCTTCGCGTTCGACCACACCACGCAAAAAGCCAGCGCTGTTGAGACCTATGTCGTGGAGGGCGCACAAGGGGATCTAACGTGAGCATTTTCCATATCACGATGGCAATGGACGGAGAAGCTCATACGTCGGGCAGGAAATCCGTCATCAAGGCGCTTGCGCCCTATGTCAAAGAACACTACAGCAATGCCGCGTATGGCGCCTGGCCGATCGAGAATGACTCCAAGGTGGCCATTATCATTGTGGCCAACAAATACAGTCCGAACAACTACTGGTATGTTCTCACCTCTCTCCCATAGCCCTTCCCCCTCCCCCCCCCCTCCTCCCAATTTCCTTAGCTAACCCGTTTCAGGAACGGGCGCTGGCGCTCACTCTACATCTTGGACCCGGCTGCTGGCACTGTCGAGGGTAGCATTAAGGTCGACGTGCACTACTACGAGGACGGTAACGTGCGGCTGTTGACTGATAAGCCGGTGACGGCGTCCGTGTCGGCGACTGGCGCGGCCATCGTCAAGGAGATATCGGCGGTAGAGAAGAAGTACCAGGAGGAGCTGAACCGCAGCTTCGCGAGCCTCAGCGAGGGCGCCTTCAAGGCCCTGCGCCGGCAACTGCCTGTCACCAGGCAGAAAATCGAGTGGGAGAAGATAGCCGGGTACCGGCTGGGACAGGACATTGGCGGGGGTGGGGCTCGGCGGTAAGTTAGGGCTGGGCTGGCTGGATATGTTTCCTTTTAGAGGGACTAGCTCAACATGATGCTTTCTTTCAGCATTTGAAAACGAAACCATTCCGATGGCCTTTCATTGGAGAAAAGGACGCCATGATCAAGATATCGTTATGTGTCCGTCCCCCCGCACGGCACGACCCTTGACAAAAGTCCCGATTAACAGATCCGATGGTGATCTGGTGGCCCCGGAGCCCACATGGTACCCCGTCTTGCTGCGACGCCGATGCGGGAGCGGACAGCAGTGGGATGGGCGAGCATCTGGAAAACGGAAAACGGTCGCCGTCCAGCAGCGCGAAGATCGCGAGGAGGGGAGCACTAACTTCGATGATGCACAAGCCACAAGATCGACTTATTTCCAACTCTACACTTTATTATGTGTTTCTCGATTCCGTATTCGCAAAGACCATGATTTTTGATCAATATGTGCCCGCGAGTCGCAGCGGTGTCAGTCAGTGTGGCCCTATGATCTGAGTGACTTAACTTTCTCGGATTGTGTATCCCCCGAATCGAACCATCCTTGCGTTAACCAATCAGAACAAGTAACTGTTGCATTTGGATGCTGTTGATTGGCTGACACTCTGTTCGGGATGGGCCCGCCAAGCTGCAGTTCTATCGGGGTTCGCCAAGGTTGGTACCGATTGGTACCGTCTGTCGAGGGGCACAGGGGTTCTCAGTGGCTCGCGGCAGCGGCTACCCAGAGCGAAAATGCCCTACGCGAGTCGCTGCGTTTCGTTATGACTGCTGCCGCTCCCGCCCGGGATGTGTTGAGGAGAGGCCCCTGATAGCGCGTGTCAGAGAGTGGACGCCGGGCCGAGACCTGGTCCTGGTTTGTTGTCGACCATCTGGAACCTTGACCGTTTTTTTTTTTCCATCCCCCCCTTGATTCTTTTTCTTCTTTCTCACTACCTATCCCGTCTCCAGCCTGCCGTCGCCGTCCAGACTTGCTTCCATCCAACGTCGTGCCCGAGTCTCACAGTCTTGTATGTCTTGTCCGCGTTGTTGGCGTTGCTGTCACCGCCAAACCCTTTCTGTTGTATGTGTGTGCTGGGGCTAACAAGAAAATACCAGCTGGCCTTAACAGCGTCCCCCAACAAAAAACTCACCGTTTCCGAGACGACAATCCTTCGCACAAGAACCTTTGTCAACTGCTAGCATCACCACAAACACCGTCAAGATGTCGCTGCAGCTCACCTATCAGGACGTTGCTGAGCACAACACCAAGAACGATCTCTACGTCGTCATTCACGACAAGATCTACGATATCACCAAGTTTGTGGACGAGCACCCGTAAGTGCCTACCCAGTCCCCTCAATCAATGACCAAGATTGAGAGTCCCAAAAACACCCCTCGCATTTCCCGATTTCTTAGTCCCCTCACCGCATATGAAATTCCGAGGGACCTCCGACTCGGTATTTCCCCGCATCGGCGTCCCGACGGCACGTGAAAAATTATCAGCCTCCTTATCTCCCGAGCCATTGAGCCCAGCACACATGCTAACATATCCTTGCACAGCGGTGGTGAGGAGGTTCTGCTCGACGTGGCTGGTCAGGATGCCACCGAGGCCTTCGAGGACGTCGGCCACAGCGACGAGGCCCGTGAGACCCTGGAGAAGCTCCTGGTCGGCACTCTGAAGCGCAACGTAAGTTGAATCCTTGTCAATGGCTCGAGTCATGGAAAAGGCCAGTTTGCTGATTCCTTCATCTGCAGCCCGGCGACCCCAAGCCCAAGTCCCCCAAGCCCGGTGCCGTTGCCCCTGCTGCCAACAACGCGACCGCCGGCATTGGCGTCGGTCTCTATGCCGTTATGCTCATCGGAGGTCTGATTGCCTACTTCGCCTACAACTACCTCCAGCAGCAACAAGCTGCCCAGAGCGCTTAAGCGCGTTTCTGGCGTGGCGAAGTTGATCGGGAGCTCGGGGTTTAGGAGGATTAATAACGGATCTGATTTGCTATTGCGTTCTCTTCCCTGAGATTTCCAAGTTGGCTGCGTTCAGCATGGGATAGGGAAGGGAGTTACACAATAGCTTATCAGATGCTCTGAACCTCTCACTATTCCCCGTGTCGAGGTGTGGCTGTGTTAATGATATTTTCTTGCAACTCGATGACGACAAATACGCAGCCTCATGGGTTCAGCGTATTGGATTGGATGGTCTACAGCGCCTGCCAGTGTTCACTTGAAGGTGCTTATCTGGCTTAGGGTGTGAACGGTCAGGACATAGTCCAGCTGCTGGGGCTGCCAATTACTTTGGCAGGACGTGGCTGGAACAAATGAATCACGTATGGGATTGGCACATAGGGTAGTTTATAGACACATTGTAATTTCTTGAGCGAATGGTCCCTCTGCATGTTGTGTTTACCTTCGCCTGGCTTCTTGATGATGCGGATGCCTGACGTTCGTGGCCGAAATGTGTTGATGTCCCTATGAGCTTGTGAGGTCCAGATCGCACGTTGCACTTGCTCACATGTGGCCTTTGTGATCGCAGGGCCTTTTGTGAACCTTCTTTCTTTCCGATTCTCTTTATTCCTTTCTTTTGTTCTTTTTTCTAGCTTCTTACCTCCAACCATCGTCAATCGCTTTCAACCCATTCGAAGTGGCACACTCGCTCCATGATGGCCCTTGACAGCGAAACCCAGAACAAGAATGGTGGGGCTCCAGACACTGGGAGCCGAAGCCAGCCGCCCCCAGCTGCCGCTGGTCTTGGCCGTCCGGTCGGCCACTGTCCCAGCAGCGACCAGCCTTGCCAGCCCACTGGCCCCGCTCTCAATGTGGGTGGTGATGGAGCAACCGGCGCCAACGGAGCCAATGACAGAGCGCCCGAGTCACATGGCGCCAAGAAAAGCCTTCCTTCGTTTCTGCAGCCAAGCGCGGCCTTCATGACCTCTTTCTTTGGCCGCGGCCTCAAGATCCTAGCGGAGCGAAGTGGACAACAAACCTCTTCCATCCAGAACGACAGCAAGTCCAACAAGCAGAACAAGCGTCAGACCCTATCTGACGAGAACGAGCCGAAGGCCAAGAGAAAGGCCAAAGTCGCCAAAAAGAAGGTTCCGTTTGAAAAGAAAGACGGTAAAACCGCGAAGAAGAACGGCAACCAGCGCCCCTTCAAAGCCAAAAGCGGCCCTTCCTCTTCTGCTGCCGCGGCTCCTGCTCCCTCGTCGGCGTCTGCGACGGCACAAGTTTCTGGGGGTCAAACCGAGCCGAAAGTCAAAGTCGATGCCGAACTCGAAGCTCAACTTCAGGCCGAGTTCGAGTCCGTGCTTCTAGACAATCTCCACCCTTCAATCGCTGCGACCGAGCGCGCTCAGCCCAAAGCCGACCTCGAAGAAGACGTCGACGTCAAGTTCGAGATTGTCTTTGAAGTCGATCGCAAGACGGAAACCACAGCTACTAACCACGATCAACTCAAAGCCGAACTTCAAGCCGAGTTCGAGGCTGCACTTCAAGACCACGCCGAGGCTATCACTACAGCGACCGAGCAATCGCAAACCGAAACCAACCACGAGTCTGACTCCGAGACCGAAATTTCATTCGACACTGATTTTGAGGACGATCGAGAGGCAGAGACCAAAGCGACAGACGAAGCAAAGCGCGGAGTTAAGTTGGAAGCAGAGTTTGAGGCCGCACTCAACGCCTACATCCCAACCACAGCTGCTGTGACTGGTCAAGCACCAAACAAGAACATCCACAATTTACTGCCTAAGCCATCGATCATGTCGAACCAGCAAGGTCTGAAGTCGCTGGTTCCCAGCGCGAAGCAGCAGCTCCAACGGTCGTCGCTCGCACCGCCTAGTCCGTCGCCCTCCGTCGGCTCGACCGCGTCCGCTGCCCCCGGCGGTGGCCCTACCTCTGTCGGCACTCCGCGCAAGGATCGCGATGGCGCGCCCATCGTCTACTCGCAGCCAGATCGCACCGGTACTGGTGAAAATATCATCTCGCAGATGGCCTATGCGATCTCCTGGCTGCGCAGCAAAGAGGAGCCCCAGACCTACTGGGACGTGCTGTCCTACCTGTCGGCCACCTCGCGCCCAGAGTCTGAGCAAGAGTACTTCGTCGACCAGATGCGGCGCAATCCGCAGATCCAGTGGATCCCCGACCCGGATCTGTCCGAGCAGACCTGGAAGAGCGGTACTTACGTGCACCGGCCCATCATCCCGGGCGTGAAGAGCAAGGACACGCTGATCGCTTACCTACAGAAGAAACAGGACGCGTCGGGCGTCAGCGTCAAGGACCTCAAGGATGGCTGGCCTGACTGCGAACAGGCCATTGCTGAGCTGGAGCGCGAGCACAAGGTGCTGGTGGTGCGTGCTAAGAAGGACGGCGCTGCCCGCATGGTCTGGCTCGATGATCCGTCGCTATTCCACGAGGTTGATCCTGAGCTCAAGCTGATGTGGGCGCGCGTCGAGGTTCCCTCTGTCGATACTATCGTGCAGCGCCTGTTGGCCGCGCAGCAGAAGCCTGCTAGCGAGGATCCCCGCCTCAAACAGGCTGCCAACGCCCCCACGCAGCAGGACAAGAAGAAGAAGCGGGCGCAGAGACGCACCGGCAAGGCGACTAATACCCATATGGAACACCTGCTCAAGGATTATAGCCACTTGAAGCGTTAAACTGGTGGCAGTTTATCTCCACCGAGACTCATTTGCTGGCTGATGTGGCCAGCTCACCTGCTAATTTAGGGGCTTTGCTTGATACTAAGTAAGAGGATGGCGTTGGTCTGGACATGGTTACGGACACGGTCATCATGGAGAAATAGGTCCGGCTTTCTTTGCTACGGGTTTTTCTTTCGGCGTTTACCTTGCATGGGTCGGCGTTTAGGGGGTTAGCTAAACGGGTGCTTTAACGTGGGCACGAGGGAACAAGACAAAAGAGCTCTGCACTCTGAAAGGGCTCTGCCGGGAAGGAGCCTCTAGGGTTTCATGTGCCTGTCTGTCTTGTTCTACTACTATCTTACCACAGTCTCTCGGAAAAGGGCTGGTTGATAAATGAACGGACGGTTTTGTGTTTCTACTTTTTGTAACATCGGCATGATGCTGTCGATGGAATGATGGTATAGTCTACAAACGGTTAAAAAAATGGTGGCGCAGACATCATTATCGGTGCTCAAGCATCGAAGAACTTACTTAATGGACTGGAGGGGTTTTCTGGCTGACTGACAGGTGTTATTCCCGTTGTTCCTGAGACTCAACACGCCCTTGTATGATTAGTTGGATTATATATAATATGGTCTGCGACACGGGGTTCTTGGTGATTCCCGGCTTCTTGATGCGAGTCTTGTCACATCTTTTTTTTTTTTTCCGTTATATTTTGTTGCCTAAGTCTAGCCCTCTGTTTTTACAAGTGCTCACATGCTCCTCATATATATCATATATATATATATATATATATACCGATGCAGAACATTGCTTTATACTGCATTTCAGATCTGGCTGGCAGGGTACTCGTCATCTCTGGGTCATGAGTCGTACGACTCAACACCGGCTGAACCAACATAATGCAGGAACTTAGCCGAATTAAGTTGTATTGATAGGGTAGGTTTCCCTCATCTTACAGTACGTAACACAACTAGCGCTACAAAACCAACCAGCGACCAAACCCATTAGACCAAGCTCACCTGCCTGTCTAGCCCACCATCAAGATCCTTTCTCCCCGAAGAGCCGAGGGAGACTGAAGCAAGGGCGGAGTGAATCTGCTATTGGTGACTTGCCATGACCACTTCATGCCATCTCAGGATGAGCAAATTTATCGGTGGAGATGACCCAGTCTGCCAATATTCTCCTGCCTTGTATCTCTCAAGAGAACAAGCAGTCCCCAACCGACAGAAGAGCCGGAAGAAGCAGCTCCCGCGAGAGAGAGAGAGTGAGTGAGAGTGAGAGTGAGAGTGAGAGAGACGAAAGAGAAACAGAGAGAGAGGGAAAGCAAATAAAGAAGACACAAATCCACGACGCCAGAGACCTATCAAAGAGATCCTGCAAATTTGTCTGTTCGTTTCGCCCAAATCGCCATCCACCCAAGTTCACCAGCGACCCGACCAAGAGTGACTATTAAACCAGTACAAATGAAAAAAAAAAAAAAAAAACTGCCTTCAACCGAACACCTTTATTGTTGAGAAACATAAGTCCAACAATACACAAGAGTTTTGGGTTTTTCTTTTGTTCTTCTTCTTGTTGGTTTTGTTTTGGCCGACCAAATGGTACACACTCACACATGAGGCATTCTTTGACCGTTTAACTTTCTTTATAACGCCCAGGAATTAAGCCCCTAAAAAAAGGGAGGAGTATTAGGATGTTATGATGTGGAGAGAGTCAAGGAGCTTTGCTGGATAGAGACTCAGCTCAGTTATAGTGATGAGGGGAAACCCGGCTGGGGCTTGTAAGGCTGCGACGACGAGCTTTGCTGAGAAGTCGAATCCGAGGAAAAGCAATCTCTCTTAGCAGCATCACTCTTGGAAGCAGTGAGTTCCTGAGAGGAAGCCTGCTGACCAGAATTGTTCTGAGAGAGGCTCGGCTGAGAAGAAACTGGATGTGGAAAGCCAGGTTGAGGGAGCATACTGTGATGGGAGCACTGTTGAATCAAGCTCTGAGTCAAGTCCTGCTGCTTCCATAAAGGGGCAGGAGAGTGTGTAAGTTGATGATTCGGACCATGCAAGAGATAGGTATGCGTGACCAAGCTCTGGTGAGGCGCCCCCTACTGCGCGTTTGCCCAGAGCTCTCCCTGTCGGCCGGCTCCAGCACCAGGCTCAGCGCTATCGGGACGGCGGGTGGTCGCTGCAGTGTTGTTGTAGAACATCTGTCCCATTGCGGTACCAGTCGGGTAAGACTCAGGATCAGGGTAGATATAGGTATTGCCGTTAGGGCTCTGTGTGGGAGAGCCAGCAGGGCCAGGAGATGCCCACCCGACGCTGCCAATATGGGGGCTGCCCGCAGCACTGCCGGGTCCTTGCTGAGTGTTATCTACGCCAGGCTCGATCGCCGTCTGCTGAGGTGCATAACCGGTAGGATGGGAAGTTGGTCGCATGCCGTTGTTGAAGCCTGATGATGTCGTTGAGGCCGGGCTGCTAACATGGACGTCGCTGCGAAGATGTGCCGGGATTGAGTTGTTATTGAGGAATTGTTGCATGTTGTTCATGTTGGCAAGTTCAGCGCCGGGGGACATTGAGACAGTGCGCTGGTCGGGTGATTGGGCCGAGGGAGCAGGAGATTCTTGGACAGAAGGCTGTTCGCTCTCAGGCCGCGACTGCATCTTGGCAACAGCGGCAGCGGCAGCGGCAGCGGCAGCGGCTGCTGCTGCGGCGCTGGCGCCTTGGGCCAGAGCCTCAGCACGAGCCCGCGCTGACTCCTCAACGGTACCAACGTGGTGATTCTGGTGCCTAGTTAGTGTAGTGCGGCGGGTAAAGGTCTTCTGGCAGTCCGCATAAGGGCACTTGTAGGGCCGCTGTCCTGAATGGATACGACGATGGCGGGCCAGTGAGCTGCTATCGCTGAAAGGCTGTAAGGTATGTGAGCAAATGACCTTTTTGACTTAAGGCAGGATATGCATACCTTGCTACACTTCTCACACAGATGCGGCTTCTCGCCCGTATGCACACGTTGGTGAACTGTCAACGCTGACCTCTGAATGAACTGCTTCCCACAACCCGGGTAGTCGCAAACATGCGGCCTGATACCGCTATGAATGCGTTCTGTTCCTCAAGTCAGCCAAAATGCTCTCAAGTTTTTGGGAGCTGGGCAAATGCGTACCATGTCGAGCGAGGTCGCTCCGCCTTGCGAACGGCTTCCCGCAGGTGCTGCAAGGGAATGCCTTCACCGGACCCTGGGGAGCTGGCGCAGGAGCTGCAGCTGGCTCGGTCTTGAAGGGCATCTGGGGCACGCCCCCTGCGACACTTGAAGCAAAGTCTGGATGCACCATGGGAGCAGGTGCCATGTTGGCGCTAGGAACAGCGGCCGGAAGAGTTGTGGGAACAGCGGTGGTGGTGGTGGTGGTGGTGGTGGTGGTGGTGGTGGTAGGAACGGTTGTCGGGACGGTCGCTGGGAGAGTGGTAGGAATAGTTGTTGTTGCGACAGTTGCTGGTACAGTTCCAGACACAGCCTGCATGGGAGCCGACGTCATTGTAGCAGGCTCAGTATATGAAGCATTCATTGGTGCGGCAAACTTTTGCTCTGAGCCATGAGGAGCGGCCTTGTTGTCGATTGGGAGTTGCTGGATATGCTGAACAGGCTGACTGGGCTGGGGTTGGACTTGAGGCTGGGCTTGAGCCTGGGGAACTTGTTGAATTTGCTGAACTTCAGGCTGAACAACATGGTGGACTTGCTCAGGCCCAGAGCCAGGCTGAACAGATTGCACCTGTTGCATACCTGGCTCGGGTTTGATAGCCACTGTCCCAACTCCCAGGGAGTCAGATGCGCCCGGTGCCTGTGACATTTTGGAAGCGTGGAGAATGAAGAGACACAGGCCTCAGTGATTAGGATGATGTCCTGAAGATGTAGTCAGCAAGAGTGATGAATAACCTAAAACCAAACTGGTTGAAATTGCTCATGGAAAGGACATCGTCCTGCGTTAATGCAGGCATTGTCTTCATCATATGCGATGATATGAGTAGTTCCTGGCTATCCAGGTCAAGGGTTCAAGAGATGTATGTACCATGTACGAAACATTGATGGGTGATCATGATGGAATTGAGATGGCAAAAATAAAACGGACAGCAGAAAGTTGAGGGTTGACAGAATTTTGAAAGAAACCTCACCTTCTGGATACGACTGGACCCGAGGATACTCAATACTCGAGTCGCTGAATCTCGGTAACGGGATACGATGACGGCTGATGAGAAGTCACTTAGAAAGCTCGGGCTCCTTTAAGAGACTCGACTGGTGCTTGGCTGGCGCGCGAGGGCGATGGGCGTTGTTGAGCCGTGCACGGTGCAAGACGATAAAAGAAGAAGGCGCCTTGACCACAATGCGACCGTTTAAATCGGTTGCCAGTGTGGAAATGTGGGGTGGCCGTGCTTGTGCTCCGCTGGCCACACCTGCAACCTGGCAATCGAGTAAAGACGAGGGTTTGGTGTTTGCTGACGTGCGCCGCGCAGCTCCTGGGTAGTTGGTTCGCAGCTTTCCAGGCTTTCCGGTCGTGGGGCGAAAAGTCTGAGTCGGGCTGTCGGAGCGACGAGACTCTTTACTCTGACTAAGTGGGTCCTACGCGACAGAGCTGCGTTGCGTCTGCCGTGTTCTCTTCCAGCGATAGCAAGCTACCGTGATGCCAGCCCTGTCAGATGATATTGACCGATCAATCGGACCCCAACTTGTCGTTTCTACTGCACCGAGGACCTAAATGACCTGTCTGCACTTCCTCTATATTTCCTCCTGGGTACTCAATATAGTGCCAGGCCGTGGAGGGAGTCGCCAGTCGATCCTGACAACAAGGGCCCCGACAGCTTCAGTTCCGGGATTCTTCGGCCCCTTCAGAGCCCTGATATGTCCCCGGACTCGCAGAACTTCGAAACAGAGCCAGGAAAAGGGATGACGCGACTCTGTCGCGAACTCGCAGTTCACGCAAGGGGCAGCCGGGTTGGCCGAGAAGTGTCTGTTAATCGTCCCCTATTGATCAGTACTCTGCACATCAACTGAACAGCATTACTGTTGAACAACAGTAGTCTGGAAGAGAACATAGGAGTGAGCGATGCAGCTAGCGCTGCCGACTGCCAATACAGCCTGTTGTCCGGGATAGGTAGCTGGGGTATAGAGAAGGACGCGTTCGACTCGGGAAAAGCGGACAGCTGGGATCAGCACGTCGTACGCGACAAACGTGCGCATCAATCTTTCGGGTCCTCGCTGCGACTTCCCAACTCCTCACGCTGGAGCGACGAGGCTGACAAGAATCATAGTCGAAGCGCGTCCCGAGGAGCACTGATATTCTGGGGATCCGTGTGCTGGTGGTGATGGTTACGTACCGTTTCGTTCTTTTTTTACGATGTGGCCTGGGCGTCTTCTCGATTGATATGACGTCGAGGCTGCAACGCGTGGGCAGCAGCCAGAACAAAGGGAGAATAGTTGCAGTCGATCAAAGTCAATGATGAAAAAGAAAAAAAAGAAAACAGAATCTCAGATCTCCCTCTCTGGTTCTGACGTTCCGCGAAGGAAGAGCAGAAAAATAAAAGGGAAGTGTGAATGGGCTGCAGAGCTTGGGGAGGGCAGAGCTGCAACGGGGAATGGGGCAGGTTGAAACGGCCCTGGGGCGCCCAGCTCGCGTGTGGGGCGCATACTGCCACAAGGACCCACTTTTTCGTCTTGTTTACAAAACCACACCGCGGTACCTGAGGTCATGTGTGCGTGCCAGCCAAACGAAAGTATCATGCAAGCAAGTGCTAATCCGCCCTGTTCTGGCAGTATCTTGCTTGGCATCGATCCCCCGATCAGCAGTGCTCGAGCTCGCACACCATCACAAGGCCACAAAATCGCCGTTCGTTACACATTGCAGCAAAGGCCTGGTCAATAGTGCCGGGCTCGACTTGCTTCAAGGTAGACTCGGCTGACAAGCAAGTTAGGAAGATTGTTTTGCCATGCAAGAAGCCGTAATTTTACTTCACCAAGACATGTCTCGCGCCGGAGTCTCGGAATGGAGACTGGTGTCGCCGCCGATGAGTCGAGGACCGCTTACGTACCTATGTACGGTGTACACATTCAGAAGGAAAAGAACCAACTGTGACGTTCCTTCTTACCATGACTACTCTACCATCATCCAAACTGAACGTCCTACAAAGCTCTTTGGTGCTCATACATACCAACTTGTCTGTTGGCCCGCCTTCAAGCTCTCCTTCAATTGAAGGACTGATCAGTTTCTCTGAGAAGCTTTTGTGGTCAATAAACAACAAGCCAAGGTCCAATCTTTCGGTTTCCAGCTTATTGGCTGCAACCTCCACATCGGCTTCACCTGTTCCTGCGCCCCCTGCAATCGAATTGGGGTGTCCGTGCATCGCGCGGGGAGGAGGGGGGGGGGGGGCTAGGCGCTGGCCCTGGTTAGAGGGGCTGATGATCGACGCCGGGGTTAAAGGTAAGCTCTCAAAGAAAAACAAAGTCCAGATATTTAAGTTATAGCTCATGCCTTGAGTGGCAGAACTCGTCCATGTGAATTAAAAGCAAGTAAGATAAGAGAATCATCGCAACGATAATCTCATTGCATACGTATAGTGTAGCATAATGTAGAGATAAATCTCTTCCTTAGTTGGATGGACTTGCCTATGCACTCCCGGCGCATGATGGTCCCGTTGCGAGGCCCTGTCACAGCGGTGGGCCGCCAAGCACGGGGCCTCTTCAAAGAGAGCTTCCAGAAGGCTTCCAGAATGCAGGTAAGACCACTTCAATTGACCAGGGTTGTTGTGACGGTGGTCCAGTGAGCGTGGTAACTCTCTATATAACACGACAAAGACGGATTATGACCTTATGATATACTATGTAGCGTAGATATACTTCAGTAAGGTCATCTAAAAGTTGCAAGTTACTTTGGAAGCCTTACTAACAAGCAGTGTATAAGTCCAGCGGGTTGCAAGCTATCTGTAAAATTGGCACCAGTGCACGCAAAGTGTGTTTTGACCCCGTGATGTTAGTTCCTAAGATGGTACACTGACAAATTAGGATCTGTTGGATAGTGGCCATTTTCCATACGCTGGTCTAGGTTATAAGGAGCGCTTTGTTGGAATGATGGCTTTTTTTCCCCCCACCTTTGCGTTAAACCCGATAGCAGTTTGCCAGTGATTTTGGTTGGGGGGCAGGACATCGTTGATCTAGACATGCTCAGGCAATTCCAACACTGACTATTAGGCATCGATGATTCTTCTTGATTCCAAGCTTTCTGTCAACTGCTAGCCCCTTTGATGTTGTGCTAGCGACGGGCACCTTGACGGGGAGTGAATTTATGTGTGGTTGTGATACAGTCCTCAAATTTCACCCTTTCACCACATGGGGCAGTTTCGCAGGTGACCGATCTGTGGGTCAGCCAGCCACGCACAGACCGGTTGATGTCGGGCTTGGCGATGATACGGTGGGCAACAGAGCTGCCCTGGTGCTCATTTCTTGGCATCCACGGAAGACTGATACCGCACCGTTGAGTTTCCTTGGCTCCATAGCTATGATCAAGTTCATTTCGACAATCATGGAGCAGACAAGAGTACGGAGAATTGGCGATGCAAAGGGTTAATAAGCTTATCTATTTGCAATAATACGATGTATTGAGAGGACGAATTGGCATTCTTCATTTATACTATTATCTTCAAAGTCATTAGTCTTCCTATCATTGTAGAAGGATGACCAACCCTATTGTCGAATCCATTCACTTTGATAATCCTTCTGTAAACTATCCTTCCCCTTCCGTAGGAAAAATACACTTCGCCACTCTCAATGCCCTGAATGTTGGTTCCATGACACCTTCAAATTCCTGTTATAAAGACCTTTAACACCTTCCGAGGTGACAGTGGGATTTCCTTCGCACTCCGCTAACTACAAGGCGGTCTCGCTGCGCGACCAATGAGTGTATGCAGCAAGGTATCCATTACAATGCGTGACCCAATCTCCGAATGGACGGATGGTCACAAATCGGATATGATACATGGTTTAATGAGATACTATGATATGAGTTCCTGGATGTCATTGTCTCTCTAGAGCCAGTACCTCGAGAGTTCAGACGTATTTTTTACTGATAAGAACATGAAATGTATTTCAAGCTTCAGCTTGCCAACCTTCTTCAAAGATACAAAGGTTTTGACTCACGCCATTGCTCATGTTTTTCGCGAAGGTTACTTCTTCTCCTTGACATCAAACGACTTTTTAGTGGGCTCACTGATCATGTTTCATTGTCATCATTTGTCTAATAAGATGCCCACTCATAGTTGTTCAGAGTTTTGGAGGCATGGCTGTTGACTTCCCAACGTTGAGCTTTCTTCTTGGGAGATGAACAAAATGATGAATTTTCAGCTAGGCTCTTCGTGCCGGGCTCCGAACCCAAAGAGTTCCAAAGCAAAGCTATCCAGAACAGGTGGCAACTAAGGTATGTAATGGCATGGTTTCTTGGCCTTGCTGATCTGGTCAGTTTTGAGAGCTGAACAAAAGGTTACTGATAACCAAGTCTTCGATCTGCTAAACAACATCTTAAGGCAAACATCGGCGCGGATTCCCTATACCATTGGGCTGCTTTGTGAATAACACCATTGTGCAGACATCCAACACAGGTGTGCTGAAGCTGTATCATACTTACCAAAGAACTTCCCCCCACACAAAAGTCCACAGATATAAGGGGAGCCATGTTTCCTTGCCAGTCTACAATGTGGACAGCTTCCATAGCCAGCAGCCATCAAGCTCCTCATAACAGCTGTCATAAACAAAGCGTTACCAGGCTTTGCTCTCCTTTTAGAATAGCCAAGGTCTAGAAGTCTCAGTCAAAAAGA
Source organism: Thermochaetoides thermophila DSM 1495 (assembly GCF_000221225.1). Classification (NCBI taxonomy): domain Eukaryota; kingdom Fungi; phylum Ascomycota; class Sordariomycetes; order Sordariales; family Chaetomiaceae; genus Thermochaetoides; species Thermochaetoides thermophila. The sequence goes on from NW_006383034.1 coordinate 431,884, forward strand.
CGAAGTTAAAATGTCGATTCAATCTCGTCACTCCGGATGCACGATGGCCTGCTGCTCGTAAGGATGAGACCACTCTTTTTTACCCTTTTGTCCTGCATCCCAAGACTTCCATCCTCTTCCCTTTTCCAACATGAAAGCTCATATAACATACTATTATTAGCCCGGCACGTATGCTCACAGCATCGAAGGACCAGTCCTTTCCAACAGAGACACAAGTCGAATGTGATGATGTTGCAACGCTACCTTCAAAGTCTGCCAGAACTCACTGAGCGCCTGGCCTTTCCATGTCCAAGCAGCCGGGAGCATGTTGTTGTCGCGCAGAAAGCCTTGACAGAGGAAACAGAGATCCTCATACGAGAGGCTATGAAGGCGCTCGAACAAAACCTCCAGGAGGATCTCTCCAGCCGTGATAATGGTCACACTGAACAGAATCAGAGTGGAAAGGTATGATGTTTGAGAGTCTGATATAAAAAAGAAGGTAACATTGTATTTAGTGGTGTCTCGGATAATTCATCTAATCAAGGACAGAAGAACCTATGGCGGATTGGAGTTGTAGTTTCCTTTTTACGGAGAGTGAACTATACATGTCATTATCACTTCATATAACAATAGCATACACAAAATCCAAGCATAACGAGAGACGGTCAATGATTCAAGACACTGAACTCTATGATGTGAAACTTGTCTCTCTTGATAGCTTCTACATAAAGTAACTACGTATCTGGTGCAAATGCATAACTTTAGTGAATGATTCTCCATGCTGATAGTTTAGTGACTTCTATGTGCCGATCGAAGCAAACCTCTTCTAGAGAAGTATTGAGTAGAAACGTATGGAGGATATGATGGTTCATTCAGAAGTACCTGTGAGCATGCTGACTGAGGGCCGGTTATCCTAGCTGTAAGCAAACAAGCTCTCTATACTCATTGCAATGACCAAAATCCCAAAGCCCAAATAGCCAAGACAGAAATCTAAACTTGAAATCCGAAAGCACTATAAAGGCTTTACAATATGCATAGAGCATAAAGAAAGGCCAGATATATATCTGGCCCCCCCAAAAAAAATCAAGAAAGGAAGTCCTTCTTCTCTACACTTCTGCAGAAAAGTGGAGGGATAGATCGAACTGTTGAGGTTGACCAAGGTTAGAAACTTGCTCCCAGACCCTTACAAAGACGAGTAATAAGGCCTCTAAATGTCGCAAGAACACTCACTTTGATAGCTGTTCATCGTCAACGTCAATTACTCGGCCGGATTCCAACCAGAATATCATGGTTTTGGCTTCCCGTTGAAGACTTGGATGCTGTTGAAGATGCTCTGCCTCATTTCCTTCCATTTGTGAAATGGACCACTGCAGAGGAGAAAATGTAGAAGACAGGGATACAGCATCAATCCCAGTTAATGACTCCCGGTATTCAGTGTTAATGTCACGCTGCGCGCACATTGTTGCGTTAAACAGAGCTAACGAAGGAGTCCCAGAGTTTGCAAGGGCCGGAGGAAAGCCACCCAGTAGCTGGAGTTGTTCATTGCTTGCTGCCGAATGACTTTGATGAAACATGAAATTGTTGACACTATTTCCATCACAACTCTGACGACTAGTGTCCTCGAGTGCGAAAATCGTAGTGCCACCAAGAAGTGAGGCCCGAGGTTAATCTTGTATGCTATAGAGAGGATCAATCATAGAAAATGATGGATTGTTGCTTTGAGGTTCCGGGGTTGATGCTGGGCTGTACTTAGAAGGACTGCTTGAGGATGTAAATCCAGAGAAGCTGGATGATGTGTGGAAGAGAGTTGACCATTGCATTTGGCTACCATACCACTTGTCGATTGCGGAGAAAAGTCTGTTGCAAAGCTCTTTGGAGGACGCCGAGGCTTCAACAGCACCTGAAATCCCTTCTAGTGGTCGGCAATTCCTATGTAAGTCCGCGGCAAAGAATTTCTGCACCTCAGTCTGAACTGCTGCCTTCAGTTCACCGGAGGAGTCCTTGTGATCAGTTATGTAAGGAGACGCAGGCAAGGGCTTATCTGGGAAAAGTACGCTCCAAATGGCAAACCACTGTTCTTCCTTGGATGAGGAATGATCAGAAGGAGAATGGAGCCTGCGTTTTTGGACGGAAGTTAAGCCCTGGTTGTGAAGCCTGCGAATGTGTTGCCTAACCCACGATAGACTTGTCAAGGTGTGTCCAAAGCATTTTTTTATTACTTCCTGGATCAAGTTTGAAGAAGGGGCAGGCAAAACGGATCTTGCTCGATAGGTAGTGACAGGCGTAAACATCTTTTGACCGACTATCTGATGCTTTTCGTTTATAGATCTTCGAATACCGTTAGTTCATGCGCATTTGTGCAAGAGGCTCCTGCGCCGCGTACCTTCTTCGAAGAATTTTCAAAATTTTTGTTCGTGGTTTTTTTTGGATGGTGGAATATGAAGCAAAAGCTGAAAGCGGGCTTTCGGAGGATGGAACATAGCCAGCAGCTTGATGCGACAATGTTGCGGTGATTGAAGATCACTGTGGATTGGAATAGCTTTGGTGGGTTGTCGCTCATAAATTTCAATGTTGTAAACACACCAAGTACCTCAGTGGTGTGTTAAGTGATCGAAGGCACTTGAGTCGACTGGGACTTGGCTTCAGTGATGAGGGTTTATGTTGGTTTGATGTCCAGGAAGCACCCAGCTTCAGGAAGTAGTTAATAGTCTAACATTTGCAAGACCGAAACCTCTTGTTTGAGGGGGCTGAAAACAGTAGCTGTAATGAAGCACTGGTCTGTAAAGAAATTATGTCAAACGATGTCTGCAAAGTAATGAATGGATATGTGAGCAAAACAATATGGGATGTAGCAGCCCTTTCGAAGGGCCCTTATATCATAGAGACTCCTCATATTATATGTTGGCAGCATAGGGGTAAGTATCAGCTCCGGGAAACTTCAGGTATCGAAACTTCCGACATCACGGAGGTCCCCAGACATTGTATAGACATGCACAAGAGAGGTGACTCAAGAAGTCCTGTCCTGGAGGTCACAGGCTCCCTCGGAAATTGTCTGTCACAGTGGTGCCAGAATCACACGTCATGCATCATGATAGAGAACAAAACTGTAGTCAGACACCTTGTTGTGCTTGCCCGATCGAGCTTCATTTACAGTCAGCGCTACTAACTTGTCCTCGGTGTGAGGCGAATTCTCCGCTAACAAGCCAAGACTTACAACAGCACGGAGGTGCTGCATGTTGCAAGGCGGTCTGAAGTGAAAGGTCGCATTAGACCTCCTGTGTTCGCCAAGTACTGATTATCCCAGGTATCTCGCACGTCAGCAGGGCTTACTCAACTGCTATTGGCGCTGGTAAGATCCCTTGCATCTTTGGATCCACAGGTTGATGATAGTCAATAAGTTCAGGGCTGCAGCGCGGGAACCAAACCACGCAGGGTCAAATTAGGAACAGAAATAGAAATGTTTGTTTACCCACAATAATGTAGATGGCAGGAGAACTCAAATCTCACAAAGTCTGTTTTGTGGACCAGACAAACGGATTAGAGTGCCCAATTGGATTGGTGTCTTCAATAGGCAGCATGAACTTAGTTCAGTGACTGTCGATATGCCGACATGTTCTGTTCCTGTGTAAGGCGAGATGCTGACCCTTGTCAAGGTCAAGTTCAAGATGATGTAGTATACCAAGTTGATCGTAACTTGTAGTATTCGTGAATCCAACATCAATGCAACAACCAACATTATACCGAAAGAAAATGCCCATTGATTGCCTGCTTATGGCAGCATACATTGCCAGCCTACCAAGAACCCCTGCCTACCTCGTTGATCCAGCCTGAACTTGACCCAGTCACACAACGCCCTCCTTGACCCGAGAACCCGGAAAGCCCAGCCAGAAGCAGCCAAAACTAGACAGCCTAGTACACAAACTACAGGAAAGCAAAGAAAACACCCGTTATCATACAAGGTTGTTCATCTGTCTGCATCCCTGGTAGCCAGAAGACAACAACAAGAGGGAAATCTACTGCCCCGAAGTTCTTCGCTTCTTCAGAGTCAAATCCAGGAGTATTCCTTACAGCCTGAATTTGTGAAAGAATTTAAAATCGTAGCAATGGTCAACAGCAGTATCTAATATATCTACTGAAGTGAATTGATGCGAAGAAAGACCCGGCAGGGCAATGATAGGCTTAGTTCCACGGGATGGAGCCCTTTCCGAGGGCATCTCCGGGGCTAGCCCAGAAGGCGAGGGCAATGATGCAGTAGAGGCCGAGAAGCTGTTGCAACCACGTCAGTTAGACTGAAATTATGTAAGGGTTGTCTTGGGGACAATGCCATACCATTGCGCCCTCGAGGTAGTTAGACCTGCCGTCCTGCACGGTATAGGTGACAACCAGAACAGAAAGGGCAAAGGCCACGGTTTGGACTGTGACATGCATTATTAGTCCATGAGCATGTGCTAAATAGAGCAAGCAGGTACTTACAAGTCTCGAAATGAAGGGACAAGGGTTGTCCAATAGCCCAGCCCAGCATGACCAACGCAGGAGTGACCAGCAAGGCGATCTGGATGCCGGAGCCAATAGCGCAACTCATTGCCACGTCCATCTTATTCTTGATCGCCATGGTGCAAGCAGCAGCATGTTCGGCAGCATTGCCGACGATAGGAATGAGGATCAATCCAATAAATGTCTTGCTCATCTTGCCTGATGCTGCTAGTGCGTCAATGGTCTCAACCATGTAATCCGCACAGAATGAGATGATGAGAGTCGTGACGAGAAGAAGAATCGAAGCCTCCCATGGCCCCAGCTGGGTTACTTCATCCTCGTCTTTGTCTTCGCTGAACAACTCTTTGTGGGTGTGCATGATAAACACTAGGTAAAGGCAGTACAATAGGAGTAGGATGACACAAGTGCCCCGAGACAGCATGAGCACGGTCTTGTCCCTTTCGGCGTCAGATTGATCGAGCACGCCGTACAAGACGGCAGGAAAAATCATGGAGGCGCAAGAGAGTGCCAGAAGCGAGCCAGTGATCTGAGCATTACCGTGGGCGAAAGTCTGCTCGATGCCGCGGCCATCTTTGTCTTTCATGTTTGTGAGGCCGCCGAGGAGGAAGCACATCCCAAGTACCAGCAGCAGGTTAGACAGGATCGAGCCAAGCATAGAGGCTTGAACGACCTCGAGTTCGCCTGCTGATAGCGCGATGATGCTGACAATCAATTCAACTGCATTCCCAAATGTTGCATTCAACAAGCCACCCAAGGTCGCTCCCAGATGGCCGGACAAATCTTCAGTCGCGCGAGATAAAATTGAAGCGAGGGGGAGAATGGCAATGAAGTTGAGCCAGAAGATAGAACCAGTACTCCATTCCAGATGGCCGGCAAGGAGACCCAGTGGCTTGGGCTGTCAGCAATGTGCGAGATCGATGAAAGGGAGAGATACATACAACAAAGATTAATAAAATGTTAAGTCGTGCTGAATGCTAAGTTAGAACGCGTGTTCATTATAACCCATGGAGCAGCGTGGAGCCTACAGTGATACAGCGTGATTTTGGCCGCATTCCATGTCTTTGCAGACCAGCGCACAAGCAGATTGCGGCTCTCGAAACCTGGGGTATTGTCGGTGTCGACCAGAAGCCTGTACCAAAAGCCATGTTCTTCGACTTGCGTGTCAGAAGATCCAGTGCTACTTGTGCCCCCTCTGGGGAGAAGAGCCCGACGTTCGTCTGCTTCATTAGCAGGACCACTTTCGACATCGTGGTTCATTGTGTGATGGGGAGTGCCACTGGTGCCGTAAGGGGCGGAAGATCGTCGGCTAGATGACACTCTCCGTATGGTCTTTCTGAACGCAACGGTAACTGTTGATAAAAAGCGAGTTAAAAACAAGCCCACCGACGATCTAGAAGCATCCTTGTCCACGATTATGGCTGTGGTGGCGGGGTGATGGAGGAAGTCTAGGTGCGACTGTTGAAACAGCATGGCCTGCTGGGCTTGCTTGTTCTCGATATCCATAAAGAGGCGCTGCGAAAACACAGTCGCGCGAGCCAGGTCTAGGGCCACCACCCAAGATTGTGACTGTGTAACCAAGCACGACTCAGAAGTCAGGATGCCAGGCTCCAAGGAGAGTTTGGAACAGCAACAAAAGTGGATAAGAATGTTCAATCAAGAGAGAGTACGATAAAGCGATGTGCTTGGATGACGGCAGTAGCAACCGGAGTCATGGAACAAAAGGTACTCACAATTGGGCATCGAGACTGATCGACTGATATGAGGATTGGGATGTAAAGGAGCAAACTTGAATGACAAGAGGCAGTACTGCGTACACGCACGCGGGGCAATGTGATACGAAAAAGAAAAAAAAAGAAGGCGCTTATTAAAATTGTTGCAAGACGATGGGAAACAAGAAGGAGTAGAGGGGCAGGGGGGGAGTAGGATTTGCCGCTCGCTGTGGCAGTGGTTGTCACCACTCACCTTGTCGAAGATATGGAGTAGGTAACTTGGGTCTTGGCTTCTGGCGCTGCGACCGGGCAACCGCAGCCCCTGTTTAGCGCGCTTGTCTGCAGCCGGTCAGCTTATCCAGGAACTCCCTTCGAGATGAGGAAAAGATCCTTGTTGACGTAAAACTAACCAAAGAGAATGCTGTCAGGCTGAAACAAAACTCGAGGCTCTCTCGGGAGACATCAAACCTGAGCAGCCACAGCTAAGTATATCTAACCTACTGCCTCTTGTGGCTCAGCACTCCATGATACGCCTAACCGCGAAGACCGCTATCGCGACGCCAAAGCACAAGTGTGGCGAGGTGAGTGCAGCTTGTCTCCCACGGCGCTTGGCACAGTTGAGTAGGGCAACGCGAGCACTTGAATCGAAAGAGTTCGACGGCGAGAAACCGTACTGAAATCCCTCAGATTAGGCTTCGCCTGCGTTTATATACCTCCGGCTATCCGCCTGTTCCGCAGCTGTTGATCTGTAAAAGAGTTTCCACCCGGGTTCCGACAGCAACCAACCATGACCGGGTAAAGCGTGTTCAAGTTGGCTCCCTCACAAATGTTAATGAAGACGGAATGCCGGCCATCGCAAACAAACGAAGTTTTGTTCATAAGCATTCCGTACCCTTTCTTATATCATAAACCATCGTTGAAACCAAGCATCGCAATCTCAGCTGCATGCCTCTTTTTAGCGTGCCCAGAGCGGAGCAGGTTCTCTGATAGCTTATCGATAACGGTAACACGACGTGCGGCCGAGACCCTAACTTGGTGGGCCGATTTGCGTCATAACCCCACTCGAGGCGTTTTGAAGGGCTCTCTGAAGTCGAGAGAGCAATTCAGCCCATTGGGCCATCTTTTCTTGACTGACGCTCGAGCACAAACGGTCAAAAGAACCCCCCCTAAGATAGGTACCTGGATTATGGTACGTAACAGAAAAACCCTTTAAAATTCTTAGTTATAATATTGTTACACTTTCAGATTGCCCAGTCAAAGTTGGGTTTGAGCACAAATTGTCCAGAACCGACTGATCCTTGGGGTCAACCCCAAACGAGAGCGAGGGCTCAACTACGGTTGCTGGCCGTCATCTGCAACCAGTGTAGTAAATTGCCCCCTGTCAACCTGTGGATCCACCCGCATTTGTAACTACGTGCCGGATTACTCCTCATTCTCCCCCTCTCCCCCCCTCCCCCCTTTTCAGAGCTGGAAATCCTGATTATTGAACAGGACATGAAAGCGAAAGTCCGGAGTGCGGGTTAGGAGGTTTTCCACCGCTCATCAAGCCCAAGTTCTCGCATTCCGAGCCAATATTTCTGTGGAGAGAAAGGTGTCTATCTGCACAGCTCCCTATCAACCCAAGTTTCAGCTGCCAAGTGAGAGAGGCCTCCAGCCCCGTTCTGCTTCGCTGCCACGACCTCCAAGCTGTGGAGCGCCCCCGACAACCAGGGGCAAGTAACCATTCGGGACATTTCCCTTCGGAGATCGGCCAGTTGGTGCCCGGAACCCCGGGTCCTTGAAGGAACAGGAGCAGCAGGTCGCATCTGCAAACAGAGCGGGGTAGGTACGTATCTCAATGCTGTCTCGTGTGCCAGTGTTGCCTTACCAGATTTAAGTGTGCTAAAGAGACCAATTTATCGACACGAAATAACACGTGCGTTAGTACCCTACTGTGGGATGGGCGACAGGTTAGGGTTCCCTGCTCCAGCGTTGAGCCCTCGATAAATGCGTTTGCGTACCCTTCCAGTGGGCGTGTTTTGTGTCCATGCTCTTCCTTGAGATCTGAAGCATCTTTTTTTTTTTCCCTCTTTAATGCCGATTGTCTGCTTCTCGTAGTTTCTCCATGTGGTAGCACATACATCACGAGTAGTTCTGACGACATGGCTGACAATGTGTTTATGCCGTAAGCTTTCCTTGGCGCATTTGGCCGCATCATCCAGCTTGTCGTTTTTACAGGATGTTTGCTGGCTTTTCAGGACCGCGGTCCGTTCATAGGGCGATTGCAAAAACATGCTGTAGACCGTGTGGACACAATTGACACCTTGAAATGGGCCATGGTTGCTGTGGACTTTGCTAAGCGATTCAACTGGTGTGGTTTTCAACTCCAGAGGAGAACGCTCCTAACCTGCGACGAGGGGAGAACACACCTGGAAGGACGTGCCATTTGAAACTATCATCACCGCAAGATTGGTGTGATTAGACCCAAAGAGTGCCGTGTTAAAATCTTCCATAATGTTACGGAAGGCATTGGGCGTGGCCGTGAAACGGATTGGCGAGAAGGGCCGGATCCTCCAAATCAGAACAAAGAACCTCTCATTCAGTTCTCAATACAATTATCGGTAAGCTTCTGGCTCAGAGTTTGACATAGCTCCAGTTATATCCTGGCTGACAATGACAGCCCCCGCATAAGGTCATGTACCCTTGATGTCCAATATTCGAGATCCGAGTATGCACAGCGTCTGCGTCGTGCCATATGCCCGGACCTCGCTGACGAAGAGCTCTCGGACTCCTCCCAGCTGGTCGCAGAACAGTTCTCGAAACACGGGAAATCCCCGTCAAGCAGTTAACCGCAACGCTTGCGGCACAGCATCGCACCTACATGCCTCGGTATCTGCGTAAGAAGCACTTCACTGCCACCAACCACATAATTCGCGCACTTCTCTACATGCGCCCGGACGAGATCGCAGATACAACCCGCCCATCAGTCGATCAACCTACCGGCACGCGCGAGTACCATCATTATCTGCCCCTCCTGGGCTGGTCCGTGATATACACGGGACTGCCTATTACCCGCGACGAGCGCAAGGCTGAAAAGGTGTTCAAGAAATGAGGCGTGCGCCACATCGCTTATGGGAGAACGGCGAGCGATATATTACGTAGGACATGGACCTCACGCCGAACAAGTTGCGGCAGCGATCGGGTTGTTGATGGAAGGGAAGTATAAGGGGGAGAAGTTGTCCGTTGAGAAGTTCCGGATTGCGACTGATGTGACGAGGGAGGAGTTGGCTGCTTTTCTTGAGGATAGTGGACGGCCGGGAAGTAAGCGATGGAGAAGACGTTTTAGATCGCGTGGGAGTTCTTTTTTTTTTCTTAGAGGAGAATGCTAAGGTATGGGGTTGGGTTGATGCTTGGAAGGATCTGCTGGGTGAGTGGAGTAATTCAGAGCTTGGGGAGGAGTAAGAGGAAGAGAAGGAAGACACGCTGGAGTTTGAGCTGTCTGAGTCAGAATGGGAGTCAAATGGGATCGGAAATGGAACCGCAGTTTGAAGTGAAGCTACAATCAGAGCTGGAGTCAGAGTTGGAGGATGAGGGCGAGGAGATCTTGGATTTCGAGTCGCATATGAGTCCGGACTTAGAATAATAACCTGTAGAGGTTGATTGAATCTGAGACAACACGTTCCTATCACTCAGCTAACCATTGACCATGCCGCTTATCGTCATCAATAGTCCAAAGCATACAGCCATCCTTACAGATCTCAGAGTGTACCTTCAGACTACTGCACCCACTCACTTGAGTAAGCTACCCATTGTCAGCACATACAATCACCCCGGCAAGACCAGATAGGCTGGATCTGTTTGTTCTGTTGGTTAATCTTTTTGGCCGGAGAGGCATATCGTTATGTTTTTGTGATCTCCAGCCCTCCCTCGGGGCGTACTGCCTGCCAGGAGCTGTTGTCTGGGCCTACGACTGTGAAACTGTCCATGCCGAAAATTTGTCTGCAGTTCCAATCTCCACGGGTGCCCTTGCTGGAGGTTTTGTGTAATCATTTTCTGCTTGATCAGAACGTGAGTTCTTTCACAAGATGGACCAGGGTTCTCAACGTGCGGAGTACGACTAGTTTCCCGTACCGTAAAATACACTTCTTTGTAAGATTACGCTAGTTTCTCACGTCATCAAGTGCCTCTAAACCCTCTTCTACTGTTGGCGGCGTGGTCAGCGGGGTCAACTAAGGAAGACGGTCGTTTCCCTCTTCAGTTAGCGCCCGTTAACTGAAGCCATTTCCCCCCGGTATCTTGCTTTCTCCGTTTGCTCGCCTTGAAGCAAACATACCCATTTCCATCTTCTAGGGGTGGTGAAGGTGAAGTCGGCCACATGCGCCCAGTTGTGTGGCTATTCACTCGAGAGAGGTTGCCTAAAGCCGCCTCGCGAAGCTGTGTGCCCTCAGTTGCGCAGACAGAAGCGAGCGATGTTAAAGTCTAACCGGTCCGCCTTGTGGGCCGTCAAGCCCAATTCGAGATGCTTTAGGGTAGCATTAAGATCCAGATTGGGCTTCGTCCCTGATTTGATGAGCTTGAATACACGTGCATGATGATGCAACGATCCTGGTCAAAATTGCTTGGTAGGGAACATGTATGGCCACTGCCTCTTAGTTCCCCTGATTATGGCCCAAGCCCCTGGTGCTGATTGGTTCAGGATAGTCGCATGGTTGGTAGCCCAGTAGGGCTATCTGATGTCGGGGGCCAAAATGCCCAGTGGCATGCCATCTTCTATAGTGAGAACGAGCAACAACATAAATGGACGCGGTGCCCTGATTTTTGACGTGAGCGGCTCTGCACTCTTTCCATTGCGTCAACTGTCAACTATTTTGCTGCCTAGGAGATTCACTACAGTACAAGCATTCAGTCATCATGTCGCTTTCCCATACACACCGTCAACTCGGCCGTGGGCAGCTGCTGCCCCGGTTGGCTCTCACCTCAGGAGGCGTCAAGCCGCTCTCAACCTCATCAAGGCTGTTCGCTCGCAAGGATCCCGGTGATCCTTGTTCTGACGGCACTGCACTCTGTGGTGATACTTGCTATCCGGACAATGGCGAGTGCTGCTTGACCGACGAGTATGTCGTTTTTTACTCCCTAATTCTCACAGAGAATGATCGCGTTAACATATATTACTTCTAGCGCAATGGCGTGGTGCGAACCAGGCTGGCATTGTGCATCTCCTCGTGGTTACTTGGGGTGTTGCCCGGTACGTCCTTTGTTTGTTCATCTTTGCTGCATATGCCATTTTTTTGGCATGTAGCGAGAGATCGCATATGCTGATACCTCATGATCAAAAGGACGGCCAAGACTGTGAGGTAGTTTGCGAACCGGGCTGGCAGCCGTGCTTTGAAGAGTATGAAGATTGAATGACCCTAGTCTGCAATGAAGGATATCGGAGAATACTGACATTTCGATTCCAGATGCATCCCGTTAGCGGCAACATGCTGTTCGCCCTGGGTCTGGTGTCCTCCTGGCAAGCCTTGTGACTGTTCTACTCAAGGTATGGGAGATGGAGGTGATAACGGCAATGGCAGCGGCGGTGACGATGATAGCAGCAATGATGATGGCGACAGCGGAGGTGGTAACGACAGTGGTAACAACGACAGCGGTAGTGGCAGCGGGGGGGACAGTGGGAACAACGATGGCGGCAACAGCGGTGACAATGACAGTGGCAGCGAAAACGGCGACAACGACAACAATGACGCCGGTCCTGACGGCAACTCCAGCAGCGCCCCCGTCACCTCCCCAAGCAGCACCACCACCGCAACACCCACAACGTCTTCTTCTAACATTCACGTTGTCAGCCTTACCAGCACAATCACCACGACTCCAACCAGCACTCCCATAAGCGGCATATGCCCTGCTGGTGAGAAGCGCTGCGATAATGTCTGCATCCCTCAGGACGCTGTCTGCTGCAATGATGGGCATAACGGATACTGCCAGGTACGTTTATTTTTAAAAGTATCTCTGCACTAGAATAACGGGACAAAATGGCTAATGTACTGTCCTATATTGTAGGCTGGCAACTTCTGCTATAGCGGTGGCTGCTGCCCTGAGGGCCGAACCTGCGCTAGTGGGTCTGGTTCCAATGCTGGCATAAGCCTTCGCCTGGGCTCCGGCGAGAAGCTTGTGCTTCTGACTGGGCTTGTGTCGACAGTCCTGGCTTATGTTGCTGGCTTTTGAGCTCATGTGAACTGACATGATGTGCGGGGTGTAAGATGTGTTGTTCGGTATATAGCACTATTATATACATAACGTATGTATCGAAGGGTTATGTATGTTCATGTCCGATGGATGGACGGATAGATGACTGGTTATGACTATAACTGGCAGGAGAATGTTTAAGTTCTAGTGTGTAATGATTAGTTCAGAGTTCGGCCACAATGAAGAGGATCCTGACGGATTTGGTCAAGAACATCATCATCTCGGAGTCGCGGAGTTGCCATTTATCATGCCAAAAAAAAAAAGGCTCCCACGGTCCCCAGTTTTATGATCTTGGCATGTTCTTTCATTATCATTCTCAAGAACCAGGACAGTTCTCAGCGGAACGGTCCGCAAAATCCATCCATGCGGGATGCTGCTTACTTGCATACATTCTTGGCCATCATTCTCCATTCAGTTACTTCACTACCTATCTCATCTCTTTCTTGAGGCCGACAGCTTGCGTTTGGTGTGGACTCGACCGTAAACCTGTGCCGGAACACAGCATAAGTCCAACTGCCCACAACTCCGATGAGATGGAGCATGCTTCGAGCTTGAGGTGTCCCAACCGAAGGGTACCAATCATTACCTCGAACTTTGTGCCGACAACCGTGTCATATACACGTATGCATATGTATGCGCCAAGTTGCAAGACGCTCCCATAGAGCTGGTTTGTTTACTGTTTCCTCGCGATGGAATTTCCTTACCTCAAGACAACCCTAACCCCAAGTTGCGATCAAACCTTCCGAGCAGGAGCATGCCATCCTTATCATCCTTATCGTATCACGGATATCAGTCCGCTGTAATTTCTTGGCACTACTCCACAGCACGTCTGATTGACCAATCTTTGCATTTCCGGCGTAACGGGTCCGCCTTGCAACAGTTGTCAGCGGTCGTCATTGTTTTCGCCCTGTTTGGCCTCCGAGGACCTTGTTGTCCCTATCCTCATGTTCCGGTTCGCCTCAGGTTTCATCCAGAAACCCCAGCCCAGCAAAACAGTCGCCTGGGCCGCCGCTGCTCCCATGCGCTAGCACTGACGCTCTTAGGCACTTTTGTCACTTTCTCTTCTCATTTCGAAGAACCGAGCCGTTCCCTTTGGGCGGCTCGTCAGTAAATTACCATCCAATCATTGTCATTCATCAACGGCAAGGGTTGATTCATCCCGCTGGAGCATCGTTGTCCGTCTATTCCTCTGCTGTGCTGCTGCGGACGCAGCGTCTGGCGTACCACTATTGCGATATCATACAATAAACAGACATATTCCCGTGCCGGCGATAGGCCAGTGCGCAGACCACAATGCCCTTCCAACCAGACACCGCCCGCCCAAACTCCCCGCTCCTAAGCCGACACCCCACCACGGCACCCTCCTCGGACAATGAAGATGACGACTTCACCCATCACCATGACGATCCCCGCAGTCGCAAAACCCACCACTCACTTCTCCAGCCATCATCACACGCAGGCCCGTCCGGGCTCCTGCGCTCCCGATCCCCTTCCCCCTCGCCATATATAATCTCCGGCGAAGCCCGCAAGCGGTATACGTTAGCCTCCATATTCCTTTTCGCGTCGCTCGTGTCATTTACCGTGCAGACTGAGCTCGCCGCGCATATCCAGCATGTGCTAGGGTGGGACAAGGCATATTGCATGCTGTACATGACGCATAGTTCGTGGACGTTGCTGTGGCCGTTGCAGGGGTTAGTACTTTGGTTGATGTCCTCTGGTTCGGGAGGGACGGCCGGCGCAAGCGGGGTGATACGACCGGGCGGCGGTCGTACCGTGGGGGCGGGCGTCGTGGGGAGGAGGAAGAAGTGGGGGTTGTTTTGGCGGGAGCAGGTGCGAGAGGTGAGGAGGATGGCTGTTTTGATACAGAATAAGGGGGGAGCGACGGCAAGAAGGGGGACTGCTGTCGTGCAGCAGAATCCATGGGCATATCTGGCTGTTACGACGGTTGGTGTGACGACAGCATTAACAGTTGCGGGTTTGAGTTGGTACCTTGCTGTTAGCATGACAACCCCTAGCGACCTGACGGCCATCTACAACTGCAGCGCGTTCTTCGCGTATGCGTTCTCTGTCCCGTTGCTGAAGGAGCGGTTACGGCTGGACAAGATGCTCGCTGTGGCAGTCGCCATCACTGGCGTGCTGGTCGTCGCCTACGGACCGAGCACTTCATCCGACACTTCCTCAACCGCCGGCAACTTTACAAGCACCACCCCTGACCCGGCAACACGCCTAGCAGGCAACCTAATCATCGGCGCCGGCTCCGTCCTTTACGGCCTTTACGAAGTCCTCTACAAACGCTTCGCCTGTCCTCCCGATGGCGCAGTGTCCTCCACGCGAGGCGTGCAGTTCGCGAACGCCTTTGCCAGCATGGCCGGGCTCTTTACCCTGCTCGTGCTTTGGATCCCCCTCCCAATCCTGCACATCCTAGGCTGGGAGGAATTCGAACTACCCACGGGAAAGACAGCCTGGCTGTTGTTCTTAAGCATCCTGATGAACATGATGTTTTCTGGGTCGTTCTTGGTACTGATTTCGTTAACAAGCCCCGTACTGAGCTCGGTCGCGGCGTTGTTGACGATTTTTATTGTGGCTATTGTGGATTGCCTTTGGGCAGGCACGCCGTTGAGTGCAGCGGCTGTTGTAGGTGGGTTGTTGATCATTGCTGCGTTTGGGATGTTGAGCTGGAGTACGTGGAAGGAAATGAGTGAGGAAGAGAGGAAGAAGAGCGTAGATTTGAGTGGGGATGAGGATAACTAGGGTTAGGAATGCGTGGGCTTTGGATCTTGAGTTGGGCTTTTGGTACATCGCATTAGGGATTCTAGCATCTTTGGGTATGATAGACTATGAGTAGAATATGGATGCCTTGGGAGCATCCTTGTTTTCCATGTTGCATTCGAGCATTTGACTTGTTGGCTAACACTTTTACGGACATCTTTAGCACCAGAATGGACCATCACCGAAGCATCATCAAAATCTGGCTTCAATTCTATCTCTTCAAACACCTTCTCTCGTTCACTCATCCACCACTTTGGTGGGATGCAAGCCCTACCCAAGAACACAACTCATGCTGCGCTCCGCAGATACCAAAATGAACGGGTAAGGACATTGATATCCACCAGACGAAATCCAGCCAAGCATGCCGGGGCCAACTTTTCCCGATTGCTCGTTTCTTTCTACTGGCCTTGCGAGCGGAGGATGAAAGGTTGACTCGAAATCCCAACTCGAACTGGAAATCCTGCCAGAGGGCCGCACCGTCTGCACTCCGTAAAGTAGAGGTTGATCATGGAGCTTTAGCGAACGCCTTGGTTCGATGCCGAAATTTGTGCATGCGGCAAAGGTTTGTGCTGTTCGCCTTTCGGTGAGTTAGAGCCATCCTTGGCCTTAAAAAGGTATAGTCTGCTCTCACCACAGAGGGGTCCGGGACGATATCAAAAAATGATCACGAAGAAGGCTTGTCCCGGAAGTGCATATATCAAGAGTGACACCCGAAACGGGCATTCGAGGTAGCCAAATTCTATCAGTAGAACTCCCAATCTGGTTACGCAGTGGCTTCAAGCGGTGTAAGCGAAGCAATCTTCCTCGATCTTCTCAACGCAAGTACCTATCACTAGTCAATCGACTAGGTTCTTTCGCGGCTCCTCTACTCCACTGAAAGCTTTACGAAAACTCCTCGACGAAGGTGATCCAGAGTCAGTATCACCACACGCATCTCCGGGAAAAGTTCCAGCTTGAGCCCCGGTAAGCCCATTAGCTGTCCCTCTTTTAGCGCCCGCCACTGGGCTCGGTCAAGATTATCATCAAAGTTAGCGCCGCGTTTTGCCAGCACAGACCTCAAGTTGTAGCCGACATCCAGCTCTCGCTCAGTCACTAGGTGTGCGCTTTATCGAGCAGGAACCTCAAAGCGTCTTTTGACATGGGGCTCGTGGTGTCGCCTAATCCTGCGGGCATTAACTGCATTAAGACCTTGCATACCGTAGGTAGAGTGTTACTTGACAGGCGAAAGTGTGTGATTGTTGGGAACGTAGATACCAAGTGGAACTCCGTGGTAGTGGTCGGTATTATAGGAGCAGAGGTAGTTGGAAGTACGTTCAGGAGCACCCCAGGGTCAATACAAACGCTGGGGGAGGAGTGGGGGGGGGGAATCTCTTGGCTCCTCCTCTTCCAGGACCTTCAGCCAAAGATCGGCTGAGTCTACTCCTTTCTCCAAAACCAGACTGCCGAGGACTTCATCCGGCACCTGCCACTACTCGGCTTTCTCGCCAGGAACAGCCGCGATTGAACTGTCAAGTCGCTTACTGTGCTAGTCACTGTACCCGACTAGCCCCTCGAGGTCCTGATTGACCCCTCTGCCCCTGTCCTGCGGTATGTACTTTGTTTAGAAGAAACTTCGACCTCGGACAGATATTATATAGAATGCTCATGTGCTACGATTCCTCGTTCGCTGCCACGTTGCCGTTATCCTCTGATTCCGAAGCGATACCCGCCGACTCAAAGAATTGGTCTTCGGATTGTCATTGAGGAACAGAGATACAACCTGGATTAGCTCATGCCTCTTCACATCACGTGGGATCTAATGGTTCGGGTAGTAGAGCTTCTGGCTAATACGCGTATTCCATTTCGGTTCAGAAACTTACCTCTCCTCTGGATATGCCAACCCTGTCCATAATCTTGTCCCCTGACGACTGAGCAACTTCAATGGCTTACCATTTGTAGGCCATTACCTTTCTTGAGGAAAACACTAAGGAAACGGACGTAAAGAGAACATGAGGGAAAGAAGAGCTGCACTCTGATCCCGGAGCAACCGTTGGGGTCCCCGACAACTTGTTCCTTCAGCTCTTCCCGTCTGTTCCCTCTCAACCATATCGCCAGGATGCTGGAGAATGTAGCTGCCCGCCACGTGCTTCTCGAGAAGTGCAGAGAGACGATGTGGACAAAAGCAGCTAGGGGGGAACCGAGACCTCGGTGTCAACATGAAGCATATTATGGCTTGATCCGTCCCGGTTAGACTAGAACCGCTTGAATGAGACCTCGAGCAGCCGCAGACTTTGGGTAATGGTGCGCTCGGGGTTACCGCAGACGCTTGATGCAGAAGGTCCAAAGTGCCAAACAACAAAGGGAAAGAAGAACTCCTGAGACCTTGGGACGCTGTGGGAGAGCATATGGCTTTTTCAGACTACACCAGACAGAAACCAAGGCAAATGAAAGAATTGAAAGTCAGAAAGATGAGGATGGACCATTCAAATTGTAATAATTGTTGTCTACATGTAATCACAGAAACTCCACACCCTCTACTCATCTTGATTGTGAAAAGCATCCAACAACCCGATCTCTTCAAGCTGCTGCCAATCCCCCCTGCCATGGTTGTCCCGTTCATTAACCATCACCGATATCTCCCTCAGACCCACCATATACGTTCCCCAAAGTCTCTCTTCGTTCGTCAGGCCAAGTGTTCTGCCATCTACGGCACCAAAGTCGAAGAACTCTGCCTATCCCTTTCTACAGGTCGGAGCTGCAAACTCAGCCACTCGACCCTAGGCAACTGCCTAATCAGCGTTTTGCGAAAATAGCCGACCAGAAAGAACGCTGCAACGTAGGTTATGTTCGTGATAGACAGAGAGATTGCCGGCGTCAGCTGGTGCCTGTGTAACCAGCCGGAGTCTGTGGAGTCTATCAGCACCGTGTGGCCAACCAGGTCGGGGAGGATTGGTTGCGGGATGGGATTACGGCGCATTATGGTGCTGCGGGCGTAGTTGGCGTGGCAAGAAAGCTTGTTATCGAGGTATAGGGTTGCCCAGGGTCGGAGGATTAAAAGGGTGTTCTGCGGAGAAAACTGACTGGGTTGCGGGCGGGTCATGGGCGCGGAGTCGGGTGCTAGGAGAAACTTAGGGGAACAGGAAGACATGCCCTTGTGGCCGGTCGAGTTGCGTTTCTGGAAGCCGGGGCCAAGTGTCACCGAATGCAGCTGGACGAGCATAACACCTTTCGCAAACTTGTTCTGGGCCGCCTTCGGCTGTAAGTACGAGCAATATTCTCTGAGAGAGGCTATGGAAGTGGGTGAGGCGATAAGGATGATCTTTGTGGACTTGATTACATCCAGTATGACCTGCCAAAAGACCTCATTGGTCGAAGCAACCGGGTCCTTGCCTGGGCGGATGAACTCATCGAGCCTGGGGGATGACGATCGAGGAAGGCCGGCTCAGGGTTAGGAAAGAGGATGGAGCCCGAGAGATTGGTCGGGGCCTAGCGTGGTTGGTCGAGAGTGGTGACCAGTACGGTGAGCGACATCACGGTCCAGGCGAGGTTGTTCCTCTTGAGAAAGTCAAGGAGAGGCATGCGCTGGATAACTTCGTCGGTTGTCGGCTTGGTGGGAAAGGAGTGCACGCAGTCGATGGTAAGTTGAGGCATTCGGAGTCGAGGGTGAGAGCGATCTCCCTCCAGCGCCTACACCATAGAAGCTTGCTCAAGAGGTGGCTGTCCTGAGGGTGCTCGAGTATGTTTTTAGTCGGCGCCCTGTTCTTTTGGGTTTCGGAAAAAGGCTTGTTTGCCACGGGAATGAGGATTGGCCGAGAATTTCGTTGGGATCGTGATCTGACGAACCACGGTGACTTGCTGAGAAGGCTGAAGAGTGGGCAAGCTATGAAGGTTGGTTGAGAAAGGAACTGAGCAGTTCTGATAGATAACAAAAAAAATCATAATTGACAGGTCTTGGATATCGGACGGATAAGTTAGGGGTGATAGCTTCTGCCTCGGATGAGACTGCACGCTCGCTCGCTTCGCACTACCAAGCAATATGATCCCAGTATTTGTCTGAAGATGTCTGCGATTTCGGTTTTTGACTCATGATGATTAAATGGAGGCGTCAGTAAAGCCATTTTCTACTTAACCTTCAACAACTACCCGCATGTACATCGTAAAAGACGAAAATGTTCTACAGGAGAAATTAGGGCCATAATCACACATAGAGATACTAAGAAGTTCGGAAACTACCGTACTTCCAGACATCTCTAGGGTACAGTTCACTAATTTATACTCAAAGTTTGACTTTATAACACCATTGACAGTGTATGCATCCTCCTGCAAAAGTTCTAGTCACAACTCGCTGACAGAGTCATCAAACACAACGAGGCTATTTATGTCATTAGAGTAGTCAAAATTTCATGTTGCTCATACGGACTACGCGTGACCTCCCCAGACAACAGATAGCCACATACCAAAAATGCAAAGGCATGTAGAAGTTGTCTACAAGAGGGTATTTCCCACTTCCTGCCATGTTAGGTACGAAGTGTGAAGCCGCGGTTGATCACGGAGCAACATATACATGCCAAGAACTGGGGCTCCAGTTGCCGGAACCTACTGGTGTCTTGGCTCCCGCAAAGAAGTCAAAAATACGGAGTATGATTGATCATCGCATGATAAGAAGACCCATCTTGGCTTGTTGCTGGACCTCTGAACATCCACAGAAGCTCCAACTTCTCGAGCTCTAGTCCACCTGATGTTCCTGAGAGTCACACAAGCAAAGTATGTCTCACCAGTAACTCTAAAAAAGAGCATACTTTCACCTCGCCAGAGTGTGGCTTACGCTATACGTAAGCATGTTTGAGATTTGGTTTGTTGTCTCCACAGCCCGAGCCACTCGCTCAGTCAATGGTTTCACAATCGCCGCGGCAAGCGCAGAAACTTCGTGGGTTCAGTTGAAGCGGCGTCCGTGCCTATTTCACAGAGACGTACCACAGAGAAGACATCGAATTTTGCATAGTGAGTAATCTCTCCGTTGGGGGTATAGTCTAACCATGTGCAGCTCATCTAACCTCCGTAAGAAGTGGACCCTCCCCCTTTTGTTTACATCTTACTCGAGTTGTCGTTGCTGGGGTGATGAAGACTAGAGATCCCAACCAGTCAAGGAATAATCATCCAAAGCCCCGACAGCAGTCCATTCAAGCCCTCGGGACGGACTAACCGATTGGGTGTAGCGTTGAAGTTGCTGGGAGGAATGATCCATGAGCAAGTTTTTGTACGACCGCCCATCCTTGTGGTACGACCTCCTTTAAGCCAGCTCAATCTCCACGCTGCCATCCAATACCTGTCAAGTAAAGACGTCCCAGTGATATCTTACCAAAAACGTGATTCGAACATTTGGAAAATGTTTATTTCCAAAATTTCCCAATTTTGTTCAAGACAATCATCACTCTTTTCCTAGTCACCTCAAGACAGCGAGTACCAAGGACCATTCCCTTCATAAGTTCTTACCAACACCTAAAGCCTTGACTGGCAGATGAAGCAACACCATGAGGCAGACATTTGCGTCCAGATATTGCTTTACAATAAAAAGTCCGGGATTTGTCCAGATCCTGACTACGGTAAGTGCTCTGACCTGAGTTGTGGGTATCATCGGCTCGAGCCGAATTCTGTGTCGCAGTGACATGCTGTGTGCCGACGGGCGATCGACACTCTATGTGCTGATCTCCAAACACGCATAAGGTAGTGAGTGGATAATGGACGACATCAAGATAGTTGAATAGTAGTGAAATAGCAGTAGCTACTAACATCCTGCCACTGCGCTGGATGCTCAACGTGCAAGTGAGTTACGCACCTTCCTTAAGGTTAAAAGATGGACACTTGCCCTTTTCCCACCCCCAGTCACTCTTGTTTGATTTGCTTTCTCATCAGCCTTTCACAAGCCATCACCATCAAAAACGTCAATTCACCTCCAGTCATATTCACAGCCCTCACAACCCTAAAACCCAGTCGAGCTCAATTCCAAGATGTCATCTCCCACTTACATCCCCCGACGTCCCCCATTCCGAGCTGAACACATTGGCTCGCTCCTCCGCCCAAAACCCATCACCAACCGCCGCCTCCAACTGGACGGTCTGGACGCTCTCTCTATCGCGCAAGACATGACCCTCCGCCAACTCGAAGATGTCGCCATCGTCAACACTGTCAGACTGCAACGCTCTCTCGGCTACCACGCGGTGACCGATGGGGAGTACCGGCGTCACCAGTTCTGGGGAACCTTTTTCCCTGGTCTGGAAGGATTCACCGAGATACGGAAACCCCCTATGCATATTTTTAGGTTATATGTGCCTGATTTGGCCGCTTTTAGTAAGTTTTAAGGCTGTGATGCAGGGAATAAGATGAGAGGACTAACGAAGCGTGATAGCTGAAGCAGGACATAAACCAGGTGAATCGGTTGTCTGCACCGGGAAGATCCGGCATATAGGCAGTACCTACCTGAGGGAATGGAATTATCTCAAGGAGCTTCTCCCTCCGGAGATGGTCCCAAAGGCCAAGATTACGCTGCCTGCGCCCGAATGGTACCACCTGCGGTACAAGACAGGCTACGCCTACCCAGCGGATGTTTATGCCAATGATGAGGAGTACTTTACTGACATTGCGACCGTCTATCGTGAAGAACTGCGCATCTTGTACGAGGCAGGCTGCCGCAACGTTACAATTGATGACCCTAATCTGGCCTGCACGTCACTTGATTCCCCATCTTCCACATTGATGCCCACTCATTAACCTCTTTAACGAACAGACTTCTGCGACACCCGTCTTACCAAAGGCCTCCGAAACGACCATACTGCCCCAGACCCCGACGCTCTCCTCTCCGCCTACATCTCTCTCTACAACAGGATCCTTACCCCTCGCCCCGGCGGCCCCGACCTGCACATCGGTGTGCATCTCTGCCGCGGTAACTTCGCCTACAGCAGGCACTTTAGCAGCGGAGGGTACGGTCAAGTCGCTCCCGTGCTCTTCACCCAGCTGGACGTCGACACGTACTATCTGGAGTATGACACACCCCGGGCAGGTGACTTTTCACCTTTGGCTTGGCTGCCTCGGGACAAGAACGTAGTCATTGGCTTGGTGACGAGCAAATGTGGACAGTTGGAAGATCTGGAGCAGTTGAAGAAGCGAGTTTTGGAGGCAGCAGACTGGGTCGGAAAGCAATCAGGGCAAACTCGAGAAGAGGCCCCGAAGCGGATGGGATTTAGTCCACAGTGTGGGTTTGCGAGTCATCATTTGGGAAACTCCTTAACATGGGAGGACATGGTGGAGAAACTGAAGTTGGTGAGGAGGTTAACAGATGATATCTGGCCGGGAGAGCCTTGAATGGCAGAATAGCTTGACACAGAAAGCAAACGTGTCGCGAAGAGTTTAAGCTTTCTTGACAGGTCGCAACCCGAGGTGAAGCCTCTGACATATGGCATAAATGACGACAAGTCACAATGAGAAAGGGCAAGGACAAGTAGACAGGTATATGCAATATGGTCAGCTGAATAACACATAACACTGAAATTCCAGGGAAATAAATTCATGGAAACCGTTCTCGAAATTTTGTGCTGTTTGTAGCTGATCAAGGCCTATGCCTATGCTACTCGAGTGTGACTGTGAGTCTTGGTACAGGAGTGGTTTGTTGGGCATAAACCTTCAGGCCTCCTGCTTTACGGCACACTGCAAAGCCTGCTCGTCATTGGTGTCCTCAAGGTCATCCTCAGCAAGAGCCTTCGTACCGTTGATCTTGTTGTCGTCCATCATAGACAGGAACCACTTCTCATGGGCACGATCGTCAAGAGACCGTAGCCACTCAGCAGCCTTGATAGCAGTAAGCTTCGCGAGTGCCTCATAGGCTGTGCGGTCGGTCATGAGCGTCTCAAGAGCCTCAGCCCAGGGGTCAATATCCTGCTCAGCTACAATGTAGTCACCATTGGGATGACGCTCGCCAGTGACAATCTTAACTGGGATGCAGTAAGGCAGACCGATTTTGGCCTCGGCCAGGCCGCCAGCATTAGATGCAATGACGGGAATGCCGCGGAGCTGGGCTTCAGTGACCACAATGCCCCAGGCCTCTAACCACAAAGAGGGAGCAAGCAAAACCTTGATGCGGTCCCAGACCTCATCCATGTCCTCGGTGGTGCTCTCAACACTGCCACCAGCCCGTCAGTCAGAGGGTGTATGTGCATACCTCGATGGCAAGATAGGAAACAGGTAACTAAAAGACAGGATATTGACGATATTATATTTATAGATGGAGGAAGCTAGATTATAAAACGCGTCAACTTACCGAATGTTAGGAAGAGCAAGCAACTCAGCGAGGTGGTCGCGAGAGGTGCCCCAGCTTTTCCAGGTAACAAACTTGAGATGAGGGAAGCGCTTGGCAAGGGCAAGCAAGATGGAGATACCCTTGTGAGGGCAAGGGTTAACCATGCCGATCTCATCCTTGTCGACGTTGTTGCGGGCCATCGGCATCTGGCCAGTCTTGTGATCCAGATAGGTGCGGGAAGGGTGAATTAGGAAAGTGGTTTTGAGCTTGCCATGAGTCCAAGCATAGTCGTGGATGGCCTTAGAAACCGTCCAAATTCCATCCAGACCTCGCAGCAAGCGATCCTCAGCCTTCGGCGC
Source organism: Thermochaetoides thermophila DSM 1495 (assembly GCF_000221225.1). Classification (NCBI taxonomy): domain Eukaryota; kingdom Fungi; phylum Ascomycota; class Sordariomycetes; order Sordariales; family Chaetomiaceae; genus Thermochaetoides; species Thermochaetoides thermophila. The sequence goes on from NW_006383034.1 coordinate 455,685, forward strand.
CAGGCAATGACCGGCAACGCCATTGACAAAGGGGCCGAAAGGCAATTGCTCAGCCGTGTGAATGATGTTGATCCGTTTGAAGGTATGGCGGAGAGGGTGAGTCTCTGTTATCTTCATAGTCGTGGGATCATTGAAAACAACATGGGTCGGTTGGAAACGGGAAATCCAAGACGAATAGAAATCGATGAGGGCCTTCATACGCCCAGTGATGTTCAAGTCCTACACACAGTAGCGTTATCAGCCCTGGCATCATCACGATAATACTCCCAGCAGTTAAGCAGTTGCCAAAAGACCGACCCACCTCAAGATACGCGCGGATGTCCTCCTAGAACTCCCGACGCGGGTAGGCCTTGTTATAGTCACCGCGCACGAAGCAAATGTTGAAGACGCCATACTCGTCGGTGAAGGTGTTGACCTTGATCTCATGCTCGACATTACGAATATCGGTGACCTTGATCACGTCGACATCCAAGTCGCTGATAACACTGGGTCCGTAGATGGTGGAACGCGTTGCATACTCGTCGATCTCGGGCTCAGCGCCATAGCAAATCTGGGCGGTAGTGTGGCCCTGGCTGCTGAGAGCACGGAGGAGGTTGACATTGGCCTTGTATCCCCCCGAAGAGGGAGTCAGTCCCTGAGCCGTCTGAACCAGAAAGACGCGCATTGCTACACGCGTAGAACCCTGGCAGAAGACTTGGAGGGGAGTGCTGTGGGAGACTAAGAAAATGTAGAGAGATGGTGTGTTGCGATGGGCAAAAAGTGAAAACAGTAAGGGTCGTGCGGGGTTTCGAACGTTCCGTTCCGTCAAGGTTTGAAATTGGGGACGATTTTGTGCTAGTACAACAGGAAAAAAGAGGGTGACGGGGAGTCTTCACCTTGGGTTGCCAACCTTGAATACCTGGGTGAATAATGAGAGAAAGAAGAGATTTAAAGAAGAGAACTTGAGCGAGGCACTTGCCCTTTGCAATGTCACACCAGGACGTGTCGCTGAATTGCTGCTGTTGACCGAGATTTTCGCGTTTTCAGGGACGGTTTGCTGGAGAACAGTCAAATGACGCTGAGAGAATGGAAGAGGAAGAGGGAACGCAGCAATAGTGGGGGTTAAAATACTTGTGGGGGTTTTGGGCGTAAAGTCGCCTTTGCAATGGCATTTCCGGCATCCTCCGAGGGTCTCGACCGCTTCATCTAACCTCAAGGCATGTTGATGTTACTTCAGGAAAGAACGATCGCTTTGTCAACATTGTTCTCACGTGGGATGAGACCCTAAAGCGCCCAATCAGCGATTGCATAGATGTTCCACCGGATGCCGGCAGATCCTAATCGTCTGAACTCGTTCCTTCCTTGACATAAAGTTTGGGGGTGGCCGACTGTTGGAGAAGACATCAGGCATCAGACGTGCATTAAGGTCTTCAGAAGACCATAGGAAGATGCGAAGAGAACGTTGATTCTCGCAAAAAGAAATAACTAAGTAGGAAGATCACTAAATATTCTTGAGATTGGAATGTCAAGATGTGTGGTCCTATAACATACTCAGATCATCGGGAACTCAAACTAGATAGCCTTTTGCTTGCAATGTAAACCGGTGCCCTGCTTATATCCGTTCATTGGCTTGTGATTATCGAAGTTACATCTATAGAATGCTTTGAATTTGCCCAGAAATAGTGTGTTTCATGGAAAATTGAATGTTTGTTTGTAACCCAGGGCTTATGTCGCACATATCATCTTATAGGTCCCATTGCTGCATGAAGACCTTTACCTCCAAGCATTTCAGTTCTTTGTTTTCGTAGCCCCACTTGGTGTTGGGAGAAACTTGAATATCAGACAAACACGGGTCAGTGAGGTAACGTCTGTTCTGAAAACAGGCTATATGTTTCCTAGGGATGACAGTGTCTCAAAAAGTTTCATCACCTCAAACATCCTCTCCTTAAAGACACTAATGATGTTCAAATCATAATTGATAACATCCTGCTTTGACAACTTTAGATGAACTATCACGCCAGCCATAGAAGTGGTGCTGAATTTAAAAGATGTGTATTGCAGAATCAAAAATACAACTCTGCTGCATGAACATTCAATTCTTGGAAACGACATGTGCCTTAATAGTGGTGATAAAGTGCCAACCAGTCACCTTCTGCAATGTTGGCACTGGATATTCCTGAATTCTCGGTGATTGATCAAGTCTACCCAAGCATAACCAATTATCATTCTTCAGAAGCTCATAATAAGACGTGAAGTCTGAATGAGAAGCACACATCCCATGGTATCAACATGCAGGGACATCCTAATTCTTCAAGGCCTTGATTTGTGAGGGCTGACGTTGTGGCTGACGTTGTGGTCTTGTGGAGGTTGTCTGGACTTTGGGAGACTTTGACAAGGGTTTCCTTGCCCGATGCGGTGTGCTCGGCGGGGAACCCTTGGCTAGTCACAGCTGGGCTCTGTTCCCCATCAGCCTCAGCCCTGAGGCTGGAACTGATGGGTCCGTGCTCCATCACAATGGGACCGGATGTCCCCGGCATGAGCTTGGCTCCCAAGGTTCACAACAGGACAACACACAGCTAGCCAGAAGTCGTCTCTTGGCCTTGAAGGATTCTGAAGTCTTGCAGGTTTGACTTCTCTGGGACATATTATCCATTCAGTCTTAATCATTCAACATGACTCCATCTCGTTGGCTTAAGGGGAAACTTCGGGAGAGGAAAGAGTTGGTGGACGGTGCATGCATTGTGGGCTTCGGGCCTTCCTCTATGCTCAGCCGACGAATGCCATGACAATGGAAGGCCAGATTTGGCTTAGCAAGCCAAGCATGTCAGCCCCAGGATGCAACGGTATAGGATCCATACAATCCCCACGGTCCAACCAGGCAGCACTGTGAAAAGGAGCAGTTCCTCGCAGGCCAAGCCTTGGCTATTACGATTCGGAACAAACGCGGCATGTACCATCAGCCCAGGTAGGTCAGTATCGCGCTGGGTGCCTGTCGGAGTTAGCTCGACAGGTCAGCTCAAAACGACTCCTGCTTCTTGATCCTCCGTCGACCGGAGCGCTTTTAGCCAGCGCCCATCGTCTCTACCGAATCCCGAATTGCCTCTCCACTGACGCAGCACTGCGGCCGAGTCAAAGAAGCCCAGAAGATCGACCGTTATCGTGAAATGCTGCCCTTCCTTCTTGCCGGCTCGCTCTTAGCCGGCTCCGTCGCCGCCTCCGCCGCAGATGCCGTCCGCGCTGCCGGTCTCCACCGTTCCCGGAGTCCTCCTCCTAAGGTTCGGGGCGAAGGCTTCATCCGGGCGCCGCTGTCAATTGTCCCGCCGACTGCCGAAAGCTTCAAACGACTTATGGCTCGCCAGAACGAAGTGGAAGTGAAGAACATTTGGTCAGGCACCAGGTACACTGTCGACGTCGAAATCGGCACTCCACCCCAGACGGTCACGCTCATTCTTGACACTGGATCCCCCGACACCTGGGTCAATCCAACCTGCGAGACCCTGTTAGCCGGTATCCAGGAATGTCGTAAACAACCATTCTTCAATTCCACGAAGAGCTCTTCTTTCAACAAAACACAACGCATCAACTACCTGCAGTACGGTAGCGGCACGGCAATCGTACAATGGGTTTTTGAAACCTTGACCATAGGATGTATGTCGATATGATCCGTGTTCCCCTCCCTCGCTCACGGCCGCCTGCTAACAGTTTGCAGCTGCAACTATCGAAGAACAAATCATCGGTATCAACTCCTGGTCCGAGAATATTCCGAACGGCATTTTGGGCTTATCGCCCCCAGTCACAGGCAACAATGACTACCCCTACGTCCTCGACACGATGGTAGCTCAAGGCCTGATCAAGTCGCGCGCCTTCTCCCTGGACCTGCGCGGTGTTGATAACCCCACCGGCTCCATAATCTTCGGCGGCATCGACACAGGCAAGTTCATCGGCAACCTCGTGAAGCTGCCCATGCTTCCTGCGAGCCAGACTCCTCTCGGAGCCTACCGCTACTACGTCACCATGACCGGCATCGGTGTGACTTTTCCCGACGGGCAGGTCGTCCGTTCTGACGAGATCACTGTCCCCGTCTTCCTCGACTCCGGCGGCACGTTTTCCCAATTGCCTCCCGAGATCGTACAAGCCCTCGCCTCTGTCTTCACTAACGCAGTCCTTACCCGCGACGGGTACTGGCTCGTCCCTTGCGGCGTGACCGAATTTCCTGGATCCATCGACTTCTACTTCGCCGGCAAGACGATCCGCGTCTCATTTAACGACTTCATCTTAGAGCTCGATGGGATATGCGTGCTAGGTGTACTTTCCAGCGAAGATGAATACGTCCTAGGTGACACATTCCTGCGTGCGGTGTACGCCGTCTTCGACCAAGATAATCAGGAAATCCACCTCGCACAGGCAGCGAACTGTGGCACGAACTTGGTGGCGATCGGCTCGGGCCCGGATGCCGTGCCGAGCAGTAGGGGTCTGTGCACGGCCCTGCCGATGCCGACTGTCTCCGCGGGTGTGAAAAGCCTTAACCTTCAGCCGACAAAGTCCGTGAATGTGGTGGATACGCCCGGGCCCACAGGCATTGTTGCCGGACCGGGGCCGGGTGGTCCGAGCAGGGCTACCACTGGCTTGCCTGAGCTGCCGACGATCAACTGGCAGATTCCGAAATGGGATGAGAATGAGAGTGCTGTCGGGAGGGCGGCTGGTGTCGGGATGATGATGATGATCGGGGCGGTTGTGGCCAATATGATGTGGCTATGTTGATATGGGGTTGAGTCAGTCCTGGATACATTATCGCGATGATGTACATTACAGAATCGTGTGTGTATGATCCGTTAGCGGTGAGTAAGTTTGGCTTTGGCGAACGGCGTTTGGGATCTAAAGGGTTCACCTATAGTTTTTAATGTTTACAGATTACTTATGAAAAAGGGTTAGCTCGCTCTTGAAAGACAAAGGGGCTTGATCTCCAACTTCCTCGTCCACTCCCAACTCGTGCACGCAGTTTACCCGATGCGCCTTCTCATCAACCCTCCCCAAAGAGCAACAAATTACCCTCCTCCCCCTCCAACAAATCAGCGTGCACAGCAGCTCTCACCCACAACGAGGCGCGACGGCCAGCTGCCGCCCCGCCAGCCAATCACATCGCGCAACCGCCCTCTCAGTCAGGGGCTTGTGTTCCTTTTCCCCTTTTTGGATGCTGCCCCACCCGTGCCAAGACCCACGTCCTCGACTTTTGTTGCTTCGACGATTCGATGTCAGCGGTCCCTTTGAAGATGTTTGCCATATGACAGGGACTTTGAGGTGATATTCTGGGAGATCGTGTCGTTGTTCGCGGAGCATATCCGGCTCGAGTTGGCCACGAGGTGGCGCTGGATGGGGGCAAAACGGTTCGTGGATAGTGGGCGTCAGTTGAGAGAAACTGAGGATGATGGTTGGTTGGGCTGGTGTTTTGGGCCTCTTGTGTGGGGAAGAGATGATGTTAACTTCTGGCTTACAACTTATTTTTTTCTCTCTCTTTTTTTCTCTCTTTTTTTCTTCTTCTAATTGTTTGTGTGCTGTGTCACTGTATATTGCGATAGTCGGCTGATCGATGAGCGCGCATCGATCGATCGGACCGAGATACTGAGAGTATCCCATCGGCTTTGACTCTCGGTGTCTGGTGGCTTTGCTTTGACGGGACTGATCGCTTGAGGTAACACCGGCGCTTCTTCTCCGGCCGCTCAGTGCTCGACGCTCGACGTTGCACCACTATCATGGTTCACCAGGCGCTTCCGTTCCGAACGGCTGGGACTGTCTCAGCCCAAACGAGCATCACTTGGACTGAGGTCCTCTCTAGTCCTGCTGTCAGCGCTATTAATTCCTCTCAATATCCCTCTAGAACCAACACGCCTGAGTCATTACCTATGAGTCGGATGCCAGATATGGAGAGGAGCAGAATGAGGACTAGAACGTGGGACAGGGCTCCCAAGTATCTGAACGAGCCGAGCCACAGCCCGAAAGCGCCATCGCCTCCACTTGGTCCTCGCTCAAGGGCTGATGGAAGCAGTTCAGAATGGGAGACTGAAACGCTCATCGAAAATGCTGCCTTGAATCAGGCTTTTTGCGTTCTTCCTGTAGCAGCGTCTCTCAAAAACAATAGCCAACTTTCCTATCCATGTCCTTTCAGGAAACGGAACCCTGTCAGGTTCAACATCCGCGATCACGAGTCCTGTGCCAGGGGCATTTTCACCTCACTTACAGACCTAAGGTTAGCAGCCCCTCATCGAGGCCAATATCCACAGACTAATCTCCCACAGATGTCACATCGTGATGCACCACCGAGCCAAGCGTCCGGCCTTCCAATGTCCTCGTTGCAGGTCCCAACTTGCTAACGTCGCTGCCCTCGAGCAACACCTGTTGATGCCCAGGGAGCAGATGTGCGAGGTCAACGCTGAAGAGCCAGTCTTTGACCGGGAAGACGGTATCACCGAAGAGTTAGCAGCCTTGTTATCAGGAAAGGACAGCAAAAATGAAGTTTGGACCTGGGAAACTATATGCCAGGTTCTTTTCCCTGGTGATCCCCTTATGGACACAGGTACATCTCCTTCCCACCACACATCAAACCATGTTTATGCTTACCGACGCCCAGATATTCCCCCCATAGTTGAACTCTTTGAAATCGACCAAATCTTCGACGACACACAAGACACGCTCAAAAGCAATCTACGCGAGAAGCTCCGTATGCTTTTACCGCCTAATATAATCGACGACGAGTACTGCTCCTTCCTAAGCACGCAACTGGATCTAGTCTTCGAAACCCACCGTGCGAATATTGTGAGAAGATGCCTGGCATATGCAACCGGCAATAAAGACACTGGTGTGGGGTCAGAAAGGACCAGTGAGCAAAGGAATGGCAGGAGGATGTCGGTTAAGAAGCCGGCGCGGATTTCGAGGAGGAGCACACTCATGCAGAGTATACAACACCATACGACAGGGAACAAGCATACGAGGACCTTGAGTCTGAAGCCGACTGTAGGAACGGGAGTAAGAGAGTGCGGGCATTGGAGGAAGACCTCAAACGCTTTACCTGTCAACACCTCCTATGTTCCCATGGGAGCCGTCAAGACCAACACAACCACGAACGAGACTCCTCTTACGAAAGACACCAACGACAACGACAATCAGACCCACATCTCAGAAATCGAGCCCGGCTCCCGCGAACAACGCGACTCGGGCATTTCCATCCCCAACTCCTCACATTCTCCCCAAGGCTCAATGCTTCCCGACGAATCAGACAACTCAGAGCCCCCGACGCCCTCCAGCTGCCCCTCGACATCCACCGACATCTCAGATGCCCAAGATACCGACACCCAGCAGCCTGCTCAACCCCTGCCAAACCCGACTTCAACCCTTTCCAAAAGGCTCAAACCACGCCCCGGCCGCCTCAATCTCAACGTCGGCGTCGGCCTAGGTCTAGGACTGGGTATCGACATCCCCTTAACTCCAAGTACCATACTCGCCAATCAGTTCGAGAGTATCTCTGCCGGCGGTGCAGGACATGCAACGGACAGGAAAGGCAGTAATGAAAGGGGCTACCTAGGAGAGTGTCTGACTGCGCCCTTGCCGATCGATAGTCCGAGGGGGAGAAATGCAGAGGATGGGGAATGCCATGGGGGATTGTTTTCTCCGGAATCGTTTAAGCAGCGGGTGTTGAGGGGGAGGATGTCTGGTGTTTTGGGGGGGTAGCTAGCGCGGGGTTGTGGATGAAGAGGAGGCTGTTTGAATTTGAGCTGTAATGTGTATCATTATAGGATGATTTTGGCTATATGGGCTGGCTTTTGGAACTGTTTCGGTCGATGTTTGGATTGGTAATTTAGACTGGTTGCTTCAGTGCGTTGAGTATCAGCTTGAGATTGGTTAGTTATAGGATTGGACCGAAACCCAGTAATATTAATGAGATGTGTACAACAATGCTGCCCCCACCCTCCTCCCTCCCTTCATTTTACAAATAAACGCAGTAAAGCTTAACACTGCCAAAGCATGTCTATCACAATCATCAGGTCATTACTCATCGTCATATCGGTAGCTTCGTTCACAACTCCATCGGCGTCGTATCCCTTGTGATGTAAACCTCACCAATGAGAACCAGACATCCCACAGCCATGGCAATGGCAATGATGGGAAAATTAACCATCGCGAAGTCCTGGCGCTTGATCGGGATATGCTTCTTCTCAAGAATGTCGCTCCACAAGAGGCCAGCTAAGGATGCCGAGAGCGCTGTAGAGAACGCACCGTAATTGACGCCCAACGCCATGGTGTAAATCGTAGCCCAGAAAGTACGCTTCGAGATGGGCGTGCCGTCGTAGCGATGGATGTCAAGCCACGATTGCAGGACACGGGAAAGAAGGATCGTCGTGCCGATGTTGGTGCCGGAGAACTGGAAGGAGGGGTCAGTAGCATAGCTAAGGGTTTATGGTGACGGCGATTGGGCACTCACGTTACACAGCACCACAGAGACGAGTCCCATACCCCAAATTGCCCCAATCGTGCCCGTCTTCCTCACCCACTTATCCCAGCCGAGAGCAAAGATCTGAACCCAGCCTTTGGTAACCAGCGCTTGCACCAATACAAACATGGAGAAAGCGAAAGGGACGAGAGCGAACGGCAGGTGTGCAAGCACAGCCATTGCGGTAGGGAAAGTCTCCTGGCACCAGCCGTAGGCGTCATGTGCTAGGGATACAAGGGTTGCAGGCTCCTGCTTTGTGGACTGTTTTTCAGCATCCGGACTCTGGGTGTTCTCTGATGAAGAAGTCTCCGCGGTAAGCTCGTTGGGGCTTGGATTGCTTGCATTCAAGTTCTGATTTTCTTCCTTCTGCTGATGCCGGCGCTCCATGCGCGCACGCTCCAGCTGCTTGCGGCCCTCACGAGCAATTCTCCGAGTTTCGTGGCGGTTAATCCATCCAAAAGCAAGATCCCAGACAAACATGACTGTTGCTGCCGGTAAGGTGATGTAGTAGACAGGCTGTTCACCGATGCTCGTTTTCGCAGCATTCAAAGCGAGAACCGCAATAAGTGTCACAGCCATGATGATGGCGCCGAAAGCGGCACCACGCTTATCGAGGAAAGGATTCATGATCTCCTCTAGAGAGAGTAGCTTTTCTTGCTCACCGGTCTCGTCCTCTTGCTGCTCAGCAACCCCCTTGGCGTTGGGAATATTGGGGTTAACTGGCTTTCGATCTCGCAGTTCTTGGGGCAGCTGGTGCATTGTAATTTTATGGGGAATAAGCTCCTGATTGGCAAATCTGACATAAAGGAGGAATGGAAAGAGTAAAACTCCGGTGATGATGACAGGGACGATCATGTTTGCTGTGTATTCGACAAACTTGATCTGAAACGCGCCGGCTAAAACGAGGTTGGTAGGATTGGAAGAGACGAGAATCGCCGAAGCGATGTTGGCGACAGCAAACTGAGTGTAAATCCATGCTCGGGGATGGGTGATATTATTCGAGACCCTCCACATGTAAGCCAAAAAGGCAGTGCCTGAAAGAATGACCGGGTCATTGCCCACAAACGAGGCGATGACGAAGAAGAAGACATATAGGAAGAAGAACAGGCGATGGCCGACTTCTCCTCCCCATTGTAGTACCTTGAATGCAAGAAAGCGGATAATACCGGATGCATCGAGAGAGATGGCAATGTAGGCCAGGGTGATGAAAAACAGCATAATATCAAGCGGAGATATGTGGTTCGTACCCAAGGTACCCTCCTTCACCTCCTGGCGGCCAATGGCCAAAATGGCGAGCAGGAAGAGGTCCGCGATTAAGGGGGCCGTGACGAGATTCAGCGGGAAGTTGAAGCGGACAAACCGCCTCTTACGGCGAGAGTCATCGCAGAGGCCAACATGATCGTCGTTGTCATGGTTTTGAGGCGGGATCACCCTTAAGGAACTCAAGGTTCCCAGAATGGCCTTGTAAAGTCGACGTGGGACATAAATGGGAATGTGAAAAGGGAAGAGGACGATGATATCTACAGAAAGTGTTAGATCGTATTCTGAATTGCGCTTGCTGGCGCGGGCAGAGCGATCTGTCATTTTGGGCTTGAGCTTGTAACTTACTGGTGGCCACGAAGACAATGAGAGTCACTATCGACCTCCAATTCTTGATCTGGTTGTAGTCCGGCGGTGCTGCGGTCCCCGCCATGGGCTCGACGATGTAAATTGCGCCAGGAGTATATATGGCTCGCCAACTCGGCAGACAAAGTTAGGTGATGAGTTGACAGATATTACGGATTACACCGCCGGCGCCGGCGAGAATCTCGGAGGCGAACTGTGAAACTTTTTGTAATCAAGACATAACGTCGCATAGGGTCTTGCACCGCCCTCCGTCGCCTCAGCCTCCACGTGCAAAGATTTCTGCGGTTGGTTGGTTGATTGGGCCGCTACGCCATCCGCTACAGACGCCGAGCTTTAGTGGCCCAGTTATCGACTTGGCAGCGGGGCGGTCGCTGCTCGAGGGCACCGGGAGCCGCTGTTTCGCGCGTAAAGTTCCGTATTACTGACTATCCGCGATGAAACTTTTGGCAGGCCTCTTTCGACGCTGTGCGACGATTGTTTCTTCGCAGAAGCCCAACCTCAAAGGACAGCCCGATTTGGACACCGACGCTGCGACATGACCTAATCACCCGTCTCCCCTCCAAACCAATAACACGGCTTCTTCCAATGCAGCCCTACCGGCTCTTTCTGGCCTTAGCAGCGTGGAAAAGAGCGTGTGATCACGTTGGCGAGCCCCGCGGCCTTGCTACTCTATGTGGCCGTGCCTGTTCTCTGCCCGCCTTCCCATTTGACATGTCGCTTTTTTGACTGGCAGTGCGTCTTGTGTCCAGTCAGTCTTGTTCAATGAATGTTCAGGGCTGCGAGGCCCTGTTCTCACGGTGCTCTATCGCCCAATTTAATCTGAAGAAAACGTCGGGCTCGGCCGTCACACTCGGGAGCTTTCGAGATTTATCGCCTTTCGAAGCTTTAGCGGCTTTCTTCTCCGGTTCACCGAGTTTCTCGTTATGGCAGATGACCGGAGTGTAATTCACGTAAGACGGGAGGAAATCCCCGTCCTTCTGGTATACTCAACTCAGCCTTCCTTCAGCCACATTACTACCAACCTTCCCCAAAACTGAAGGCTTGTTATCTCTCAGCGAGCACCGAGCCCCTGCAATTCAAGGCTGCATCGTGTCAATCCAAGGCTCTTGGAATGATAGGATGAAAGCATTTGTCCACGTTTCACGGGCTTGATCGCCCATATCTGGCTCACCGAAGAAGGGGAAACTATGTATCCTCCTGTCAGCCTTGCTCTGCAACTGGGTATTTCTAGTGGGCCATTGCTCATGTTCTTCCTCGTTTTGTCTCCTTTGTCTCCTTCTCGCTCTTCTAGTCGTTTTGGGTGACATAGGGCATAGCATTGCCCGTAGACTTTTACTTGGTGCTCGTGTTCTAAGGAGGGTGGCAATGCCTGCTCTTCCCGAAATCGACTTTCTCACTCTACTCTCAGACACATCTAATAAAAGCTTTTCGAATTCTTCGACTCAAGATGATAACAACTCCTTGAGCCCTCTTAAGGTGATTTGTGCGTGGCCCGTCTCAGGCCAGTACGGTGCAGGGTCACGATTCCTGTAAGTGGCCGTGCATATCTTCCGGAATACCCGAGAAATTAACTAACCACAATGTTTATATCCAGCTACTATGTACTTGTGGCCACGTGCGTCCTTGCTCGGAAAACTGAATGGCTTCGCAACGCTGCACTTGCTGCTGCCTTAGTCTTCCCGGCTGTTTCTGGCATACACGGAATTGTCCTTGCTGCAATGGACAGAAAAGGGGGTGTTGATCTGGATGTTTATGGAGCGTTGCAATTTTGCGCTGTTGGTGCTTTGACAGCTCCTGTCACTGTGCGGTTCAGCAAAACATACTTCAACACCCCTGGAAGGAATGTAATATTCTTGTGGACGCTCATTGTCCTAGCAGGCCTCATGGCTCTTACCGTCGAGTTCTTCCGACTGGGCCCTCTTCCATGCGCGGATGGCGGTGACGGACTTCCCCTCTACCGGCTACAGGACTTCGAGTATGGCACTACAATGTGTGGATTGATCTGTTCCGCGGAGGATGGTCCGCATTCTCCCATGCGAGCTGGATCCGCGAATGACATCTACGTCGTCCCGGCGCCCTATGTGCTTACCTTCGGCGCAGCGACACTCATCGCTGCTGGGTCTTGTATTCCTCCGATCCTCTCTCTTATTTCCACATGGGAAAAGATCAACTTCCTTAACTGGCAAGCTCGTTGGGGGCGACAACGCGATGTTGATAGTGAACCTGCGACATCTACCAACGCTTCTGAGATTCATGCGGACTGTGCTGGCTCCCCAGCTGAAGCTCTCGGCAACACAGCACAGCTAAACGGAGTGGATAACAATCTTGCCCGCGGAGAAGTCGCTCTTCCTGAACCACCCCCGGAAAGTACTGAGCAGATGATGAAGATCAATGCTACGATCAGGGAGTTATTGAATGTCATCGAATTTATCGTCTTCTCTGGGGCTGTGGTTGCGTTGATCATTGTTGGAGAGATGAATTTTTGGAGTGAGCCATTGAACTACCAAACTGAGCCAATCTCTAATATAGGCATATCTCTCCTTTCCATGCTCCTTGAGAAAAGCCTGACTAACTCAACTATTAGGTCAATGGGCACCTATCGTAGCCTCCCTACTAGCAGCCTGCGGGTCATTATACATGTTGCTTGCCGAGGAGGCTACGGATTTGGAATGCGAACACGGGCCATGTCAACGTTGTGCAAACACTCATACGAGCATATGCCTTCATCAACATACTGCCATGAGCACTGCTGCTCTGATCCAGTCAGACAACTCCGAGATGGCCGAGACATGTCGTCCACAAATAGCTTCCACCGAGCCAACTCTATCAGGAGCCAACCCTGAATGGGAGAATGAGAACCATGGCCTTGCAAATAGCGTCCCTCCAACCGGAGCTGAAAGCAGCTCCGGGTGGTCAAGAATGAGGGTAGAACGATTCTTAAGAAGAGTTGCCGAGAGTCTTCAAACCCCATCACGCGATCGGTATGATGATACTCAAGTCAGGCGGAACGCACTTTCCTATCCCCTAGTTCCGGGTGAGGATCTGAGAGTTCCTCGTTTCAATGAGATAATTGCAGCCTGGGACGTAGTAACCACATTCGCAGGGAGGTCACGTTCAAGTAGTCTGCAAAATGGTGCCCCGGGAAGTGGTAAGATTGTCACTTCTAGCAGGAGTAACTCGACCTCTCCAACGAATCGGGTCCCTCAGACACCTACCACATCTGTTCTGTCGTCGACTGGGAAGTTGCTCGATGTGCCACAATTTGGTCAAAGCCCCTTGTCTACGGCATCATCAGGTGCTGGTTTATCCATCTCTTCCAAGTCTGAGTCTGAGGCACCTCGACAGCAACCGCCTGCTGTCCCGCCCATCATCATCACAGACAGTGAGCAGGCCTCGGAAAAGATGGAAGGGCGTCATCGTTCCATCCCAGCTTCTACCATGATGTCACCGACAACTTCGGAGCCTCCGTGAACTACGGTTTGTTATGTCCAGAATTTCTCTGCCCTGAGGTCGTTGATCTTCAACTCACATATGTAATCCACTTTGACTTGGGAGAATCTTGGTGGGTCCGTTCTCCGAGTGCCTGTTTACAGCCGCAACTCCAAAAAAGCCATCATCGGGCCGTTGACTGACCTTGAACGGAGATAAAAGCAACACGACCCACAGCACCACAGCCCCACTCAAGCTCGCGCCAAGAGTGCTGCAGGACGCTCTTCTTGAATGGACCGATTTTTTGCTTCTTGCAATTACCACTTATTGATGCACAAGTTTCTGACAATCCACATACCAGCGAGCAGCAATTCCACGCTTCAAGACCTTGTCAAAGACTTGCGTCTACCTAAATCATGGCTGCCGGAGAACCTCTGCGCAGTTTGCATCACTCTACCCAAACACACTTGGGAAAGACTAGAGGAGCCCCAAGCATGCAGCAATCCCTGGAACAAAGTCCAGCAACAGCAACTTCGTCTGAACAACCTCATCCAAAAAAGAAGCTAAGAGACAAGTTTCTTTGTCGCCGCTGTGGAAGCCATTTTCGCACCCAAGACAAATTAGATAGGCATGTCGCCTCAAAGCATAGTCGGTTAAGTTCAAGACAGAAAGATGAGGCTCTGAAAAATCGTGCACAACGGGATGGCAATGGGGTTGACTCGAACCGAGGTCAAAGACTTTCACTAACACCGCAGACTGGTGATGAACAAAGGACGGAAAGAGACCTAAAAAGCTCTGTGCATCCTTTTACCTGGCTGTCTCGTCCACAGCAGCTTGCTTTTGCATTTTATTGTCTGTATGTGCTGTTCATGACCGCAACAACACAAATTCAACGAGATAATAATGTTGAGAATTGGTGTGATCACACTGGGGGTCACTCATGGGGTACGGATAGGCAAAGGGGGCTTGAGGGGAAAAGAAGAAAAGGGGAAAGGAGAACAAGCTTGGAAGGTAGTGATGAGTCCGAGGACGGAGGTATCGCCATAAATAACTTGATGTTGCGACAACTAGAGGGTCAGCTCGATACATTTCATCTGGCGGAGCTTGCGGAAGATATTGACTAATGATGTCGCGATCGAATGCCTAAGTTTGCAGGCGGCTCGAATGAGACGCATAGCAATTGCCGCAGGTATTGATCGTTAGTGGCATTCTTTTTCCAGCTGCTTATGGACAAATAAACATATGACCAGTCTCATGAGATGAGAGCGAAGTGTGATCAAAAATATAGTACATAGAGTAAAATGACATTGGGAACTGTGAGGCTCGAACTCACGACCTCAGGATTGCTCTGGCGTGTAGCCAGATCATACCGTAGTATGAGACCTGCGCTCTTCCAACTGAGCCAAGCTCCCTTATGATTTGTTGTAGAATTAGCTGCGAAATTTGCCATGATAAGCATATCACAAGTCTAGCTGTTGGCATGAGTCAGGATTTTTTTGTGGGGCGGGAGTCATGGGAATGAGGGGTTCCCAAAAATATGGTGGGGCCTGCAAAGGTGGTCACCGAGGAGGCTGTGCGGGGCCAGTCTTTGGGAGCAGCAAGCCACACATGTTTCAGATTTATCCATCTCAATGACAGCGACGGGAATGTCTACAACTCTTCGCCAAAAATGGAACCTTCCATGAATCTCCAAAGATCCGCTTCGCAATTCTAGCCGTGGATTGCCTCGGGACGAGGATACGAAAAAAATACTATGTCCCCTCGACCGGAATCGAGCCGGTGACCTTTCGGTATCAAGTAATTCCCATTACAGCCGAACGTGATAGCCAACTACACCACAAGGGGATGAATCATTAATTGCTACTGTTACGAACAGAATCCGCATTGTTGAGACTGCTCAAGGTTACGATACCTCTCAGAGCGACGCTCCAATATCTCCCCCTGTTGTGAGACACGGGCAGGTAAGGAACGCTGCTGAAATTTGGGTAAACTAGGAAGCTGGTTTAGGAGCATGCACTGTGTGTGAGCTTGGTCACGGAACGGTGCAATTATTTGTCGCCTTGCAAATGCCATGGAGAGGGATATTGTGGGAAACAACCTCTATCAATCGGTTGCTTTGGTCATTCGCCAACGTGGAGCGGCCCGTCGGCCGTTGAGATCTTTGTTGGCACATCCGGTTGGGTAAAGTGGCAATGACTGGAGGGCTAAAGGCTTTGATTCTTACATGGAGGGGGCCAAGAGTTGGGGTTCTGTCTGGTCGTGACAGTATGGCGGGGATAGAATAACTGGGCTGTGATCCCGCCGCCTGCGGCCTTGTGGCCATCACGGCCATCGCTTTTACACAGTGTACCAGCCTAACCACAATCCTGGGTGCGATCAAGCAAGGTTGAAGCTTATCCGGCCAACCAGAAAACCACTCGATGGAGAGAAAACGGTAACAGCAGGCAAAGATCTTTAGCATTTGACCTGCAGTCTACCTTGAGGTGCAAGACCCGCTGAAAGACTCGAGTGACCATCGTTTGTGCCAAATTCTTGTTTGAAGGGCTTATCTCGACAACAGTTACGGCTTCAAGAGCGTGTGCCACATTATGTATGTGCTTACCATTCCTGAACTCTTTCGGCGGTTGGATTGAGATCATAGCCTTGCACTATTATTGGATGCCGGACACAGGCTCGAACTTCAGTATGCAGCTGGCACCTCTATTTCTTAGCATCATCTTCTGAGGTTATGTGGACAGCCGTGCGTGCCCTGGCACTGGTTGTGGCTTGACATTCGTGAAGATTTTTTTTTTTTTTGCGGGAAGATCGTGGGAAGAGAAGATACCAGTCGGCATGAACGAAGCCAGATCTGTCTCCCCCACGCCGCACTGCTATTGACGGAAAACGTTGAGCCTCTGATGATGAGACTGCCAATGTGGTCGGGAGCAGCACTGCCTGGTATATATTAGGGCATGGTTCGCACGAGGCTTCAGGGAGCAAACATGCTATATTTGAGCCGAACCTCTCCATTAGTTCCATGACGAACTGGGCCGGGAGACTCTGACTGCTTTCCACATCCAACGGCCTTGTGACTGAGTTCTGACTGCATGTGTATTCCCTCCTGCTTAAGGACTACTAGGCCAGATTATTTAAGCATCAAGATGGGCGTCTACATATGTGCCGAAACCTGTGAAAGTCACTACGGAAAAAAGCCAAACTGCAACATCACGCTAGCGGACAATGAAACAGCTATCTTCATCGGTGACGTTGAGTTTGGGAGTTTCCAGGGTGACCCTGATATCGGCGGCGTTGGTGTAAGTCTACTGTCCTTACCATCTTCGCATTCTTCTCCATCTTTTTCCAGGCTCAGCAGTGACTAACTTCGCAGGTTCTCGCTGCATTTCTTGCGGTCACATCGCTTGCGATATGTTTCTCGGTAGCTAGCACAGGATGGTGGCTTTACAAGAACCTTGGCCTTGCTGGTCCCCAACCTCATCTCGAGGAGAGAACAAACAAGTAAGACCCTCAAGCATATCTCTCACACATCATTCACTACCCCACTGGCAGAAACATGTTCGCAGCTCGCTATCGTCTCAGTATCGCCGGCCTGTTTGAAGCTTTGATCGTCAACTGCAGCGATCAGCAAATCTTCACTGGTCTTGCTTATGCCCTCTGCCTTCGATACTCGAAAAGCTGCACAGTTACAGCGTACCACTACAACATCGTTACCAATCTCCTGCAAGTCAGTTGTGCTACTCATCTCATGGCTGTAGTCTTATCTCGCCAGTTTTGGGAACATATCTGGGTAGGAGCAAGCCGTTTCGCTGTCACTGGGTATCTGTTTTTCTTGACCGGCCACCTTTTGTCCAATCAACAATCTTCCAATGCACTTGGGTTTCCAACCGAGCCGCCACTCATGAACGTAACATACAGCCCGATGCTACTTCCTACAGCATGCATTCAGCAACCTAAAGAGCTAATTCTCGCCGAATTCGAGAAAACTTTTAAAGAGATCGACATTACCGAGCTCGAAAAAGATCTTCGGCTCTCAACTCCATGGTTGGCTCCATTATATATTATTGCTCGTTTGCTATCTGGTATCTGTTCTCATAAGCCTGAGTCGCCTCTTCCGTCGCAGTCGTGATGGCAGCCGAAAGCGAAAGTTCCTTGAGAGAATCAAGGTTCGTCTACCAAATTGGCTTTTATATTCCAGGGCAGTGTTCTTCCTTCCCTTTGGGGTGTACTTGGTTGCTTGCCTCCTGGTGTCCATCACAACCGTTGTGCGAGTGACACAATACATCATACAGATGCGCAGTTGGCTCAGGGACTCTGGATGGTAAAGTCATTACCGCAATCTTGGACATGCGATCCTTCTTGTGGTCTAACAACTGCTATGTAGGATGGATCTTGGTGACAGGGGTCTAAGCCCCGAAGACGATCCATCTACTTTCGGTCAGCTTATTCCGCTGTTGCTTATCTTTCTCACCCTCTTCACCTTCCTCCAGATCATGAGCGGTATGCGTACACTAAGTCGAGCGATAGCACTTTCTGTAGCAAAGGCTTACTGAGGAAACACAGAGCGCGGTGCATTATTCCGCAAGGCGAGACATGCAGGAAGCAAAGAGCATCAAAGGCTACAGGCAAATGCAGACAATACCCCCGAAAATGTCACATCAAGACCAAACGAAAAGGTGTCCTTTGTCGAAGCAGGAAATATTGCCAACAGCCTTAATGATCCCGAAGCTATTCCCGTCCTCCGTGATGGTCCCCGCCGTTACGGCAAGTCAAGGGCAAGTATCAACCGTTGGTGACCGTATCCGAGTCCATCCTCGAGGAACCGAGAGATATGAGATACGAAAGCAATAACAGCGGTGTCAATGAAAGCAACAATGAAAAGAAAACGAACAACAGCGGCGATGCTATCGCTCAGGACTTCCCTGCCGGAGAGGAGAGCGATACTGGCCTGGTTACCCCTTCGATCGCCGAAAGTAGCCAGTTCATGCCGTCAGCCACAACCGGACCAAAGCAAACCAAGACCTACTCAACCTACTCACCAGACACCATCCTCTCCAGCCAACAATCCAGCACCACTGAAGTGAGCCCGGGCCCCTTCATGAGCCCGGCCATCGCCAGTCCATTCTCTCTTCCTTTCAACTCCCCTACTACGGCAAGCACAGTCACATTCTTACCAGCAACTCCTGAACGTCAATCCAATAAACTGCGTAAAAAGCGCTCCTTGAGCTTCTTCGACTCCCTTCTTGTCAAGGGCTGACACTCCAAAGACCAAAAGAAGTCCCAGGTGAAGCATGCTCACACCCATTCGAAGGTGATCGACCTCAAGTACAACTCTGCCTCTCAGTCTCAGACGCAGATGTACTTCAGCCCTGATGACAGTCCACTTTCTAAGCAGGCTGCTACACTTGCCGTTGGGTCGCTTCCTGGTACTCCTAGCAACGGGAGCGGGGGGAATGGGAGTGGCCCTAGTGGGAGGGGTACGCCTGTGGGGAAGGGACAGAGTCAAGGAGTTGGTAGTCCTGCAATGGAAGTTGCCGGAGAGTTCCAGTTCTAGAGGACCCAAACCTTTACTATAACTGACAATGGCGTTGGGTCTGCGCTGACATTGCCTGTAAATATTGGCCCTTTGGAGCTGTCATTCTCGTTGCTCGGACTTGGGATAGATTTGGAAGACGCGAGTGAGGTAAGTTGCCAGGGGCAAGGTCAGTCGAAGGATAAGGGGACAGCTTACTATATTCGGTAGTTTTGTTGAGACTCAATGGGGACTTTTATATATACCATATATACGAGGTGGATAATATGAAGTGAGCACATCAGGCTTCAAAGTTCTTTGACACATCGGTGTAAGCAACCTGTTCGTCAATATCTAGATCCAAGCCCTACCCAGGGGTGATCGAGAATAGCATTGTGAGGTCTTTGGAGACATCAGTATCGAAGAGGTGGGCATGGAAACTCGGCTACACCTCATAGCCGGCCATTAGATTTGGACCCGGATCTTTCTATTAGATCATATTCCGCACTGGTCAACTTTGTGTCACAACAGGCATCATTCCCGCTGCGTGGAGAAGGATATTGAATTGGATCACTGCTGTTGTGCATGCATACGGCTAGGAACATGTCGTAAAACATATCAAATACACCTTTATGGCGTGGTTCGACTCGAGCAGCTACCATGTTGGCTGGCTTATTGGTTATACCTGGAGACTGATGTAGACACAATGTAGTTCCTATAGTATTGCTGATATCCCGCGTCGTGCCTTCATACTTCAACATCTAGTTCGCCAACCCGAAAGCTCTCGGGCCGGGGCTGCTATCGACATGGGCAACTCTATGCATGCGAAATTCGTTTATTCAACTACCATATCGATATCAACTGTAATGTTGAATGAGCCAGTGACACTTAACTGGCTCAATTCTATATCCGCTGGCAACATTGTTTTCAATGGCTTTGAAGGAGACCCCGATACAAGCGGAGTTTGTGTACCTGGGATAAATGTGCTGGACATTGACTTGGAGGGCCAGATGTTATTACCTTGTTAGGCAGGGCTGTTGCGTTGAGGTTTAAGGTTGCTTGTTGTGTTTCGTAGTTTCATTGAGGACAACATAATGCAGAATAATCTTGCAACAATGTGCAAAGAACCCATAACAGACTTACATCTCTCTGTCATTTCATAAACCAATGAAGAACAGCCGGCAAAGGCTGCGAGTCTCATTACTCGTCATAAGACCGCAATACGTATTCATTTTAGGTTGATTCACCTCTGTTGGTTTCCGATCTTCCGCACTCCTGTCTTTAACAGAGCCCCCAATGATGTCATCGTCATTTCTTTTCTGTCTGCGTCTTTTCCTCCGGCTTTACACCTGCGGAGACGGATGAACAGCAGGATCGCAGGAAGAATGGCTGCCATAACTGTATGGACAACGAACATCATGGTTCGACGAAGGTCCTTGTCTCATTTTCCAGACTCCAGAGAGGAATCAGGTGTAGAGATTGCGGTTGCTGATATCTGCATGTCCGTTGCTTGCCAGATAAGGTGGATGAATGGTTGGAGCATAGGACGTGGCTGTTGCTGGGGTTGTGTCGAATGCTTTCATTTGAAGAGAAGCACCGAGGTGGCTCGCTTCTTCGCCAATTACGATTGTTATTGTGGCCTCGTCGCCGGAGTTTCTGCATGTTTGGTGGACAAATTCCCCCCTTTGTGACCTGGGGGTAACAGTAAGGAGAAGACCTCCCGGTAGAGCCATCGTCTTTTGATCCATTATCTAGCTTAAGCGTGAATCCACAATAATGGTACAAGTTAGCTTCCTTATCTCCACCGCTGTCCCCCACAGACTTAGAGTGCTCAGCAAGAGGACTTACTCAGGACAACAGACTGTGGCGGTATCCTTAGCTTTCATACGCTCGAAGTAAGCCGATGAATTCGGATGGGCGTCTACGTCAACGCTGAAGACTGTAGCAGTGGTCCAGTATCTGGGAGAGAATATGCCAGGCGAGTAGAATGCTCCTATAGCGTGACATAATGGCAAGACGCGGTGCCATTGCATCCATTGTTGTAAGCCGTGCAAGCGGCGGATTGGCCGAATAGCTCATTGCCAACTTCTGTAGCAACGTTACAGGTGTTAGAGTTCGCGGAGGGCATAAAGGTTGTGGTCGAACGGCCAACAACTGTCCATGACGGGGATGCGTCTTTCGCCATGGAGGATAACATACTGTAGTAATAGTCATATAACATCCTCTCGAAAACATCCTAGGGCAAGTTGTGGCCAAATGGTGGGAGGTTCAGCTCTTGGCTGAAAACTGGGGATCATAAGGTTTAATGGTGCAAGGACAAGGCGTCCATTGTGAACTACTGCTGCTATGTGAGTTCGATCCAAAAAATGATGTTATCTTCACCAAGCATCATCTGGTAAGAATAAATCTGTAGTGCGCCTCAGTTGCTTTATTGATGCTACCAACTCAGCGGACTCTTGAGATACTGAGGGAGTGGACCAGAATGCCAGCTTCTTAGCCAGACTCGGGGAGGCTTTGATGAAAGTTGCTTGCTTCGCATAAGGCCATCCGTACAACATTCTCCGACTAACAAACAGGATTAGGGTAAAATGAACATGCTTCGGGCTGACAGTATCCCGAAACCCTCGGCCAATCTGAGCCTCGGTTTTGAAAGGTTCGGAACCAAGCCGTTGAAAGCTTTCACTTATGGATCCGCGGAGGCCAGGACGCCAGGCGCAAAGTCAGGGGCTTAAAAAAGGGAACCAGATTTTTCTGCCAGGGTTAGGGTTGTTGCCCAGTCAACCCTGCGAATTTACAACTGCGTAAAAAATAATGACCTGACTTGCTTTGACACACTACTTGCTGTTGTACAGAGCCTGAGTGAGCAACAATAAAGTATCTGATGTGTTGCAGTTGGTCTCCGAAGATCCGATGGCTCGAAGATAACTCCGGCGTGGAGGAAGGTGGCCAAGCCTGCAAGCTGCCCTGTCGATGCCACTCATTGGCAATCTCAGCCCAGCCAGATCACGGGATTCCGCGTTCTGGACGCGACAAAGACCTGTGCGGCGGTCTTGGCTCCAAGGCAGCGACGCGGTATGAACACGTCTTACAGTGAGGACAAAGAAACGGCGGACCAATATTCCACCGTTGCGATGGTCGACCATCGAATAGACAAGGGTCGGAGATGGTGAGCGGACGAAGATAAGTAGGGCTCAAGGACCCCAGGACTCCGTGTTGGACTTGATATCCTCAAACTCAAAGCTTTCTTGACTCCTTACCTGAACCGCGAACATCACTGTACAACCCCCAATTACTAAGCGCGCCTTCACCATGTCCACTACGACTGCCCCGCCAACATTCATCATCAGCGTCCCCACGACCGACATCCCGAGTGCCAAATCCTTCTACACCTCCCTCAACTTCCACTTCCTCCCCGACTGGTCAGACGCTTCCTCCATCTCATTCATTCTCCCTTCTCCCAACAACAACATCGCCCTGATGCTGCACACCCACGACCGCGTGAAGAAGTTCTTCCGTCCCGGGGCCATCATCGCGGACCCCAAGACCACTAATGAAGCTCTCTTCTCGATCAGTGTCAAGAAACCAGAGGAGGTCGATGAGTGGCTAGACAAGGCCGTCAAAGCCGGAGGCGAGAAGGATCCGTTTGTGATGAAGGAGTATGGGAAGGATATGGGAATGTACTCAAGGAGTTTTGCGGACCCAGATGGACATATTTGGGAGGTTATGTGTTGGGTTGCGAAGTGTGGTCAAACAGGGGAGGTGAGGACGGAGTAAGGGCATGTTTAGCGTCACAACCTGGGACTTTCGATGTTGGAAACCGTTGATCGGTTTGCGGGGTATCAGTCTGCTGGCCTCATGCTCGCTCATTTCATTCCAAAGGCTCGAGGATGTCCTGGTGCAAAATGCCTGAACAAGCACAGCTGAACCTCTTTGGCTTAGTGTTTTCTCTCATCATATAGTGAACCCCAACGAAACATTTCATTTTCCGTTATTTCATTCCTTTCATATATCTGTGAACAATTCACTCTGTCACGAAACAGGTCCCATGAAACTCTTGAATAGGAGAGGCAACATGTTGAATAGGTATTGGCGGACAGTGTATGGATTGCTCGGCCAGGATGAACCGTTCTTATCCCCAACAGTGGACCAAAATTCGTGGTATGTGGGGAACGATTTGCCTATTATTGGTGAAGATGTGTGCTCAAGGAACTATCTACCTAGTTTGATGATTGGTCACTGCCTTAGTTTTAAGAGGGTGCACGCTTCTAGTATGCTGAACGAGCCTCTTTTTTTGGACTGCATTGAGCCGATAAGACAAACTCCACAGAATTGTTAGTGACATGCGTAATCGGCATTCCGATAGAGAATAAGCCCTTCGGCCCGAGACAAGCGCACTCCAGAAAGTGTCTGGTTAGGCATATGATGTTAGAGGTTGACAGGCCAAACTAATCCATCAAATGTTGAGTATATGGCGCTCAAAGTCATAGGCTGCATCTGGGGAGAAAGGTAACCAAAAACGTCAGGTCCCAGGGCTGATTGTTAATGTTGTGAAACGGAAGTTGCATAAACGCAGACGCTAAGTTCGGATGGTGACATAAAGGAAAAGCCGTCGTGCGCTGGAATAAGGCTGGTCAAACTCTCGGCAGGACGACATTTGTACCGCATCTGTGTAACGTCAATAACTCAGACTACCTCCGGAGTAACTCATGGCACGACTCTAGCAGCCAAATTGCACAACATTAAGATGCCACTGTCCAGTGTCATTGTACCTTTGTCGGACGGCGACCTGACCACGAGGTCCACCAATAAGTTTGCAGTTTCTTGGTTTTCGGATACATTGCGCCCATCACAGACTTCAGCGACAGATTGGAGCGGTGGTGATTAGCGTTCCTTTCATGGCGTTTCCAGAACTGCTGGGTTGCTCCTTTCGATGAAACCGAACGGGATACAAGCAAGCAGCCCCGTGACAAGACTCGGATATGAACGAAATAACTGCAGTCGAGGACAGACAAAGTATGGAGGGCGACGCTTGTTGTTGGCAGGCATGGCAAAGCCATACCCACACAACCTTTTTTGTTTTTTTATTGATTTGAAAATGACAGAACGAAACTGCAATGTACTATGGGATATCTGTACAGCATGCATACCCGAATATGAAAATAACGGGAAAAAAAAATCGTATATACCCATAAGTATGAACCCGGCCCACTACCATTCCAATCTATATGCATTCCCAGATTCCGCTCTCCCCGATTATATGCTTCGACCCCCTCCCCCCCTTTTCACCTCTGGACCCTTTCAGGCAACCTGGTTAACCGCAGCCTGCACTGCGGCCGCCGCGCTGCCCAGAGCCGAAATCATCAGGATGTTCGGCTGACCGGGGGTATTCTGAGGGAAGCGCGAGTTGAACCCAATCACGTCACGAGCCTTGGTAAACGTCTGCGGCGACACAAACAGCCGGGCAGTCGACACATGCCAGTTAACACCCTCAGAGCACGGCGGGGTAGTCAGCGAGCCAGAGTAGATCTGGAAAGCATTGGCCTTGAGGATGTCAACGACCTCGGACATGACGAGCGGCGGGGTCTTGACGCGGGTGCCGGGGGTAGCGATCTGGTCGACGACACTGAAGACGGTCTCAAGCAGGGTAGTCGGGGCACCGGAGGAAGCACCAGCGTCCTGGCGGCCCATGATGCGCGAGCGCTTGGCGGCAGCGGCCGCGGCCTGATCGGCGATGTTAATGTACACACCGATGACGGCAATCTCTTGCTGGGCGGACTGGAAGACCATGTGCATCTCCATGGCCTGGGAGGTGCCGTTGTCGAGGTGCTCGGAGGGCAGGTGGAAGTGGAATTGTTGAAGCTCGAAGGTCTTTCCGTTGGCGGTGAGGGTGCCGCCCTGGGTAACGACCTCGACAGTCGTGCCAAGATTCTCGAACTCGGCACCATCGGGCATGTCGTTGACGGTCAGCTCGACGTCAGAGCCCTGGAGGATCTCGAAGACGCCGTCAACCATGTCGATGGGGGATTGGCGGGTGCCGGTTGCGCAAGCGGTGTTGGCGGAATCTAGGGCCGCCCAGTTAAGGGGACCCTTGGGTAGGTGGTGTCAGTGGCTGCCATGTACGATCGGTCACTGGGAAGCGACTTACTATCCTGCCGATGTAGCCAAAGTTGCCAACCTTGACCTCGCCGCCCTCCTCAGCACGGGGCTGGAGGAAGGTGCCGTGGGCGCATGATGCGAGAGCTCGCGTCGCCGACGCGGCTAGCAGAAGAGCCTTGAGAGTTGAGCCGTACATCTTGGTGGATCGGAGGTGTGAAGTTGAACAAAATCGGGTGCTGGGATGGAGATGGAGTATGGATGGGCCCAAGACTAGGACTTGAAACAAGTATGACCAAACAAAAATATAGAAAAAGAAGAAGCGGAAAAGAAACGAAGAGGTCCCAGACCTGCCGGCAAGCCAAGAATAAATCAAGAATAGAATGGAAAATGAGAAATCGTACGACTTCCTCGTGATTTTTCCAGCTGGCCGGGCGGGAAGATGGGAGATCTTTGTATGCCCTTGGGGCAGAGATGGGCGATCATCGCCCCTTACCCCGTGTTTTGGACGTGGCCGGGTCAAGGAGAACCAAGGAGAAGGAGGCTCAGCCTCGGTCTCCCGCCGGGTGCTCCTTGATGGCAACTCCATCGCCAGCCATAGCCGCGATGGGCCCCGGACGACCGGGATTAGCGGCAGGGTTAGGGTCCCTAGCCATGGGTCCGTGGTGTTGGGAAAGGAAATGCGAGATTTCAACACGGCATTGCGCGTGGGATGGCAGTGTTGGATAGTACGGAGAGGGCCTGTTGTGATGGCGATCATCGCCGCCAAGACTCAGAGGGGGTTCTAAGGGGGTTCCGTTGATGTGCTGGCTGCGATTCAGGTGCGACAGCCAAGAAATCGACTGCCGCATCTTGCTTCGCCTTAGCCGCTTGGCGCGCGATCCGCGCTGCGGGCTTCGATGGCTAAGATATACGAGCATCCCAGGCTTCGAGGGCGACAGCGGCGATGAAAAATTCAGTTTTTGACCAGCCATCCAGTGTAGTGCGATGGGCTGTCCAGAATATGTGGTCACCTGGACAAAAGAGAAGAAGCGCAGTGCTGCGCTCACCGGGGCATCCATGTTTGACGACAGCAGCGACGACAGTGGGCAATTCCAGATAAGCGCCGTTGCCAAGAACGTGGGGTGTTGTTTCGGTGAGACGTGAAGGCTACGGGGGTAAGAACGGAAAGGAGTTGTTCTGCATCAGAACTGACTGCGATTGTATTGACGGTCCCATTCCAGCTTGGTTGACGCTGTGACCTTCTCCGGCGCCTAGGGTGTGAAACAGAAGAGATTGAGAAAACACTAGGAATCGATGTTTCCTGTTCTACTTCGTGTCCAGTCCAAGCTCTAACAGTGTAGGCTGCGACCTTGATTGGGTTAGTGTGTTTCATCTACCACTGCTGACACTCGTTTCTCAACATCGGTCGCTTAAGCACATGGCTTTGGAGCGCTTTGCGGCCGTAATTACAGCATGCTGAAATGCTACCGGTCTATATATGATAGGCGCGGATCTGGTTTCTCAACAGACCTAGAGTTAACTGGCAAGGACGGGAGTGGGAAAGATGAGGCAGCTGGAGCCGACTTGAGAACAAGCTGCAAGAAAAGCGACACAACTGAGTCTTCACTGGACGAGTTGAAACTTCGGATGCGACCAACAAGGCTGAAAAATTCCAAATCTCTTCGCTTGACAATAAAATCGAGCAGGTTCCCAGAATAACTCTCACCAAGGCTTTAGAAGTGAACCTGCTAAGGCTCAATCAGTAGCACGTTTTGGCTATGTATTAGAAGATCGTCATCTGAACATTTTTGTCAGCAAGTATATGCGGGCGTCAAACACACAGAGAGGCTCTCGGGCTTTCGTTCCACATACGTGAGACAAGATTGCCATCCCGTCGCCGAGACGGAAATTCCACGTGGAGGTTCCGGAGCCGCTTGGGTAGATGCATATAGCATCGACATCTTTCTTCATTTTTAGCATTTGCAGACGCCAATCTTATCTAGACACCTCTTTGTCGTTTCCTTGACAAATTGATGCCGAAGGATGATAAGGACCGACTTCCCAACTTGATCGGGATCGGCCTGGGCCAGGTGACGCATTCTGCTGGTCTGGACCTGTGTCAATTGTTTGCGCGCGGTCAACGCGCTGAGGAGCGTCGCACGATGGCCGCATCTATATCGAGAGGCTAGGCTTCCAGAATATCCCAGTCGTCATCAAGATGAGCACCGAAAAGGCCATCTTGGAGCTTTGGATGGGTCAGAAGGCTATGCGATGATCCAAGAATCGACTGTCAGGAATATATGTCCAGCAATTGACGCGTCATTGCGATAGAAGACGAGATGAACCGAATGTTCTCTCAAAAGAGGTTGGGTGTTCGATCGGAATCATGGAAGTCGATGCATGAAAGAAATGGGATTGATCCGGCAACTTCAGTGGCGCAGCCGAGTTGGTGGATCGGTTTGCGGAAAATCGAGGATGCAATAAGGTTTTCCTTGTCTGACATCTCAGCACCAACGCTGTCTATCGATAATCTCGACTGCTTGAAATCACGTAATCATTATCGATAAGATGCAGCTCTCCCAACACCAGACCGCCAGGAAGCTTGGGGCGAGAGCGCAGTCTCTGAACAAGCCATTCATTCACCCTCATGACCTCCAACTGCAATTGTGACTCAACTGTTCAGCGCTGAATATTGATGATAAGTTTTGTGAAAGTTCTATTCATATGTATAATTCTGACTATATCGAGTTGTGACAGTTGTGCCAAATATGTTCGCCATTTCCACATGGGATTGTTGGAGATTTTGGTTGATCTTCAGACCTGCAGAGTGACCATTTGACAATGGCGTCAACTGCCGAAACATAGCATTCAGAATGCCTAATTGACAATCTTCTAACCACTTTGGTTTGCAATAATCTCGTTGCATCCATCCAAACGGAGTTAACGGACCTTGGCGATCCAGCAATCTGTTGGAGTTAGCGGCAGAAGAGCGCGCGATCTCCGCCAACGATTGCATCACAGCTTTTGTGGCACCTCGCAACCCCTCCGCACCGAGTCCATAACAATTGTTGTTGCACACTCGCCATGGGAGTTAGCCGGCGTTAGAATGTCGTCAACGTGGGGTTAAGCTCGTCTTGACCATCGCGACACCCGTCGCCATCCCATCACCATTGACCGTTGATGGAATTGTGCCTGCTGTGTGACCCTTCATTGGATCTTGACCGCGCACGCCAGATGGACTGCAGTTGTCGAATTTCTGTAGGATGTGCGCATCATTGATGTCGCTGTGATGCATCATCGGCAGCGGAGATAGAGAGTCTTTCATATGGGTTGCGGAAGAGGATAAAAAGGTCAATGGGAGCGTCAATGTTGGTTTGACTTATCACATCATCATCACTTCGAGAGTTAGACGAGCATCACAAACTCAATACCTTTTATCTTCTCAACACAACTTCAGAATGGCCCCCTCCGCTGTCGAGACTGCTGCCCCGGTGGTACCGGAGATCAAGGAGAAGGTCCTGCCCGGCAAGGCCCAGACGATCAACCCCATCGCCAACCAGCCATGGGAGGAAGTCCCTGAGCTCTACACAAACCACCGCGAGCCCCTGAAGCTCAGCGGCGCCCTCGACCACCTTGAATACTTCGATGTCACTCCCGTCATCGGTCGTGAGTACGTCAACGTCGACCTGGTCGAGCTCCTCCGGGCACCCAACTCGGACGACCTCCTCCGCGACCTCGCCATTACAAGTACGTCGTCACCCGTACGCTTACCCATTCAACGCTCACTAACACCCAAAAGTCTCCCAACGTGGCGTAGTCTTTTTCCGCAAGCAAGACAACCTGACCGATGACCTGCAAAAGGAGCTGGTTGACCGGTTGGGCAAGTTGACAGGCAAGCCAGCCACATCCGGCCTTCACATCCACCCGGTCAGCAATTCCCAGCGCGAACACGGTACCAAGGACGATGAGATCAGCGTCATCTCGTCGGAGCAGGCCAAGAAGCTGTTCTCGGACCGCTGGAACGGCACCAAGCGCCACCAGAGCAGCAAGCAGCAGTGGCACTCGGATATCACCTTCGAGCCGATCCCGAGTGATTATGCCCTGCTCAGGCTGACACAGCTTCCCAAAACCGGAGGAGGTGCGTTCCACCTTTGAACCTCTGTGTGAGAAATTGACTAACAGCCCCCCTCCCCCCCAGACACTCTCTGGGCCTCTGGCTACGAACTCTATGACCGCATCTCCCCGACCCTCCGCTCCTTCCTCGACACTCTCGTCGCACACTACGCCCAGCCAGGCTTCAACGAAGCGGCGAAGCGCAACAACTTCCAACTCTATACCGCCCCGCGCGGCGCGCCCGAAAATGTCGGCGAGGCCCTCGAGGCCATTCACCCCGTGATCCGCACCAATCCAGTCACCGGTTGGAAGTCGGTCTTCGCCGTCGGTCACCACGTACAGCGGATCTATGGTCTGTCCGAGGACGAGAGCAAGCACTTCCTGAACTGGTTTGTGCAGCTGATCGTAGAGAACCATGATCTGCAGGTCAGGTATAAGTGGAAGAACGTAAACGATGTGGCGATTTGGGATAATCGGAGTGTGTACCATGCCGCGACGCCGGACTATATTGGTGAGGATTTGGGGGAGAGGAGGGGTAGCCGCGCTGTGAGCTTGGGTGAAAAGCCGTACTTTGATCCGGCAAGCACGAGCAGGAGGGAGGCACTGAAGGCGCAGAAGGCTGCTTAAGGGTCAGGGGTTCTGCCAAAGTGTTTGTTATGTTTCCAGGTTTCGTTTTCATGAATAGGGAATGCATATCATTTGTCCAGTTACTTTACTTTTCCTGGCATAAGGTTTGACAAAGCATCAACAGCGCTGATCGGTGACTCTGGTAGTCTGAGTGTGATGAGTCAGAATCACCATGATGAAGACACCACCAAGACAGTACCGATAAGACCTTAATTTAACACCTGTCCAATATCATCTACCTCGGTATTAACCCAGTGATCACTTCATTATTAAAAGCCATCATCAAGCCGAAGCAAAACGCAATCCCATAAAACACCTTTCCCAATCCCATCCGTTGAACCCCCCTCATCATCATTACTTCCCTACCACCCATTACTCCATCAACACTTTTTGGCTAACCGAGACTCCCCTCACAACTTTCTAAACACCGTCCTAAAAATCTCCCTACTCTTCACCAAGTTCAGCATCCGCAACCGCTCATTATCCAGATGCGCCGCGTCACTAGCTTGACCGCACGGAAGATGAGCCGCAGGCGCGTTGAACTCCTTCTCGAGGAATCGAATCGGCGGAATGGATCCGCCTTCCCGGATATACAACGGCTTGCGTGTCTTAGGCTTGGTTTCATCACTGGTGGCATTCGCAGGCAACGCCACGCGACTGCTGTCATCCTCGTCGGCAGCCTCGCCATTGAGGCCCCACGCCTGAACAATTGCCTCTTCCAGTGTTCGGAAGATGTAATTCCCCGGCACGCCGAGCCACGGCTCAGCCTTGTTATCGATCCTGACAGTAAGCGTATTCTCGCTGTCAAACTTGGCAAACTCGTCGTACAAGAACTGGGTCATCGACTCAATGACCTGCTCGACCTCCTGGCCGGGGACAAGACGGATACTGACGTTGGCCGTGGCATGGCTGCTGATGAGGGAGCCGTCCGGGCCAGAGACGTTGTAGCGGTGGATGGTCAGGTTGGGTTCGCGCCAGCGGGCCATGAGGCTGCGCTTGAGGACGTCGAGTGGGCCGGATGAGGGGTTGCGGCGGAGGAGGATGGAGGCAATCTCGTCATAGCGCTGCTCTTCTTCATCGGTCATGGGGAGGATACCATCGTAAAAGCCGGGGATCTTGACGTGGTTCTTGTTGTCCTTGAGCTTCGACAAGAGAAGGGTCAGGTCGGTGAGAGGTTCGGAGAGCATGTTGCTGCCATCGACACCAGAGTGGAGGTCGGGGCGCTTCGAGTCGATGCAAATGGTGGCATGCAGGACGCCGCGAAGACCGTACGTCAGGCAGGGGACGTCGTCATCAAGCCAGTAGCTGTTGGCTAGCAGAACGTAGTCAACATGACCGATGAGGTCCTTATTCTTGCGGATGGTTTCCTGGAAGCCGCGGGAGCCAGACTCCTCCTCACCCTCAATAACAAAGATAATGTCTGAGTCAAGTTGCTTGGCCTGGAGCAAGTCAGAGACAGCATACAACGCAGCCATGATAGGGCCCTTGTTGTCGCTGACGCCACGGCCATAGAGATAACCATTCCGGCCCTCCATTTTGAACGGATCTGACAGCCACTTGTCAGCCTTTATCTCGGCGGGGACTACGTCGTAGTGACCATAGAACAAGATACGCTTGCGCTCGTTGGCTGGCTCCAGCTTGCCGCTGAACCGGGCCAAGACGATTGGGTTATGCAGGCTGCCTGTGCTGAGTACATCAACCTGGGCACCGAGCCGCTTGAACAAAGATGCGAGGAATGTAGCGCCCTTGCGGCAATCCTCAGTGAATTCAGGCCGCGACGAGATAGTTTTGTACGAGACAAACTCGCGCAGCGAAGTGATCATCATATCCTCCTGGACTTCGCGGCCCTCTTCGTTATGGGTGGGCATGCCATTAACATGCCAGACACGGACAGTGTTGTCATTGGCGCCAGTAATAAAGAGCTGCTCAGTCGCGTGCACTGTGACGGCCGAAGACAAAATCTTGCCTTCGTGGGCCTTCCAGCGGTTAAGGCACTGGTACTTCTGGCTTACATTCTGAAGCAAGCCGTTCTTACCGCGGCCATAGTGGACCGTGCTATGTTTCGCGATGGAGCCACCAGTACCGCCGCTCCAAAGTAGGCCAAAGCTCATATTCAAGGTGTTAACGTTGCCGTCATGGGCCTTAATGACACGCAACTTCTGCTTAGTATCGAGATCCCAGAGCTCAATGATGCCTCTGAGCTTGCCGGCATAGAGGAACGATCCGTCGATGGCAAGTGACATGACCGACTCACTATCGTCGTGGCCAAGCACCATCATCTCCTCGATGTTGCCCACTACGCCATCTCCTTCACCGTATTCAGGTTCGTCATCGGTGAGCCTCCAAAGCTTGATTGTACCATCTCCGCCGCCTGAGATCAAGATCTCCTCGTCGGGATCGGCCAGGACGGTAGGGCCCTTCGCAATCAACATGCAAAAGACCCAACCGTAGTGAGCATACCGCTGAATGGCACTGGAATCGATCTCTAAAACTGTCTCAGCCTTAGGAATGAGGGCATAGTGCTCTTCCATGCGACGAGGGGTCGAGGTGCCGCCGACAGCACGGGAGTCAAAGAAGCGATGCTGACGAATGTCAGGATGTTTCGGCGAGTCTCGTGGCACTTGGCGAGTCGGGTCATTGAGGCTAATCCACTGAATGTCCTGGGTCTGTGTACCGAGGTACAGCGTCTGGTGCTGGGGCGACCAGGCAATGCTGAAGACGTCGCCGACGTCGTACGTGCTGTAGATTTCGTACAGGCGGATGAAGGTTTTAGGGCACCAGACGCCCAGGATGGGCTCGCAGGCGCTCGAGAAGAGGTACTTGCCGTCGTCGGACAGGAGCAGGTTCAAGACACTGCGCTTGTGGGCCTGGATAGTCTTGACATGCTGGTAGGTGCCGAGCGACCAGATCACGATCTCACCCTTGCTGGTGCCGGCGAAAATGTAGCGATCGGAGACGGCGAGGGCTAAGACAGAGCCATCGTGCCGGAGCTCTTGCATCATATCAGGAGCTTCATCGGGGCATTCGTCGTCGAGGCTGCCTGTCCGGTTCTGCGTCATGGTTGGGGAAGAGTCTGCTGCTGCAGGAAAGAAAATAGGTTAGTTATTAAGACAAACCCAATTATCCAGAGAGGATGGAATAATTGTGTTTGTGTGCAATTGGTGCCAAAAAAAGCACCGCGCGAGATGAGGACAGGAATTCAATCCATGCAAACTATGGACAGAGACGACTGAAAAGGCGGATGGAGGTGTCCCGGAGTGGATGCGTGAAAGTCGCTGACGCCATTTGTGGGCAGCAGTTCTCGATCCGCAACCCACGGCGGTGCGCGGCTGCCCCGCGCAACTGCCATCCCCGCCATTGGCAGGGGTCCGCTGGCGTTCCCCACGTTTCGGCACGTGCTTCCCAGGCGTTCTGTCATCGGCA
The DNA here is from genome assembly GCF_000221225.1 of Thermochaetoides thermophila DSM 1495. Lineage (NCBI taxonomy): Eukaryota > Fungi > Ascomycota > Sordariomycetes > Sordariales > Chaetomiaceae > Thermochaetoides > Thermochaetoides thermophila. The sequence continues at coordinate 488,945 of NW_006383034.1, forward strand.
GGCACGACAAAAGCTCATCGCGTTGCTTCCATCGCGAGTCACAGCCTGCCGCTTGACGTGATTCTACTTCCGACCTGAGCGATGGATTAAGGCCCAGGAGATCGATTGAGACGCCGCGCCATGACGGTGATTCGAGGGAACCATGCAGCCAGTGAAGGCCCTGTGGTCGCAGGACGGCAGGGCTCACATGGAGACACCCAGGAACCGCCATCTTGGGTCACAAACATGCAGAAGAAAGTCGGGCAGCGGCGTGGGGGTTTCGCGAGGGAATTGGCCATCCACAGGGCTTAGGTAGACGGCCCAAGAACTGCCTAGAGCTCAGAAGCCGCCAAACACCCAGACCAGGAAGACGTGCTGCGATACTTAGGACGAGGGTGGTAGTGTTACTCACCGGCACCAATCCCACGGGCGTGGGGTGTCTGCTGCGCAACCACAGTCGCTGACGACGCTGCCGCTGCCGCGGCCCTAGCCTTGAAGATTTTGGTGCAACCTTTGCAGGGCGCTTGGCCTTCGTTGGCCTCATTGGAATAATAGTAGTACTGGGCACTCCATGGATCAAACGACTGCCGAACGCTCTCCACGCACAATGCCATGTCTTGCTTGTCGTCTCGAGGAGCTGGGACCCCAGAACCAGAGCCAAAGCTAGGCGCTGCCGACGTCGAGTCAGAGTTTATGCCTCTGCTACTTTGAGAGGATCGCAGGGGTTGATAGGAGCTGGCTTTGCTGGTTGTCGAGGACGACGGGTTTTGGTTTTGTAGCGGCTCCATGTTGGGTTCTCCGGTCTGTTCCTGGCTGCAAGTCATCCTGCCGGTGCTGAGCGATGACGCGAGATCAGGGGTGAACTGCGCGATTCCGGGCTGCAGCGCTCATGACCTCATAGTCCAGAGCGTATGGTCGAAAGAAGAAAGACGGAGGCATCTCACCGCTTTTCGCTTTCGCGGATTCCTCGCAACTCAGGCTGACCAAATTAGGGTCACACGGTGGGTAAGAGGATCAAAGTAGCGTCCATAGAGCAGCAGACTCAGGCTACTGCGCACAGCGAGGGCGGCCGCCACCCTATTCATATACTGATTGGCAGAAACTTCCAAACTGGGCCTAGATAGGTGCCACGAATCGCTCTGCTGTCCACAAAGCCATGGTCAAAAGTGTCCATGGGCTGCTCACCATAGCAGCAAAAGTAGACATGAGTATAAGTTCTGTTTGTGTTGGAGATGTGTGGCACTTAGAAGTGTAAGAACCAGCCGGCTCAGTACCGTGGACTGTGACAGACGCATGTCTTGGTCGCGGCAAGCTGCCGGTCACGTCTCATCTAACTGGTTTAAATAGAGAGAGATGAGCACAAGATAAGAGAGTTGAGCACATTTGAGACAATGGTACCGCAGTGGAGGTAAATCTTTCCGCTGCGCACCAAAAAAAAGCGCTCATCAAAACTGAAAGACAGGACTTCTTCAAGCGTCACCCTGAAAGCACCCTCCATTATCATAAAGCAAGCGAGGGTTGAGGGAACGACAGGACAGCACGTCACAGTAACAGCGGGTGGACACCGACAGATTTCAGACATCAAGGAATCATGCATGCTGCGGCTGAATAACTGGGAAAATCTGGATCGACTCCACGTTGACATGATGAATCAAAATTCCTGGGGCAGCATGGTTAGGTCCACCGCCTGATGTTCGCCATGATGCCAAGCACAGCCTTATCGCCCTGTTGGTGTTTAACCGTGCTTTTGCCGATTGATTTTCGGGCTGGCTGCGGGTGGCACCAACCCCCAGTTGCCTTGCCTCAGCTCGGTGGAGGGGAGTGAGGTTGGCCTGTGCGTCCATCAGATCCTTGCATGCAACAATTTTCTTTGGATGTGTCTGAGATCATCGAAGAGGCGTCTTGTGAAGTTTGGCATCCTAATATCCAAACCCTCTTATCGCCTCATACCTTTCCTGTCGACAACCGCCGCCAGCGACACCATCTTTTGTCGAAATTCTTGGTTGCTGCTTTGCCTGATCTACTTCGACTCTTCGTATTCGGCCATCCGACCACCGTCTTTTCCCAGTATCTCCATCGTTGCCATCGATCCTCCATTTCGATATCTCGGCTTTGTATCTCACCTTCTAATCAATCTACAAGATGGATCACACTCGCGACCCCTGCCCCTGGGTTATTCTTAATGACTTTGGTGGTGCTTTCTGCATGGGTGTATGTATACCGCCCAGCCGATTTCTCAGCGCAAATACCTCGACCTAGCAGCCGAGTAACCAAGCGCATGCCGACTTCCTCTCGAGCTCGACAGCTAACATATGCCTTGCCTAGGCTGTCGGTGGTACAATTTGGCACGGTGTCAAGGGTTTCAGGAATAGCCCGTATGGCGAGCGGCGACTAGGCGCCATCACGGCCATTAAGATGCGTGCCCCCGTGCTGGGCGGCAACTTTGGCGTGTGGGGTGGTCTCTTCAGCACATATGATTGTGCCGTTAAGGGCATCAGGAAAAAGGAGGACCCGTGGAATGCTATCGTACGTTTCTCTCAGGTCTCATTACGACAAGCCCGTTCTAACCATAGACAGATTGCCGGGTTCTTCACAGGCGGTTCGTTGGCCATTCGTGGAGGTTACAAGGCGGCGAGGAATGGCGCCATCAGTTGCGCTATCCTACTCGCCGTTATTGAGGGTGTCGGTATCGGCTTCCAGAAGATGTTCGCAGGGGCGACGAAGCTGGAGGTGAGCTTCCCATACTATCTCTCCTTGACCGTCTTGAGACTGACCCGTCCCAGGCTCCCCAACCGCCACCCTCAGGCGACAAGATGCTTGCTTAAGCGAATGAATATGACTGCTCCTTCGACACACCCAACTCTTTCCTCCAGCCTTGATGGCTGTGTGTACATTCTGTCTGCATTCTGGTTCATGATGGTTAGCATTATATCGGTGGCGGCGTTCCATGTAACATAGAATTTGGTTGTTGGTTACGCTTTGCCATCTATGGGTTGGGAGAGAGGATGGCCACACAAAAGCTGGCGGGCGTCATCTTGATAAAATAATAATTGATTCCCCAACCCAGGCATCCCTAGGCTTGCTGGGTGCGCTGTCCGCTATCTATCACAGCTTCTCTCCACACCAGTTCTGAGGATCCTCGGGGATGCCTTCTCCAACATACTTGGCAGCAAGCGCCGGATCCTTTCGAAAAACTCTCATAAACGCCACTCCCTGCTCATCTACCCACGCACGAAGCATCCCGCCACAGTTGAAGTCCTGCAAGATCTCCGACCGCGACTCGACCGCGTTTCCGTCTCCATCATACACGACTATACACTCAATTCCGATCATACCGCCCTCACCTTCGCCCGTTTTCCCCCACCGATCTCCCGCGCTTCGTTGAAGCTCACCTCCAGGACCTGTAACCTTCGTTAGTGCGACCGCTCCAGACTCCTTCCCAAACTGCGCGATTGCTCCGACCGTCCTGGCCGCCGTCGTCCGAAGGAATGAATCCCCGTTGCCAGTCCCAGATACCGCGATCGCACGCTTGGTCACGACCCTCTTGGGCGAGGACGAACCCAGTTGATACATCCGCGGCGTGGACAGACAATCTGCCACCAGACCCTTCAGCGCTCCGGAAAGAACCACCGCAGGACACGATGACGATCCGGCTTTTTGGCCCTCCAACTCCTCAAGCCATTCCTCTGCCCAAAATCCCGCGCCAACCGTCGGCGTATCGCCTATCCGGCCGGTCAGCTTGTTCGTCAGCCCGCCTGTGCTGGTCGCGACACAAACGGTACCGTATGCGTCGACGACCACAGCGCCGACGGTTCCTTGGGGAATGAACTCATCCGACGACCAGGATGCAGTCCCAGCGGGAGTGCCACAGCCATGCAGACCGCTACACGTTAACTCGGCCATCGCTTTCTCCCGTTCCAACCCCCTTCGATGCTGCTCCCACCGGTCTTTGGTCCAAAAATAACTAGGGTCAACTAACTCTAGGCCATACGCCTCAGCTAATTGCTCCGCAGCGGCACCATGCAAATGAGTGTGCCCCTGCGCAGAGGGGACATTTAACCTCCCCTCTGCCCCCTCTACATCCTCCACTGCCACACCCTTCCCAACGAGATCCTGCCCTCCCCTTTTCAGCAGCTCAGCGGCGAGCTTAATTGGATTCTTGACCCTCCTCAACCCGGACACACCGACCCCACGCTTAGGCCAGCGTGTTGGGTTGGTGATCATGATGCTTGCTTCGAGCTCGTTGATCCCGTCGCGAGTGAAGACTGCCCCGCGCCCAGCGTTGTAGAGTGGGTCGTCTTCCAGGAGGGTGACGGCATAGGTTGCAGAGTCGAGGGCTGTTGGGAGGGAACCATCGGGAAGGGGGTTGAGGAGGAAGCGGTGGGATTTGGAGATCTGAGAGGGTTAGAATATATTATCGATGAGCTATGCCAGGCAGCGGGGTTTAGGTTTAAGGCTCTGTGAACACTTGAGCTTACGATTGTCAGGAGAGAAGCACGGAACAGCTGGTACCGCTCCGGTGGCATCGTCTCAGGGCGGATGTTGCCTGCCCCACCATGGATGATGATACGGGGCTGAGTGATTGGCTTCCGGCTGATTTGGGACTCATAAGATTCCCACATTTTGGATGTCTCAGATTGAGCTGGACTAAGCGTGGGTTGTTGTCGATGAGCTGCAAAGAGGTTCAAGGTGATGTTGTGAGGTGAAACCTGGAATGTGAGATTTGGGGTGGTATTGGCTGGGTGATGTTAATAAGCCGTTGATAAGCGCTGGGAAGATATTTATCAATAATGCCCTCATGTGTCAAGGGTTAGGGTCATGATCACCTACATGGCAAGGGAAACGCCGACAAATATGCACAACGTTAGCACCAACATTATCACAGAGCGGTGCCGGGGAATGTTCACAAAAAGATGAATGAGACATCTCATACCAGTTACTTGCTCTCATTTAATCCCGCTAAATAACATTCGTCACTTTTATCCATCATTGGCCTGCCCTTTCCCCTGGCCCCCTTACCCTTAACACCCTCCCACACTTGGCAATCCCAACTAGATCTCACTGCAGGCCATCACGTTCATGCTGGGTACCGCCATTGGGCACCTATATAGGGCCAGGAGCCTGCTCTGTTCGCCGCTGCTGCTTCCCTGTGGCACTGGCCGCAATGCAAAGAAGCAACTCCTAGGCCTAACACTGCGCGTCACGAAGTGGACCACTAGCCTGCTGCAGCTCATGGGTGACCCTCACCGCATTCGCCGCTGCTGGAGGTACCTTATCACCTGTTCGAGCTCCTGCATGCAAGGGACCGCTGCTAGCGCCCGGACGGCCCACTTGATTTGGGTTTGGAGGTCGTAGGAGAGCTGGGTAATTTTGACTTGTCGCTGGGCTTTGATTTCCTAGGAGTAGACGTTCTCAGTGAAGGGATGGATTATGGTTATTGGGAGATGGGTTTGATTTTGGTTCTGGGGTGTGAAGGCATTAAAAGGGCTCTTGGGCATAATGATGGGGTGCGTACGTCCAAGAAGCAGATTAAAAGTCCAACATGCACCAACGAAGACAAGTGGCTAGGAAGAATCGATGGATATTGAAGCTGTTGCAAAAGCATCAAAATCAGTAAAAAGTCGGTTAAATCTCAAAGCCAAAGGCCATGAATCAAAGACTCAATTTCTAGTCATTTGTGCTATTGTTATTGACAGTGTTATTGCGGTCTCTATTGTGAACTTGCGCTCTCAGATCAAACTCAGTCACTGTGAGCGAAGTTTGAGAAGCGGTTGTAGATCACCAGTCTCGCTGTTCCGACAACAGAATGTAAGAACTTTTGACCTCAGATGAAGGTAGGTGTGTTCAAAGAAAGTCAGTGATATCAGACAGGATTGATGTTTCAAAAACAGTTGAGTGCCGGTAATGTCGCTATGGAAAGGGAAAAAGTGAGAACGCTGCGTATGAAGGGGAAAGCTCTTAATTACCTTTAGCACTTAAGAGCATAAGTTCAAAACAGTTTTGAGGAGGGAGTGATCCTTTCAAGCCATAATGGAAGATTTCAGCCACAGCTTATGGACCCCGTTTCTTGATAATACTACAGAGGAGGGATTCATGCATTTCACAGCTCTTGATTTATCAGTAAGACACTGACATACACAAGAAGAAAATGGACACTCTAGAAGTGATGGAAAGACATACCACAAATTGGATATACTATAAACCAGATGTAAGCAATTGTTCAATTGCGACCCAGATAGTTTCATATGCAGAACGCCAATAAGTATCAGCCGGAGTACTATCCAAAGCTTTCAACAAACCACTATGCTATGAGATCCGTAAATACCATTGCCAGAAGCTTGATCTAGAGTGCTGAACACCTGACACAAGCCGACTGACCCTGATGCTGTTGCCCGTCATAAGAGTTCAATAGCTGCACAGTTCTAAGGTCGATGCCTTGACCTAAGTTAATTGTGCGTCAGGCTTCGACATGACATCACTGGGTGAGGTCTATCCGCTCTTTGATGCTGCCCAGCAGTTGGAGGTGCTGTTTTTTTCTGAATACCCCTACCCGTAACTGGTGTCGGTTCATTCAGCACAATACCTTCGGTAGGGACGCCGGAGCCCTTCCAAGGCTACCGATGGGACATTTCCCTTGTGGTCAAGATTTCGGAAAGGCTGAGAAAACACACGGCTGCTTCCGTTGGAGACAAACCGGAGAAATCGCGAGTTTGTAGCCGATATCTCCCCAGGCTGTCGGGTAAGCTTTTTTTTCCTCAATATAAACTCAGTGTTACATGGACACTGCAGTCCAAGAAGAAATATCCCTGACAGCCAACATAGGAAACACTGGTGATACAAGTGCTGAGAAGGGCGAAGGGCATATTTGATTGGTAGAGCCCGGGATATATAAGGGGGTGCCAAGAATGAGTTAGGTAACCTTGCCACGATGAGAAAACCCCTGAAGATCCCAGGGAGACCGCGAGGTACTCACAAGGGCAGAGGGAATTTATAAAGGGAGCTACTTGGACACGATGAAGGATTTCTCTTGGTTTTTCTCTCTCACAAACACAAAGACATTGAGGACCAAGAGAGATTATTACACGTAGCAATTGACTTCGTTGTCCACTCCACATCGTCAGTGGCCATCATGTAACCCATTTGACCCATTGTCGATCCCTGCTTGCACCAGACCAAGTCACCCGCTACACTTAGCCTTTCGAAATCTTCATAATGAGACTTGAGTGTTAAGCATGGTGGCTTGAAAGGTTTGTTTTTAGCAAGGAGATACCAGTAAGACCGAGGTCCCAGGAAGCTGTCCAAGTTATTGCTTCCCTACCTCCGATATGGGGCAGTTCACATGAGCACAACTAAGAATTTAAGCACCCCCATGCGGATTTATGGCCAGCACTGGCTGCCGCAGCGTGTCATGCCCGTATTTCCATCGCTTCACTGCAGTATCCCAAACGTCTAAGCTGATTTGGTACGGCTTTACATGTACATGGCATACTTTGCAAGAGGAAAACTTGACACCATTGATAGGATTCTCGAGGAGCTACCTTGTGATCACACTTGTTGACCACAACCTACTGGTTACTTTCTACGACGACAACCACGATGATCTGATTGGGTTCTCCGAGTTCCTGAGAGGACCTTCCGAACGCCAAAACCGGTCGTGCTTGACGCACTTATATTGAAAAAGAAGAAACAAAGAAAAATAAACTTCCGCATCTACCAAACTTATGCACGCTATTCTTTCCCTGAACGTCCGTCTGTGTTTGTTAGTGGTCCCGTTTGCACTCATCGATATCGGGTTGGCGTATTGTAGGATATTACCCATTGGCTTACTAGATATATATCGATGATCTCACTGTGTATCCGCTTGAAGCGCAGCTCTGATCTCCTCCATCTTCTGCCACAGCTCCTCAGGCTCGCGGCGTAACTTCTCTACGCTCACCCGCTCCATTGTCCTCTCTTCGGCCTGCAGGTGCTTCCGCACTGTCCCCAGGTTTTAGTCGGTCCCAGCCAACTGGCTCTGTCCCTCTCAGCCGCTGCCGGCGGGGGCTATTTTGGGGAGCAGCGTGGCCGTCTTCCCGAATACTGACTCGGAGACCCCCCGGAAAGTTTGGCCCAGCGCAAGCTCGGCCTGGCGCCTCTCAACGAGACTGGAAACGGTCTCCAGGCGGCGGGAGATGAGGGCGAATGCTTCGAAGACCTGCGTTTGAGTTAACACGTATGTCAGCGAGTTAACTTGTGGCAAGAAGGTACTTAAAAAGCTGGGATAAATGTCAGGATATGGTTGGTTTCTGCCTAGATGGCAAGTTTGAGGTAATCATAGACTGCAGCGTCGTCTTTCGCTGGAGAACTTCCCCCTTGAAAGCAGTAAGTCCTCAGCGTAGACTATGATGACAGGCTCCATGCATTTCACTGAGCTGACCATTGAAAGTGATTGTGGGCCGCTTCTAAGCCTAGAAGCGTACCCTCAGCGTGATGTTGAAGAAGACTATTGCTATCGTGAGTGGGCAGACCTTGACTGCAATCACTTGAGGCAGCCTAGGCCAGTGGTTGGGTGTTACTGCTGAAGCTAGGAATGAGACCAGCCAATGTTGCTTGGTTGGTGATGCAGAGGACACTTTGCTGGTGACAAATGCTCGTTGGGTCGACCATTGTGCAAGCTGCTGGGCTGACATGGGAGCCTACTCTGACAGCCAACGTCGCCCGCAAAGGTCAACACCTGCTTCAGCGCCGACAGCGGCCGCCAAGTGTGACTATCCATGTTGATCATGTGATGTGTCTCCCAATCCTGGTCACCAGTTGCCATCACCAGTCGAGGTTTGCCCATTGATCTCAACTGCGGGCACTGGAAAGGGCCCACCACGTGGTGGAGTAATCGTATTGGTCGTCGGTCCTAAGCATCAGAGCTTGCTGACAATCTTGCTGTGAGGTAGAGGACTCAACAACACGATTAGGCAATCGGTAGGTCAGCTAGTCCATGGGGTGGACAGCGAAGTTAATAATAGTATTGAGCCCTTGAGGGCCGATCATGAAACCTTCAAGGTGATGATGATTGATGAATGGGGCAAAACAGAGCTGCACTGACATTTTTCCAGCAGCCTTCCAATGCTGTGGTTAGAGAACCCATTCATGACTACCCTTTTAACCTTCAACTTTTTGCAAGTTGTTACGGGGGAGGTGACATAATCAATGGCTGAAGTCGGTCATTGGTTTGGGTTGCTTGTTATCTTGAGGCAAGTCTGGCCTTTTGGCTGAAAGCTGTTTATGAGAAGAGTCTGGTCTGTAAGAAAGCCTGTGATGGAGAGGTTTATAACACGCGTGTGGTTCAGGAAAAATTCAAACCCAACTGTGATGTTGAGAGTTTTCCTATTGAGAATGCGAGCCCTATTGTGCCCCTTCCTAGGCCGTGTGACTGATATGAGAGTCTTTCTTTCATTTAATTTTGGATGTGGTGATGTCGAACAAGATCACAAGTATTGGTAAGGGAGTGATTGATGCCATATTCTCTGTACACAAAATGTTCAGGATTAGAACTACCTACCCTGAATAGAGTTCTCACCAATGGTTTAGACGATGTTAAGTGTCGGTGGCTTGGTTTTTAGTGATCTGATCTTCGCTGACAAAGTTCAGGGCTTTAGCAACAAAGGTAGTACGACTCATATTACAGACAACCCACTCTGAGTGGTGTTGTTCTCTGAATTTTTTGGTGGGACAAACGGTAATCAGCCATTATATATATGCTATCAACGACAACAGGAGTAGTCAAGTTGTTCCATTCCCGTAGACCTGGAAATCACATGGTCTAATGCTTACCTAAGAAGTTGTCAGGTGCCAAGTGTGTCAGGAGGAACCAAAAGAGTCAGTCGCTCTTCCCTTAAACGTTGTGAGCACTTTGCTTCACATATTGTTGTTTACCCAAACCACAACGGTCAACTCCACGGAAATCCAATCTCAATGGTTTTTTGACTCTCATTTGCAATTCAAAACGTGTATCAAATCATTATTGTCTTAGTTTGCAAGCAAATCATTCCCACTCATAGCTGGCGTCATGGAGCACCTTAACACTTGCCGCCAGGAATCTGTCAGCCCGTCCTCTACTAGCTCATCCGGTCCCGACTCTTCTGGCTCTTCTGTTTTTGAGAAGGTAAAGCAAAGCATCCCAATGATCCAACCTTTTTAGATCCCCAATATGTGGCAGGTAAAGTTATATAACAACTAACTGGCCCCTGGCATAGCTTCATCCATCTCTCTACGCCCCAATCTCCAGACCTTTTTGCCCCGAACATGCAACCCTTCTCATGGAGATAGACATTGAGTATGATCGTTACAAAACAGCATCTGAGCTCTGCGACCTTATCATCGAACGAATAGCCTTCCTTTGTGCCAAAGTATCACCTGTGGATCCTATGACAGCACAGGAGTATTTGGAATATTTCAAGGAGTCGAAGTCTTCACTTGCGGAGATGCGTAGACACATACAGCAGGGTCGTTACTGGGTTGCTACTGTTGGCATTGTCCCTAGTATGGGAGGCAGACTCTCCGACTTGCGTGCTGTCAGCAGTGAGGTGGATAGCATGATTCAGCTGGTATAGCTCTGCCGTTCTCTTACCCCTTTTAGAATGTCTTTTGTGACTAACTGGGCTTGCAATAGTACAGAGAGACTAAAGAAATGTTGGAAATGTTGATAAGAAACGTCACTAAGTGGGAGAAGTCACGAAATAGATGGTCACCTCTTATCATCAATCCCAGTCGCTACGAACAGCATACGCTCACGCTTCTGATTGCTCTTCTCCCAGCAAAGTTCATTGATGATAATGGAAGAGAGTTGGAAGAGTTTGAGGAGGTGATGGCTCTGTCACAAAAGCGCAGGGGCAGCACTGCAACTGTGCAGGAGGTAGAAGAGAGGTTCAGAAATCTCAGCCTGTTAGGTGCCGCTCCATTTAAAGAGGAAGATATCAGGAGAGGCGTTGAGCAGGCTGCTAAAGAGCCCATCGTGCAGCGAGCAATGAAGATGACTGATTGGAAAAAGCCAATAAGCGAGGGAGTCTTTGCGGATGACGTGGAGACGGAGGTTCAGAAAGAAGTCCAAGAGCAGGAGATGATGGACGTACCGGAGCTGGTAGATGTGGCCGGTCAGTAGACAGGCATGTTGGATACTTTGGTCCGTTCTAGGTTACCCAAGACCAGCGGCTGGCAATGGTTCCAATTTCTAGGATAACAGAACAATAACAGCGAAGATCAGGGACTGTTGTCAAAAAGTGTCAAAGTCCGATTGCACATCGTTATTGGCTTCTGATGGGGGAGCCAGGGTTGGTACTCTGGCCGTGAAGTCTGGGTTCATAGTTCGCAACATGCTGCACAGTGTGGATATGCTCAATCCCGCTGTGTCCTGGAACAGTGGAGCCCTGGATTGCAGCTCAAGGTCGTTCTTGCCGTCTACCACCACTTCGACACTTTGAACAAGGTTTACAACATAGCGACAAACCCAACGGGACTATTGTCACATACTCTATGCGAGGCCATCATTACAGTTTTCCAACTCAGACTCAGCATAGGACCCCAAGAGCCCGGACATGTGGACCTCTTGGCACGGAGATGCGGCTGATTAGTGGGTCCGAATACTTTCCTGCTAAGGAAAGTGACAGTGGACATTTCGGCCGCGTGATTGTCCACATTATGACGCCATCGGCTAACGGCTGTGATATCACATCCTTAGGGTACACGCGAATCTCTGGCCTGGTCGCCGGTGAAGTGCAAAACAGGCTCCAGCGAGCTTCCTCCAGGGCCTCCTCAGTCACATCCGGCCACGACAGCCCCCCTAGCACTCCGGCTAGCTCCACCAGTGCCGCATCAGCCCCTGCAGCTAGTGGTTTCCCTCATGCTTATATCCAAGTTCATTCGTCGTTGCTGTCTGCGTACCCTCTCGTCTAGAACGCTGCTGACCTCAGCGCTTATAAGGCAGGCCGACCTACGTTATTTCGCAACAATTGCTGGCAGTCTTCGTGGTGGCTTTGGTGTTAACCGTGGTGGTTATCGGTTCGCTGCGGTGGAGGTGGTATTTACCAAGGTTGATGTTGGGAGGAAGGAAGTAGTGTGAGATGGCCTTAACCAAGGCCTTATATGGAGAAGTTTAAGAGGGAAGGGACTAGGTAGTTTAGAGAGGACAAGTATGATTCTTTTTGAGGAAATGTTTGTCTTGGAATTAACTGTGTTTGATGAAGTTGCAGCTTTGTATATATAATACGAAATGGGTCTTTTAATCAGATATTTTGACTCATTGTAGCATATTTGTCTTTTGACAGGCCAGTCATGTTTTTCGACAGATTTATGAGCATTTCGTCTGCATATCATCTTTCCAAAGCCATTGTCGCCCTCAGGATATCATTCAGCATTTTCATCATTTGCTTTCCAACTTGGTTCTCGATCTCTACTCAAGAATATAGATCCAAGATTCAACGTCCCAAACTCTCTGATCTTGTCAACTTCTCCAATTTCGGACTTGCTGCTTTCAACTCTTTTCCCTGCTTCTTGATTTCGGACTTACGAACCGGACTTAATACCCCAAGATAAATCGATAAGGTATCCGCGGGAATCGAAAAGGTAGATGACAGTAGGGAAGGTTTTCATCTGTCGAAAAGGAGCGATGCGATGTCTGCAACACTAAGCCAATCATGCTGCTCAAGAGGACAGGGGCTGAGTTTCGTCGGTTTTGTGCGTCGATGAAAAATATCGGTACAGATTTTCTGCTCAATTGAGATAAGGTCGATGGTTACATGGTCAAGGAAATATGAAGCATTTGAAAGGGATATATGCCGGATGTGGCAGGAAGAACATTCGAGCCAGCATTACCAGTCCGTTCGACTTGTTTGAAGCATAGGTGGACGATCTGGACGTCAACGCCATAGCGGGCCCCTCCTATTCCCATCATGAATATTAATCAAACATCGCAACTACCCATCACGGGTAGTCCATCCATGCACAACTGACGCGTATTAGAACGAATCTTCTACATCGTGTTCGTCTCAGTTTCTCTACGCATCTGGGGAGACCTTCAACCTCGCTGGTTCAGGATCTTTCTCTAAATTCCTCTCATATCTCCACAATCTCCTAACCATTTACTGTAAAGTTTAGAACAAGCACATCTCAACTTTTCCTTTTGCTTGTAACATAACGGCTTACTGCTTACTTTTCTACAATTACCAATTTGCTCTGAATGAATCATACAAGTCCATGCACATCTCATGGAAAACATGATAATAGCGTCCCACGAAGGTCACTAGGCCGAGATTTTGCCTGTCTTGCAGCTAGCGAAGCATGAGGAGAACGATACAGACGAGCTGGTGATCAATGCAACAGATGAGTGGGCGGTTTCTGGCAAGGTAGAGACTCGCTGAGTGACATTTTCACTAACCTCTCATTACCTTACCCGTGAATGTTACGCTGTTGCCCGCCTTGACAGATCATGGCTTTACCAATCAAGTATCACTAGCATGGTATTTGACTTAACAGGCTGCTACTTCCGCTAAGGTAGATATTACGTTGAGGAAGGAGGACGGCTCTAAAAAGGAGCCAAAGAGTCAATTGATCGTCCTAATGGTACCGACAAGCTCCCGCTGACTTCGCCGCCAACCTATGGCTGTGGTTGCCAGGGCTAAGCCGGCGCGCTTCGCCGAGTTCTAAGTTCCAAACACATCACTCCTGAGGGCCATGTTCTTGACCTTGACCCTCCCCGTACGAGTAGTTGGCCGACTAAGAATGAGATCCCGTGGCACCTGGATCTGGAACATAATGTGAGGGAAGCTGCCAAGAAAGAAAGGAATATGAGTGATCCTTGCAATGCTTCGGAGAGCAGAGGGATGTGGCTACTGGGCGGAAGGAGTAGTGGGATCGCGAAGTATACATGTCGTAGCCTGATGCCATATCAAGTTGAGACTAGTGGAGTACTCATCTGTGGTCTCCTACACATCTATATAACTTTATTTTGCTTGCTGCCCAATTCTTCCCTTAACGAATCTCCTTTGCTTGCCTGGATTCCTCAGCATTGCGTCCGAGGCTGCCACTTCAGACAGTCTCTCCGAACCCAAATTCACATTTCGCAAGCAAATCCCTCAGCTTCAGAGTCTTCCTTTTCTCTCGCAAATTTTACTTTACCACCCTTCGACCCTTCTTGCCAAACAATTGGCAGAACATCATCACCCCAGTCCTTGAAACTCCAGAAGATCTGAACAATTATTCGTCTTCCAATGCCCTTTCCAACCTGGCCACCGAGAACGCCGCAGTTGCCGCTTCTATCACTTCTGTAGTCAATACCGCTGCTCTTATTTTGTTAAGAGCTTTTCTTCACCTTTCCTATTGTGACAATTCTGTAAATTCTGATAGTTTCAGGGTATGATGGCTTGGCCGATTCACTGGGTCGCTACAAGACTCTGGTTAGTGACACTGTGCAGAGGCTCAATGAATCCCGAGCCAAGGTTGATAATCTCAGTGAGATTCTTTCCGAGAAAGAAGAGCTGCTTGCTGAGAAGGAGGAGCTCATTGCAAAGCAGGACACTGAGCTGGTTCAAGCCAAGCAGGACTTATCGAACCTTCAGGCACAGCACAACGCCGCGCTCGGTACTTTGGGCATGGTCAACCAGTTGATGACTACTAGTAATCAGACTATGGCCATGCGCAAGGACTTTGTCAACAACATTCGTAAGTTTCGTAATCATTGCATATCAGCAACCTGACTAACAGCTTTCTCCATCAGGCCAATCTTGCATCAAGAACAATGATGAGAACATTGTTTCCATCAAGAAAGATGCTCGCTACTATCAGGGACGATGCTCAGCACGTTTTTCAGCTATTCATCAAGACGACTCAGGAGATTTACATACAAGCTTCCCTCAACTCTAAAGGAGGCTTGTGCTGAGCTGGAGGCCTTGAGGGAAACTCTTGGCCCTATTGTCGCTCTTTGTGACCAGTTCTCCAAGTGGGGAATGTTCGATGGAAAGAAGGAAGCCCTGAAGAATGAGCTTGAAGTCAAGCAGCAAATGCACAAGGATGGTCCGTGTACTCGCCTGGAAGAGAGCGTTTGCTACCTCAAGACGAAGGCCGAGTGCCAGTACCTTCATGCGGTCAGCAAGATGTTGGATGGTGCTGTTTCCAAGAAGAAGCAGGAACTTGAGATGGTCACTCAAGAGCTCGAGCTTACTAAACAGAAGCTGCAAGCGCAGCGTTTCTCTGGCCACAAGTCTAGCCTCAGCCCTCTGGCTAGTAAGTCCAGGCTTGTCGATGACCCTGAGTTGCATTCTTATGATCATGTTTACCTTGACTGTGCCTGGCCCATGTCGAAGAGCAACGGTCGCCCTCAGCGCCAGTATTTCTCAGGCTGCGGTATGAAGACTGCGACCAATAACTCTCATAATGATGACTGGGGCTGTGACAAAGACACCGACGCTGTCTCATGAGTTGAGGGAACCAGCAATCACGGTTGCTCTGGTATTATACTAAGCCCTAACAACCGTTGGTGAAGGGTACGCATTGCTGCCCCAGGATTCTGAGCAAGAAAGGAGTTCAGAACTTTGCTTCGGAAGGAGAGTGCCACGTCGGGAGATACATCTAGTTGGACGGATCCTGGCAATGCTTCTGGATCTTAACTCAGGACGGTGCATTATTCGGCGGAGAGGCATTAGCAACTAACGGCTTGTTGTTGCGGAGGGCCGGGGGGGAGGGAGGGGAGAAGTGGGGGAAAGAGAGAGAAAGAGGGGTCTAATGACTAACCACTCCCCAGGAACCCTTAGGTATACCGTAGTAAAACAAATGTTTTCCCTCCGGGACTGTATCGTTCCTTGTATTTGTGGTGTTGTGTTGGGCATTGGTTTGTGTTCATCATTCACAATCGCAGCCCTTGATACCTCCTAGGAGCGCTACCGAGAGCAAAAATCTTTGTTAACCAACCATTGTTGAAAGCAGGAATTGGCCTAACGGAAGGAAGACACGTAGAGAGACAATGGGGAGACACAGCAATTCAACAGCCCTGGTGGGATCCCAAGAAGACAGAGCCCCCAAAATTGCACGTCCTACTGATTCCACGTGACAGGAATCAGCGAAGCTAGTCATTATTTGTTTAAGATAGGTATTTATCTACGCTGTAGAATGACGAAAACAAACTCAACAACGCTTGAACCGAAATCTCCCAACGCTCTCTCAGCTCGAAAGAACCGACTGCTTCGTCACAGCTTCCAAACTTGACTCACACACTCTCCCCAACCCCTGAATTTCCACTCGGCGGCAACCCACTATTCGTCCCCAAGTCTTCTCCATACACCTTCCCCCCTACCACTACCTCCTCGCAATCCTGCAACACAAACATCATCCGTGCCCACTCCGTCTGACTCCGATTCACCCACTGATGCTGCGTCGCCCTCTGCACCGCCACATCCCCTCTTTTCAACACGTACCGCTCCCCGCTATCCAACACCATCTCTACCTCCCCTTCTATCACAATCCCAAAAGTCTAGACTTTGAGTCCGGTGCATGCCGCATGCGTAGCCGGGCGCGAAGTCCACACAGCGGAGGACTGTGCCGCCTGGATTGACGAGGCCTAAGGTACCGGAGGACATGAGGGACGTGTGGGCGGTTATGTCAGCGTCGGAGTTTAGGTTGGGGGGGAAGGACGAGGTGGTATAGGCTACACCCATGGAGAGGTTGTTGTTATCGTAGAGACGGAAGGGGACGGGAGTGGAGGAGTGGAGGATGGCTTGACCCGTGGTATGGTTGTGGGTTGTTATGAAGCGAACCGGATGGCGGAGGGTGTTGGGTGGGGGGTTGGGGATTATTGTTGGGCCGCCGGTTGGGGTTAGTTGGGAAGAGGGGTTTGCTGACTTGGAGGAGGACATTTTTGGTTTTTGGGTTCGGAGGTGATGAACGTGAAGTTTGCGTTGGGCTGCCCGGGCAGTCTGAAAGTAGGCAAGTTGGCTTCCTTGTTCGTCGGTAACGGCAATGATAGATGCCTAGTGGAATGACTGCCGCACGAAAGCACAAAAGCACGAAAGTCGGTAGATTTGATGATAGGTTTCGAGACTATTGATGGAGAATATTGCCGGACTGAGATCGGAGCTAAATACACCACCACTGTACATAATTCACAATCGGACGGACCCCACAGCATGTCCGCTGCTTCCGGGAGGTACCACTGACACGGGAAAGTCAATGCGTAGTAGTAGTACAATGCGAAGGTCACCTTCCTTCGGATGACTGTACCTTTGCATTGGATCTGGGGTTTAGCACATAACCTTCATTGCCCGCTTCTGAGAGGGCAGTACACCACGTGATAATGTTTCCCGAGTGATTGGGCGTTTGGTATCGGATCCATACCTAACACCGACAATAATTTGCCAATTGATTCACCAAAATTGATGGTTCAGCGCTTTATTCCTGCCGTATCCCTTTGCCAAGACCGTTCAAAACTATCCATTCGCGTCTGCGGCCGTATGGCTCGTGGAAGATTATGTTGTCACATAACCAGAGTGATTCAGAGCCCCAATGCTGAGAGTAGTTGGTGCCTGGAGTCAGCCAAAAGCTTGTGGAAGAACGAATTGGATAAAGCTCAAAACCTGACCCGTGTTCGGCCGAGCTATCAGTCCCC
This sequence comes from Thermochaetoides thermophila DSM 1495, assembly GCF_000221225.1. Taxonomy (NCBI): domain Eukaryota; kingdom Fungi; phylum Ascomycota; class Sordariomycetes; order Sordariales; family Chaetomiaceae; genus Thermochaetoides; species Thermochaetoides thermophila. Next base: position 506,547 of record NW_006383034.1, read on the forward strand.
GTGCTTCACTTACCCCTGCACCCGTGTCAGGGCCGGCTCGTATGGGTCCGCCCTACAGCGCTCGGAACAAGCCGATAGCGTGAAGCTTAATTTAACATCAATGGCGTTCTTTGTACAAGTTGGCCTCTTCATTGAATTGCTTGTTGCCGCAAAACTTCAGAACATTGGAGACTCTTGCAACCAGTTCATAACACTCTAACCCCCCGGGGCAAAAATGGTCTGACCGATGCCGGTACTGCTCTCTGCCATGTAAACTCGGCCTGGGTACCGAGGTTTCGGACCCCTAGCGTCTAGTCTTGGCAACTTATATCACGACTTTCTCAACATCTCTCGCTCGGCCTAGGCACAGTTCAATTTCATTGAAGAATGGACGCTTGAGAACGTTGAAGGACGACTTGATTGGAACTATTGGTCAATATCGAGGGCAAGTGTCGGGTGGGCTCTGTAGATTTAGGTAGGTACCTGGTAGTATCAATGGAGAGTAATAACTAGTGCTGCTGGATCTTTGGGAGAAGTTCAGTCTTGGCAATGACGTCATTGCGGATCAAGCCCACAAAGAGAATATCAGCATGGCCGACATGACAGGTGAAGCCGCCATGTTGCATCATATGTATAAAGCTCAGCATCCAGCCTCTTAGCTAGATCGCTATATGGCGTTCAGAGGAAATTGAACATCGTCTTGGTTTGCTCTACCAACAAATTGTCTCCAAGTGCTATCCTTAGGAGGCAACAAATCACCGCTCATACTTGTCGCATCTTCTCCCATCGCCTCACCCTCCTTGCTTATGGTAGGATGATCCATTCCTACCGAACCGCTCTTCAATCCCTCCCGTTTTCATCCCAATATACCACGCGCTTGTACGCAGTTTTACCATACTTTCCACGGAGATGGGTATCCCTTCTTTGTGTTGAACAACCACTCTATCATTTTTACAAAACTACTCATTGCAGCCAATATTAAAGGAACCATCCTCGCATCATCCTGAACGTTAACATCAAATTGGGCCATGGATGGATCAAGTGTTTCAAGTACCGCTAGCGGGAGTCCATCCTACCGCAGGATCCCAGCTATTTCACGGAACACTGCCCACCCAGGCTTATCTCGCTTATTGATGTTTGCGCCACTTTGAAGGAGAAACCCCATCTTCTTGCCATCATAACACATGCGCCGGTTCCAAAGGAATATTCTTCCATACTTATCAGTGTGGTTGATGTCAGCTCCGTTTCAAGCAGGGCTTCGGCAACGAACAACTCGAAGTTGCTGTTGCGACGCCGCATGCTATAAAAGAGTGCCGTCTGTCCGACGCAATTTGGTTCATTGGCGATACTAGCTCCCTTCTGAAGGAGCATGGCGACTACGTCAAAATCGCAAGCGGATGCAGCCTCATGCAGAGGTGTCTCGTCCCACGTACTTTTCAAGGTGACATTCGTAGCCAAGTCAAGGAGCAATGATTTCAAATCTGTTGAGCAAGGTTGCGCCCGTACAGCCTAATGAATTACAGTCGCTCTCCCGAGAGTTTGATGGTTTATATAAGACGACATGCCTCGTAACATTGTTTCTATCAGCGTCTTGTCTCCATCATACATCGGAATTGCCAATTGGAGAGTAGTCAGACTGTCCACATTTGTCGAGTTTATCCTGGAAATGTTAAACTTTTGATGCGTAAGAAAGAGGCTTGGGAGTGGAACAAAGCTCTTCTGCAGACCAGGCCTCCCAGACTGTGAGCAAAAAACTAAGGGGTGGGATGTCGCCTCTGCGTGACGCCGAGAACATGAAGGTCGTTCAGCAAATTGATGGATTGATCCAACAGGCCGTTCGTTCTGGCTTTCGACTTTCCAATGATATAGGCATCGTATCCTAAAGTCAGAAGACGAGCCTTGAGCTTCAAGTGCAAAGGCTCCTTGGGCCATGGTTTAGTGCGGTCTTTATGTGTCCAAATTCTGTTGCGGTCACCGCTCGATGCGTGGATGAACAGATGTCCATTACAGCATCATCGCATGATGATCATTCTTTGATTCCCTGGCAAATAGAGGGGTTCCATTGTGCTCTTTGCTTGCTTCGTGCCGGCTGAAGAAGTGGAGGACACATATTCTGTCGATGGCTGCAAGGCAGAGGGACAAGACCATAAGGGCTACGTTCTGAGTCTGACAGAGACAGCTCCGTAACTGTCACACGGAGCCTGATCCGTCCTTTGAAGTGGGCAAGCGGTTGAGTTTCTTTTTAATGTTCTTCATCGCGTCCCGTTAGCCAAAGGGAACCAATGAGAGTCTAGCGAACTACGAGCAATGGCTACACAAGCGGAAAGTGCTACTGAGATTGATCAGAAGTTGAAAGGATCAGGGGTGAAAAAGCGGGGGAAGATAGAGATGAGGGGGAGACCCAATGAATGATGGTTGGTGTGGTTACCCGGCAAGCCAGAACCCCTCCCAGTGTGATGTTAGATCGCTGAAGCATGTTACGCCTTCTGCTGTGTGACTCGAGGTTTTGTTAGGGAGGTACTTCAACAGGCCTCAAGAAGCAGAATGTGCAATAGTGAAGCGCCGCAGATAGTTCCTCACAAAAGAAATAATGGTATCTTGGCCAAAGATTTGACACCAATAGTGCAAGCCCATAATTAGCCCCTAATCAGCTTCATCGCTGTAAGCAGATAAAATTTTGTATTGTGAGATCTACAAGACACCTGGGCAATAGATACCGAGCTTAAGAGTTGGGCGTACAATAAACCCCTGGTTTGTTCGTCAGCGCAGACCTCGAGACCAGAGTTTGTCCGACAACACATCTCAATCACAAACAATCGCTTTCAGAGCAATAAAGTGGTATCAATTGACGTACGATTCATATTTTTGACAACGATAACTCGTTTTCTGCCAATATATCGTTGGTTCGAGCAAGAAAATTGCGGTTAACATTATAGGACTAACTAGGACCCCTGTCCAAAGCTTCTCTTCAACCATCAAATGTATTCCATTGCAAACATGGGATGCTGGATTTAGAATTTTGTGCCACCAGGCCTGCAGGACTGGATGTAACTCGATAGCTGTTGTGTATATAGATCCCCGCTCCAGCCATGAGGGTGGAAAGCGAGCAAGGAAACAAACTTTATCTTTGAGCAGAGATGACGGGTGTTTCTGTATAATCGAAAGAGTTTACAAAGAGATCTGAAAGGTCAGTTGGGTGTGCTTGAAAATGAAGGCCGAATTTGTTCGCCGACACGATATACAGGAGCAGGAAGGGGAACCTGTCGTGAAACAGGTCGAAGAAGCCAGTGACAGATCCTTTGTACTACTATGGTTTTGGGCTTGGTAAATCGTGCTTACCAAGGAGGATAAATCCATCCTATCTATGACAATAATATCGTTGTACCGCGGAGTTCCTTGAAAATCTTGAACTGATCTCCTGGTTTGTGTCTTGATCGATAATCGTCCCCTAGGCGATACCTGTCGCGACGTTACTTACGTTACTCTGGCAGGAGTGGGTAACAGCGTAATATTACCATACGTGAAAACATGATTAATACGCTAAGGATTACTCGACACTTCCAAGCATGGTCCGTGCACCCCAGCTTAGGCAGCCCGGAGCTCGGCGCGCTGACGTCGGCAACAGCTGACAGCTCGATCGCCAATCGCATTTGCCGAGCAAGCACCTGAACCTGAAGCTTTGGATCAAGCTTCGGGTTGCGACGCTAAGAAAAATTGCCTTTTCGACAGAACACCCAGCCCATCACCACATGTGAGCTGGCCAACTGCTCAGCCACAATGTCGCTCAGCATTGCGCAGAAGAGGGCCGTGCTGCCCGCCCAGGCAGCTCGGGCGGTCCTCCTCTCTGCTGGCCGTCTGCCCCTCATCGGCGCCGTTGTCCTCACGCAGCAAGCATCAAGAACCTCGCTGTTGACGACAACGACTACGCCAACATATTTGAGTCGAAGACCCTTTCACATAACCCCTCGCAATGCCCTCCCCAGCGGCAACTCCATGCCCCCCGTGTACTTCGGCAAGCAGCAGTCACTGCCGATGAACACCATCATCCGGTTTGTGCCGCAGCAGACAGCATGGATCGTCGAGCGCATGGGCAAGTTCAACCGGATCTTGCAGCCTGGCCTGGCATTCTTGATTCCATTTATCGATCGGATCGCGTATGTCAAGAGCCTGAAGGAGGTGGCGATTGAGATTCCGTCTCAGAGCGCCATTACCGCAGACAATGTCACTCTGGAGCTGGATGGTGTACTGTATACTCGGGTGTTTGACGCTTACAAGGCGAGGTAGGCCCTTCTAATGGCTCAGTTACTCGCAAAAAAGGTTGCTAACTGAACCAGCTATGGCGTCGAAGACGCCGAATACGCCATCTCCCAGCTCGCACAAACCACCATGCGCAGCGAAATCGGCCAACTCACGCTTGATCACGTCCTCAAAGAGCGCCAAGCCCTCAACACCAACATCACGGCCGCAATCAACGAAGCCGCCCAAGCCTGGGGCGTGACCTGCTTGCGCTACGAAATCCGCGACATTCACGCGCCCAAGGGCGTCGTCGAGGCCATGCATAGACAAGTGACCGCCGAGCGCTCCAAGCGCGCGGAGATTCTTGAGTCCGAAGGCCAGAGGCAGAGCGCAATCAATATTGCGGAGGGTAAAAAGCAGAGCCGAATCCTGGCGTCGGAGGCCGAGATGGCGGAGAAGATTAATCGCGCGAGGGGTGAGGCTGAGGCAATTCGGCTTAAGGCTGAGGCGACGGCTGTCGGCATCGAGATGGTTGCGCGCGCGATTAGGGATGGTAAGGATGCTGCTCAGGGTGCCGTCAGCCTGTCGGTGGCTGAGAAGTATGTTGACGCCTTCGGCAAGCTGGCGAAGGAGGGCACTGCGGTCGTCGTGCCTGGGAATGTGGGAGATATTGGCGGCATGATTGCCACCGCCCTTAGTGTTTATGGGCGTGTGGGCGATGCGCAAGCGAGGAGTATGGCGAAGGAGATCTTGGAGAAGAATCAGATCATTGAGGCTGAAGGCAAAGACGAGAAGACCAAGGAGGTTGTCCCAAGACAGAAGGACGGGGTGACGGATAAGTATGAGAGAGGGGATATTTAGGGATAGAGTGGATGGCTATCTGGGGTAAGACCGGGATAGATTGTGATGAGGTGCCGCTGTAACAATAGTTTTTTTTTTTTTGTTCACGTCAAAAATGCATGGCGTCGGGCGGGCTATTATGCTGATTACCTGCCGTCTACATTCCGAAGGACTCGAAAAGCTCAATATCTCTAGCATAACATTACTGATAAGAACATTAGGACCTCGAGTCAAATCCCAAACTCTCCGCCAACCTTCCCTAAACACCTCCCAGCCAACTCTCCGATGCTCTCCCCATATCCATTAGCTACGTTACCGGATCCCCATGCTCCTCGTCCCATGTCCCCCGCCGCTCCAGCCACAGAAATGACTCCGACCAGTAGTGGATAAAGTCTAAGCAAGTGCTTGCCCCCCTCACAATCAACATTCTTCAGATCGGGGATAGCTCCTGCTTCAGACCTGAGATCGGCCAGCTTGCGCAAGATCCAAGCTAACTCCCTGCGCTGGGAAAGGGGTTGTGGCATGCGTGCGCCACGAAGGGGTTGATCGGAGACGTACGCTCTTAGGGTTAGAGCGCAGCGGATAAGAAGGTACGGGGCTGCAGCCTTGGCCAGTCGAGCCCGGAGAGGAGATGATTCCTCATCTTCGGTCGAGTGTGAGCCAGTCTCATTGCTAGAGTCGCCTGTGCTGAAATGAGGGGTTTCAGGGCAGCCAGAGACGAGAGAGAACAACTCTCCCAAACAAACCTCCGCGACCTTTGGTCTGTGTGTTGGTGCAGGGTCGATGGTCCGTCCATGACGGGGTTCACACAAGGCTGCGAGGACATCGAGTCCGACACCTGTCTCTCCTTGCCTCTTCGAGGAGAGCATCTCATCCTCAGCAGGCGTTAGGGCATGAATGATGCTGCGCCAAAATAAGCCTTCGCAGTAGGCTCTCCTGGTCTCTTCCAGGACGATTTCCCCCCCAAGAGAGGGAATGATCAGCTTGCGAAGTCTCTTAAAGGCCGCAATATCGAACTCTTGATCAGCTGCAATGTCGGTCCCCGGAGCAGCGGCACTGACATCAGCATCAACGATGCCATTCGCCAGCGCGACCACAATTTCCCATATTTCTTGTACTCTCTGCCTTGGCAAGCCTTCATTCCCTTCCGCTGAGCAGAGGAACGGTAGCGCCGCTTCAAGGACGGATAGAGACGATTCAGTCGCGACCTTCCAGGGCGCAGTAGACTTCGGCACAACCGGGAATTGGTACTTGAGTTTGACCGGCGTGACCAGAGATCTAAGGCCAGCAGCGAATGCGCCCCCGGAGAAGACCGCTTCTTCCCGAGCATGCTGCACCATCAATCCCGCCAAAATGCCCATACTCTCCTTCGCTAGCGCGACATACGTCCTCTTTTTATCGACTGGCTTGTCCAGGCTCGAAAACGCGAGTGACACGAACTCTGCAACCTGCCGGATAACGGCACCAGGGACCTCTGCACCATCGGTACGAACCACCCGGAAGACTTCAATGACTTTGCCCTGCAGTGGCGTCACATACTCAATGTCGGAGGAGTAGGGGGCTGGCGTAGCGCGGATGACGGACTCTAAAAGCAGGGAGAGCATGCGCTGGACACGGGCAACGGGGAAGGAGGTGGGGGTGAGAGTGTAGAGAGATAAGAGGGTCTCAACCCATACGAGGAGGGACTTCTGATTATCGGCGGACTTGTCGTCTTGAATGTCGGGAGCAGGAATGGACCGAGACCATAGTTTCCAGGCGAGGTCGAGGCATAGTTGGGAGACCGGGTGGTCGACACATCGGTTGAGGACGTCGCGCAGGGCGCTGAAGACGGCAGCGTTGATGTCAAGGACATGAAGATCGAGAAGGGCTGTGAAATGCCCGATTAAGTCGGCCCAGATACTACTGAAGCTGTCGTGAGCTGTCAACATGCCGAGGTATGCGCTAAAGAGATCAGCTACACCCTGGATCACGACGATCGCAGTCTCTTTCCACTCGTCGAGGCCCTTCTTGTCCTCACCGTCAAGAGAGCGCAGCTCCTGCTCGACAGAGGAAAGAAGGCTGTAGATGACGGAACGCATGCAGATCGACCAGGCCTCGGGAGAGAGTGACTCGCCGTAGGCGGACATGATGCGCATCAGAGTTTGAACGGCGCCTAGAAATGGGTTAGTTCAGGTTCTTGAACATTGGTTGATGTAGGGGGACCTACTATTCCGTAATTCCAGCCTTTGATCGGTCGCGACGCTAGTGAGTCTCAGCAGGAGGAGCATCCACAGTGCGGCAACGCTTCCCTCCTCCGTGGGGTCTGCTGCCAATTTCTCCAAACTCTCGTCTCCCTCTCCTCCCATCATCCCAGCCGTAATCGACATGCTCTGGCTGCGCTTCGACAAAAAGTCCGAGATGGCCCAGAAGAATGTGACAGTCTGCTTTGTCAGCTTAAGTCCCGCTAACACCTCGACAACATGAAAGAGGACTTACCGTCAACGCGACATTCAAATCTTCCTCCTGGCTACAAAATCTCCCGACCGTCCGCACCAAACATAAGAAACACTTCTGCGGCAGAGCTTCCAAGAAATCCGAGCAAACAAGCTGCAGCACCGCAAAACTGGGCCGAATCAGCCTGCCTGACCTTACACCCAACCCCTTCCCTTTGCCTCTCGACTCAAGGAAGATACTATCCACAACCCCGAAAACCCCCTCCCATCCCTGTACCAGACTCTCACCCACACCTTCAACTAAACTCCTAACTCCCTCGAGCAAAATGCGCTGCATCTCAACATCTACACTAACACCACTCATTCCAGAGGTCTCCCGGTTCGGATTTAACAGCGCGGCAACGGCATCTCCCAAAGCCCCGACAACTCGGCCTTGAATCACTCCCCTAACGTCTTCTCCTTGACTAGTCACAGCCTGAGCTTGTTCCAGGAGGACCCTCACAAGAGTCTCTGCTGCACGAGCTCTAACTTGAAGAGCATGTGCCGGATGGGCAAGGACTGAAATAAGTTCATCGACAAGGGGAGCAAAACCCGACTCGCTCGGGTCATAGGTCAGCAGCCTCTCAAGGTTGATACTCGCAAGATCACCAAGCTTAGCAAGCGCGAACTGATTCTCCTGAGTCGAAGCTGCTGTTGCAGCCGCATTCGACGTTGTCGTTGCCGAGCTAATTGACATGACGCGTTTATGCCCCCCTCCTCCTCCAGCATGGGGAACAGTTGGGGTAGTAGGCGTCCGCATGACAGGTGTAGGCGGAGGCGAATGCGCTCTGCTGCCCGTTCCATCTCTCTCAGGCTTGCGATCAAGCAGATCGCAGACTGCGTTGACGAAGGAGACGAACTCACCATTGGGCCAGTCAACTGTGCTCTCGAAGAGTCTTTGGGCAGCGGTCTCAACTGCCCGAACCTCGCCGGCGAAGCCGTTCAACAGGGTACTTGCTTCCTGCTCGGCAATGGGATCCGGGCCCTTCGCTGCAAGGGGTGTACGCCCTGCCGCTCGACCGGACGCGTACATAACGTAGTCGGCTTGTTGGAGAGTTTCCAAGACGATACCCCATGATGAGGGCTCAAGAGTCGGGCCGAGAGCGATTCCCAGGTTGAGAAGCGCACGTAGGCACAACAGATTGCGGGTGTTGAGGCATCCGGCCGAGACATCCATGGATTGTTGACGAGGCTTTTCACTTGTTGGGCTGACGAGGTTGTCAACACTTAACAATCCGCGAGCATTGCTCAATAAGCTCACTGCAGTGGACTCCGTTGGGGTCGTAGCCGTCCCCGCAGGACGAGGTCCCGCATTTAGACATGCTGACAGGACATTTGGTGGAACGGCGGCCTTGCCGAGCGTGGTCAGAAATGCGTCTCGTGGAGTAGTCAGTTGCAGGAGGCCTGCAACATGTGCAAACTTCTGAAAAGCCCGAACCAAGCCATGATAGTACTCCGAGTCAAGGGCGGCATAGAGAAAAGTCGAGCAAGTGGCGAGGATGGCAGGCCAGCACTCTTCGATGATGGCGGCGCAAACCTTGACTTCGGGAAATAGGGGATGGGAGTCGAGCGTCAGGGGATTGACGGGAACTGGGTTCTTCTTAAAGGACTGTGTCCGTTCAAGACCCTCCTCAGGCTGGGGAGCGGGGGAATCTCTGCCGGGCTCTTGCTTTGTTCGCTTGCGCCGGCCGTCGCTAGGGACGGTAAGGGGCAGGATAAACTTCGCGAGTCCTTCTGAGAGAGAGGTAATGCATGCGAGAGTTAAGCTATAGACATAAGACTCTGGGACCCCTGGAGCATCCGTCTTGTCGAGCTGGTCGATGCATGGTACTCTCATAGTGCTCCAGTGAGTGCTGATACCCGTGTTATGGGCGTCAGAGGTAACACTGCCCGAAATAATTCCCGTTACTCCAGCCTCCAGCATGACCTGATCATTAGTTGCGGACGCTGAGTAGGGGTTGGCAACTGGGATGGTGCTTTGATGACCAAGTCCAATAACAGACGGCTTCTCGGTACTGACCCGCACAAATGTAGCTGCCAAGTTCTTTAAGATATTCTTCTGTCCCTCCTGGGCGTCATAGAGCATAAATATCCTCCTGAGCAGCGGAGGGTCGGCAAAGATCCCGCGGAAGACCTCCATACACAAAGCTCGCCGCCACAGAGTCGTGTCCTGATCAAGCAGCTGTGTCAAGATATCCAGGGCATCGGCACTTTCGGCAGGGAGGATAGGCAGATGTCTCCGCAACAAGGTGTAAAGAACCCGAACAAGTCGTACGCTTGTTGCAAAATTGGCCTTTGACCGCAAGGCAGCTATTAAGAAGGGCATAACACGGGATTGAAGAATGTGAGATTGTTCGCGGTGTGAGATGAAAATGGCAGAATGGTTCGTGAGGACGGATTCTATTAGCTCGAGGCCGAAAGTTTGAGGTAGACCAGAGAAGCGGAGGTATTCGGGGCGTTTGACTTCAGTAAGGAGGCATATGTCATTAAAGATCTGACTAGTTAGCAGGGTTGGCTCAGGCTAGTGTAGGGTGAGAGCATACCCGGTAAGCATCCATGGCGGCTGGTCTAAGGGGTATCGGCCCATCGCTGAGGGGAACCTCGCCGACTGGGGGGACATCGGACTCTGTTGCAGTTAGTTACCTCCTCATTGGAGGGCTCGATGAATACATACTATCTTCCGCAACGACCTTGTCAAACACAGATACCACCAACTGCTGCAGTGTCGCGGCTGACGTGTGATTGACGATAGCATTTTTGCTGCTCTGCAAGATGAAACACACATTCAGTGCCGTTACCAGCAACTCGCCACGGACATCATCTGCATAGTTTGACAGCAGCGCTGGTAGCGCCTGCAGAATCTTGAGTTGCACATCTAAACCTGCCGACGTCGCCTGTTGCAGAGCTTCAAGGACCTGGCTTAGGCGGGCACGTGGCAAGGCACGAACCACAATGAGTCGCTGTAGACACACAATGGCGATGCCAGTGAACTTGACATTGCGAGTCCCACAAGCGATAATAAATGGGTTGACGAAGGCAGGCCGCTGGGAGAGTCCTGTGCTTGTTAGCTTGAGTCTCGGAGTACAGGGGGTGAGGGCAGGGCAGCCAAGCTGGTGGTGCTTTCAGGAGGTGATGTGTACCATCCGCAATCTGGGCCTCGGATGACGCGCGTAGGTTCTTGAGCTCCTCCAGCGATTTTTCAGCAGCCTTTAATCCTTGTTAGCAGCTGTTCCAATTTTGTTAGATTTTATGGATGCCGCACCTGGCGCAGGTCGTTATGCTTGCGCTTGCTCTCCTGAATGAGATTTGCAAGCTCCGACGCCAATAGCTGCGACGTCATGGTGCATGCACTTATCCGGCAGCATTCATGGTGTGGCCAGGGGGTTGAGAAAAGCTTCAAGGTAACAAGTACCTTTGGGCAAAGAAGGTGAGATGAAGACAATAGTCAACAATGAAAGATGAGACGCGATGAAGTGAATGGTGTCGTTTCCGTTGTGAGACAGCCAATCACCGACGGAGTGGAGTCGTCAGCCCGGAAGCAACGCCAGGCTTGAACTGTGTTCAACGGCGCTGACTCAGCAAGCCCTTCCCGACCCCTCGCCCCGCCCCCGCGTTCTATCTTCCAGACGCGAGGCTCCCAGGAGTCGACGAAGCATTTGATCCCCAAAGTTGATTCCGCCCTGGCCCTGACGACCGAAGGTCTTCAACCAAGGTTACCGCCTGTCTTTTTGAACTCTGCAACCGCCCCAGACTTGACCCATCCTCACACCACAACACATTCTGCAAGCAAACATGGCGAAGGTACCCCGCAACTTCAAGCTCCTCGAGGAGCTCGAAAAGGGCGAAAAGGGCCTGGGAACCGGTATACCACTAGTTACTTCTTGCCAAAGTTATTCATCGACTAACGTGCTTAGCTGCTGTCTCATATGGCCTGGACGACCCCGAAGATATGCTGTTGTACAACTGGAATGCGACTATCATGGGGCCGCCGCATGTACGCCTTCCAAGTCATCCCTACATCGCAGTCCACAGCTTCATCTAACCACTTTATAATATCTAGGGCAACCACGAAAACCGTATCTACTCCCTGAAAGTTTACTGTGGCGACCAGTACCCAGACGAGCCTCCTAAAGTCAAGTTCTTGAGCAAAATCAACCTCCCCGGTGTGAACCCAACGAATGGCGACGTCGATCCCAACGCAATCCAGATCCTTCGTGATTGGAAGCGCATCGCACAGGACCTAGCCAACAAGCCGAAGCCCAAGCACGACCCGCTTTGTATTGAGAGCGTATTGGTCGCGATACGCAAGTGAGTGCTTGGGCAGAATTCTAAGAGAACATGCTGGAGTGCTGACACTGGATCAGGCATATGGATGAGCACAAGAAGCTACCACAACCCCCCGAGGGTCAAGTTTACTAGTTACTTTGAGATATGGTAGGATGGCGTTGGTGCTGGGTTTGATGATGGCGTGATAGGATGGTAGATGGATCGCTGGGCGCGGGCTTATGGGTGGATGATACACATTTTCCTCATCAACAGCTCCATGTCTGGGCACCACATATGATGTCGGTTATGACGAGCTACCTTGGTTATTTACACTGTCTCAACTTCGGAGTTCCTCTTGCATCTCAATCACCGGCAATCGTTGTCTGGCTTGCAAGATGAAATGATCTCACGTGATTTCGCGCCACCCACAACATCCATGCGCGTGTCCGCAAGCCAAGCTTTGGAGAACACTCCCAGCTCCAACTTATTTATCAAGAGCCCCACATATTCCTGCACCACATCTCAAGCCGTGCAGACGTGCCACACAGCACGCATGGAATGCCGGGCCATTGGAAGCCCGCACTCTCCTCTCGGCATCGCCGAGCATGTACGTCGCTGTCCCAACTACCACAAACAATCCATCCAACCCACCCTTAGCTCAAACGAAATAGCTGACTTGATAATTCAGGCCTCGCCCTCTACAAATCCCTCCTCTCCCAATCGCTCCGCGTCCAGATACCCCCTAACACCCTCCAATCCCTCCCCCCACTGCCAATCCACACTCCCCTAACCAACGAAACCCCTCTGGCCCTCCTGATCCGCAATGGCTTCCGCCGCAACCGCTCCCTCACCTCCCCGCGCCTGATCTGCTCAGCCCTCAAACAAGGCTACCGGTTCCTGACACTCCTGACCCGCGCCGCTGAAGACCCAAACAGCACAGAATATGCCTCCGTTGTGGACTTTCTCCAGAAAAATGCCTCCAGGGTGGAGGAAATCCGTGCCCAGCGGGAGAAGGAGCGTGAGAAGAGGAGGCGCTTCATAGAGGTAGTGACCACCCGCAAACCGGGGACAGGACCGCTCCTAAAGAGGGTCACGCCCGAGGGTGTCCGGCCGCCGGTCTACGAGCCGGGGATTGAGTGGCCACGGCCGCTTAGCATATTCCCCAGCGGAGTGCGCAAGCCGCCTACCTTGGTGGCCACCTCGGCTGGTGTTCCCTTCCTCCGGTTCGGGGGCCGACAATCCCGTTTTTTGGAGAGAGTACTTCGGCAGAAGACAAATTGGAGGATGGAGAAGATAAGGATATTGCTTGATGCGCAGGACGAGGGGATGGAGTGGGCTCGGGACGAGGATCAATGGGAGGAGCTGATGGGTCTTCTTTTCCTGAAGGAGAACCCTGACGCCGTTAGGGAACTTGGGCAGGAGGATCAGATGCCTGATGAACCAAGCTACGCCAGTTCTTTACACGGCATGTGTGCCGTATTAATCGACGAAATTCAGGCTGAGACCGAGGACCAAGTTGCACGAGCCAAGGCTCTGTGGAAGATGGTTCTTATGGAACGGGAACAGGCACTCAAGGAAGCAAAGGAACAGTTGGAGAGGGAAGGCAAGGGAGATGAGGAGCCACAGATCAAATCTTGGCGTCGGCCAGTATGGGAAAAGAAGACGCCCAAATGGATGCGCGAGAAAGGGTTTGATAAGAAGAATGCGAGAAAGGCGGCACTGGAGAAGAGGAAAGAGAACATTAGAAAAGCGATGGAAAAGTTTTGGTGGTTCAAAAACGCAGGTGAGGCAGCTGCTGTTGCTACTGGCAGCAAAAATACTGCCTCTCAGCTGCCCACTGTGGCCGAGGATCCTACAAAAACTAAGCTGGGAGAAGCCTCAGTTGGAAAAAGGACCACTGAAACTGAACACAGTGATGATATTTAAATCACAGAGGCTGAGCTTCGGGAAAGGGGTACCAATTAGGCTGTTGAGAAGCAAAAAAGATGGTGAAATGACGGGGTAACGTGGCCAAAAGAAGGCTTGATATGTTGACATTGAGCTGGGATATTATCAGAGAAGCACAACCCCAAAGACCATGGCTGTACAATACTGTACATTCTACGAATATCATGAAGACATGGTTAATCTTGATCTCGATCTCGACAGAATAAACTGGCTCATCAAGATAGTACCGACGCCCAACCCCAAGGCTAAAATATCCAAACACACGTGCATCCCAAGGCTTACACTGAAAGATACCAACGCCTACATCCTCACCTGTGTAGAAGCCCAAAACGCCTTCTTAATGTCCTTTGGTCGGATACCTGGCGACCGACCAAGGCAGATGGATCGTTTAGTGAGTTCTGTGAGGCATCAGCACCCTCCTCTCTCAGACTCTCTCAGAGCAAATAGACGGAAAACAAGATTTCGGGAGCGAGACTTACCTTTCACCAGTCTAGTCACATCAACGACCACTTTTCTCTTAGTTGGCTGGGGACGCACAACCGAGCTGTCCAATCCAAATGGTAGCATCCCGCCTGCGAAGGGCAAGCTGGACTCTCCAACACCTGCTTCAGTTGCAATTCCCCAGGAAGCTCCACCTCCATCTTCCAATGGCAAGTCGAGCAAGCTCTCGTTTCCAAGACTCTCCTCCGGTGACATCGTCCGCGACGAAGACGATGATGAAATCGGGTCCAAACCCACGAACTCGTTAGCACAAGTCCCCGTGTCCAACCCGTCCCCAGCCTGCGCATCACATAACGTCCCGTCGACCTCAGCTTCGACATAGTCTGCCCCCGGCGGCACTACAACGCCCCTCTGGACCAGCCACATCTCAACCTCATCACAATCGAACCATTCACCTTGGAAGCCGGGCAACAACATCCTCATATCTCTATCCAACCAGCCCGTATCCCTCACAGACTCAACCTTCTCATCAAAAGGCCCTGCCCCAAACCCTGCGCTCTGAGCCGGCTTCAAGACATCTTGCATCCCCTGGTTTCCAATCCTCCTTACGCTATCTGACTCTGGGAGAACCAAATGTGTCCCTGCCCCACCAAGAGAGTAGAACGGCACGCCCCAGTAGTTCAGGCTCTCGCTCTCGTCATACTTCCTCAGGACAGTCCTCAATCGCAAGATGATTGTCTCGCGAGGCTCGAAGAGCATGCAGAAACCAAAGACATGATGGATACACTGTTCGGGTGGGGATGGCATCGCGAGAAGATGGAGTGCGCGTTCGAGGGCAAAGCGTTGTAAGCGGCGACCGAAGGTTGGTTCCAGGTGGGCGTAGGTACGGATGGGTCGGGGTTGGCCCCATGGGGTTGGGAAGTACAAGGCTGTAGGGTCTGGGAAATTATTCGGAGCCATAGCACTTGAAGTGATGTCAGTGAAAGAAGGGGAGTCAGCTGTCGGGTCGGCTAACGGATCAGATACTGATGGCTGGTTATTGTCCTGGTTGTGATCAGTGGCTGGCTCATGGGTGATGATTAACCCGCATTGTAGACGGGTCTCGATGCCCCCGTCTGGCGTTGTCCTTGTCTGCATGCAAACACGTTCGGGGCTTGATCCTTCTGTTTGGACAGACTCAGCGCTCTCAGGGGACTCCTTGGAAGTCCCTCCTTGGGGACTCTCTTCATCGGCCTGCCGCGCAAAGGACAGGAATCGTTCTGTTGTCTCTCGCAGCTGCCGGCCGAACTCTGGTTCGCGGTCAATTAACCCGCTGCTCACGGAAAAATCATGTAGTTGCATGAAGGCTTTGCACATGCCCTCATTCGCAGCTTTGAGTTGCTCGACCTTGGCTTCGAGCGCATGGATGGCATTCTCTTTGCGAGTCCGGTAAGCTCTTTGGGCGAGCCGTATTTGTGTGCGTCGTCGCTGAGATTGTCAGTCTCGGGCCTTAGGGATATCAGTGACGACAGTGAACTCACCTCAGCAGCAGTCTCATCCTTCGTTTCCAGACGTGGCCGTCCTCTTGGGCGCTTTGGGGGTTCAGCGGATTCAGGCTGAGAGCTCTTAGCTCTCTTTCTCATATCGTCAAGCGCAGCATTTGTCTTTATAGCGAAGCGTCGTTTTAGAAGGGGAAGCCCCGGATCGTAGATCTCGGCACTGAGGATGGGAGGGTCACCTGGTGGATAGCGCATATCTCTCGGTCTCGACATGAGCCACAGGGTTTCGGTCCAAGTAAGCGAACAGACGTGTAAGCTCAGGCGTGACAATGGCGAGTCTGCGCTGGTATTACTCAAAGGTCTACTTCGATACAGTGATGTCTCGAGAACCTAAGTCTTCATTACAATAGCTGTGTTCTTTTTGGATTAATGAGCTTTCGAAGTTTGCGCCTTGAGCTGATCCTCAGGCATTGAGAGGTTGATTCGTCAGCAGCCGAGCAGTGGCTGTTGATTACTCACTCTAGGCCAATAACCGGTGAAGGTACTCCGTAACATTGCATATCAGCGCGCCCGGGATCGGCAGGGGAAAACAAGCAGTTACTTGATGAGATCTGTTAGTGTGGAATTCTGCCGGCATTTGCGATGCCTAGACCCCGGTTCCAGCGCTCTGCGCAATGACGACATCTCTTGTCTAAAAATGGGGACTGGTTGCGGTGCCGCTGTTTACAAGATGCCAAGTCATGATAAGCTTCTGGGAGAAAAATGGCTGTCAAATGATGTTTAAAATGAAGATGATTAGAATACACCAGGAGATACCATGATTGAATACGGTCCTGACTTGGACATTTGCCCATGAAGCTGCCAGGAAGAGCGGGTCTCATCCTGGGCAGCAGGATGTTTTCCATGCTTCAAAGTTGGACTAAAAGAAAGGAGTTGATCGAAATGACAAACCACTCCGTCTTGTTTTCTCTCACGAGCCCTTATGCAGTTTCATCACACTATGTATGCATTCGCCAATCGCAGATCCCATAAAAAAGATGAAAAACTCACTCAACAGGAATCAACAGACGTTCTAAGGAAGGTTATTGCAGTCATGGTTTCCTAAGCTCCCATCATGTCCCCACCAAACCCCAGTCAAACTGCTTATGGCCCGTGCACAAACGGTGCAAAACCCCATAAGGAAGACACTGGGCCCACAAGGCTGGGTCTTGTCCCAATTGTTTGCTGCAGCGATGCCATTCAGCCCAGCCCCTCGTGGGCTGTGCTCGATGTTACACACAAGCTGTCTTTTCTCCCTCGGTCGGCAGTTTCAGAGAATAAGAAGAGAAAAATGCCAAGTTGTCGATTCTAACAATCGCTTCTTTACCATCATCTCCATTTTCCCTACTGTCTGCGCTGAAGCTTCTCGCGATCCATTATCGCTGAGCGCCTGTTGGGTCTCAATTGATCCCGACCCAGGTCCACCTATCTATCGTTCGTCTCAGCCGCCGCGACTCCAGTCCAAGCTCCTCCGTCGTTTGCACCTCGAAGTGTCTTCATCCTGGCTTCCTTCCTGCTTCTTCACGGGGTCATCCCCGACCAATCGTTCGCAGCCATGGGCGACGCCAGCGACTGGCAGACCGTCATGCCCTCCTCGCGGTCTGCCCTCCATCGTATGTCCGGTGCTCACATTGAAGAGTATGAAAAACAAATCATAAAGGAATGGGAAGCTTCGCAGGGTCACTGGTCTGGACTGTCAGTATTTTCTTCCGCTTTCGTCTTTGGCTTCATGGCTGACGTTATCTAGCGGCAAACATTTCTCTCTTGACAAGTCCGTTGACCCCGACTTGGTTAAGAAAGCGATTTCACGCCTAAAAGCTTCGGCTGATGAGCCTCCTCTCGGTACTGGCTCGTATGGCATCGTCCAGAAGGTTACCTATTTTCATAATAACCGCCGCGTGTTCCTGGCCCGCAAACTTGTGAGCCGCCCCCGGCGCGTGCCCATTCAATATCTCTTAGAAGAGGCGAAGGTTATGGAAAAGTTGGCCCACGACCACATCATCAAGCTTGTTGGAACTTATTATGACCCCAAATACCTCTACTTGCTGCTTTGGCCGGTGGCCGCCTGCAATCTTGAGAATATCCTGCTTGACATTGACGGTTTGCGCACCGGTAAAGGAGACCGCGACGATATCATCACTCGCTTGAAGGACTTGGGTCTGACAAACCTCGCTGCTATTGATCGTGAGAACAGCAATTTTGGGACATCGGCCGGTTCGTGTTCCAAACAATGCACATGTTGCCCGCTCAACTATCTTCGCCAGCTCAGTGGATGTATCACCCGTGCCGTCAAACACTGCCACGACAGAGACATTCGTCATCTCGATCTGAAGCCCTCAAATATCCTGTTGAACCCTGGACGTGTCTACCTGGCTGATTTTGGCATTGCCAGGGATGTTCACGACCGCGACCACACCATGACGAGAGGAAATCTTGGCACCTTCAGGTGGCGAGCCCCTGAGGTCAACCAGGTTCAGAGTGACTGGTCTATGAAGGCCGCGGATGTTTACTCGCTTGGCCTGATCCTCCTCAACCTCGCAACCTTCATCTACCATAGCCCACTTGGTTCGTTCGAGGACATGATCACCGAGGAAAAGTCTTCGGTTAAGGCAGAAAAGCTACGAAAATGCATCACTGATCTCGAAAGGATTGCTCGCACCTCTAAGGAGGTCGACGACTCACAGGATGCCATCAATCCCAAGCCCTTCATCCAGTTGGCTTCCAAAATGGTTTCAATATCCCCATCTGCCCGACCAGTAATCTCCGAAGTTCACAGCGAACTTGTGATATTAGGCGGTCCGAGTCAAATTTACCACGGCCACTGTTGCAAGGAGGACAAGGACTTTTTGATTCACCAACTTTACAAAAAGCTTGACTTTATGATGGAAGATCACAACCATATGGTTAAAGATCACAACCGGGTACAAGCCGAAAATGCTTCTCTGGCCCATGAACTTGAGGTCTTGAAGGCTAATCAGGAGACCTGGGAGCAACGTCTCAAAAACGAGTATAGCAAGTACAGTGCCAACATCAAAATACTACAGGAACAATTGGACAAGGAACGCGATGAGCTTCACCGTCTCCGGACTGAGTTGCAGAAGACAAACAAGCTCCCACGTCAGTCTCTCCGTCGGCCTGCCACCGAGGTTCTTACCTCTCCCACGTCCAGTGAAGAGGGTCTTAGAATGCGGCGTCATACGCAGCCTCAACCTAGCCGTTCGCACGTCGTTGGTTTGTCGACCCCTTCGCCATCCTCATCCCAGATTCTCAATGCCCGCAGCTCAAACACATCACTTCCCCCTCGACCGACCCCAAGCCCCTCCAAAGCGGCCACACGTCGGGACTCGCTTATCCCCCCATCGATCGTCTCCGCGGTTCCTGCTTCCCCGACAATCAGTGCAGTAACCATCCCTCAAGACAAGAACCCTAGCTACCCCATGATTCGTACGCGCTCCCTGGGTAACTCGCGCATTCCCATACCCGCCAACCCAGCCACGCCGATCCGATCCACGACGCCCAACCCGGCAGCAGCGAACAGTGTCCGCGATCCATCGTCAACCGAGAATTCTCAGTACAGCATGAGCAGCTCCGTGTTTAGCCACAATAACAGCCGACTGAGTCTGTCGAAGTCGTGGGACATTACACCAGCTGACGGGGATATGGTGCGCTCGCCTAGGTCGGAAAAAGATGATCCAGTGAGAAATAGAGATCGGGAGAGGGCGAGATACAGATCAAGGTCCAACAGCGGGAATGAGTCCGGCAATGAAGATGGAGATGGCTCTGACCGTGTTATCCATGGACTTGGGTTAGGTTTGACGGAGAAAGAGGATTACCATCGCCGACAGAGCATTGGGTCCGCCGCGACGGGGAACTCCAGTGCGGTCAACGCTAGTGGCACGGCCCGATATGCCGAGAGTGTAGTCAGTGCCAACTCGGTGGCGTCTAGGTCAACAAATCCTCCACCAACTGCGAGGAAGACTCTGCCGCCGAGGCTGATAAGTGAGCGGAGTTGGGCCGATGTCGCGGCTCAGAGGGAACCAAGGTGGTGAGAGAAAATATTTACATTCCAAGTACCAGGCCTGATCAGTTAACTGGATGGACATCACACCACAATAATACCTGGGAAACGCCGACTTTGACGTTCGCGCCCTCGCAACCATAACAATGCCTACGACGCTACGAAGATATGACTCTGGGAGCTTTGGTGTTATGTGACGGAAATAATATACCGGTAAAAGCAAAGGGACTTGCTGCGCAATGACCGAAGCCACGACTGGTAAACGGGTTCCTCGGTTGCCTAATTTTGGAAATAGACGGCATGAACGTGTATGTTGAACACCTCACGTACATACAACTGTATGGTATCACGATACCCAATTACTGTGCTTCATTCCTAATGGATTTTTGCGCTCGCATTTTCAACTAAAAGTTAGGTACTCCATAAATACTACGGCGTATTTCGTGGTATCCTAAATCAAGACTCGAGATCCCTGAACCAAATACAATTACCATCAGTCCTACTTTGGCTTCCAGCGCCCACCACCTGCTGCTCGCTGATGTTGATCGTTTTGATCCAGTTCTCGAGGTCTCCTCATTTACGCAGCACTGGAACCTTCCAGCCATTATCAGCTCCTGTGCGTGCTGAGAAATTGACGCTTGCTTCGGTGGCCTAGCGGCCAGCCTGTTCCCCTCTCGAGGCTCCATTGCAATCGGCTCTGCTGTCTCATCCCTGGAATTCGCTCTCTCCGTCACATAATCGTCCTAGCTCCCAAACAAAAACCCATAGCTCTTGATCGTAATGCAGACATGGAAAGAACAGAATGCATGCGACAAGCACCAAGAGGAAGTCGATGGCGTGTTGAATGCAGAGGTTGGAGAGCATATTACGTTTCAAGCCAGCTGTCGACGGCCAGTCCGCGGGCCGATTACTTAGCTCGTAAGTACCTACATCATTCCCCGCAAGAGATCTGCTTGAATTGTAGACCAGCACTGAGATAACGGTGAGGGCGATATACGGGGGGAAGTTGACAAAATAGGCCAAGCAGACGAGATACACTAAACGTCGTCCGGTAGGCTTAATCATGCATGTGGCACGTATTATATATACATATATACATGTGTATAACGGGTAACTTTATCTGGCGCAGGCAGGGATCGACAATGGGTCAAATGGGTTACATGATGGCCACTGACGATGTGGGGTGCACAGCGAAGTCAATTACTACGTGTAATAATCTTTCTTGGTCCTTAGTATCCTTGTCTTGGGGAGAGAAAAACCCAAGAGAAATCCTTCATCGTGCCCAAGTAGCTCCTTTTATAAATTCACTGTGCCCTTGTGAGTACCTTGCGGTCTCCTGCAATCTTCAGGGCTTCTCCTCAGCGTGGCAAGGTTTTCTAACTCATTCTTGCCACCCCCTCATATTTCCCGGGCTCTACCAATCAGATATGCCTTTGTCCTCAGCTCTTGTGTCACTGGTGTTCTATATGTCGACTGTCAAGGTTATTTCTTCTCCTTAGACTGCTGTATCCATGTGACAATATTACCCATAGCAATGTAGCTGCTAGGGCAGTTGCTATGACACTAGCCGTGAATGCGGCAAAGCGAGGGGGACTGGTCTTAGACCGTTTCGTTTTGAGGTGAATGGCAGAGCTTAAACCATCTCGCACACGCAGCAGGCCGATGGCAAAACTGCGAGAGAATAATAAGCATGAGAACATCACCAGCAATGTGCATGAGCCAGATAGTGTGACGGTAGTAGCGGAAGCTCTTCGCCACATAATCGCTCCAGCAGTCTCACATTCGATAAAAGCTCCGGGCCAAAAGGCCCTAAACTAAATAGAGGATGCATATCCTACAGACAGGCGGTGAGTACTAAGCACCACACATTGTGAAGATGATGATCATAATGGCACAGCGCTCCTTACACTACCCAAAGTGGAAGAGCTATTCTCAGCCAGATGATGCTGATACGGGTCTTGTTTCTTTTGTAATGATAATAGATGTAAAGGTGAAAATCAATAGAAACAGCAGTACGAATCCCGCAATCAGCAGCAATAGGTTGCTGTGGGGACAGTCGAAATCGCTGGGTGATACCTCTGACCATCACAGCCACCATTCAGCTTGTATAACCGATGATCTCAGACTTGCAGGATAATGAAACAGCAGAGAAGTGAACGAGCGGAAACTCTCAAAACATATATGAAAGGTTCCAGCGCTTCAATACCTGGTCGTGGGGATAAGCTTCACTGTGGTCATGCTCGCCATGAGAAATTTGAGTGGCTTAGTCGCCCTAGCTCTGCGGCTATGGCGCGCGGTTAAACTTATACATACGGTGCTTCGCTGAGGGCGCTCAAGTCTTCATTGTGCAATAGGATCCTCATTTTAACCCATTTTTCTCCTCAGTGGGCGTTTTATCAATGTCGGCCGCCATGTGTGAACCGCGGTGTTGTACGCCACGTGAAGCCAGCCTGGCGTTGCCAGGTTCAGCTGTCGAAAGCCAAGGCTGGCACTGAAAATTACGGCTTGACCTGATGTTAGATTCAGTTCAGCGCAGTCCGGAGGGTATGCAGCATGCAGAAGAAGCTACATGAGCATGGAAATCACAGTCCGTATCATAAGTGTCATTGATGTGTCCATGAAGCCGAGGTCACTTTGAAATTGACCCTCATTTTGCTTCTATTATGCTCATTAGGGGTATGAATAAAGTGTTTCAATGTCTATCGAAACCCTCAAGATATCTGAGTGTCATTAATAAAAGGTGAAGACTTGCACTTAACCCGTTCCCTTCCCTGCATTCCTAACTGCCATAATCCCCTCCCAAATCCTAGAGACTAGGCTACATCAGACCTCCCCGTTGGACCTGCACCGTCAGCTATCCCTGGCTGTCGCTGAGTAGTGGGACTGTAAACCGGCGCCGGGGGCAACGGCCTCTCAGCAGCAGTCAACTCAGTCACGGAACCCTCTGGGTCTGTTGCCAGACACTCCTCCACATACTCCTTCGACCACAGGCCGTGTTGTGGATTCCGTAGGGCGAGGAAGAAGAGCAAAATCAGAATGACCAGAACGAAGACAAAGTCAACCAGATGCCGGATAAGCCAGTTGGCGAGCATTTGGATGCGGAAAACGGCCCAGTTCTCTGGGTCATTCTTGGGATTGGACCATTTGGACGCGGGGTAAAGCTCGTTAACCCAAATTGAATCATAAGAGGTGCCCGTGAACTCTATGATGGTGATGATACTGATGACGGAGTAGCGCAGGCTATTGAAGAGAGCCGCGGCTTGGAAATAGTGAGAGGCCTAGATGTAACAACAGACCGTCAGTGTCAGATACGGTCGCATCTTGTTTTGGACATCACTGCATATAGACATACCTTCTTCAATCGAGCATTTTCTTTTACCTTGCGCCGAATCTGCACGCTGTGAATGATCACCAAGATGCTGCAAATCAGCAAAAGAGAGTTGATCGCGTAATAAGCCTTGCTAGCACCCCACATGAGGACCCAATACTTTTCCCGATAATCCCGCTCATGCCAGGCGTGAATTGCCTTCAGCGAAAACATAAGGGCAAACACAGCGCCGATCAAAGTCCCAAAAGTCACAATCGATACCAGGCTGGAGAGTCGCAGCCGCTTCGTTTTCCGGGCGTTCAGGGGAAGCTCACTGTCTAAAGCCTGCAAGAAGCCTGCTGCGAAGCCCAAGAGAGTTCCGAGGATAAGGAGGTCGCTAATCGTATGGGGGAACCGAATGCCCATCCGGTACATGTGAAATCCGAGATTGAGGCGTTCTAATGACTCGGATTCAAGTTCCTGGTTGTAAAAGCCATAGCCCCATATTCCATAGCCTAGATAGAAGCAGCAGATACTACCAAGTTGGTATTAGTTCGCTGCCATGATAGAAAGATCAAGGCGATTGAGATTCTTACATGATCCAAGCAGGGAATGTTATTCGGAGCCAGACAACTCCCTCACGTGCTTTGTCCTTCCTCTTGTGCAAGATCCGGAAGCTAAGATATGTCATCACCAGGAATATTGGGATGCAGACCCCCCCAGCGATGGTTGGTGTCAAGATGGCTTGAACAACGGACATGTTGGCTGAGGTAACTTATGGCAAAATGGTGTTTGGACTCAAGATTGACAAGGCCGGGAGCTAGCACTCCGTGATACTGTTACGTCGCTAGAGCTCTGAGTGACCAAAGGGCGAGATGGGAGCGAAGAGGAACGAAGAAGGTTTTTAAACCACAGACACTGAGAAAACTCCCTTTTTCTTAACGGTTATACCCTGCACAACTGATGTTCTGATCGTACCAAACCTCCTCTTGATCGGCTGACATCCGGGCCGTAACAAGATGAGTAATTGTATCAGTGTTAAGAATGTGTGTGAGAACTTTCAATGCATATGTGTTGTTATCATAAAGAGATTTTTATTGTTCTCCAAGTGGGTAGTCCTGTTGGTAGAAGTAGTGCAGTAACGTTTTCCTAGCATCTTACCTAACGAAGGCTTCGCTATCTGCTCCTTCGCAGAAATTATACAGAATACGCCCGTTGACGAACTCATACCAGAAACACAGCCTACACCTCCTCATATTCTGGAGCACTCGTCTTTAGCCAGACGGCCTCAACCAGGAAAAAAGCAATGATCGACCCAGGGATCGAACCTGGCACCTTCTCGGTAGGAATGAGACTAGGCTCATCGAACTTTGCTCACAATAGAGTGTGAACGAGACGTGATAACCACTACACCAGTCGACCAATTGGAGACATTAGGATAGAGGATTGGGAAGAAAGGCCTATCGCACGGCAACGGCTAAAATCAAGTCACTGGTTCAAGGAACCCCCAGTTAACCACCACAAGCTTTTCAGGACACAATGGACATCACACATACTTCCACATACGTCCACATCTCCCATCATCATGCATTACGCTGTGCTACTTATCATCATCAAGCGTTTGTTATCCATAGTATCCATACATCAATCGTTCATTCAAGCCCGCATTCCTTTCTTTCCCCGGACCAGCCATTCTATGTCATGTCATGCCATATCACCCATTCCTTTCCTTTCCCCTCTCCCAAGTGCCTTCTAACCACCTGCCAGTCTCCCATACCACTATGCCGTCATGACCATAGCCGTGCCGAAACGGAAAGGAAAGAAAGAAACAACGTAGGTAGGCAGTTATGAAAGGCGGACGGGTCTTCAGATTATGCGTTCAGGCAGAATGAAGAGAACGAGCGCTGAGAAAGAGGGACTATCAAGCAAAGTAACTCTTCCACAACACGCCCTCTAAGTCCTCAAGCTGCTCGCTGGTGAAGTACTGTTAAAACCATTAGCATCAGCTTCAAAAACAACCTAGCAAGAGCAACCCGAAACATACCTTCTGATCAACTCCCCAACTATCCTGCCTCGTCTTTTTAAACTCTGCCAAAATTCCCTTCGTCGCCTTACCCACCACTCCAGGGTCACTCGCCGCCCTGGTCGCCAAATGAGCCAGCACCTCGGGCATCCATCTCGGCGGGGGCGTAGCATAAGGGAACGCCTCAACGAGCGCGCCCAACCCCAAAACAGCCGCATGCCTTCTCACAATCTGCCTTTGCACTTCCGCCGGAGTCTCCGTCCCCGACGCCGCATTAGGAGCCCCCGGCCCAGCACGCCTACGCTTCGGCATGGGGTTATCCTTCAGCTGCTTCTCGAACCGCTCCTTCAGGGCATAAATAATCGGGTCGCGAATCGCCCGCGGCGAGCAGCGGATCATGCCTGCGAGGGTAGCAGCCGCACAGTCGCGGACTTCAAGTTGCGGGTCGGCAAGCATGTCGCCGACGGCATCGAACAGCATCTCCCGCTGCCTGGGGCCCATGAGAAATAGTCGGCGGAAGTAGACCACCTGCATGTTAACGAGCGCTCTGAGTCTCTGATGCCATGAGGAGGCTGTCTTGCCGACGCGGATGAGGGCTTGGAGGAAAGCGTCGTCAGCGCCGTCGGCACCGGCTCGGAATGGGATGTTGGGCAGATGGCGGTAGACGTGGTAGGCCAGCTTCATCAGCTCAGGGTCTTCTTTGACATCCATCATGTGCAGGAGGGCGTCAACGAAAGGGTCATGGAAGAATGGGACGAGCTGAATGCATTCCTGCGAGGAGAGCATGCTGTCCAGCCAGATGAGGACGGTCTTGGCGCCTGAGGTGTACGACGAAGGAGTCTGCTGGCCGGGAGTGCGTTCGCAGCGCCATTTCTCAAGACGATCAAAGACATCGCGGATGGTAGCCGCAAACTCTTCTGTAGGCTGGTAAGGAGCAAGACCGAGCGATGAGGCAGCCTTGTTCTTCTCCAGGAGGGTCGTAACATCACGAAAGGACTCATGGTAGCGGGTGCGATAGATCGTGGCGATGATCCGACCAATAGACTCGCGGACAGCCTTGTAGGGGTGGTCGATGTGCGCCAGACAATCCTCCAGGATGGGCTTCTCGTGCCGGAAGTGCCAGCCGGCGTCGCTAATGATGAACTCGATGAGCTGAAGCTTTGATGACTCCTTAAACGCGGCATTAGAGTTCATATCGAGTCGGAAAGCCTCCAGTTTCTCGGTCAACTCGCGCGATCGCCGCGGGTCCTTCCCGTCAATGACGACATGCAGGCAAGTGGCCCAGTAGTGCAGGTTCTCCGGGTTGATGTCGGTGTCGATGACCTTGAGCAACATGGGTGCAGCAAATGCCCACACCTGATCACGCATTTCCTTCGGATCATCAATGCTTCCTGACAGGAGCGCAGCCAAGATCTCGGCCGTCGCACGGTGCTGGTTCCTATCGCTTCCATCCCCATACACCTCCTTAACCAGCTCAATCACATCCTTCAGAGTGGCGACCGTCTTCCCATAGTACATCAAGTCGAACACGTGGCTCAGGAGGATGACGTTCTGCATACGAAAACGATCCGAGTTCTGGTCGCGCGGTTCTTGCTTGAGGTACTCGAAGCACTGGGCGAACCACTGCTTGGTGATGATCTGGCCGATCTGAGTGCGCACTGCATCCTCGACCTCGTCATAGGCCAGGAACGGCTTGGGCTTGCCACGCCACGCAAGGAACGTCTTGCCCCAGACCAGCCAGCCTGGGAAGTCAGAATCGACGAAATACTCCGGCTCGTCGTACTGGCCAAACTGCGCCAGGAACTTTTGTGTCCAAGCCTCCGGATCGTCAGCCTGCACAGGGACCTCGATCCGGTTCTCGTCAATATCCTGCTCAAGGAGATAATTCCGGTAGTCATGCCCATAAACCGCACGCATGTCGATCGCCGTAAAGAGCGCCGTGAACGCCGACAGATAGTTCGCACGCAGGCTAGGGTGCGTATCATTGACGCCGTTGGCAACGAGATCGACAAACTCAGGCGGCGCAAGGCGGTCGAACCTGAGGGACATGTTTAGCGCAAAGATGGTGCACCGGTTCGCAATACGCCAGTGTGAGTCCTTGGCCAACTTGGTCAGCTCGAGGCCGAGGGAGGCCTTCTTTTCCTCGACTTGGGCACGACGCGTCTTGATGAAGTCGTGGCGCCGCTGGATGATGGCTGAGCAGTCGTCATCGCTGGGCCGGATAGTCTCGACAAGCTCTCGGTCGAAGATGATCAGGTGCTCAAACGGCTTGCCAAAGTCGATGAGCTGGTACAGCGCCGAGGAACCGAGGTTCTGAATCGACGACTTGTCGACAGCAGCAGTCTGGATGTATAGCCTCATCAAGTCGGGCGCATACCGCCAATCGCGCTGAACAGTCTTGATCAGCGACGTGAAGAGCAACGTGTACATTGCACCCTTAATGCGATCGTGATCATTTTTTTCGAGCGCTTCCCGGAACTTCTCCAGAATGACAGGAATTACAAGCGGCCGGCTGGCGATCAACACCTTGAGCGACGAGTCCTGTGCACCCTGGGCAACGCGGCGCACGTCAGAGTACGTCGAGGTGCATGACTCGGCGAGGTCCATCAGCAGACGCTCGTCGAGCTTGCTCTTCTTGCGGTAGGCTGCATTGTACTTGACGCGCTGGAGCTGGTAGGCGTCGGCACGCTTAATCAGCAGGGGACGAGGGTATTGTTTGCGTAAGCCGCTGATCTTAAAGGGCGAGATGTCGGCCTTGTAGAGGCGCAAAAGACGCTCTAGAGGGTGTGCCGAGCGCTCAATTCCCACGTCAGTGATCCATGTCCGGTAGGCAGCATAGAGAGCCGTGAAGCATGCGACATCGTCCTCCTGGTTGGCGTTAAGGAAGGCATGAGTCTTCGACAGCTGCTCCCCGATATCCTCGCGAAGTTTGTGGATGCGGTCGTACAACGGATCGTTGGGTCTGAGCGGGTAGCCGGCCGGGTATTGGAACTGACGCTTGAGCTCTTCATCGTCAGCGACCTCAGCAAGCGGGTCGTCATCCTCCTCCATCATAGCATCCCCATCAGCATCTTTCTGAATGGGATCGGCGTCCCCGTTGACCACCTCACCAGAAGCACGGCGCGGGTCAAATAATGTGGCAATACCAGAGATGATCAACCGAATAGCCGTCAAGCTTCTCGACAGCTCGTCCGACCACTCCTTGTTCTTACCCTTCCTGCTCACCGGCGGATCGTCGCTCATCAGCTGCTCGAGCCTGCGAGCCGCACCACTAGCTTGGCTCTCGAAAAGCTCGACAGCGAACTCGATTTCCGCGTGCGAAGGGCGGTGCCACCTGATGGTCAGCTTGGCTGGATCGGTGATCGCGCCCCAGTCCTGGATGTCCAGGCCACGAGCAATGACGTCCGGCTCGTAGAGCGCGTTGTCGATGGGGTAGGTGTGCGTCAAGTTCAGGAGGAGATGGTGAACGTAGTTGGAAACATGAATTGTCGGCAGACCCCTGCACTTCTCTTGCATGTACTCGGCGATGTCGAACAGCTCCCGCTTATACTTGAGGACCTCATCGCCGACGTGCACGACACACATGCTCAGCATGCTGACGTACCAGACCAGAGCACGGTCGCGAGGCAATATCTCGGTTCCGCTGCTCCGGTCGGATGCCGCGCCGTTGTCATCGATCTCGCTGCGGATGTTGCGGATCAACATGGGAATGAACACCTTAAGCGTCTTCTCTGGGTTGACCTTGCACATGGCGCTGCAGATCCAGGCCATAGCATCGCGGGCCTGGTGGATGACATGACTCGAGACAAATTCTGCGAGCTTCTCCAGGGCCATGTCAAACAGCTTCGGTGACAGAGAGGCAAACAGCGGTGTCAGGGCTGCCGGCAGGGTGTTGATTACATTGTCCTCGGGGGACCCGGTACGCAAGTGGCTGGAATCCGGCAGGTTCTCCAACAAGGCAAACACCTTGCCCAGCAGGGCGAGGACAAACTGGCCCAAGCCGGCAGTCGATGAGCGCAAGATTTCGGCCTCGTCTTCATCGGTCAACTCTTCCCGGTAGCAGATCTTCACGTCTTGGCCTTCTTCCTCCATCCGGGCCATCTCCCGCTGGACCCATTCGATCGCCACGCCCGCCTTCTCCTCCTCAGCCAACTCCACAAACGGGATGCTGTAGGCTACGGCTTGGATGAAGTTGAGCGTGTACTGCGTCTTACCCAGGTCATTGGCATCAATGCCAGGGAGGGCAAGAGCCAGCAACGCTGTGATATGGCAGCGGTAGCCTTTCTGCTTCGACATGATGTTGGCGATCATCTGCAAACCGCACAAACTAGCCGTCGTGCGGTGTACCTCAACCAACCCCTGAAGACTAGGGTAGAAGCGTTGGAGCGCACCTGGCAAAATTAAGTCGGGCTCAAGGAACGCCAAGCCCTGGAGGGTCGAATAGTAGTAATTGACCACCTTAGAGCCCTTGGAAAAGATTCCCATGAAAGTCACCTCTCTCAAAGCCATGACAAAGCGTTTCTTGAGCTCCGGTGTGATCTTCCGCTCTTCGGGGACCTCCAGCTCGCCGCTATTCTCACGGTTCCATCGCGACACGAAGATGTCGGTCAGGTAGAAGGTGAGCTGGGCAAGAAAAGAGGTCCAACTGCCCTGATTAGACGGATGGAAGAAAGTGTCGATCGACTCCAAGAGACCTTCGAGACTGGACAGGATCGAACTCTCAGCCTTCAGACACATTGGTGACAGGGAGTGGGCGATCCACCTGGCAACCATGTAGGAAACCGGATGCTTTTTCCGGTCCTTTTCGAGGTACATGCCCAAACCCGAGGCCACGTCCAGGGACGTATAAGGCGAGTTAGCCTGGCCGACGGGGATCTCGGTGAGTCGCAGGATGGCAGTGAAGACGAGGTCCGACTGTTCCCTGGTGAAGATACCATGCTCGGTAAACGGGACGTGGGTGCACGTCAGGTAGTCCCTAGCCATGCGCGAGAACATGTCGATGAAGCAGATGTCGAATGCCTTAGATCTCGCCATCAATGACCACAAGTGGAAGAAGGTCGGCAGATAGTCGGCAGGCTGGGACAGCGGCTCGGTTGGGGGTGCCGGAGTCGTCGGCAGGATATGGTTCAGGATGTTGACGACAATGTAGGCATTGGAGATGGCTGAGGTGCTGAAGTAGGGGAGCACCTCGTCCAAGATGGCCTTTCTCTCCCGTGGGTCAAAGTACGAGTTGCAATGCAGGCACAGCTTGACAATGTGCTTCTGGGATCTTCTGCGCATACTCTGATGGGCACCGCATTCCGACGGCAACACCAGGGCCTTGATCTCCTTCCACAACGGCCGCCAATCCAGGGTTAGGTCCTCACCCGGCTTTAAATAGTGCTTTTTTCTGCATACAACCAACGTCATCAGCATTCACGCTTCCGGAGGGGAAGGTCTGGGACAGATAGGCTGTTGGGGGATCAGAGCATCTGGGATCCGGATCCATGATGCATTTATTGCTAACCTTGTGAGCGTTATTACCATCTTGGCAAATCTATCTGCCGTATTTCCGTCCAGACCTGGGGCTAGGGCGAGATGGTAGTAGAGCTGCGTGAGACGGGCGCGCAGTTCCCTAGTCATCTCGAACTTGAGGTTCAGCCAGCCAGTCAGCTCACGGGTCCAGTGAAGAGCGCCCGGGGCAAAGTCCTCGGCCATGATGGAGATGTAGAGATTTTTGAGAAGCCGATTGAGAGCAGCATCCCTGTACGACTCATCTTCGACTGGGAAAGGTAGGAGGCGGAAATAGTCGAAGGTACGGGGACGGTATCGCTTTTTGTTATCTTCCTGCTCGTGCTCGCCACAAGCAAGGCCCGGGGACGTTGCACGTGAAATTGGCTCGCTGGAATGCACAAAAGCTTTCACGAACGGTTTGGCAGGCTGGGTCGACGACGAGAAGGTGCCGGCCATGGCCGAGTGCCTCTCCAGAGGCTCGTCCATCTTGTCCGTGTTCTGTAGCCGCGCTGCTCGGTCGAGAATCGAAGAGGGGTTAGATGAACAAAATATTGATCAGACAGCCAGACCCGACTTCAACGCTCAAATCGCTAGGCCGTGCCACTGGTCGGGGCCGGCGTTGGCACACTGCAAGGATTTTTGGTAACAAAGGCGAGAAAAGGACGAGGGACAGGCGGCGACGAGAACGGAACGAAAGCTGGCAAATTGGCGATCGCAAGCTGCGCAGTCGATCATTTCGCCTCCGGCGAGAGATCAGAGGGCGATGGATTGGTCGAACGCGGGGCCAACGCGGGGTCGTCGCAATCGTGGTCCGACCGTGGTTTGGTATCCTACCGCTCGATGCGGCGCCGAATTGAGCTGGCTTGCGTGTGAGATCGAGGCGAGGAGACGCTCTGGTGTCGGGCACAGAAAGATAGATAGATAGAGGATAGATAGATAGAGAGACGCACACACACACACACACACACACACACACACAGAGAGAGAGAGAGAGAGAGAGAGAGCGAGAGCGAGAACCGGACCACACGTGACACGAAGGGTTATGTATCTGCAACGATGGCCAGGGGTCAGCTGTAGCGGCCAATGAGCACAAACACCAGCATAAACGCGACCGGGCAAACGAGGCAGCGAGCTTGGTGATGTTGGAACTTGGGGTGAAAGTCGCGTTGGCTCGGCCGAGTCCTCATCCATCAGCTCGACGGATGCAGACAACAAGCGATCGACGAATCGCGGCCCGCAGAACGCTTTAAGCTGCGTTGCTTGAGCTGCACGGCTGCAACGGCGCGGTGCTCCAATACTCCAGCCTCACCCAGCTGTTCCTGAGCTGAGCTGACACATTGTCGAGCTTCTTGGGGGACGCGTACGTACCTTGTCCTCCGTAAAATAAACGGTGCAGCCTGGATATGTCGGTGATCGAACTGTGCCAAGTCGTCGTACACTCCGGCAGTGGTATTCAAGCGTCGCAGACACAATATTGACGTCTGCGTCCCGAGTCTGGCCCGGCTTGCAGTAAGTGAAAAAAGAGGAGAATGGGGAGAGAGGTCGCCTGCCAGCGTAATGCTAGCTCGCCTGTTCTTGCGTCGGATTTTTAGGATAAACCTTGCTCCAGGCAGTAGCTAGTGATGTAAGGCGTAACGTTCGCGGTAATTTATACTGAATCCAGGTATTGTAATACGGGTTTAACTCTCAACGCTACTCGCCAATCCTCCCCGATCCCGAGATTCTGCCCTACGCTCGGCGAAGCTCGTACCGGTTCTCAATGCTACCCTCTCTACTTTTCCAACACCTTTCTTTACTGAAAGAGTGATAAGCCAAGCATGCAACTTGCGGTCCTGAGCCACAAAATGTCATTGTTCAGGCAAGCGAGGCGCTCAACAGCCATACGGCATCTTGGCTCCCTGCGAATCCTCGATGGCGCGTTCAGAAATCATCCGTCTTATTTTAAACGGCACCTTTCCAACCGGTGCCCAGCGTACAGTGTGATATATTCATCAAGTTTCTGATACCCTCCGTATCATTTCAAGCTGCACGCTCCAGGTTTCTTTTCCAGAACCCTGTTTGACCTGATATCCCTTTCTGATGTCTTCAAGGGCGAAGTCGAACAACCTCTCTCTCGTTTCGGCCATCTTGACGCCTGCTGCGACAGCAGGAGCATCGGTCATTCCGCTGTCCATCATCTGGCTCATTAGCTTGTGGAAAGTTCGGAAGAGGGATGACAAAGCCCGTATTGGCGCCCGGCCATTCAGGGTGGCCCTCCTATTGTGGATTATGTAGGACACTGTCTACCGTCAAGCAATCTGCGATCACGATGCGCTTCCGGAAACCGGCATGTGCTGACTAAGGCCCAGAGTCTGCCTTTTTTACACCGGCTATGGCGTCTGGGGTTATTTCTACTACAGACAAGAACGGCGTGAAGCCTATTGGGTGCCCCAAAGCTCGCTGGACTACTCATTCCATCGCTACCGATATGGCATACGTTTTGCGCACGATGTGGCCAATGTGCTTATCCTCGCGACCATCCTGGAACTAGCGACAGGCCTTTATCGCGCTGGCTATGGCCATATGGATGATGCAGGCTGCATGGAGAATCATTCTGGGCCCCGCTATCTCGGATGGACCTGGGGCATTTGGTTTCTCGTCTCAGATATGCTCTGCTTCGGCCTCATCCAGGGCCTGCTCACTCACTGGGAGGAAGTAGACCGTTTACACTTTCAGGGTCACAATGAAAAGACTGATTACTCACGCGAGATCAGACGCCATAACAAGATAGCCAAGGAGATCATGAAAATCGCTCTCACATTTTTCTCCATCAAGTACATTATGCAAGCTTTGTTAGCCTTTGGTACTTTTTTGCTTAGCCTGGGCATACCGTCACGAGATGAAAAGATTACGCCCATGGCTTACGAAGGTATTTGCCGAGTTTTCTATCTCATATGTATAAATGCGTCAAGGTTTGAACGCTGACTCTCACCGGATAGATTGCTCGCTTGTACGCCATTCCAGCAGGGCTCAATTTTCTCCGACGTGTCATCATAGCTGGCATCAACACACGCATATTCTTCATCTACCGCCGGTCCGATCGCGTTCTCTCACCTGTATTCAATGCCGAGTTCGACTATGCGGCATACTTCCCCAGTCCAAGCTCCAAGGGTTATGGGCGCTTCAAAGCCGATTTGCTAACCAACTGGTGTGGCCAATATTTGATCGACTTTTCCTTCGCCCTTGTCATCTTCTTCTTGCTTTTTGATGTGCTTGCCCGCAGCCCTGAGAATAGCGGCCTGTGGTCCCGAGAGTACGTTCCTGTCGAGCACCGGGACGAGGATGAACGCTCAGAAGATGGCGACAATGGTGGGGAAATGGTCATGCGGCCCCTCGCGCCTGAACAAAGAGAAGAGGAAGTTCACGCATCGAGTTCCCAGAATGAGCCAGCAGTTTCTCCTGAGATTAGGAAATGGATGGACAGTCTTTGGTCACGCTAAAAATCTGAGTGAAGGCCGTATATACATGGTATTCGGCTGTATTCTGAGCGTCAAAGAGATAGTGCCCGGAATTTCATTAGCTGTTCTGTGTACTCTTGTTGATGGTAGCTCTAACTCAATCTCCGCTCAAGATGGAAATTTTGTACTTTGACCTTGAAGTGCAGCCCAGATAGATTTTCATTAGACTGGCCGAGGTCGAAGAATGACAAGAAACCCCATGTCTGTCTTCTGGGTAATTGCGCCAGCAATTTCGGCGCTCCATTTGGACCTCTGTCGTAGCCCACGTCGGTGTATGTCTTCTCTACACGGCCTATAGTTGTCACATGGACACGGCAGTTTAAGGAGAAGAAATATCCTTAACAGTCGATATATAGAACACCCAGTGACACAAGAGCTGAGAAGGGCAAAGGCATATCTGATTGGTAGAGCCCGGGAAATATGAGGGGGTGGCAAGAATGAGTTAGATAACCTTGCCACGCTGAGGAGAACCCCTCAAGATTGAAGGAGACTGCGGGGTACTCACAAAGGCAAAGGGATTTTATAAGGGGGGCTACTTGGACACGATGAAGGATTTCACTTGGGCTTTCCTCTCCCCAACACAAGGACACTAAGGACCAAGAAAGATTATTACACGTAGTAATTGACTTCGCTGTGCACCCCACATCGTCAGTGGCCATCATGTAACCCATTTGACCCATTGTCGATCCCTGTCTGCACCAGGCCAAGTCACCCGTTACAATAGTACCCGGGGCCATCACTCTTACCAGGAACACATTCCAGAAGGCACCCAGTGGAATCCACGAACGCCAAAGGAACATGCATGCTACCGGTCCCGATATGCCATCCACTTCGTTCACAACGTGAGTGACATTTTGATTAATCATTTGGACGTTAGCAGAGCTTGCAGCCGGCTTTGTGGATGCTCTAAGGGAGACGTCAACATGATCTAGCATCTAAACCGCCCCCAAAACCCCCAGGTTATTGCTGGTCTCTAGGGCTTTGTCATGTTCATCCTTACGCTTGTAACCCTGCATATCTCGCAGAAGATACTTGGCAAGGCGAAACGATTGGATGGGCTATAGGCCCAGACAATTTGAAGTGTGTCTGATGACGAATCCTTCAGTCTCTACTCCTCTTACGGGCTTGACAGATGAGAGAAATACTTGGATGAACAGTACGCGCGTATTACTTATTGCATTGTACACCATTATTGGCGATATTCAGCTTTCTGTCGTTTCCTCCTCAATACTTGTTGTCTATCTCACCAGGAAGAATGCCTGATTGATGAAGGTAAGTGCGTTAGCTCCCTAAAGACTAAATTGGAGCACTGACACCTGCTTTTTCACGGTGTTCATGGACACTGCTCGCAGCCGATATAGCAAACGTCATCCGGCGAATTTCTCTTGCTGCTATCAGGGAACAAGTATTTAACAGCCATGGATGTCTCCCGTTTACCTCTGCGGGTTTGAGTACTCCGATGACTTCCTAGACACGGAATCCTCCGGACACAAAACAGTTCGCAGAGGATTTGCTGGCAAATTGATTCGCGTAGCACTTGATCAACTTTATCTGTGGATTGTGCATATGGACTTTTCCGTTTTGGTTCTCAAGCCCCCCAACACCATGGCTCATGGTCAGAGCGATATATTGCTTGAGACAACTCTTTTTAAGAGACAGGGGGTTGGAGAAAAGCGTTACATCGAGAGTGGAGATGCACCCAACCCAACACTTGCAGGAAATTTTCATGAATTTGTATGCCTGATAGACTACCTTATCAGCCCTACAAGGCTTTGTGGCTCATTCCGGTCATGCAGGCTGCTTCCTTTTTGATTCACGTGGTCTCCCATTGTTAAAGTCCACTTATCTTTCATGTTTCATTGAGTGTCTGGGGACACAGCCACGCCACACAGAGTCGAATATGCTACGCCACGCTACTCCTGAAGGAATGGTGACACATACATAGAGCTTGCAGTTCCAGTCGGGAGAATATTTGCTCCACTCTTGCATTGAATGACACAGCCAGTGCCAGCGTTTGCTGCTGTAGACTACTACATAATCCTATCAAACATATATCGCAGTAAATATCTCTCACAAGATACGTTTTGTTCATCTACTTGTGTGCAGCCGGTCTGATGTCTTCTGGGGGTAAACCCGAATTCGAATGTCCAATCTTTTAAACTTCGAACAATAGTGCAAAATTCTAACGAAGGCATTCCGACGATTCAAACACTAACACTTTATTTTCATCAAATAAACTCCATCGGGACAACGTTCTAAGATTTTACAGAATGCTTTCCGCAGATGCTGAAAAGATCCAGCCAATATCCCAGAGTGTTATCACACCTGCTATTGCTGCCGTGGTATCGCTCATCCCCTTGATCGGCATATGGGTGTTAGGATTCCGTCGTCAACTCCATAAAAGCGCTTTTCCTGTTACCGCACTCCTCTTCAAGGTCACACTACCAGCTTGGATTTTGTAAGCTGGCCCAAACGAATGTCAAAGTCATCAGATATTTCATTGGCTTCTACTAATTAGCAACCGTTGTGGTAGTGTCACCATACTTTACACAGCCTATGGAGTTACAGCTTACCTCTATCACCATGACTGGAGCTGCGAATGTAATCCGGACACCTTCTGGCTGACCTACGCCTATCACCCTTTCCGTTTTGCTATCAAATTCCCTCACCAACTTGCTGACGTCGCAATTCTTGCGACTTTGCTGGAGCTCGGGAGCATCCTATCTACAGCCCTGAGCAAGGAGCAGAGTCAACCACTCACTCTTCAGGGCTATACACTACCTCGATTATTTACGGTGCTGGGGAGTACAGTTTTTACTGTGCTATCCATTTCAATTCTTGGTACTTCGGAGGCCATGGTATCAAGTCGATACAGGCTCTACCATTCAATCTCTTCGTCTCCCGAGAACTACCATAGGGAACAGCTCCGGCGTGAGCAACTCTCGACAGCCACATTGAGCTTGATCAGCTTAGCATCCATCGTGATGTGTATATACAGTTTGGGAGTTCTGGTATTTTCTGCTATAACTTATGCTAGAGGAAAACACCAAATGACAATAACAAAGGTAAGCCTCATGTCTGCTTCCTCAAGATTTTTTTCACGTCTGAGATGGGGGAAAAAAACTGATTTATTCGTGGATTTAAGACATGCAAGCTTTACCTCTTTGCAAATATTCTCAACTTTATCCGGCACCTTTCCCAAGCAGTGATCACATCAAACGCGTATCTCGGTCCGGGAGAAAAGCTCATCTGGGAACTTGAATGGGACTATTATGAAATATGGTCTGCTTACGCGACAAACACCTCCGAGTTGAGACACCTCATAGCAGAGGTGGTAGCTTATTGGATTGTCCAACATATACTTGATTTCATATGCGCATTGGGTTTGCTCATTGTGCTATTTTATCTTGTTTCTATGCAAGCTCAGGTCGACCTCGGGTGCAAGCGAAGTGCTGCGGAAAGCGAAGATCAAGAACCACTGAGTCAAGGCTTTGGGGAGGGGACTAGTATACGGAATTCAGGTCATAGTTCGGTTAGTTATCGATAGATAATACAACATTTTAGTAGTTTCCTCTTATACTGCTTGCATTCTCAGCCTTGTGCACCTAATTAAGAGACAGCCACACGTGGTGTGCAGAGGCAGAGTGTTTCTGTGTCTTCGATTATGAATGCATCTGCTTGACACAGTGTTGCCGTCGCTGTTGCCTGAATCCCACACTTAAGCTCCAGCCTTCCCAGGTTCAACTGTCAGTTTCTTTTTATAACTCCGAGACACGCCAAGCCCAGGATTCCTCATAATCAAGCCACCCAAGAGGCCGGGTTAGAGTTATCCCGTGGTGATCGGCGCTTGCATATCTGTTGGCATCACAGTCACGCTGTACAAAAAGCTATCTATCACTTCCTATGCTGAGTTTTCTCTGACTTTCTTCGCCTTGTCTGGAGAGTTTTTTTTTTTCTGTCAGAAATAGGCCCTCCTCCGCATACTCCTCCGACCTGGCTCATGGCAACGCCGGCCGTAGTGGCCGGCCTGTCTATTCTGCCTCTCTTTACCTTATGGCTAGTGAGCTTCTGTGTCGCCCGAAGAAAATATAAACGGGTACGAAGAGGTGTTGTCTGGCTCAAGCTAGCCCTACCAGCATGGATCTTGTAAGACCGAATGCAGATCGGTACATGTCATGCTCTAGAAGCTGATGCCAACAGTTAACTCATATAGAACATGTGTCCTCTACACCGTCGCCGGCGTGGTTGGGTTCATCGTTCTCGGCATTGATATCCCCGAAGAATTGGAGCGACCCCGACTCCGCAGAGACAAGATATAACAGGCTGCAGTTCGTGATAAGACTCTTCCATAACCTTGCCGACGTGCTGTTATTCATCACGTTAGTCGACCTTGTCCGCGGCCTCCTCCATTATGGCAACTCCATGCCCCCTTCCAAGTGGTGGACCGTTATCGTCTTGCTGTGGTCATTGATCATCATGGTGCTCTCGGGTGCTGCAGTGGGCGTTGCGATGAAGGCAGTGTCTCACGGTACGCGGTATGACAGGCTTCATGGAGAGCAGTCAA
Source organism: Thermochaetoides thermophila DSM 1495 (assembly GCF_000221225.1). Lineage (NCBI taxonomy): Eukaryota > Fungi > Ascomycota > Sordariomycetes > Sordariales > Chaetomiaceae > Thermochaetoides > Thermochaetoides thermophila. Next base: position 545,146 of record NW_006383034.1, read on the forward strand.
ATGCCTTCTTTGACGATTTGTTTGAAAAATCCTCTAATTCTAATCTCGCGGAAATAGAGGAGGAGCTTTCCCGGGAGGAGAGACGCCTGACTCGGTTTCATAATTGCATGTCTAAACTCTTTGCCACGAGCTACATCTTTCTTGGCCTAACCAGGTTGTTTATCCTCGCTTTCACATCATATGCTTGCATGCTCCAGGATATTCGACAGGCTAAACGACTGAGAACTGTAAGTCAACTCCTCTAACTCGCACCTCTATTTGAGTAGAGTACCATGCACTAAGCAAAACTCATGGCTACCAGGCTTCGAGGCTTCTTCTCGTCGCTACCATCTTCGACTTCATCTGACATATTGTTGTGATGGTTGTCAACTGCTATGTATTCCTCAGTTCTAGACATGATGCAACTAGTCTACTTATTAGCAACTGGTTCATCCAGTACCTATTCGACTTTGTTTGTGCCTTCGTCGTCTTCTTTTTGCTGTTCTTCCTTGCTGCGCGGAAGCGTCCAAAAGGCTTATGGGAAGCACCAGAGGGCTCGTTACAACACGCAACAGAGCAGGCAACTTGGCCAACCTCACAGGCTGCCAGTTACACGGTCTATGTATCTCATTCAACACTGCCTGGCCAAAAGCAAGATACGAGGACCGAAAATTTGCAGCCTTATACATTATCAGCGGCTCAAGGACAGCTGGACGTTGTTCAACTATAGGCGTTGTCACTTCCTCCACCAACACATCAAACATTCGACTCATATACACCTGACATGAAATAGGGTGTTTGAGAGTGGCATCAACGCTGTATTCTGGTCTAGTTACAGCACTGTCTTGGCAAAGAAACGTCTACGCGATAACGGTATGTGAAAATAAACAGATAAGTGCTTTTTACCAAGCATCACAACAGCAATTTGTCATTGTTGGAGCTGATAAGCTGTAACGGGTGACTTGGTCTGGTGCAGGCAGGGATCGACAATAGGTCAAATGGGTTACATGATGGCCACTGGCGATGTGGGGTGCACATCGAAGTCAATTACTACGTGTAATAATCTTTCTTGGTCCTTAGTGTCCTTGTGTCAGGGAGAGGAGGAACCAAGGGAAGTCTATCATAACCGGGCAGCTTCCTTTATAGAATCCTCATCATGCCTCGGCCATGTGGCTCATTCTCTTCGGTCATCCGGCTCTAGACATCTTCCGGGATCAACCACGTACTTGCGCCGCTCACAATCATCCTGTCTCTGGTGTCCCTTGTGTTGGCAGTTGGGGACATCCGTTTCCTTGGACTGCCGTGTCCATGTGACATAAGCATAATCGCCAGTGGTTTTACATAGGTAGTGAACAGGGATTTGGTGCTGCCACATCTACTTTTGTTGGCCCGATGGCCAAGTTTTTGTTTTGGGAGCAATTATAAGGGTTAATATCTTGTCAACTCGAAGGATATAGGCAGGTGTTATTTAGTCATGGGTTGAGGAGGCTTCTGTCAAGAACAAAGGAGGTCCCAATTCTAGTGTAACCCTCGAAAAATCCAGCCATCAGTGTTCGTCCAGCAGCCTGGTTTGTGCCACAAGAATGACCAGAACTTTATTTCAATGAGTGAACTCATCTTAACATCCTGCCTGTACTATGCAACAGACACAACTACCTCAATTTCTTTGACTTCTTCATGTTTCAACTCCTGTATCTTACGGTTTCCTCCCGGTTATAGCAGCCAGCAATGCTCCTGTGCAAGACTCCACACTATGGCTAAACATGACGAATTCGTTCTCTCTAGGGAAAACCGGTTTCTCCTGCATCTCCCCGAGCCCCCAGCATTGGGAGGGTCCCCGCTCCCGGGTCCCAGGGGGTGCATCAGCGACTGAGATCTATCAGGCAGCGAGGCTGCCGCGCTCTTCTAACCTCGGTCTTCAAGCCTGAAAAAGTGTGACTCAATATTTGAGGATATTGCAGCAGCCTGGAGATGCATCATTCCGTGTGCATAAGTGCTAACACAGTATCCAGGAAAGAGGATAAACGTTCTGGGTGCAAGTACCGAAAGCATATAGACAAGAGGTAAGGGTTAAAGCCCTCCCGCAAGTTATATTTTGACAACAACATTGCCTTACATGTGCGTTACACAGTGAGATCAATAAGAGGCCCGGTTGTAAGAAGAATGGGTTTGACCCTACGTTCTTGGTGGGAGGTTGGTGCTAAGGAGGGGAAAACGCGCTAACAGAACCGGATCGCAAGCCTGTAGTATAATTTTGAAGGTATGAAGCTCAAGAACAACAACAGCCCAGTAAGACTACACTATAACAGTAATTGGCCCAGAAAACCTGATACACTCATCACCACCCTATTCGGGTCCAACATGCATATCCTCGTGCGGTCTTTGGGCTTCAGGAAGAACCGTGACAGAAAGCGATTTCTCTTCAAGCTGCATAATGCACAATCGATCCCATCAACCCTTGAGTGCATAAATCTTGAAAGATCCTAATGCATTGTCAGCTTCATGCTACGGCTCACCATCTATGTGTCGATTAGATGGTGACTTACCGACATATTCATTGAGATCAGTCTTCGACAGTGACTCAGCCAGACCAGCAGGAACCGGAACCCCGCAGCAACCACTGGGAGCGGGTGAAGAACTCGAAGGTGCACCACAGCAGCCGGCAGATGAAGAAACACCGGCAGACATCTTGCAACATCCCTCGCCCTGTTTCTGGAAAGCAGGCTCGGCCTTATTGGCACCGCAGCAGCCTCCAGACTCCTCAGAAGCAGCCGGGATTAAGGCACAGTTTTGAAGGTTCTGGCCACAGCACAGGTCATTCTTCGCTTCAGTGCTCCTTTTCTTCTCGCCATCCTCCCCGATCTCAACATAGACGTTAAGATCAGACTTCGTATCGATGATCAAGACGTCTACATCATAAAAGTCAGCCAGGAGCAGCTAGAACGATATTAGTAGGGAATCATCGCTAGAACCTACCCTTGAATCCAGCTTCCTTAAGCCAAGTCTCGTACTCTTCCACCTTGCTCGCTCCAGCAATGCATCCCACATACATCGCCACATCTTTGACTAACTGCTCCGGCAAGTCCTGTTTGGCTAAGATGTCCGATACCGCGACACGTCCTCCATGCTTCAGAACGCGGTACATCTCCTTGAAGACCTTTGGCTTCTCTGCCGCTGGCACAAGGTTGATGACACAGTTCGAGATGACACAATCCGCCACACCATCCTCCAACACAGATGACATATCTGTGATGTTAGACTTAACGAATGACACCACCTTCTTTACCTCCTCTGGCTGGCTCTCCAAGATCTTCCTGGCCCTCTCAAGCATGTCGTCGTTCATGTCCACACCAATCGCCTTTCCGTTGGCGCCAACCCGCTTAGCTGCTAGGAAGACATCGAAGCCAGCACCGCTGCCGAGGTCGATAATCGTTTCTCCCTCTTTGACGCTTGCAATCGCCAGCGGGTTGCCGCAGCTGAGGCCAAGGTTGGCTTCAGCTGGGATGGCTGCGAGCTCTTCGGCAGTATAGCCGAAGGACTTGGCCACAGCTTCTCCGTACTTGGTACTGACGCTGCGCGAAGCAGCGCTGTAGTGCTTGCGGACTTCCTCGTAAATTGTGGTGGTGTTTTCGGTGGCCATGGTGAAGATGTAGCGGTGGGCTACTTAAAGTGGTGTTGTTGTGTGGATCGCAGCTGGATGTCCTTGTGGACGAGATCTCTGGGTAATGGGATGGAAAGTAGAATTATTGATCATCACGACCTTTAAATCCTCGTCCTGAATGCTTGCCATATTTTAACCAGGATTGAGGCTGAGAGTGTAAAGAACAGTCAGATGCGCGAGTGGCATGGTCACTCCTTCAATGTTGAGGGCAATGTCACCAGGAAGTTTCCCAATTTGGTTTGTCGGATGCCATGGTGGATCCATACCGGAGAGCGTCTAACCAAAGATGGTAATTTTACGATATGTCATCGATTTTTCCCCGAAGTGGAGCGCTCCATCTAACTTTAACTCAACCTCGTCTCGTTGCCCTCCATGAACATCCTGACCTACTGTCCATCTCGCTCAAGCGATGTAAGCTAGGAATGGATGCCCAGCTTTACAAAGCACACGTCTACAAGTTCTCGGCCAAGCCGCCTGGTTATGATGCAGCTCGGCAGCGGGAGAACCAGCGACGCCACCGAGCCAGAGTAAAAAACCGGATTGTCGAGCTCGAAGCTGCTCTCTCCGCCACCCAGCATAAGCTCCAGGAAGCTTTGATGCAAATCGAGAGCCTGACAAATGAAGTACGGAGGCTGCGGTGCGCTCTAGGGTCAGCTCAAGAAGTTCCAGTTGAGCCCTTGAGCTCAATCCCTGAATCTCCAACCACCAAGTCTATCCCTCCATGTCAACCCCTCAATCCTAACGATGCATCGATAGATGGTGTTGTCGTGAGCCCGCACGCCTTGTGTCAGATTAAACCTCAAGCAATACCATCCTCCACTTCACCCTCAGGGGTGTTTTGTTACCCCTTGACCGTTGCCCCAACAACCGAGGGGAGCCCCCTTTCACATGCCCCTTTACCCCTGAACATACAAGCACCCACCTCATCAGCGAGCGAAACTTTCTGTGAGCACAATAACGACGACGGGCCACTGCTACCTCCACCTGGCAAGGATGAGTCAACCATCACTTGTCGTGAAGCCTTCCTCATCATCAAGGATCGTTGCCACGCTGCCGCGGCGCCAGATGTGGATCTGGATGCTGCCGCAGAGTTCTTGAGGCCGGGGTTTCGCAGGGCGATTGCTCCAGGAACGGGATGCCGCGTGGAGACGCACTTATTGTTTGCTTTTGTGGATCGGATTGTGCCAGATTGACTGGAAATTCAGCAAGGGACACCATTACTAGACAACCCGTTTCCCCAGTATCAGTATATATAATGTGGCCACCACGGTCTTGAGTATAGCTCTAGTGATAGAAAGGTCTGCTTTGACAGAGTGGAACTTGAGCAGTCCTCAAAATTCAATGACATTACAAAACAGCTCTGTGAGTCAGAACATTCATTAAAGGCCAAGATATTTGTGCATTTCCGTAGGACCTACACTCATGAAAGAGCCTAGTGATATGATGTTGTCACATACGTTCTCCCGTGAAACAGGCATGATATCGATGAAAGATCATGCATCAAGTGTCCAAGTACCAATTCAAGGTATGCAATAGTAAAACCTTTGCTGGAGTACAGTATGATGTGGTTGCAAGTTTGAGCATATGCAAGTTTCGGTGGATCAGATGACAACATGTTTACTGTGTGACTCCAAAGTAAAAACAACTCTCGACTTCAGTTATTCATACACTCAATCAGGCTGCCACGAAAGCGTTAAGAAGGATAAAGCATCGACAAAAGTTGAAACGATTTTAACAAATTTAGAACAGATTTTGCACTCTTCCATTGTGACAATGAAGATAATGAGATGTTCCTATCCCTTAACCTACTTATATCAAGCCCACCGGCCTTCCTGTAAATTTTGCCTCCTCCTTCTCCACAAGCAACTTCGAGATCGCTAACATCAAGTCCAAACCCATTAGTCCTGAACGACATCAGTTATTCTTCACAACAACATTTCACATGACAATTTTCTAAGCAATCTCCGCTTTGCCGAGGAAAGAAGTCTTAAAATGTGCAATGTCCCCGTTACTATCTGTGCCTACCCTGGGTGCACCGAGACTATCTACAAGGACTTCCGCTCCAAGGTTCCCTGTATTTCTTCTCTTCTGTGCTTCCCAACCAAGAGTGGATCTGGCATATGGTCAGCATGCACCGTCCGGTATATGCCACAATGCAAGGGCGACTTTAAAAACTCTTCAGACTATTGCGAGCGCCACCGTCGGTAGGAGTGTACAGCAGATGAGAGGCAACACGTGAAAACAATAAAGCATGAGTCATTATGCATAAGAAGAAAGGTGTGCTGGTACGAGTTCAAGGTGTGAGCGCGCCTTGATACTTGCATAAGGCAGGACAATGGATTTGGGCTATGGCTTTTCAACTTTAGTTACCGTATTTTGCCATTAGCAGCTGAAAAGGTCTTGCTTCTCCAACAGAGACGCATAAATAATTAACTTTCTAGCTCAATTAACAAATGATTTGACTGTTAAAGAACGAGGAACAGGTCTGTTTCAGTGGTATTGTACTACCACCAATTAAAGTTCAAGGAGCTGTACGAACATGGGGAAGCAGCGACATTTGACAGCTCCCTATTCAGAATAAGATAGAATTTGATTAGTTGACTACCTCTCAGATAATAAAGCACACATAACTGGGATTTGAGGGTACATATTGATGGAAAGGCTTCGTGAAAGTTGGACAGGGGCTAGCAGACTCAGAGTGGGTTTCGCTAAAGCCTCTCGCCATGTTCTCGGCTTTTCTTGGAGCATGCAAGATGCCTTCTTCTCTCACCCTTCCTCTAGCTGGCTCATTCAAATAAATGACTGGATCTTACATCACCTTGAAATCCCCCAACTGCAACAATATCTCTCTGCTTGGGGAATCTGGGGAATGCACATATAGCCCAAATGACCCATTCTCCAGCTTTTAAGCTCCCCGTTGCACAATGCAGGACATGACAAAAATGCTCAGTGCTGTCTACACGGTCAGGTATCTCAAACAAGTAACAGACCTCCCAGTTTCATATATTTGTTATTTCGACTTTAAGCGGTGGAGCGACGTTGGGGCATAGTTCAGCTTGATAGAAATGCTCCCTGGAACTTGCCTGGTTCGACTATGGGAAGGGCTGTCTTGGAGCACAAGAAGTCAGCCATTTCCCTGGTTGGATGTGTATTGCAACACTCGCCTCATTAAAATTTGACAAGATCGGCTCTTTAGATAAGAATCATGTTAGAGGTCTTGTTTCCTCCGGAAAAGTATCCCCTCGTCCAACGATTAGGTGGTTCAACTTGACTGCGGAGTTTCTCAAGGCATTTGTCCTGATTGGGTTGGCTCTAATGAGACGAAAGATATTCTCCGCCAAATACATGCAGAGCTGGAGCGGCCTCAAACTATCCAGAAAATCTTGGCTAACTTCAGCACCCATTTCGCCTAGTTTGACCCGACCTTGTTGTGCAGAACTTCTTATTTGTCCAGGATGCAGACGGATCTCCCCCTCGATCAACCGGATTCATCAATTTTGAAACAACGTAGATAGGATCTCGATACTAATTGTATGAGTACCCCGAGATCATTCTCGATGAGGACTGGTTACCAAATATGTGGTCCGAGAACGCAATTCTCAGGACACATTTTATCCGTGTGTTGCAGTAACAGCTGATAGACGCAGAGAAGCGTGCAAAGCTCATCGAATGCATGAATATTAAGTCGTATGTTATTAACAGAACCCAGTTATTTATTTATGTTCTTCAACTAGATGGGTGGTCGGCTTCTGCACAGCAGTGCCTTGGGCTATCTCACTAGTCCCCGAAATGGGACCGGACCTGTGTGGACGGGACGAGATGGTTGAGTTCCTGAACATTACGATGAGAATGTGAACGCGATAACTTCTATCCTAACAACGCAATAGCAGCTCAGTTGAGACTCTTTAGCATGGCAAACTGAAGCCGCAGGGATGAAAGAATTGATGTTGAGCGGGAAAAGCTGGACAGAGAGACGGTTGGGTAATTGTAAGCTGAAGATAACTCAGCTTGGTGAATGAAGATTGAACTTGTCATACTAACTGAAGTAGCTTTGGGTCTCAGCTGGCCAGGAAGTTTTGATACACAAACGGTGTTGGAGTTGACCGGAGATCCTTTCCAAGAATTCAAGGCTAATAACCCACTTGTAAACTACCATGAAGACCATGTTACAGGTCTAATTCTCGGTTTATATTGCATGATTTGAGCCATAAAACTATCGAAATAGCTACCTATGAACCTATCATTATCTCTTCTGCTTGCCTGGAATCTATGATGTCCACGCTTCGCGTTGCTTTCGGGATGGAATAACCCTAACCCTGACGCATTGTGATCAGGGACCTTTCCGAGCCAGTCCTCCCAAGCCTCACTATCTTGACCACACAGCCTGCTTTCACAGCCACAAACCTCAATCCCGACGACAGCCGATCAATCATCACATTTGCCCTGCCTTTGGAATTTCGGTATACCTGTGTCACTTGGTCCCAACAAAATCCCATCGCCACAATCCCTCGGCAACGGACCGAAGAAGCCGAAGACGCGAGTAAAATTCTCCATTCTGCTAGACTGCACCGCCTCACACGCATCATAGGGTTGAACCTTTTTCATCGTGGTTAACAAGATGCCTGGTAGTATGCCTCTCCAACGGGTTAAGAGTGGCTTATTATTTGCCAGCAGGGCAAATATACGTCACTTGAAGACACCATTTCGCGGGACTGCTTTGAAGCATACTTCCAATGCCGTTGCTAGCTCTGTCATTCATGTCACGGATTGTAATTTGCGCATCCATCCTCTGGTTAGCGGTTCCATCTGCCATTACAAGTCGCACAGATTTGTCCATCAGCCACCAGCCAACCAGTCCCGTCTCAACCCGGTGCAGTGGGAGCCAATCAACCCTGTGTAACGATCTCCCTGCAGCTGGAAGCAAGCCAACCGTTGTGCTGGAATAGACGACATTGTTGAGAGATGCTGTTTAATGACAGTGAGAACCCCATCAGAGGCTGGGCAAGGAATAGCATCTGGGCAAAACATCGTGCTTCTAATTGCTCAGATACTCACCGACCTTTTGATCGCAACTTATGCAGACAGGTCAGCCAGGCCATAGATCTTGCATTGACCAGTGAGTCCTCTAGGTTGGACATTGCCTCCACACTCAGCAAGAGCCACACATTTGTCTTATGTTGGTTATGTCCAACTGACACACACCCTCTTTGACCAGTGCCAACCCTACTTCCTTGATCACAGCCTTGTGTCTTTAACCCCAACGAACATCCAACCTGCCTATGACAATACAATCAACTCATCTTGCTTACCTACGCTACCTGACTGACAGTTTACTTACCTACCTTCTTATCTAGATATGTGCAATGCATGACGGGAGCAAGGCCCCCAGAGCTGGCCCGTCTTACGGTGTGTCACTACAGGGCTGCCCCTCCTCCGCAATTTGCCCATTATGTCATACCTAAACCCATGCTGTGTTCGCTTTGTTTATTGACACTGGAGGGGCGTGTGACTGTATCCATGGATGCAAAGAGCAGTATGCATTCCTGTAAGTAAAGCGTGTATGGGTCTAGCTTTGGGTTCAAGATGCAATGCTGCCTATGCATCTCACACGTGTTATGGTGAAGGATTGGCTGCTCCCCCACCGCCATAAGTTGGTTTGTGGAATGCCACATCACCTATGAGAGTGTTGAGGCATGCCTTACAGGATTCGCTTGGGCAGGTTAAGTTTTTGGCTTAGTAATGAGCCGCATAATGGAAGGAATGATCCATGGTGGGACAGAGCACACTCAAGATCAAAGGAGGATTTTGGCTCAACTTAGTAGTATTCCACCAAGATCACAACCTGATGGCAGAATCTTGGCCAAGAGATACCGAAGCCTCGACCTTCAGCAGCCATTCTCAGGGAAGTATCTCACCGCCAGGCACTAATACATTCTACAGTCTGCAGAAAACATCTCGGTAACAAATACTGAACATAAAGCACACGAGAATGTCACTTACAGCTCTGAAGAACTGTCGAAAATCCCGGACCAAACCGGAGCGGCACCCAAGCCAAGCCCTCGGCCACGGGGAGCCACGAGTGGACCCATCTCGGGATCGGCGGTCGGCACCACCGAGTTTCCCCCCACCATGATCTATCATTCTTCCCCACCATATCTCTTCCCACTTTTCTTGCTGCTGGTTCCAGAACGTGCACCAATCTTCCACAAATCACCGCTAACTTCCCCTCATTTTGTGTCATCTTGCAAGATGGAAAAATGTGCATTGTATTGGGTCCAGGCCTGATAGTAACAGTGACAGTGACATCCGTCAGGCTGTTACTCACAGCAAGATGCAAAGAGAGGGGTTTACTAACCAAGCAAGAAGCAAGCGGGGAGACACGTGGCCAAGTGAGCATGACTGTGGCCAACCGACAACATGGCCCATCGCAGGAGCGGGGAAATTAAGTTAAAAACACCATAGGAGGCTATATTTTTGGGCTTGAACACAGCTGGAGCAAGAACCTAAGGTTGGTTGTGAGCGGGAAGCAGAAGCCCAACCACCTCATTTTTTGTGTGTTGTGATGCCAAACGCAATAAAACACACAGGCTGATATCACATTGTTTTGATTTTGTGTGTCATTGAAGTAGGTCGTGCCGATAGGCCTTATGGCTGGTATCAAGTATCATATGGCTGTGGTCAATGTCCACTGCCAGATAACACGCCGGAAAAACAATCATCGTATGGCTGCGATAATGATTTTGGTCGATGAGCTGATAAGTAAGGCATAACGAGGGGCAAATGCCAAGAGGAGGGGCAAGTGAGGGGGCAAAATGCCTTTCGCCGTCCATCAATGCAGCCCAGCTTAAAGAGCAACCATCAGGCTGGCAGGACGGTAAAACTTGCACACGCTAGTATACTATTGTATTGGGCGTTATGTTGTGGTTCAAGTAAGCAGGTGGGTTCATAGAGGCAAAGTTTCAGCCCGGTGCATGCCCAACCACGATAGGCTGCGGGCAAAAAGTAGTGAAACAGGTCCAGGGGGTCATGTCGTCAGGGGTTGGGTGCTTGCTTCAGGCGTTTCGTAGCGTTGTGTTATGCTGTGAGTGACTGTACACTAGCCCAGGTGGAAGTTCCTGATTCCTGACCCCCGCTCCGTCACCACTACACCTCTTGTAGGCAGGTAAGTCTCCTGAGCTCAACATCTGACGAACACAGCCTTGTATGGGAAGGTCATGACTGCATCGATGATCACACTACTTCCAAGTTGTTATAACTGTAGAAAATTTACTGTACACATGTCCCATTATCTTCACTTCAGGAGTAGTATTATCAACTACCATACCAATCCCAGTGCCAGCCCCCCTTCCCCAAGCCGAGCCAGCAGTCAATGAGGAAGCAAGTAAGCAAGCTCTGGAATCTCCATCAACTCAACCAGTCATATTATACCCATCCCAAGTAATCTTCGTAGTATATCCTATGCGTTTAAGTCGTTCATGTACTAGCAATAATGGCGAGAAAACGAATGATGTCCTGAAAAAAAAACTCGTATACCCAAAACGCCCGAAAAAAAAGATCTAACCCGCCCATAGCCATGAAGCTCATACCTATCCATGCATGCATATACCGTCCCATCCATCTTTCAGTGTATCTTCCTTTCCTTCGTTTCATGTCCAGACCGTGTACACCGCGCTTTTGGTAATAGTAATAAACACACACAAACACAGAAAAAAACACACAAACCCTCCCTGGGTATCATCTCACCGCCCACCAACGGCACTAACGGCCCCCAGCACCCTCTCCCACATTCCCCTCGCCTTCTTCACCTTCCCATCCTCCCTCGGCCCCCTCAACGGCCACTGCGTTGGCTGGTACCCGTACATCCTCCCCGCCTGCTCAGCGCTGATCTCGTAAGGGAGCATCCCACCAGCTGCTTTCCTCTTCCCTGTCGCGGTAACCGTAGCCTGCGGATAAGCGGGATAGTTGTACCCCGCGCCATATCCCTGGTACGCAGCAGGTTTGTACGTTGAGTTGTAGTAGTCTTTCGCTGGGACCTTGGGGGGTGCGACATCCTCGCAGTGGAGGTCGCTAACTTGCTCCGGGCTGTCAACAACCTGGATTTCTGGCGCGGGCTCATCTTCGCAGGGGGTCGTGGCGCGCGAAGCAACGCTAGGCGCATATGAGGATGCGCCGCTGGAGACAAGATCCGGCGGGGTGACAGAACGGCTGCTGGAGCGGGAGTGCCCTGACACTGAAGAGGGATTGCGCGAGTGGTATGGGCTGCGTGTGCAGGAGGAGCCACGGCTGGACGGCGGGGTCGGGTAGGTGTGTTCCGGAGATAGAGACGGTTGCACGGGGACGGTAAGGAACTCGTCGTTCTGGTGCCGCTGCTGCTGGATCCGCATCTGTTGCTCCTGAAGGTACTGCTGCTGGCGCAGCTTGCGCTCGTAGCGTTCCCGTCTGTGGGTAGCTATCTTTTCGCGCAGGGGAGCCAGGAAGGGCTCGAATTCCTGATAAAGATCCTCCTCGGTGATGCGCAGGTCGAAGCTGAGGAGGGCAAGGAGCTGGCGCTCCATGAGGTTGACCTCCTGGCGGGTGAAGCCGAAGTGGTAGTGCGGGGACTGCATGACGGTATAGTTGGCCCAGTGCTTGTTCTTGGGAGAGCTATCGTTCAGGTACTTGGCGGCAATGATCAACGTAGCGAGGAAGATGCGGTGGATCGTACACCTGAGACCCTTGGCCTCGGGCTGCAGGCGCTGCTTCAAGCGAGTGAGATAAACCAGGGTCGACATGAGGGTCGGGACCTGAACGTTAGAGGAGATGACCAGCTTGGTGATGAAGTCCTCCACAGAGGGCAGACCGTCGCTAGCGGGCACGGGCTTGCCAGACGAAGAAAAACGAGTTGTTGATGGTGGGGCCATGTTAGGATCGCACTGGATGACGTTGGAAGCAGCCTTAGCCAGATACTTGATCATGTCGCGGCTGACGGGCTGGTAGATAAACTCATGGAGGGCTCTGCGGTTAAGCTCCTCGAAGGAGAGCTCCTGATATGGCTCCATGGTATTTGTGCTGATATCTGGTCGTGGAGGCAATGTGTGGTCGGTAGTGTGGTGTAAGTAGTGTCGGTACTTAAGGCTGTCTGTATGACAGGGACAAGTACCAGACTTTCCCCTTTTGTTTGCTGAAGATGTGTGTGACAGGTGACAGAGATCGAAGAACTCTTAGACCAGTAAAGACGTAGACTTTTAAAAAAAAGGACCGAATGTCAAGAAGGCAGTCGCAGCAACTTATAAGAAAAGAGAGACAAAATGCAAAATGCCACGAGAGTGGTAAGAGTATGTGGGGAAGAGAGGGACTAATCTGTAGGATCTTGCCCGGGGCTTGCACATCAGCGAGTGATGTGCTTACACGAATGGGCTGTGGGCGGGAATCCCGGACGTCAACAACAGCCTACTCGGTGGTTCTGTAGGCGGTAGGCAGGCCGTATGGTAGGCGAACTGTTGGGCCTCCCGGCCTTATGACAGCGGTGGCTGTTCTGTTGCTACCCAGGAATGCTGGGATCGGGTGTCCAGGTCGGGCGTGTGGTCTGCGTGGCCTGCACGGGTGTGCACGGGGCTGTGGGTGTGGAACCACAGGGGGGTGGCAATTCAAGCCCAGCTGACAAGGGTTTCCAGGTGTGCAAGGGTCCGATGCTTGGCTACCTGTGGTCGGTACGCTCTGGCCGGCCCCGCGGAACTGGTCGGCGCTGGATCAGGGGTGTTTTACCAAGCCTAGCTCTGAACCAATCGGTGGAGGCCTTGGGACGGACTTATCCGACAAGAAAAAAAAATCTCTGCGCTGCAAGAAGCAAAAACTGGTCAAAAACCGGCACGAAGTCCTGCTGCAGCGCTCACCAGCACAGCTGATGATGACGATGTTGTGGCGATTGCAGAAGCCAGGTGCTGTCGCGCGGTCTCTTTTCCCTAAGGGGACCCAGAGCTGGAGACAGGTCCTTGGGTAAGGTGACGCGTGCAGATTGTAACGGAGGTGGCTGAGAGCAAAGCACACAACGGTAATCACCAGATGTGAATCACTCCGTCCTGCTCGCTTCTTGCTGGATGACTCGTGCGTGCGTTTCGAGCCCAGAGATGTGGCCAGGTCTAAGTAAGGGGTTGCTGCAATTAGTAAAAGATTTGCTGGTAAAGTTCGCGATCTGAGCTGCTGGTAATGCGGTGAGCGATCGCGGAGCAGCGGCAAGATCGACGAGATCCAAACAGCGTGGACGTGGGCAAACGTGGGGCACTAAATGTGCGTATCGACCGAGATCGCGATTCGCAACGAATGGAGTTGGCAGTTTGATATGCGTCGCCGATGACGGCACTGGGGGTCCTGGGATTGATGGCGGGATGCCGGATCACCACGTGGCAATTAAATAGAATAAAAGATGAACACAACAAGCAGTGATGCGCAGTCCGAACCAGCGGAATGGCAGCAAATCAGGCAAAAAGAAGGAACGAGAGCCGGCTCGATGCAGCGATGCACCCCAGAGCTGCTCCTGTTAGCTGCACTGCTTGTGATGGCAGCTTCGAGTCGACCGTAGTCTGGAAGACAGACCTGTGTGCGTTATTTTGGGCCCGGATCGAGAGGATTCCGGGCAGTTTAATAATAAAGGCAGAGCAAGCTTCCGAGCTTCTACAGCTTCCCGAAGCAGTGCTGGCGCAGGGTTTCAGTCGCGCGCCAAAGCGAATGGATGGCTGCCCGTCTGAGGAGTCGCCCGCTGCGACTTTGCAGGCGGCGTTGGACAGGTTGATTCGCTCGGGATTCCCAGAGTTTGTTGTCGCAGCGGCAAGCGAATGGCAGGGGGCCAAGCCGAAGTGCTCAAGCCAAGCGACAGTGCAACAAGCGCAACGGCGCCAAGATGCTGGAACAGCTGCTGGTAAAAAAGGAGACCAGGCGAGCCTGGACGGCTGTTTGCCAACAGTCGCGCCGTGGCTAGTGTCTGTTGTTTGCTGAAATAAGAAGCCCTCTGTCTCTATGTTGGCGGCAGGGGGCTTGAAGGATTGGTGTCGTTGGGTGCTATCCAAGATTAGGCGCTGCTGAAATTTGTAGGCCTCTCTGAAGGTTAGCAGGGAGAGGGAAAAGCAATTAACAAGCAGAAGGGAATGAAGGGCTGCAAATGACTCGGAAATCTGGGCAACGATGCTCCCGATGTGATGTGCTGTCCAACCTCCCTCAACGGAATCAGCCTTATTGGGGGGTCTATGCCTCTACGTACGAGATAAACTGTTGCACGGTGCTTGGTCCAGGGAAGAGGTCAAATGCAGCCCGGGAAGGAAGTCGGACCTTAATATTCCAGATCGGCAGACAACAATGATGAAACTGCCCAAGCAGAAGCTGGTCATGCCCCAGCAGCACACGACTTTATCATCATGACAATTTGCAATTCTGCTCTACAACACCTGCAAAATGTGAGGCCAGCCAGCGGACGCAAACGTGGCAGTCCATCCAATACATCAACACGGTTGCCAGCATCGAAAAGTGCTTGCCTTCTCCGTGTTGGGAAGGCCAGTGCCACGCCGAGTTTGAGTGGTTGAGAAATACGTATCTGCGCCCCCGCCCATCATAACTACGGGCCGTACGCAGGGAGCAAGAAGTAAAAGGTGTGCATGGCACAGGAGATGAATGGAAGGGGGCGCACCAGATCACAGAGTACCGGCGGTACGCTCCCGGACGGTCAAACTTGAAACAAGCGAGGGGTATTCTGTCGTGTTGCCCGCAGAGTAACACACACTTTGGATATCAGCAAGATTCCGGTGAAAGTCTTTTGGAAATGATTGGAGATAATTGCAAGAGCGGCATATGCATGTCTTCGTGGCTTTTTTGGCCTTTTTTCTGCGTGTGTTGGTGGAAGGAAGTGGGCGAGTTTGAAGCTGGCACTTGCTCGTCGGTTTCAAGACAGTGTCTTGGATGCTGCCGATTGGCCAGAGCGGTCCGATACAGCCTATGCTGATTCTGTCAAAAGGGCACCACGTATCGTCAAGACCTGAAGCATTGGCCAGGGCATTTCAATTCTGCACCAACACATTCCAAATGCCTAGCACAATCTCCACTCTTGGTCCAGAACTCTTCAACCGGCAGTCATGACTCGCACGTGCTCATCTCACACCCTCTCCATATTGCCCAGTTGTTCTAGAGCTAAATCCTGATAATCTTCATCTGAACAAGGTGCGGGTACCCTGCCAAAAGCCAGCCTTGACACTGATCGTAACATCAACATGGCTGCCGTGCTCCAGGGGGCATGTCACGGACCTGCATTGCTGCCCCTGAAAACGCCACAATGTTCTTGGAAACAGCGCCAAGCCACAACACCACCCGGTGAGCCATCACGGGACGGTCTTGAAACGAAACGATGTTCTTGACGATGGCTGTTGAAACATCGCGTCTTAGCTTGGCTGCCGGATTATAGTCCCCTGCTCAGAGTCTCAGAAAAATTTATCCATCAAGAAACGTTCAACTTTCAATGGATGGACATAAGTCCGCTTCTTATGAGTTGGTGCTGCTCTGATAACATTTCAGTACCAGATGAGCTTCTTGAAGCCAAATGAGCCTGGCAGAAGCGACAAAGAAAAAGCAAATTTTTTGTGATCAGACTCCTAGACTGGGGCAGCGTGCACGGTCTGCAGGATCAATCACAACGAGGGTCACGATGAATTGTCTTCCAAGTCTTCTGATTTTTGGATTGACAAGGGTAAGGAAGGCAACCGCTTCTTGTGTAAAATGTTTCAAATCACTGCATGCCCTAGGATCTTGTCACGTTTTTCTGTGGTATTCATCCCCAGCAAACTCATGCCTCTCATCTGTAAAGAAACACTGCACTAGCATAACTTCATCTCAACATCAACAGTTTGATTCATGAAAATCAGTCTGTGAGAAGTGTAAGATGCAATCAAACCTTCCATCTACCCTCCGTCTCCCCAACAATCCCGTCAATGATTACCCCTCTAATATGGAAACCAATATACCATGCAGCATGTATCTTCAACCCTGATATCACCATCGCCATTACAACTGACTCGTCCATCTGGGACACCCCATCCCACTCCCGATCAACCCCCTGGTCTTGCCTTTGGCATGCCCTGGTAAACGGCGACCATCTTTTTTCTTCACCATGTCACAGAAGTGTGGGGAGGGCGGCGGGGCTCTCCGCATTCTGAGCTCTTGGCATAATGTGGAGTGATGAGGCAGAGACGGAGGCCTCGTGGCTGATGCCCCGCCACGCACTTCGCTGCGGATATATTTCCGGAAGAAGATCATCGCGGAGGACCTCGGCATCTTCGGGGTCGGCGTCGGCGACTACTTGCTCCGGGTTAGGCCGCCGATGCCGTGGCTTTGGAGCTGAATTTCACTTGCACGTAGGAATTTCAGGTTTGATGATGAATCATTGTGGCGGATGATACTGATGTCATCGACTTTGCTTCAATTTCCCCATCTGTCCATCGCAACGTAACAGTCACAGAGGGGTTTGGCTGTACTAGGGACAGCTCGCGTAACATCGTTGCCTGCAGATCGCAGCCAAATTTGTTAGCAAGCCGAGGTAGGCCGTCAGTCCTGGATGGAGGCTTGCATTGGCGAATCACCTGACAGAATCAGCTGGAAGGGTCAAGCCACTTTTGCACCAACTTTGCAGCCACAGTTATGTTGCCATCCTCGCAAACCCGCGGACAATGGATTGGATCAGCAGCCAGCGTGGAATTGTTGACTCACCCGAGCTCAGCAGTTGCGGTGCATGCAACCTAGCAAATCCTTCGTATCCCAGACGACTTGGTAGATCATCACGATGCTCTCTTCATCAGCCGTCTGATGTCTGCCGGGTAGCCTACGGCCGTGGCTTACAGGCCCGATGGAAGAAACCTTGCGGCCCGAGAATGACGACGACCTGGGGTGGAAGCAAAATGGCTGGCCTGCTGGCCGTGCCACAATTCCAAGTTCTGGACATCAGATGTTGATGAGCGTTTGGGACTGGACAAACATTATGCAATGCGACGGTGGAAGATGAGTCTTTCGCCCTCATAACTTCGCTGACCTTTTGGCAAGTTGAAGCTAGACAGATGGGACATCGTGAAATCTTCACCGCCACCAAGCAACGACCCATGAAAGAGCTCGACCTTGTGGCCTACTATAGCTCATCTAACATGCACACAACAGAGTTTAACCAAGCTTTTTGCGCCACATATCCTGAGATTCACGATTCGATCTCCCAACATGTGGATCCATCCCAAGCGTCTGCCCAAAATTAGCGCTTTCAAATCTATGATTGGCTGAACAGCCGACCCACTCAATCCCACGGCGCCAAAATAACAACTTTAAGCGCTCGCTCGCGCGAGATCTCGATCCGAAGGATTCACTTCCTTTCCTATCTAGGACAGTTGCACAGGCACTGAAATTCCAGTTAGTCCAACCCAACTCTGGGCCATCCCTTTGACAGAGACAATATCCTTTGTTCGGGTGGGGCAAAGCTATTGAAGTCTACCACCGTCTTTCTTGACTTATTTGTAACTCGCGTGTATATATCGCTATAGTACCATCTTGAAACTCTGAAAAGTTGTTTTGCACTTTTCTCTGAGCTTTTTAGTATGATAACACTTTTTTATATACATATCTGAGTTTTGTGGATTTGGTGTTGCTGCACACTCTGTGTATGTACTGCTGGGGCATATGCAGTTGGGGAATTGTTAGTGAGGAACCTTTTTGATTGGTCAGAAGGGCAAAAAAAGGATTTTGTCCCAGTCAAAGGGATTGAGCCGTGGGTTTGTGTTCCCACGTTTCTACAGCGGTTGCGAAGCCGTTCGGATTGTTGTGCAACCATACCATTGGGGGACGGTGGAATCCGGAAGATTTGGCCGAGACATTGGTCGGTGCGTCTAATCGACCAATGGCGGATTATCTTCAAATTTGGAAGGTTCAGAGCAAGCGCGCGGACGCGATCTTCAACCGTGGAGCTCCGAACTAAAACACTGCAAGCTAGAAAACACATCTGACGCGACTCAAATTTGTCCGCAGAAGTTAATCTAGCACCTCGCATTCCACACCAGAATGAGTATTCAAGATCTCACAGAAGGTGGAGCCCTCAATGGCGGTGCATCTCTTCGAGTAGTTCTGGAACTCTGGTTCCCCTGCAACATCCACGTCAACACCCTAAGCACCAAACTAACACTCTAGCCGCAATGCTTCCCTTAAGTCAATTGGGCTACCTGTCCCATACAAAGATCCAAACGTTTGCCTTCCAACCAATCGTTAATACCTCATTTCCAGAAAGGCAGGAGGGTCGAAGTCTTCCCAATTTACAAAGTCTAGGGGTGGCTGAGTGATTCTGCCCCATTGCTGTCTCGGCTATGCTTGAAGGAAGGCAGAGCGCTCAGGCAAACTATTTACTGTGGACTCGGTAAGGTATGTGACATTTCACTTCTCTCTCTGGTTGGAAAAGTGTCTAAGCTCCATGCTACGTCGTTGTGGCGGGTCGGTGAAGCTTGAAATAAACTCATCTTGGGGTTACATCGCAATGATTGCAGGCCATGAAGAAACACACATGTGAACATTGCATCTCGACATGCCTGGACAAGGGGCAATGTTCTAAGTTTTGGAAGTAAAAAGTCGAAGACACTGTTCCAGTTAGGGATGAGAAGTTTGATTTTGGCAGGAATTGCATCTTTAGATCCACCAGGCTGCCAGACTCCTTACTCCGCCACATGGCCTAGAACTTCTACCCCCTCAATGAAAAGTGATACCCCTCTGACAACATACAGTCCTTCACCGCATGTTCCTAGGTCATTTGTTTTCTTATTCAAAGCATTTGTGTCGTGGTTCGTTGACTGTTAGCCGAGTAATTATGTGGTTTTGGCCCCCAATGCTCCCTCTGGTATACGTACCCGACCGTTATCACTAACTTCCATCTCTGTCTTTCTGTGGCACAGCCCTTTAGGCTCTAACCATATCATGAACAATATAAGCCCGGATCCCCGAATCTCTCCATTTGCGAAGTTGAGCTCCTGATCTTATGCAGCATAGAGACTGGCCGGCTTCCTAAAGGACTCAATCCAGATGGTAAACTCTGAAGCAAAACGCACCCCTGAGGCATTCTCTGAAACTGGAAAGTCAACCATCCATCCCACATGGCAGCCCTGCGACGGATGCATTACAGAGCACAGAATTAGGTCACATGCAGATAATATCATCCAGGCATACGGGACTATTGAGCCGCAAGGCAGCATTGTTGGGGGCTAAGTGCCTTCTGTGCGTCCAAGTATGATAAACCACGTTTAGTCAAGGTTCAGATCTGGATACAAGTCACTCCATCGTGACACGAGAGAATAAGACAGAGAGCGGAGTAATTCCTTCCTACACCACAGTGAAAGTTAGAGGGAATGGCCATTTGATGTTGACCCGTACCCTCCTTAAGTCTACTTGTGAGTAACCTCCGAGAACACTTCTGCACACCCACAAAACACGAAACAAACATGTTATCAAGCACTGCTGACTGGTACACATTTTGCTCTGATATTCGCCATTCTAACTCTAGAATGACATCAACACAATCCAGAAGAGTACTCAACCTCCCGCTGCATCATGTATTAACTATATCGTAAACTGCCACTGCGAAAGAAAGAGAACGAAGCCGCAAAAGAAAGAGAAGTCAAAGTCACAGAGTCATTGTATCGTTAAGTCAGGTAAGGCTAACCGGACAGACCAAGTCCGATGCACACATACCTATGTACATGGAGAAAGACGAGAGGCAGATGGAAGTTAAGAAAGGGCTTCTCTTGTTGAGACGGAGAGTAAAGGTAGGTCAACGGAAGAATTGTGTTGTGGGTTAGCGTGCTGCGTCTTGTCCGTTGACCTGATTAGATCATCACTCAGAAATCATGACGGAAGAGTCGATGATCAAGGCCAAGCTGAAGAAGAAACCACACAACAAACCCCAACTTACACCGAGCCCTCATCCCTGTCCTCGCATACACACACTCAAGACCTCTCTGTTCCCCTCACAGAGCCTGCTTCCTCAACGTGCCCGTATTTATCAGCTCTGCCAGCATGCCAACTCTCCATCATCCCCACAAGAGCCATTTCCTCATAACGTGACGTGGCCTTCCCCCCACTCCAACAAAGCACGTAACTCAAAACATTATAGACGTCAGTCCCAACGCCATATTCGTCCCCATGTCCCATAGCACGCAACCCCATAGGTGGGTGATAATAGATACTAGCTTCTTCTTCCCACACACAAGTATCCTGAACGCAGGACAGATCATAATGCATGCTTGACAGCAGCTGCTGTAGCTCACTCCGGGGAAGTAGCCGTAGTCGTGGTAAGACAACGTGGTATCATATCATATCGTGCTGCTGGATATGTGCCGTCAATCAAACGCGCAAGAGACGAAAAAGCAACCTAATACTATCACTCCCGCGCCAAAGACACGACAGGAGAGAAAAGCCGTAAAATTTCGAGGAAGACCACTCTAGTTCTGGGCAGCAGGCGGCAAAACTCGGTTATTGCGATTATGCGACGCGCCAAAAACCGGTTGCGCACGTTGCTGCCCGGCAGCAATCGCCGTCATGACCATGTCTTCAAACGCCTAGTTGTGGTAGCGGTCATAGTTCGGGCGGGGGTAGTCCTCGAAGTAGGGGTGGTTGCAGGCCTGCTTGGCCGAGATGCGGCTGGCCGGGTCGTAGGTAAGCATCATCTCAAGGAGGTCGAGACCGGTCTCGTCGAGGTTCGGGATCAGGGGAACCGAGTGGTCACGAACCCACTTGGGGAAGGTCGGCTTGAAGTCGGGATAGCTCGTAACGCCGGGCCAGATCTCCTCAGTAGGGGTGCCGAGCAGGCTGGTAGGGTTAGCAAAATGGTGTTTGAGGAAACAGAATGTGGAAAACGTACCGGAAGATCTTAAAGATCTCGTCAATCTCAGAGTCTCCAGGGAACAGAGGCTTGCGTGTGCACATCTCGGCGAAGATGCAGCCGACCGACCACATGTCGACACCAGTCGAGTACTGGCGACCACCGAGCAGAATCTCCGGAGCACGGTACCACAGAGTAACAACCTCATGAGTGTATGTGCGCAGCGGGACGCCAAAGGCGCGGGCGAGACCAAAATCGGCCAACTTGAGGTTGCCCTCACGATCGATCAGCAAGTTCTGAGGTTTCAGATCGCGGTGCAGGATCCGGTGACTGTGGCAGTAGCGAACGCCTTCGCACAGCTGGCTCATGAACTTCTTGATGATCTGATCGCCCAAGCCGAGACGGCTAAGCTCAGCGTTGGTTCCCTCCGGCAGTGACTTGCCGCGACCGCCTTCGGCCACGGGCAGGGCCTCCATATACTTCTTGAGGTCAAGGTCGAGGAACTCGAAGACGAGGTACAGCTTATGACCCTCGGCGTGGACAATGTTGAGCAGGCGGACAATGTTGGGATCGCGCATTTCCTTGAGCAGCGAGATCTCGCGGATGGCGGTCGACGGGACGCCCTCGTCTTCGGCCTCGAGGCGGATCTTCTTCAGGGCCACGATACGGCCGCCATTGGCGAGATCGCGGGCCTTGTAGACGACGCCATAGGTGCCTGCGGAGGGTAGGTTAGATGGGGCACGAAGAAGCTGAAGATAGAGGACGTACCCTCGCCGATCTTTTCAAGTTTCTGGTAGTTCTCCATGGTTATATTCGGGTTGGTCTCGTGTAGAAGTCGGTAACCGAAAGAATGTTCTAGGGCAAAGCGAATGCGGTCGATACCGGCTCGTTGCAGCCTCGTTACCACGGCGCCCGGTCGGTTGCTGGTTGCTCAGGAATGCAAGATGCAGATCTGCGTTGAACGATGGCAACGCCAGGCGCGCAGGTTGCGAGGTGGTCCCAGCCCAAGACCAACGGTAGGGGTTGCAAGAATGAAAGGCGATGGGTGATGGAAGCGCAATGGAAGCTTGGTTGGTCAACGAGGGGCAGCAGCCGGCGCCAAGCGATGACAAACAAACAAACAGCGCCCGGGAGAGCGACGGTAAGAGAAATCGAAGAGAGGGGTAAATAAAAAGCCAAAAAAAAAAAAAAACACCGAGTGATCGAAAAGGACTTACTGGGTGTCGTGTTGAGGTCGGCGATCCGAACAGGATGAGGTGGTGGCCGTCGAAACAAACAGATGCTAACGGGGAGATGGCCTTTGCTGTTAAAATTCGGTAAGCAAAACCAGGGTTGACGGGTCAGCTGCAGACGCAGTTTGCGGTGGGCGACGCGAACGCGTCGGGTCCTGCATTTCACCAACGGGTCCCTGACATCAGCCCCGTGGCGCATGCCAGCCTGTAAACAGACCATGAGGGGCAATGCGCGCGACCGATAAGAGTTTTATCGATAAGCGATAATCATATGCCCCGCGTCGATGGCTTCAGGGACCATATGGAACTCGACGAGCATCATCAAGCTGCTTGTTCTAAAGGTTTACCACAACGTCGGTGTTGAGGGTTCCAATTAAAGGCTGGCCGTTTTGACATCTCTTTTTATATCAGAAAAATACTGTAAAAATCCCCAGACCTACATACCTGTCACAATGACGGTCAGCATAAAAGAATTGGACGCCCATGAGCCCCCATCGGATGAGCTTAAGGCTTGTTGGAAGGCCTTCTCAAGAGCCGACATCAAGGATCTGCTGAAGAATGGCAACCTCGATGATCTCCAAGATCCTAAACATGCAGCTGAGTTCTGTCTGGCGGGCACAGTTTCAGCAGAGACACTAAACAAGGCAATCCGCCATCTTTCCCTCGACAACCATGACCCAGAACTCCATATTACACAGGATGCACCGATATACTATCACCCTATTCTCCCAGGTAAGCAGTTCCATGCTCTCATTCAGGAACCCTTTCATAATAACATTTCCAGGTCTCCTAATCTTCCCATCCCTCATCCCCCCAGCCGTCCAAAAACTCATCCTCCGCCGCCTCGTCCACCGAGACCTCAGCCAACCCGCTCACCAAACCAACCTTCATCTTCATTTCAACCTCCCCTATCCCTCTCCAGACCAGAACGACGGGGACATCTCCTTTTTCAGCTACACCCCGTTCTCGCCAGTCACTTTCACCCCCAAGGACCCATCCGTCCACCGCCCCCTCACCATCAAGCAGGTTCTCGATCGCAAGCTGCATTGGGTGACTCTCGGCGGTCAGTACGACTGGACAAACAGGGTTTACCCGGAAGGTGAGGAGCCGCCCGCATTTCCGGCTGATTTGGCTGGGTTTTTGGAGACTGTGTTTCCCGAGACACTGGCCCAGGCGGCAATTGTGAATTTTTATACGCCTGGAGACACGATGATGATGCATCGAGATGTCTCGGAGGAGACGGATAAAGGGTTGGTGAGTCTGAGTTTTGGCTGTGAGGGGCTGTTTATGATTGCGCCGAAGGATCCGTGGAAGGAGGGGGAAGAAGGGGTTGGAGGAAGGAACGATGGGGAAAAGAAGTGGTTGTTGCTGAGGTTAAGGTCGGGAGATGCGATTTACATGACGAAGGAGTCGCGGTTTGCGTGGCATGGTGTCCCGAAGGTTATTAAAGGGACGTGTCCCGATTATTTGAAGGATTGGCCAGCGGAGGATGGGAAGTATGAGGATTGGAAGGGATGGATGAGCAATAAGAGGATCAATCTCAATGTCCGGCAGATGAAGGACTAGGGTCTCAGCAACACTTAACGTTTGACATCTCTGCTGATAGGACAGCAACAAGCTATCATGGCTCACATCGATTACGACCTCTTAAGGCGGTTGCTTACTGATGCACTAAAGTGCACGTCTCGCTCCAACAATCAGCCTCGTGCTTTGTTGGTTAGCTGCCATCGTTATCTCCCGCTCTTCCCAGTTCAAATGTCCATAGATCGTTTCGACGGGGTTTTTAGAAAGTCAACCTGGCGTAACAAACGAATATAAGGGAGCAAGGGGATATGAAGGCTGATGAAGATTAGTAATTGAGAAGTCTCAAGAACTTTGTGCAACCCTCCCCTTTGCCTGGTAATTCCTAGATCCTATGCATCATTACTCGTACTTTCATACCTCCGCATATCCATGCAATGTCTGGTTGATTCAGTTAAGCTTACTGCAAACCTTTCAAACCAAGGAATACTCCACTGAAGCATTTTGGGTCTATTGAAGCAAGAGATCGAACATCAAGTCCATACACAACTGACATTGTGAAACTGCCGTCAACCACTTGAAGATAAGTTACCCCAGAATTCCCAGTTTTTTAGTATGCATTGAACATTGATCCAGCCTAGGAACGCTGACGCTTGGTATTCTACACTGCAACCATCAATAAAAGCAATAGCCATACCGCTTCCAAACCATGTACAGATGAAAGATCAAATGAATGTCAACGCTGAAGCCGTTCAGCATTTGAGGGTGCTAAAGCTACAAGGCCCAGTCGGCTCCTCCCATTTCAGCAATCGTATTAATGCATGAACAGTCTTCCGGTGCTAAACTGTCAAGGCATAAGTCAAAGCGGTCCACGTGAGGACGGCGAGGACAGGACACTTTTGAGGCTTGGCCACCTGAGCCGGCATGCCACTTATCGCAAAACTCGAACCGCCGCGGCTACTGCTACTGCTGGTGAAGCTATTGGAAGAGACGCAGGACTGTCCAATTTTGCAGCAGCCATTGGTAACGCAGTAGTATCCAGGCTGCTTGGATGAAGACAGATCAGTATGACTCTAACCGAGCTGCTAAGTTGAAACAGACATCGGACTTACATTGCAATACATCCCGTCCGCGTGATTGCAGCATGTAGCGCCGTTTGGAATGCACCAATAGTTGTCGCAGACCTTCTCTGTTGAGTAACACGAGCCTTGGCTACTGCCCGAGTTACCGTTGCCATCTTTCCAGCTGATACTGCCGCTATAGCTGCTACCGCCGCTGCTACTGCTGTCGGAATTGCTACTGCTGCTGCTTCCGGCGCTGCTACTGCCGCCGCTGTGACCGCTGCCACCGCCTTTGCCACGCGGGGTGAGACTAAGGGGAGTTAGCCTAGAGATGACTCGAAATATCGGGGGTTTTGGAATCTTTTATCATACGTGATATTATACGGAGACTCGTCCAGCCCCCAAAGGGGAAGGATTGGATAGCTGGGTGAACTCTGTGGTAGCGGCTGCAAAGACATCTTGACGATTATGAGATAGTGTAGAAGAGATTCTTTTGTTATAGTTGGAGACGAAGACATTAGTTGCAAACATGAGGGTATTCCTTTTGGATTTCCCACGGACCAGGGCCCGTGTGGCAGGCAAAAATCAATGTCTCGAGTCCGGCTCGGGGATGCGAGTCGGGCATACAACTCCGTCTTACATGATAGGGCTGAAGGTCTTTTATGCACCGACGGTCTTACCGACTCTTCTGTAGCATGTAAAGCAACCACCTCCCACTCTATTCATGCGATGTTGATGTTCCCGAACGCTGTGTTGCCTAAAAATCCCCACACGCTAAATATCCTAGTCAGTGTCACAGGGCAGCAGCCCGATGACATGGCAGGGAGGCGATATAACGACAGTTGAATTGGTTATAGGTTTCGACAGCGGACTCATTCCTCTGATACATTGCGTCTTGCTACCCTGAGGCGCAACGCTCCAAACCATTGTACCATATCACTTGAGACACACCCCTCCGCTGTTCCCCTGTTTGAATTAAAAATCACAGGAGTATCATAATTATCCAGCATCGGAACCAATTCCATGCTTAGATCCAAACTGAACCAAACTGAACGCTCTTGAATTTAATCGATGGATTATAGACAGGAGAAAGTGGATAAAAGCAGATCTTAAATAAATTCCAAACTTACTGATGGACAGTGGTAGCCGCTCAGACAGTACAGCGTTCCTCTTGAAATGCAGTAAAGGAGCCCACATACTTTCCATAGAATCCGGGCACCCGTCACCTCCTTCACTTCCACTATCGTCATCGCCGACACTGCCGCCGCCACTGATACTACTACTGTTGGATGCAAAAGAAAATGGTGCATGTAGATGGGAGTAGTTATTTGGGCGTTTTCCTGCAGAACACGCGGCCCTGAGGGAATCTGTCAAGCACAATTGGTGCCGCAGAATAACAATGCTCTACCTTCTAAACTACATACGCGTGAAGGTGGATGAGCATGGCTCTTATATAAGGTCAAGTGTACACTTGACCTCAGTGGTGCCCGGGCTGACCGAGGTAGGTCAACGGTGACCACACCGTGATCACTTGCAGCTAACAACTACTGCCACTGCCACTGCTGCTGTCGCCGCCGCTGCTTCCTCCTCCTATTTTTGCCCGACCAACAATATTACTATCAAGAGCGCCATATGTCAGATATCCAAGATAGTCCATTTTTCGTAACAGATATATGGTCATTATCTTGATCCATACTTGATATTGAAAAGCTCAGGATAAGCAATGCCAAATCGGCAACCACACGGTTTAGCCAGGGGGTCCTGGGTTGAAGGGACATGATGAGGCACCAACGTAGCAGTATCACATGGAGGGTCAAGTAGGGCTGATATACTGTTTCAATGGATGTGTCTATTTTGCCGATCTGCTCGTTGTACTTCAGAAACAAGCAAGAGAAGAACGATTTAAAAAAAAGCGTGACTTACTACCTTAACACAACGCAGAGTTGAGGAGAGGCCCTTGTTTCAACTCATGCAAGGAAACCACAACAGAGGTATTTCAAGTTACTATCTGCACCTGAGTATTTTCCGACATTTGCATCTTTTGTATTCAACTCAATCCAATTCTAATTTTCGACTGGTCCCACCGCTGGGGGTGCTGGGTCGTGCCTACGGCGACGGCGGGCAAAAGCTACCTGAGGTGAACTAAACACAGACAATGCCGGGGAAAAGCCGCATAGGGTAAACCGGGATGGGTTAGAGGGAGTACAATGTACCATGCGCAGGGGAAGGTTCTTGAAACCGGCCGGCCTCAGGCATATGCCTCGTTGGGACATACTCCGGGTGTTAGGCTGGGAGTCTAGATGATCCGCACGTTGGGCTTGGGATAGGGTGCCCTGTGGCAGCGTCCCAGGCTTGCCCCCAGAGTTTGACCTGGCAAACTCTGGATTTGAACAGCTGGACGGAAGACCATGAAGCCCTTGGGTCTAGCCTGCCGGCAAGTGGGTTGTTGAAGGTGAGAGGGCAGGAAAAGAAGTGGCTTCTGGACACCGCACCGCCGCAGGGGCATTCTTTAATAGTCTCTGGGGAGTGCTTGAACCGCGTGTGGTACTTCAAGGAGTCTCCGTGGCCCGAGGTCTCTGCAGCCAGCGGGAGAGGCACTGCCGGGGAAACTTCTCGAGGAAGGGTTTGGCTGATTGCCCGCTCCATCGAACCGAGGGGGTCTGTTGGCCTGCCACCATCTGTGCATGTCTGGGGGAAGGACGCGACGTTTCTTGGGAGGAGAGGAAAGGAGGCCAAGCCACTCCCTGATATCCGCGCGTTTGGGCTCCCACTGGGGCCTATCCCTCAGGCCAGAGGCTGCTTGGTGCAAGCGGGACCAGCCGCGATAAGGGGTTGGGCGAGCCTAATCCACAGAGGGTGGCTAGCCGGTAACATCACAATGCGGTTCCTCCACTGTACTTTTTCTCTGTCCATCAAGTACTGGGTCCGTGATGGCCTGCTTACCCTTTAACGGACGAATCTGCTGCCGGGTGTCACAACGAAAATGGGGATAGATCTGTGTGGTGTAACGCTTTGGGCCGAGAGTCCGCAGACACTAGGCCAGCAGGGCTGAAGCACTCTGTGTTGTCTTAGAGCTTTGGTGTGCCAGCCGCGCTAGCACCAGTTTCGGTTAAGGAAGGGTGACCTTGCTGGTGCTTGGTGCCGAGGATTTTGTTTATCTGTGGATTCATTGAGGTCAGGCAGCAAACGACATGCTGTCGAGCCTGCCGATGTGATTTGGGAGGATCGATGGTGAGGTAACAGTAGCCAACGAGGTTTCAGCTTGTAATTTCCCACTTTTTGGTATGGCTGGCCTTCGATGAATGGTATATGCTCAGGCTGGTAAATATGGTTCTTTTCGACATGAGGTTTCGCAGTTCGAATTGAATCGAATTGCATTGCATTTCCGACCCGTATCACCCATGAGGGTGCTCGGTCGTGCCCACGACGCCGGGGGCAAAAGGCACATATGCACTCGCTAGTCTAACCTATGTACACGCGGGAAAAAACCCGAGAGGGAAAAACCGGTGCGTATCCGTGGGATAGATGAGTGGTGTTGGAAAAGGGGGAGAAGTAGGGAAAAGGAAAAAGAAAATGGGTTAGGAGGGGTGAGTATGAAAAACCGGTTGCCAACCCGAGTAGGGAATCTCGGCAGCAATCAAGACAACAATCCAGGCTACATGCGAGAAATTTTGTACCAATTGGCTGCGCTATCTACAGTGTATCTCAGCTGTCTTAGTTACACAGCGTTTATCAGATCTCTACATATTAGCATTCCTGCTTTTGTGACTCGATCATGATGACAGATTTCCCAATTTACTTCAGTGATTTGAGGTCTGATTCTCTCATGAATAGGAACCTCTCATGAAGCTCTGTTTTATGTTATTAATATTCTCTTAACTGCGTTGTTATACTTTCAGTCCTTGAAACCTTATGTATAGCAGTCAAGGATATTCTAGCGATGTGTTGAAAAGGAATTTTGCGTAGGGTTTGCATTATATTCCTCATCTTCTACGATACTTTCCAGGAGCACCAGTAGCTAAAATTATCCAACTCCTTTTTCGATCTTCAATGCAATTTCAAACGTGGACAAATGACGGATCAGAAAAAGACACAAGAATAGTAGCAAATCTAACCAGTCTGTGTTTCCAAGGGTGCATAAATGATCGCCGTTTCTCCCAGAGATAGTAGCCAAAACATAAAGGAAAAAAGCCGACGCATGCACAAAAATTGTAAATCCTGCCGACATTAGCAAAATCCTGACCTTCAACAAACCACAAAAGATGTTTAATGGTACATACCCACACTCAGCAAGTAATGCTACTTTCCATTTTGTTTTTCCTAGTATTGGTAAACCACGGCTACCCTGGATATCCATCATCGCCTTACGAAAATGGACTATCCAACACGACAACAAACCCAGCCGGATCATAAGACTAATTATAAAGGAAACACGTAGACTTGTATTGGAAGAACCATCGTCCCTTTTAACTTGTTCCCCTATTAAACAAATAGTCACGAAGGAACCAAGAAACTTGTGAAGTTAGCGAGACCGGTAAGAGATCACAAAGTCAACGTCCAGGGTATTCTTACATAGAGAATAGGCTTCCAGCAGTCTTTCCAACTCCCTAAGAATAAGACCCAAGCGGCAATCGTGAGGCCGAATTGAAGTATCCGCAGGAAAGAACGCCATCTAAACCAATGCACCCATCTCGAAAAGCAGCTGTGATGTATCTGCCAGGCGCGGTCCCCCAACTCCTGGGTATCCTGAGTGCAAAACGCGATATCTCCGCAAATACAGCATCTCCAAGCACCGTTGTCTGGCAATCCAACCAACGGAATAAACATGTGCCCTCGCATCTGAAGTCGGGGGTCGTTTTTTTTGAAGCCGCAATCCACACAGATGCACCACCATTCATCCGATGCTTCATTAGGCTTTAGCAAGAAAGTAGGTGTGCGACAGTTGGTAAAGTTGTCATCAGGAGCTTTACGAAAGCAGATTCCGCAGTAACGGTCACGTTCTTGGGCAAACAGGGCTTGGCCCATCACATAGCTCAACAGCTTTGGGTTGAAGAAGGCTTGTAGCTGTGGGCATACAGCTCGTAAACGTAAGATGTCATCAAAGTTGAGGTGCTCAATGATTAGCAAAACGATATCGAAGGGAAGGTCTAACAGTTGGCAAGGTTGGCGGTGCTCAACGCTCTTGGTATTAACGATGAAACCTTGAACGTTAGGCCTCTCTGATGCGATGATCTCTTTGCCGAGACCTTGCCCCAAGTCTGGCTCCAGAGAGCGTTGAAACATCTACCCTAGCAGTTAGTTTAACTTATTGGGCTGTTTGGACTACCGGCTTTATTATCTTTAACTCATCACCTCTTTAAAGAAACAAGGGCTGCACTGAGAGTCTTGTGAAGTTTGGTTAAAGATATCAAGGATAAATCTTCTGTTTCATCACAAAATAATTCTCCGCTTTATAGAAACATATAGAACGAGTTTCCGAATTTCACGACAGAATCAGCGGTGGTAAGACAAGCCATGGTTCGATCACTCGTTTAGGTTTACGTACATGTACCGACTTATATTTGTGGTTGGATATGGTCCATGCGCAAGCCAGCCCTCCCTCGCCACGCGCCACTAGTGTCTCGATTTAGTTCAGCAAGGCTGACTTCCCATCAGCTGTTCTCTGATCCCCACAGGTCAATACCAGCGGGGCTATGTTTCGGTTAGGAGGCAGATACGTATCCCCCGCACGTGGATTGTGAATGTGTGATTGGGTACAGTGCTTCTGCACCCGAAGCCTGGAACTTTGGATCAGAGTGTATGTCCTTGTTCACTTGAAGTAAGATAGTTAAGGCAAGTCGCGATGCAACAATTGGTAGCATGCAAGCAAGGGTAGGAGAGTTGAGTTGCGGTGCTTGATCTATATGTATTTGATGTGCTCCCATGATGTGATCGTCAAGTCTGCAGCAGAAAGGAGAGTGGGCAAACAAATCGCAGGAAGAATAATATGCAAGCACTGTCTAATAAGTTCAGTACTTGTATCCCAGCATGTAGCGGGTGACCTGGTCTGGTGCAGGCAGGGATCAACAATGGGTCAAATGGGTTAGATGATGGCCATTGACGATGTGGGGTGCACAACGAAGTCAATTAATACGCGTAATAATCTTTCTTGGTCCTCAATGTCCTTGTGTTAGGGAGAGGAAAACCAAGAGAAGTCTATCGTGCCCGATTAGCTCCCTCTATAAAATCTGCTCAACCATCCGGTTCATTCTTTTCAGTCATGCGGCTTCCAGATATCTCGTGGGATCAACCACGGGCTCGTGCCGCTCACAATCATTTTATCTCCAGTGTCCCTTGTGTTTGGCAGTCAGGGATACCCATTTTCCTTAGACTGTCGTGTCCATGTAACATAGCATCGCATATCAACTCTATATGGAACTGGCTTTCCAAGGATGTTTCATGTATGAACATTGAAAGCAAACCCAACGCAAACTTCCCCAAAGAGTGGGCATAGTAATTAATCGTGATCATTCATAAGATTCAATTGTTCAATAGGAGCCAAGAATTTTAGCCAATCACTGAGGAAAGGGTAAACTCACAGAAACATAACGAATTATCTGAATTGTTGATATTCTGACATTTTCTCAACTAAAGAACAAAGTATGCGCTTTAGCACTCTTAAGTTGACATCAATTGTTGTCAGAAACATATCGTGTGTACTATAGTGCATACTTTCTGCTCCGAAGAGTAGACGAGAAGAGTCCCGAAAGCAATCAATGACCTCTTTCATGATGGCAGTCGCTCCTGGCACCTTTCTCACTTGACATAACCAAGTGAGAATGGGAGAATACAGATACAGATGAAGAGACAATACAGCCTGTACGTTAACCCTACTGATCTTATTTCTCCTCTTTTGTTCTTAAAGCACCTACTTACAAGCATTCAGAAATCAATCCCATTATTCCTCCTCTTAATTGACATTGCTAAATCATGATAACTGTCAAGATCCTTCACTTCACGTAAAAGGAACACAGCCCATGTTTCTACTACTCCTAGCTGCAGCAGACAGCTGTAACACATATGTGTGCACGGCCTAAACTTGTGTGATTGGTTTGGGATCTTAGTAGTGAACTCTGATCCAGCCACCAGAGTTTCACGTAATGAAAGAGAATATATGAACTATATAAACTGAGCCTTAGCATCAGTAGATGAGCAAGAAAAAGGACTACAAAGCCTGATCGAAGCCACAAGACAAGTGAGAGAGAGATGATGAGAGAAATGCCAGGTTATCAAGAAATGGTACTTACACAAGGTGACACAGAGAAGACATATGGTTGGCCATGAGCAACGAAAACCCAAGTGGTCATGTGGAAGCTAAGTTAAACGGCTCTTGAGAGTGTCCGGAGTTAAAACCAGGAGCGCCATCTTTGCAAGCTCCGCTCATGCGCCAGTCGGGTGCAATCGTATGACGGGTCTTCGTATATCCACTAGTACCCAGATAACCACTAATGCAACATCTCCAAGTCACTCCCCGCACCAGAGTAAGTGGGCGAGCTCTGCAAACGTCTTCAGGGCTGAAGACTAAGAACCCAATTCATCATACGACCTAGATGCCCAAAACGTCCGGGAAATGGTCTGACGCTGCTTGTGAAAAAAAAATGTCATACTCCAGGAACCAGTCGCTGAACAATACCAAGCCAGTGGCTAACGTTATCAGCGGTCGCTTCCATCGAGGTAAGCGCTCTCGACATTTTTCCCAATTTATATATCCAAAAAGAAGAAGTAGCACGCCAATGCACACCAGTAAACGATTCATCCTAAAATCTAGTGAGCCGATGTTTAAAAGATCGAATGTCAAGGTCAACAAGTCACTTACGTGCACTCAGCAAGAAGTATTAGAAGCCCTGGCCCCAGAAATCGTAACGAACGTTGATGGCTTGCAAAGTCAAGCGCTGTGCGAATAAAACATGAGATTAAGAGTGCTAGTCTTGTAAACTCGAAGATTGAACCCGTAATAAAAAACCAAAAGGCTTGACGTGAGCGAAACAGACAGGGTATTGACTTGCTTTCCTTAATTTCCCAGGCGATAGAAATGCATCTGAGAACGACTAATAAAGGCCCTAAGAGAAACTACAACAGAGATGTCAGCAAAGCTGTAAAACATGGCTGGGTACTGGAAAGATCAATGGAAAACACGTACGTAAAAGACGACACTAATTCTGCTTGTGTCGCTCTTGGTGTTAGTGGACAAAACCCACACAACAATGTCCAAGCACAGTTGGGATGCGCTGAAATAGAACCAAAAACTGTTCCACAATCTCCAGCTACGAGAGCACTCTTCATGAGCTGCCCAAGAACGGTATCGATACAAACCTTCTTGATCGCTTAGGCTGCCTGTGGTCTCCGGGTAGCCGTAGAAACAACAATGCCAAGCAAAACCACCATGGCGCAAAGGAATCATCCCTCCGTCACCTCCTTGGAATCTCGGGTCTCGGCTCTTAAAGGCGCAGGGGATACAGATAGACCATGATCCCATGACTCCGCCATTGTCATTTGCATGCAGAAGAGGTAATGGTTTGGACATTGATTCGAGCAGCGACCTGTCAAAGAAATGAAAACACGACTCGCAGCACCACTGACGTTGGTGTATGAACTCTCTGCGGTCCAGCGCTTTGATCCATAGTTCGCGATTGAGCAAGGGTCCCGTGTCACTTCTATACTTCTCAGTCGCACGTCGAAAATGGATAATGCTGTCGAAGTCGAGATGCTCTAATATTAGAAGGATGATCTCCGCAGGGAGGTCTTGAAGACAACGCGGGCGGAGTTGCTCATGACGGAAATCAACAGGGCTGTTTTCGTTGTCTGAGCTCGACGTCAGCTCCTCTGAATTACTATGCCTTTCGATCAAGGGCACCTCTGCGACCGAGAGATCAGTCTGGTCCTTAGAAAGGCGTGGGAGGGACAGGCGTAGAAATCGATTCATTCGGAGGACAGCTGATGTACTCTGCTGGTCAGGTTGTGGGCGGACCCGAGCCTTCTTGGGGTATTGGGACAGATCCTGGGCAGTGTGAAAGATCCTAGAGACCAGTTGTGGTGACAAAAAGATCAAGTTGAGACGTCTGGGAGATTGAGTCCACTTTTTGATGACGAAAATGAACTTCCAGACACTGAAGCATGCCGTTGAATCTAGAAAGGAAGTTGTGCAAAAGATACAGCACGGTGCGGAGATAGGCAGAAGTTGCTGCCAGGACCATGACAGCGGTTAGTAGATAATTATTAGCGAGAGTCAGGCTGATTGCCAAGTGCGCTAGTCCTGTAGGCTGAATCCTCAGCGGGTCACAGCAGTTGGGCTGCAGCCTTCCAGAGCGCCAGGCAGTACTTTATCTGCGATACTGAGTATGGATCCGTACCTCAGCAAGTGACTTCGCCTGGCGTTCTCCTCCTGCAAGCCACTTGAAGCCACCCGAGACCCTCGACAAAAAAAAAAAAAATTGAGTCTTGGGGTGCAGCACAGCCATTTTCCGTTTCGCTACACGCATGGGAGCGAAAAAACCCGACCATAGCTGTAATAGGACCTTCCTCCAGAGAGTCACTTCTCACAGTGTCTCTAGAGAAACGGCCATCAAAGAAGGGGTGTGTCCTAAAGGCTGGCTGTTGTCGAGAGCAATATGTGGGAATGACCTCATAGGCTATTAGTGAACGGTTGTGGCGCCTGGGCTGGAGAGGAAGATCAGGAAGCGGATGTGGGGCAAGGCCCCACTGTTCAACTGGCTGGTTGTGGAGGAAATGGCGCAGTTGGAGTGCGTTGCGCCTGGAAAAAATACCTGCTGTGGCCCAGAAGGTCGCCAGTTCGAGTCCAGCTTCCACCAGCTCACACACCCCTGGTCTTTAACCAGCTCAACCCCGACTTCTCCGTTTAGACCAGCGGGCACAAGTTACGCTTGGGATTTCCCCAAGAAGAAAAGGGTTTTTCCCCACGCAATGTGCTTAGCAACCTATTGTCTGCCGTCGCCGTGGGCACGACCCAGCACACCTCAGTGGTGAACTCGGTCGAAAAACAAATAAAGAGTACTGAGTGGTCAGAAATATACATACATACATACAAAGCCCCTGAAGGGCGTTGCGGAGCTTCACCTGCTCAAAGTGGCCGTCTCTGTGGGCCGCCGGACACTCAGGACTCAACGGAAGCGCAACGACCCCTGAAAAGTTCTTCGCCTTTAAAACAAGCCCCAAATCATGGATGGGACCTAAAGGCTACGACGTGGCGAGGTTTTGTCTACCTACCATAATACAAACTAGCAGTGCGAGGTTGCAGGTGATCACGACAGCAAAATTGTATCGAACGGCATACCAGTCTTTGGTCGGTCATCATGCAACGGAGGCTTCGGTCCAGTACTTGACGGAGCAAGTAGACATATGCTTGACGGCATCTGATACAGAACATGAAGCAGTCAACTCGGCTCAGCCTGCCCGGCCGAATTGCGCAAGAGTCGCTTATCTAAGTTCCCAACCGTACTTGAAACATTTGCGATTCACGGATGTAAACGTATGTTGAATCGTCAACGTCTTTTGTCTTAAGAGCGCCGTCCAGTCATTCGGCGAAGATGATAGCTGGGCTGAGTTTCTGTGGCGCATGCATTCTCGGAGATGAACGAGTCCTAGGCTGGACAGTGCGGAGTGCACATGTGTAAGATTTCGATGCCCATCTCAACAATATGAGAGAAACAACAGGGCCTTCAGGTTGCTCGATGAATTGAACAAAGGAAGAGTCACATACTTGGGAATACAGACCGCCTCCAAAAGACCATGATGCACAGGATTCGCTCTGTGGAGCCTTTTCTAAGGACGAGCCCGGTGCAGTCATAAGGCTGGTCCTAGTTTATTTGTTTATTTTTTCCGACTGCTTCACCACTGGGGGCGCTAAGTCGTGCCCACGGCGCCGGCGGGCAAGAGCTATCTAAGTTATATCAATTATAGGTGAAGCCGGAGGAAAACCCGCGTGGGAGAAAACCGACGTGAGATATTGAAGGGCTATCATGTCACATGGTTGAGGGGTGGGAGAGTAGTTCCGGGAGCCGTGTCCGGCCCTTGGGTTCCGAAGAGGGTCTGGGGAAAAAGAATGGATGTGGGGAGAGGGAGAGCCGTCACTGGGCAGGGTTCGCGGGCTGCCCCCAGAGTTCGGCCCGGGAGACTCTAGATCTGAAGAGTTCGAAGGAGGACCAGAAGACCATAGGGCCCATCCTCCTTCTCGCGAGTGGGTTGTCAAAAGAAACAAGAGGGCAGGAGAAAAATGTCCCCTGGAGACCACCGCCCCGCAGGGACACTTTTTTAACAGCCTCCGGCGGGTGATTGAAGTGCATAAAGTACTCTAAGAAATCGCCGTGGCCCGAGGGTTCAGCCAGCCAGCGCAAGAGGCATTGGCGAGAGAACTTCTTAAGGAATGGTTTGGCACTTTGCCTAGCCCAGCAGGCCGAGGGAGGTTTGTTGGTACGCCACCAGCTACGCATATCTGGGAAGGGCACCCGTCGTTTCTTGGGGGAGACGGGGAGAGGGCGAGCCACGCCCTAATCCTTAGGTGCTTTGGCACCCATAAGGGCTTAGTCCTGAGCCTGGAGGCCGCCTGGTGCAGACGAGACCAGCCCCGATAAGGGGTTCGGGCAAGCCTGATCTACAGAGGGTGGTTTGGCCGGCAGCACCTCTGCGCGAGCTCTCCACCTCGCTCGCTCTCTGTCCAGCAGATAGTCTGGGTAGAGGCCAGCTAGCCACCAGAACCAGGCGATCGGATCGTCCGCCACACTGGGAAGATCACTCTGAGTACCTCGTTTGCGACCTGGGTGAGGGACGGCCACTACACCGGCCTAAGTCTAGATGAACTAAGCGGCCGTTAACCCCAACCCTAGTTGAACCGATATTGAGCTAGACCATGCCATACAGGAGGAAAGAAGGGCGTCCTCTCCATCTCGGTTGAGATCATTGTGGGGTCGATCCTGCCATGCCTCGCTCCGGCGCCGCGGGCGGAGGGAGGGAGGAAATATGTAGAGGACCGCCGTCATGTTCGGGTCGACCCTGAGGCCGAGTTCCCGGGCCTTGGTGCACAGCTGGTTGACCCTAAGGGACGCATGGTGGGCCAGTTGTACCGGGTGTTGACTCCACGACAGTTGCGCATGGTCGTTTATGTACATGAAGGAGGCCCCTTGTTGTGAGAGGGTGATGATTGGTAGGGAGCAGAGGACGAAAGATCGGGACCATGGGGAACCTCGCGGGAGGACGATTGTGCCCATCGGGAGGAGAAGCAACGGTCCTGGCAAAAATCAGCTGCCGCTTCAAACAGTCAGCGTGGCCAGCCTTGGCCTACCAGAACCTCACGGAGGATTAACGGCTGAACCGAGGGTAGACCGAGTTGACATCTAGGGTGACGAGGAGCCCGTGGTAGCCTTGTCTTGCCATGGTCTCAGTATCATGAACGAGCGATTGGACAAGGTCCAGTGCCAATCTGAACGGGATAGCTCCGGCCACGTCCAGGTCACTCACGAAACGGTCCAAGAGTTTCTGCTCAATCAGCAAGCCACTGGTGAGAACATGGCCCTCCAGCTCCAAGACAACAGATACACCATAGCTGATGGACACGAATTGTTGAAGAAATGCTGCCTATTACAGCTGTGCGCTGTGGATGACCAATTCCTGGAAGAGTTCGGCAAGGAAGCTTCCAGGATCTAGATCACATACGATCTGCTCTACGATGACTATCTTACCAGATGGGCCAACGATTACCAAATCATAGCCAAGATGAGAGCCATTGAAGATAGGGACTGGAGCAATTTGCAAAGAAAGATTGACAAGGACTATTCCTTTCTTCATTACGCAGCCAGGTACATCCTTCATCACAGCAGTCTTGCTTAACTTGACCATGACCAACAATCATTTCTCCAAGTCTGTCATCACGTACATCTGGTGAAGGTCCCATACATGAATGTGACTGCAAAACGAATCACTGGGTAGGACTAGGTGGATTGTACTCTCAACAAGTTGAATGATGCGAACCATTGACTCCCACGCCTTTCTCAATGAATCTAGCGTGCCCCCGAACCGGAATTTTCATATTAAAGCATATGAATATAGTATGCCCCTTCATCCTCAATGCAGATGACCACCCATCTGGCATGGCAACCCGATTCCTTTTCCATTCTTGACCAGTTAACTGACTCAGTCACTGTTCCATCTTTATCGTGTTCCCATCACCTCTCCTCTGACGCGGCTTACTTCATCTGATCTTTCCAGCATGGTGACAGAACACCATGGATCCACGGGCAGCAGTC
The DNA here is from genome assembly GCF_000221225.1 of Thermochaetoides thermophila DSM 1495. Classification (NCBI taxonomy): domain Eukaryota; kingdom Fungi; phylum Ascomycota; class Sordariomycetes; order Sordariales; family Chaetomiaceae; genus Thermochaetoides; species Thermochaetoides thermophila. Next base: position 583,746 of record NW_006383034.1, read on the forward strand.
AGCACGTCAGCACAGCGCCAGGAGAATCCGCCGTCTCGTAGCTCGACATGCATCCCATTTGCAACCCAATCAGTTCTCTCCTGTAACAGATAACAATCAGCCTTCGAGCACTTCGCCCGCGCCCTCAACGCCTACAAGACTTTCCTCCCGAGATCATCATCCCAATCCTCGCGCAGCTCAGCAAGAACGACATGCACAACTTGATAGACGGCTTCCAGGACCCAAGAAGGTTCGGCCTTCGTCAAGAACACATGAAGTTACCCGAAAGCTCAAAAGTGACCTTGACACCAGCAGTTGAACTAACTCAGCTGCCCTCCTCACTTCCCTCTTCAAAACGATGGGATTTGCGGCGATATCAACACACAATTGAGCCAAGCCCATGGAGTGGGATGTGGGTCACAGGGTACGGAGACCGGATATTTGCCGCCGATTATCCGAAATTTCTCCCAACCCTACTTGTAAATGTGATCCTCCGTAGGCCCACCGGAGCAGAGGCTGTCTGAACGCCAGGCCGCGCCAACCCATTCCAGGTTCCTGGTCAATGCTAGACCCAGAAACGCGCTGATTGGCTGTAAAAATCAGGGGTAAGAAAAGAGGCAGAAGCCCCTGGCAGGGATCGCACGCGGCTCCGCGTTCACAACACCGCTTGCTGCGCACTGCACCCGCGGCACCACGGTCGGGAGAGCCGACGACAGACCTGATCTTGTTCATCTTGAACTATTTCGTCAGCGCTGAGACATTCCCACGTGCACCCTAATTTCCATCACCTTTTTTTGTCTCATACCTTTTCTGCCGTCCGCCGGTCGCGTGTTGCGATCGCCCTGCCACAACGTCAACCTCTTTCTGTACGTCTTGCTCCCTGCTTGTGTTGTGCTTCCACCTAGCCAGCCGCACGACCACCGTTTCATTGCAACCCTAGTCCAGTCCAATTGCTTGGTTGCTCTCCTGATCACGCTCGCACTGCTGTTATCTGTCCTTCCAACTTCTCGACCCCCGACAACACAAAAAAAAACACATATCCATCATCGTTGCGCACATCACATCTCGCAGATCTGCTGGATTAGGGCTAATCGATCTTGCGACGATCAAAAACCAACAGGACATCATCCTTGCGTAGTTGGCCAAAGGAGGAGCTCAGTCGATCGCCAGTCGCGCACATCAATTGTTTCACCCAACCTTGCGTTGATAAAGTACCGCATTATCTTTGATCGCATCGCGATACTTTCCGCCGTCGCGAAGCCTTCACCCCTACCGGATACGTGCCGCTCGCGGGAGCGCATTCTTTCCATCACTCTCACCACGAAAATAGTAGCAAAAGCACGAAACAAGTCAAGCCAGCAAAATGGGCGCATCAATGTCTATCTCCAGCCTCTTTGGCAAGCTCTTCGGCTCGAAAGAAGTCCGTATCCTAATGCTCGGTCTCGACGCTGCGGGCAAAACAACCATCCTGTACAAGCTCAAACTTAACCAGACCATGACCACCATCCCCACGGTTGGCTTCAACGTGGAGAACTTCACCTACAAGAACATCAAGTTCAACATGTGGGATGTCGGTGGGCAGGACAAGATCCGGCCTCTTTGGAGGCATTACTATAGCGGTAGGTGTCTCAGGGGGTTTCGTGATGGGGAGATAGGATGATTGACGAGTTGTGGAATAGGCACCCAGGCGCTGGTGTTCGTAGTCGATTCCGCCGACCACGCGAGAATCGATGAGGCTAAGACGGAGTTACATCGGATTTTGAACGATCGTGAGATGTCGGAGTGCTTGTTGCTGGTGTTTGCGAACAAACAGGATATTGCTGGTGGTATGTCCCCCTACCACTCTATCAGTCAATTCCCTTAATGGGGATTTAACGGATGCTGATGAGCGACACAGCCATGGACCCGCAAAAGATCACCGAAAAGCTCGAGCTGCACAAGCTGGGCGATCGGCCGTGGTACGTGCAGCCGGCCATTGCCATCGATGGCGAGGGCTTGACCGAGGGCTTTAGCTGGCTGTCAGACAACATTAAGAAGCTGCCCAAGTATGGCGGGAAATGAGCTGCCAGCCGCTGCCAATGTAATGCAGAACAGTGAACGAAGCCGAACCGTTCTTGTCGAGGTTGGGATGGCTCTGCTTTGACTTGCTGTCTGGCTTCGTGAAGCGGTCTGCCCTTTCCGTTTCCCGTCTCCAAGTCACTTCTACGATCAAGGAAGGCATCAAAACAGCGGCACTGGTTACTTGAAGCGCCCTGCCGCGTCCTGTGGAATACCCAGCCCCTTTCGCCTGCCACAGGGGCATCTTAGTTAATACCGTCTTACCATTAATCTCTGGCTTTTGTTAGTTGTTATCATCATTATCCTGTACCCACGTCGTTATCGTCGTCAAATCCTGTCGTTTTTGTTGTTCTCTGATACCGTCTACCATACCATACCATCTACATGACCACAATTTTTCTGCCTACCTACATAATACCATACCAACCAGTCAATCCGGGTGAAAAAGGTGGAATGTATCCTTCTACCGTCCCACTTCTGGTCCATTTTCTCGGTTTACCTCTTTAGTACCGTTGAGCATAGTCGTCGCAAGTTGTTTTTTTTGGGGGGGAGGGGGGGAAGGGAAGGTGGGAGTTCAGAGAAGTTGGAGACGAGTGGAGTGAGTGCGATTATACCCCATGAGAAGACGTCGGGAAAGGAGGGTGGCACGCTTGTCGTTGAGGGAGTCCGCTTTAGAAATGGATGATAGCAATATGAAAACGAAATGCACAAGCTACACGGCTACACACGTACACATACTCAATTCCCATATCTGATCGATGGTGAATTCGTGCTTGGTTGGCGTCGGTCTCCCCGTGGAGCATTAAACCTGCCCTGCTTATATTGCTATGCAACCATAGGTCAGCAAGCCGAACCATGGTCTGGCCTTTTCACTACCGACAGTGCCTTGCCGGGTATTAAACACGAAGATATCTTTGGAAAATTGTGACCGGGTAGAGTTCCATTGCTGTGGTATCATTTATCATTAATTCCATTGTTATACATCCGTATGCCAAACACGAAATTCCTAGGCGAGTGAACTGAATCCCAGAACGCCAAACAGATATCCGTATAACACACAATGCCTCTCATCCATCAACCCTTACACGTTGCCCCAGCCTCAACAATTCTCCTGACCCTCTAGATCTCTAATAGACCTCTCCCCCCCGCGGATCCCTTCAATAGCTCCCAAGAACCCCCAACAACTAACCAAAACTTCGCATACGACCAATCACCCCTCCTTAACCCTCTTCCCACCCCCTCCCCCTGCCTCACCCCCCAAACTCCTCTTCACCCCCGTCAACCCCCCCGACCTATCCCCCCCTCCCAATCCACTCAAACTATCATCTTGACTGACTCTTCTCACAGGATACTCCGTCTTGCTCCCCTCAAAACAATTTGTTGCATTGACCGGGTCGCCCGTGCTAAAGAACGGATGCTGTAACGCCTGGGTGGCAGTGAGGCGCTTCTCAGGGTCGTATTCGAGCAGGCCCGAGAGGAGAGAGTAGCCTTCGGCGCCAAGGGAGGATAATGGCGAGGGACCTTGGGAGTGAGAGGGAGGAGAGATGGTGGTGTAGTACCATTTTTCTAGGTGGGAAGTTGATCCCAAGTTTCTTTGTTGCTGGGAGTTATAATGATGGGAGTGGTGATGATGATGGTGGTGGGAGTGGGATACGGGAGGGGTGAGGGTTGCGAGCTGGGAGTACTCCGGAGTACTTGTGAGAAGTGGCCAGCGCTCTTTTGTTGGCAAGCCCATGATATCCACGATTTTCTGCATCTGGTTGCGTTGAAAGGGAACAGTCTTCTTGCTGTCCATCTTGGCTTCCTCTCCCTTAAAGATCGGCCGGAGGGACAAGAGTTCAGCAAAGATGCAACCCACGGCCCACATGTCAATTGCTGGAGTATAATGTCTGCTTCCGAGTAGAAGCTCGGGTGCGCGGTACCATATCGTCACGACGACCTTGTCTCCGCTGTAAAGACTGTGCAGGGGTTTATACGACAGCCGGGCGAGCCCGAGATCCCCAATCTTGACCTCCCCCGCCGACGTGACCATGATATTCGCCGGCTTGAGGTCACGATGCAAAACCCAGTTCGAGTGCAGGTACTGACACCCGTTGAGCAACTGAAACATAATGCTCTTGATCGTGCTCGGCGGGATGGGATGCCTAGGCTGCTGCGTATGGTGGTGAATAATTTGCAGCAGATCATGCTCTGCATACTCGAACACCATAAAGATGCACTTATCCTCGAGAATGATCTCAATCAGCTTGATAATGTTGGGGTGACTCAGCTCCGAGCAGAGCGCCATCTCGCGGATGGCAGACTGCGAAATGCCCGTGTAGGTGGCCTGCTCTCCCTCTTTGTCGGGCTTGAACTTCTTGATGGCGAATTCACCCGGCTGGCCCTGGCGGCCGAGGGCCTTGTAGACGCGGCCATAGGTGCCGCTGCTGATGAAGCCGATGACCTTGTACTTGTCGGTCACGCGGACTTTGCTTTGGTAGCCCATCGGCCGGCGGTCGGGGTCTGGGAAAGGTTAGCTTCCACTCTGAACCACGCATGAAAAACCCCCATGAGACTTCATGAGACAAAACAATAGATGAACTGACACGGCCTGGACTGAAAGGCATCAGCCCTGTTCCTCCTCCCCCCCTGGCTCATCCCTCCCGCAGTAATAACTTCAGAATCTGTCCCGAACCCAGCAGCAAAAAAAGGCATAAAACTAAAACCCGCAGCCGCAGAGGCAGCAGCATGGAGCTGATGCATCTGACCAGCCACGGCCGTCGACGAACCCGTCGTGGTTACTGAAGATCTCAGTCCTGGCACAGGCCAGGGTAGATGACTATCGGCCCCATATGTTGCTGGCTTGGCACCAGTCGTCCCCCGAAAGCCAGCGGCGCTTCGCTGCTGCGACAACGGTGGAGCTCTCCAGAGGTTCTCCATGGCGTTAGGGGCTCAACGGTTCCGTCTCAAGGACAGTGCTGAGGGGGCACGGTAGGTATGCAAGACTGCTTGGAAGGCCGCGGCTCCTGCTGCAGCATCCTGCGTCTGACTGAGTGCAAAACAAACCCGACCCGAGCTCGAGAAGGGTGCACTAGCGCACAAGACAGCACAGCACAGCGGCCAGAGGATGTTGCTGTTCAGGGCGAGGTGTCGGGTAACCACAGGCGCGACGGTATCCAACAAACGCTGTTTGGACGGACGATGTACGTATGCGATGCGTCGTTACAAGAGCGCTGCCGTTGCTGCCGGGGCTAACAGGGGGGATATGTATTGAGGGGTAGACGATAGCAAGAGGAGACGAAAGAAGATGATGTCAATATGCCGGTGAGATTGACATCGGCAAGGATGATAAATAAAAAAAAATATGATGGACATCCTAAAAAAAAAACCCGGACTGATCATCCTTACCTTCTTCAACTAGCAAAAACAGGGCCTCAGCTCTTTGAATCAAGTCTCCAACTCACTCACTCAGTGCCCACGCCTGTAGGCCTAAGCACCTCTAGGCCCTGCGCGGCGGATCCCGCCAACCCAAACCTAAACCTAAACCAAAACCCACTCCGGGCCGGCAGCGGCGACGGCGGTGATAAGTGATGCTTGGCTGGGGTATGGATTTCTCGAGACAGTGCCTTGGGTGTGTGATATGAGGCTCGCAAACTCGCCGACAGACAGGTAACCGCAAGGAATGACCCAGCGATCCCTCAGCACAGGCCGCAACAGAGCAGGTCCTGGGTCAGCGACTTGGCAGCAAAGCCGCGTGGGCGTGGGAGGGATGACCGAACGGGACGAGTCAGCGCGCCGCAGGCGAGTGATGCTCGTTTGGGTTCTGCTTAAACCGGTTGGTTGCTTGATTTCTTGGTTTCTTGGTGGGAGTTGCTCCACTAATCTTAGATACTTGAGGAGAAACGGTGCGGCGGGAACGTGCTTTTCGTCAGAGGGTAACGATCCAATTGCGACGAGCGCGGATATCAATCTGCGTTGGGGTTTAGCTTAGCCGTAGGTAGTAGTGTAGGCAAATTTCCAAGCGGCGCTGCTGCTGACTGTGGCAACAGGAAATTTCGGATTTGTTGAGATGAAAAAAAAATGAAACTCTGGGAATGTGAGATGCGAGATGCGATGCAAGATGCAAGGTGCAACGAGAGAAAACAAGATGGACATCTTCCCGAAATGGCAGGCCGGGCGTCTGAAGCTCGGAACAGCTGGCTGACGCGTGACTCACTAACAGCATGTAATGGATATTTGCAGTAATTATGTTAAGGGGGACTTTGGGCTTGGCGCCCTGAGGTTGCCATGCAGTTTGGGTGCCTATGTCAAATAACACTGCACTTCCATGGGCGCGGTCGACTGCTCATAAAACGATTGCTGAATGAGGATCTCGATTCCAATGTCTTTCATTCAAGCTAGATACTGCAACCGTTATCCTAGCACATGATCGGAAATGAAAGGCAAAGGTGCCCATGGCAAAGCATCGGAACATCAGAAGATTGCATGTTTATGATCTCGATCGGCACTCCATTTCTTTAGATTCAGGATAATCACTCAACGAAACGAGCATGCTAGCTGTATGTCCTTATCATCCCTATGCCCTCTCAAACTGACCCATTACCAAGCGCCATCTATCTCGGCCCCAACTTCTCTAGCGCCCTAGCCCCCATCTCCTCCCACTCCTGCTTAGAAATCCACATATTCTCATTATCCGCCATAATATTGGCCAAGACCGCGCCCCCCAGGAAAACCATATGCCTCCTCCTCGGCGGATCCTCTATCCTAACCTTAAACTTGCTCAGCCGCTCTGGATTCCCGCCCAACACCCTTGTCAGCCAAAGCTGCTTGAGCTCCTTCTCCAGCCTTGACGGCAGCCCTGGGTACATGCTGCTGCCCCCGGACAGAACAATCGCCTTGAACAGCGACGCCCTGACATCCACGTCCGCCGACTGGATTGTGTTAAACAGCAGCTCCGCAATTCCCGGTTGGTCGCAGTCAACCAAATGCGGCTGGAACAGACACTCCGGAGCTTCGAAGCGCTCCGATCCGACGCGGATCACGCGTCCGTCGGGGAGGGTGTAGCTCTCAACTAGCACGGTAGTTTCCTCGCTCAGGCGCTTGTCGAGTTCGAGGTCGTAGGAGACGTAGCACAGCTTTTCTTTGATCTGGCGGACTGTTTCAAAGTCAGCCGTGCGGTTGAGCGCGTAGCCGCGGCGCAGGAGCAGCGCAATCAGGTTGCGGGTTACGTCGCGACCAGCGACGTCCAAGCGCCGGGTGAGGTGGTTGAGCACGACAGATTCGTAGACGGGCACGATGTGGGTTACGCCGTCGCCCGAGTCCACGACTACACCGGAGCTGAGACCTGGCTATCGTTAGCTTTTGTTAACATTAGAAAGGAGCAGCCATAGAGACATACCCTGCGCATACAATGCCAGTACCGCCTGAATCGCCACGTACACGCCACCAAACCCATACCGCTCAAACATCACCTCGCACATCTGCTCCCGATTCTTCAACGGATTGAGCGGCGGCTCGGTGAGTAGTATCTTCCTACCCCGGGGATCGACCTTCAACTTCTCGAAGAAGGTGTAATCCCACAAGTGCTGCATATCATCCCACTTTTTGACGATGCCGTTCTCCATCGGGTAGCTAATCTGCAGCAGCGAGCGCGCCGCCGCCGCCTCGTCGCCGCACATGATGTCCTTGATGACGAGGTCATCGCTGCCTTTTTCTTCCGTGCGCAGGATCGGGCGGCCAACGATCGATGGGTATTGGAATTCCGGGAAGTTTTGGCCCGCGTAGCCTACTTTGAGAAAGCCCGTGCCGCCGTCGAGGACTGCAGGCTGTTAGCAGGGGGTTACCTTGGGCAGGAGTAGGAAAGGGGTGAGCTAGCTTCAGGAGGATGCGTACCGATAGGAGGCGGGTTAGCCATTTTGATGTGGGAGGACTAAGATTAGAGCAAATAGAGAGAAGATTGGAAGTGCAAGCAGATCGCGGCGGCACGGCCAGAGAAGCGGACGAATGTTGATGTGGCCGTGGAACTGGAGGATGCCGCGTAGGTACGTTGGATGGTGGGGTTGTTACGGCGTGGTTACCGCCAGAGCTGCCTGCCAGAGCTGCAGCTCCCCTGCCCCTAACCCTGGCCGGGTGGGGCGGGAAGGGATCGGTGGGTCTGCTGACCGCTTCGCCTGGGATGAAACAGAAGGAGTGTCTCGGATAGATGCATATCAGTGCTGCATTCAATTACTGAGGTTCACCAGCATCATATCAACTCGACAGCGACTTCGAAGTTCAAGCTCGTGCAACTTGACAGTTTGGCCCCTCATATCGTCAATCACGAATTATCAAAATGTCGTCAATTTCGAATCCACCGCTGCACCCCAGCATCTTGCTGCTGAATCCCAACTCATCCGAGTCTATGACGTTGGGGATCTTGGAGGCGGCCGAGAAGATGCATCTCCCACAGGTTGGCCACCCTGACTTTCATAAGCACAAGCACAGCATCATGAGAGGACCTGACTGAGTTTTCAGTCACACGGGATCATGAGTGTATCTCTCGTTCCTTACCTTACTCTAAGATACTAACTCACTGCGTAGCGAATCCACCTTTCAGCTTACACTGCGCCCCCCTCAAGTCCCCGCAGCATCAACGACGGCTCGGACCTCGAACTCAGTACCGAAGTCGTCTACAACGACATAAAGTCAAAAACCCTCCTTTCCGCCCACGACGCAATCCTCGTAGCCTGCTTCAGCGTGCACCCCCTCGTCAAGGCCCTCTCCTCCCTCTCCACCAACAACAAACCCATCATAACAGGTATCTTTGAGTCCAGCATCCTCACCTGCCTCTCCCTCCTCTCCCCCACCGGAAAATGGGGCATCGTCACAACCGGCCAATTCTGGGAATTCCACCTCACCTCAGGCGTCAACTCTTTCCTAGGCATCACAGACCCCCACGCGAGCAATGCCAAGTTCGCTGGTGTCGAAAGCACGGGGCTGAACGCAAGCGATTTTCACGGGGGGGTTTCGCAGGAAGAGATCCGGCACAGGTTGAGGGAGGCGACAAGGAGGTTGCTGAGGAAGGGTAATATCGAGTGTGTCGTGATGGGGTGTGCGGGGATGGCGGGGCTGGAGGAGATTATTAGGGAGGTAGCGCAGGAGGAGTATGGGGAAAAAGGCAAGGAGGTTTGTGTGGTTGATGGGGTGAGGGCGGGGGTTAGTGTGCTTGAGCAGGCCGTGAGGAGTAGGAGGGCGTTCAGGGGGGTGGGGGGATAGAAAGAGCATGACTTAAGGTTGGGTGTAAAAAGAAGCATGATTATAGTAACTAGACGGCAAGCAACAAACCAAGACCTAAGTATCCAGTCTTGAAGGGCAGATCATGCCCAATCGTACTTCCTAGTCAACCCTCCTCTCCCTCCCCCAAACCTCCTCCCACCCCTTCCCCCTCGTCTCCGGCACCCTCTTGGTCACAAAAACACCCGCTGCGACCGCAAACCCCGCAAAAATAAAATACACCCATCCAGCCCCTCCCAGAACCCTATTCAGTTCCTCATTCACAATAGGAAACAAATAAGCCACCAAAAATGTCGCCACATAATTGGCCCCCAACGCCCAGCTCTGCGCAGCGCCCACCGCCTCGGGCCCGACCAGCTCCGACGCAAGGATAAACGGCACCGGCCCGAGTCCGACAGCGAAGAACGCCACGAAGAAGAGCACTGCAAATGCGGAGAGGAGTTTATAATTGAAGACGATGGACAGTGCGAGGATGAGGGAGCTTGTTCCCTGCCCGGCGATGGAGAGTAAGATGCAGGTTTTGCGGCCAAGGCGGTCGGGGAGCGGGGAGGAGGCGATTGTGGCGGCGAGGTTGATGATTGAGATGAGGATGGTGAGAATGCCTGAGCTGATGGGGAGCAAGTCCTTTAAGAGGGAGACGGAGTACATGATGATGGAGTTGATGCCACAGAGTTGTTGGGCGAACATGATACCTACTACGGCGAGGATCGCTGGGCGAGTGAGTGGGTCGGTTAGGACTTGGAGGAAGCCTAGTGTTATGGGCTTGCTGCGCGTAGGGGAGACAGGTTGAAGGAGGGACGGTGCTTCGGCTTCTTCATCAAGAAGACGCTGTCTTTCGGTTGGCGTCGGGGTCACTCCCCAAGAGGCAATCTCCTCCTCTACCCCCGAGCTCCGGCCCCTAATCCTCTGTAGAGCTCTCCTTGCCTTTGCAACATCGCCCTTCACACCCCCAAGCCATTTCGGACTCTCCACCACACCCCCCAACCCCACGATCTGCACAATCGCAATCCCAACCCCAACGATAAACACCCACCTCCATTCTCCCTTTCCCCCCTCACTCACAGAGTACCCAAGACTCTGAGTTCCCAAAATCCCCACATTCACCCCAACCTGCGTCCAACTCCCGAAAAACCCCCTCCTCTCAGCGGGAACAACCTCGCTAATATACAACGGCACAATCACGGTACTCGCACCGGCAGCGGTACCCGTCAGAAACCTCGACACGCCCAACGCGGGCGCGGAGGTAGCGAGGTATGCGATGACCGATCCAACGAGGAAAAAAAGGGAGGTGAAGCGCATGCAGAGGAGACGACCGTAGCGGGAGGTTAGCGGGCCGGAGGTCAAGGACCCGAGCAGACCGCCGAGGGTGAAGACAGAGGAGATAGCAGCAAAGGTGGGGGGTGTCATGGGAATGCAGTCGGTATCATTATCGACTTGTTTGGAGCTGAAAGAGAAAAAGCGGGAGACGATCGAGGGAGGTTTAGGCGATGCGCAGGTCAAGACATCTTGTGGGGCGTTGAGCTCGGCCTGGAAAGAGGGTTAGAATCATTTCATGCAGAGGAAACAGAGAGTGTGAGATACCAAGTGATAGCCGAACTGGAGTGGTCCCAGGACGGCGATGAGGACGAGGACCACCAGGTAGGGGGTGACGTCCTTTTGGGGGGACGTCATTTTGGTTGGGTCCGTAAGTCGAATATCTGATCGACTGCTAAATCATGGGCATGCAACGGAGAGTAGGCAGGCAAGCTGGACTTAAACTGGATATATAAGGCATGCAATCGGGCAGTGGTTGTCGGAGTTAAAACGAGGCTGACGTCGCCGTGTAACTCAGTCAGAGACGTTGCCAATCAGACGCGACGTCAATGCCGAGATGCCAAGACTGCGCTAGGTGCACTACCTTGATGGCTGCCAAGAAGCAGCTAATAATATCGCTAGAAGCATATGCGGCTTACAAGACAGACAAGATTCATCTTTTCATTCAAGATCTCCATGCTGCTGGACGCAAAGGTTTCTTTGAATTTGTCTTCGTTAGGAACATCACTTTCCAAGAGTCAACTGCTCCATCTAGAACGTATCACTCCTCCAGCCTCCCGCCAACGCATGCCTAACCCCCTCCTCCAAACTATCCAAATTCTCGGGCCCTAACCCCAACACCTCATTATCATTCCGCTCATAAAGTGTCCCCCCCTCAGCCCAAATCCGCCTCAATGTAACCAGTGTCGCGCGGGGGTCACCCTCTTCCCAAAGCTTACCCTCCAGCTCCTTAATCTCTTCCAGTGGCTTCTTAATGACTTCCCATTTAGCCCCCGTCTGCCGTTCATACTCAGCCAGCACCTGGTTCGGCGTAACGATGAAGGACTGGACTTTCAGAGCCTTGTCGAAGGATTCTTCAGGGTGGCGGAGAGTTGCTAGGACGAAGCGGCCGACGCTGTATATTATCAGTCAGCGTCATGCTCACAACTTGGGTGTATAAGAATGAGACGTACTCCTTCATAGTACAAAACCCAACCCTCTCCTCCCCATTCCCAATGACGTACGCCTTCTTTTTCTCCGCCACAAAACCCCCCGCCCCCTCCAACCCAGCATGCGCATTAACCCACATATCGAAGTACGGTCCTGTCACCACATACGTCACCCTTACCCTCTTCAAATTCTCCCTAATATACTTCCTTACAGCCAACTTCACTTGATGCGGCTTCTCGTAAGGACTCTTCTCGTTATGTTCAATGTCCGTTCCAAATTCCGACGGGAGGAACCATTTCACGCTTCCTGACTCTTCAGCCAGCTGCAATAATTTAATCTGATGCTGCAGCCCCGTCCTGCCAACCGCCGAAATGACAGTATCCGCCCCAGAATTTTGATATGCAGCGCGGATGTCGGACTCCGAGGTCAGATCTCCCACGATGAGGGAGAGGCCTTGGGACTGCCAATTGGTGAGGAGGGGGGCTTTGGAGGTGTGCGAGGCAGGGGAGGTGAAGAGGGTGACTTGCTGGAAGGGGGGGTTGGCGTGTAAGAGGGAAGAGGTGATGTAGCGGCCGATGGTGCCTGTGCCGCCGAAGATTAGGATGCGCGAGGGGTTGAAGGACATTTTGAGCCTGATGATCAAGGTTAGACTGTAAGAGTGTGAGTGTGATAATCCTCGTTGGATGACGCTAGCTTGAGCCTTGAATAAAATGAGTGAGCCCAGGAAGCCCGAGTCTTTCAGAGAAAAAATGCGGTTCCGTATGCCTTATATCCGACGAACGAGTGGATGCTTCACGGCAGGCGCAAACGCAATCACTCAAGCAAAGGGCGCGATGGCCTCATCGGCGTAGCGTATCCGTGGACACTGCCCCTCTCAGACCCCGCCTGCCGGTTCTCCCGCCCAAGAACCCACTTGGACCTCGGGCTACGATCCTTGCTGCATTTGAGATGCCCGGAACTTGATGTCGAAAACTGCGACACAAGACTTCTACGGCAGGACACTGAAATCATTATCCAGTTGCCATCTTGATTGCTCAGTGCATCGTCGGTGGACGGCTTTTGACAACAGGGTCCAAGGCATCCTGCGTACGACTTATCTTGGAAGTACCGGTACACAGGAACAGATTAGCCCACCCACGCTTGGTCATGGTTCACTTGCCAGCCCTTTATCTGTCTGTCAATAGACAGATTTTGGCTTCAAAATGCACATATCTGATACTTCCCTGAGTATTTTGGATGGTTAATATTCAGTTTATCCTACACAATCATCTAAAAACCGACTGCATTTGTTTGCAAATCTAAAGAACTGAGGCACCTCTACATGGGGGCTACCTTATCGATAAGTTGGTCCGCACAGCGAGGCATGTGGGGTCAATCATCAGCCCCTCTCATTGGTCAATCCACCTGCAGCACAGCAGCGACAATTTTTTTGCAACCCAAACTTTCGCTTTGTCTTCGCGACTTCGATCAATCAACCGCCGCGCCAACGAAACTACCACCCCACCATCGCCATGTCTGCAGCCACCGCCGGCGATCCGCACGCTGCGGAAGTCCCCAGCAGCCAGCCTACCGAGAAAAAGCACAAGCGCTCCAAGTCCGACCACAAGAAGAAGCGGTTGCGCGAGGACGATGACGGCGCCGTGGTAGCTGAGACTCCGCGCAAGCAGAAGAAGACCAAGAGCGAGAGCGCCGATGAGGCGGAGGTAGAGAAGTCGCACGAGGTGGTGGATGAGAAGGTCGAGAAGAAAAAGAAGAAGAAGAGTAAAGAGGAGGGCGAAGATGGAACGAACAAGAAGGAGAAGAAGAGCAAACGCAGAGAATCTGCTGTGATGGACGCCATGGATGTGGATGGCACCGAGGAGAAGACCGAGAAGAAAAAGAAGAAGGACAAGAAGAGGATAGATGACACGCAAGAAGCCGAGCCTTCAGATGAGGAGAAGAAAGATAAGAAGAAAAAGAAGCACAAACCCAAAGAGCCCGTCACGATGGACATTCCCATCCGCGAAGCACAGCCGAGCACCGACATCCCCTCCGACTCCGACTTCCCCTTCTACACGCAAACCATCTCCCTCTATGTCCCCTTCTTCCCCGCCGGTTTCGATAAACCCCTCACAAACATCGCCGCCCAGCACCTCGACCCCCTACTCAACCACTACTCCCCCATCTTGCGTGGCGTCCTCCTCAGCTACTCCAACCTCAACCTGTCCGACCGCCCGGTCAGAGCAAGCACCATCCATCCCCCGACAGATCAAACACCTGCCCTGCTGCACTCCATCAACGAGTACGCCGTCGGCTTTGGCTGGCTCACTTTCGACGCGCACCTGTTTGTCCCCGCCCGCGGGAAATGGATGGAAGGTGTCGTGCAACTCCAAAACGAAGGCCACATTGGCGTTGTATGCTGGAATAAGTTCAACGCCAGCATCGAGGCGAAGCGTCTCCCCAAGGGCTGGAGGTGGGTCGACCTAGCCAAGGGTAACGCTAACCCCAAACCGGAGCCTCCAGCAGAAGAACAACCACAAGACTCCTCCAAATCCGACTCCTCCGACGCCCTCGACGGCGAAGAACTTCAAGTTATCGAGCAGATGCACACCACCGGCTACTGGGTCACTGCCCAAGGCAAGCGCGTCTCTGGCAAACTGCGCTTCCGCATCAAAAATTTTGATGTCGGTCTTGCAGGCGACTACGGATACCTCTCCATCGAAGGTACTTGCTTGGATGACGCTGAAGAACAAGCGCTCGCGGCTCAGGAACGCGAAATGGAGCGTCAGCGCCGCGCCAAGCAGCAGGCGCGGGGGGGGTTGTTGAGACCCATGTCAAGAAGGGTGCCCGAGTTCAGTATGACAAGGTTTGGGCGCGAGGAGCAGGAGGAAGATGGGCAGGGCAGGGCGGTGCTATATCGCGGGAGCAGGCCCGGAACGCCTGATGACTAGGTGTGGGTGTTCGGCGTTGCGAGGTGGGGCTTGCCGGGAGGGAGTTCGCCTTTGTCGGCGAGTGCCGCGGGTTCGGTGGGCAGGAGGGGGGTGAGGAGTCCGGGGTTTCGTTGAGTTGGTGGCCTAATTGGTAGTTTTCTAAGTTTCTCATCGCATGGTGCGGGTTTGGGATTTAAAATCACTTCATATTGCTAGATTTGGCGGCATTTGCTCTTTGTTCTTTCTTCGAATGGCGAACAATGGGCTGGGGCGGGATCGTTATAGACTCGAGTGTTTTATCGTGTCATATCTGGAAGGACGGAAAATAATTGTGTTAACTGGGAAGACAGGACTCAGACCTCTTTTGCCAGGTGTTTTAGGAATGGATTACGTGACCACTTGTGTTATGTCTGTTGCGTAATTTACAAAGTTGACTCCCCGTATCCCAGATTTCCGAAGACGGCGTCAAATCTGGTCAATACCTGTACCGTAATGCCTCATCTGTAAGAACCATAGGTCTGAGTACTAGGGGAATAGCAGCGCTGTTTGGTGATGCAACGCATGGATCCTGGCTTCATGACTATGTTAGCAAGAAGATTTGTGATGAGGGAGGGGACGAGACACTCATGATGGCTTGTGTTGGGCATGAACTTGGTTTGCTGCTGTCAGGATGATGTCGTCTTACGTTTAGCCTAACTGTTGTTTGTTGTAACCACTTAGTATCGCTAGGCTGGAAATGGCTTCATATTCGAACTGTTAGTCAGATGCGGTGTTTCGAATCCCAGCATGCTTGATGCTCGATTCCATTCGTTAAAGCCGCGATGTCGCCCCTCTAGTTCCTGTCGTGTTGCTATTAGACAACATCCACTGAGAGAGCTGTGCGCCTTCTCATTCGTCTCTCCAAACCAACGCTACGCTGCGTCGGGTCAACTCCGAGTGACGCTCAGTATGAGATAAAACAGCTTTTCAGAAAAGGCAGCTTCTCACTTCCTGGTCGAGCTGCATCTCTATCTCTCTCTCTTTCTTTTTTTTGTCCTTCATATTCCAATCTAGAAGATTTGCCTACCTAAACACCCACCTGCCAAATATCCATTGGTATATAGTCTGCCCTCCATAGGCTACGGGTGGTTGTCTCCGGACTCCCCTCCGGCTCTCTAGGTCCTGCCCCTGTGCTTTTAGAAAACTAGAAACTAGTGCTTCAAATCTCGCGCGAAGAAAGGAAAATTGCCGTGATGCTTTTTTTAAACAAATAAACGACCTCCACTTTGAGTTGTTTCAAACAAGTACAAAGAGAAGTCAGGTCTACTGACTAAAAGCAGAAGCCTTAAAAGTGTCGCGACCAACAGGGGCTCGATCTCGAAGAGTGGATTCCGTGCAGCAAACTGATCGGAGTAAAAGGGAGTTGTGACCCATCAAACCTAGATGTCCACCCCTAACGATCCCACGCATTGGGCAGGCGTTCCTCAACACTAGGAAGCTTAATCCTCAACACCCAAGGATGTTGACCCTCAACAATCTGTGCCATTTAGCAGGAGGGAACAAGGGAAAGGGTGTATGAGATGTATATAGATTGCAGGCAGGGCCATCGGGTCCTATACAGATGATTTTGATTCTGCTCTTCTTCACCTGACTCGTGGATCCAGAAACAGCCTAGTCACAATGGAGCTAAGCCGTCAGGAACCTAGCAGCAGTCGGAAAGCCTGTCTGTCTGCCTTCTCTAGGGGGAGATACCGGATTTGACCGAAACCCCCAGTTACCACTACATTGGAAAATCATGGATATTTGCATGCATATGTGTTAGCTTGGTGCTGACTTTTGGCTCTGTCGCCAAAAAGTATGACCGTGGTGACTTGCACTTAGTAAACTGAACACTAGGAGTTGGGTGGCTTGGGTGGTGAAGAAACTCTTGCTTGTGCAAATAAAGTTATTCAAATAAAATTCCGCAAACGTCAAGAACTGCCGATCGATGGTATAAATGTGCGGTATTTTGCTCAAGTTGTTGAGTTCCAGTGCCATGGAATCTGGGTCAGAGCAGTGTCAAGTTCGTAGTCTGATTGTCTAGTAAAGCGCTTAGTGTGCAAGTACTGATTTCGTCATCTCGCTGGTCAGTTCCTTAGCATGAGTGCTTTAGTTAATTGGCTTCTGAGTTTTTTTCACATTAAATATGTCTTGAAATCAATCGTCCCAAATGCTCAGAAACTAGTGCCAGTTGGTGAGCAGGCACAGGGTTTGTGCATCTTATCTGACCAATATTGGTCGACAATGAGATAGTTACTGATATCAATTGAACAGCAAACACAGCTTTGCCATTAACTCAGAATGCCTAAGGCTCTCTGGCCCCTCCTGCCACTCAGCCAGAGCCCCACAATGGCCCTTTTACAACATCTGAACGAAACTCTACATCTCATCCTTACTCAACACCACTAATTCACACACCACAGCCAATAACAATTCAATTTTCCATTGCAGCGGCAAGAGATGCCGGCACTACTGACTGTACTCCAAATGACAGGTGTCGGTCTGAGAGTTCTGCAAAATTCGGTGTTGTTTTTGCTAGCAATGCTGTGATACAAGGGTCTCATGGGAATGTTGGGACAATGGGTGGTTGAGGGTTGATATTTGTTCTTCATCCCACATGCACATAGGGCTTTTGCTCTTGTTTTTTCCCCTGCCTGGCTTACAGGCCCTTTTCTCGTGCCTTGAAGCTTTCTGGGCGTCAGGGTTCTAATGGGGCGTTTGGGGTTTGGTTTGGCCTTCTGTGTTCTAGTTACGCTTTGCAGATAATGTTGTTGTAGCCAGCATAGTACCAGTCAGAATTGACAAAAGTTCAGCTGATCAACACCCTTGATTTGCTTGCCTGGAGGGTATTGCTAAACTTATAGAGAGTGCTTGAAAAACAATCCTACAAAGAATAGACAATTGGATTAAATCAACTGCTCAAAACCGCAGATAATCTGAGTGAACACGCAGGTTGGACCAGTGGTAACAAATATCATGCAGAGAGGAAAGTGCTCAAAGCTTGCTGTATGTTTAGCACACCTGCCTCTTTACATGTCATAGTTAGTATCCAACATGCTCTAGGAAACCTATCAAAGTACAGCAGCTTTCAACCTTGTTAAACAGAGCTGCGACCGGATCCCGCCTTCTCCTAAGTCTTACAAGAAGCAGCTCAGAGCTGCTTCCAACATAAAATAGGCTGCAGATATTACATATGGATGACAAAGATATACCCCCTTTCGCTGTCCGTCAAGCTTATGATGCACCTCCTGACTACATGGAAGCAAAGAGCCAATTAACTCCAAGAAGCAGAATTCAACAGCTTCCGTGACTGGAAAGATGAGTACTCGCTGCAATCCGATTGAAGAGACTGCATGTCTGCAGCTAAATCTAGGTAGTTAATGGGCTAGCTATTTTCTCGCACACATAGCAGATGTGCTCAGGAACGATACAATATCTATTTCCAGATAGATGTCTTCTTGAGAGCATATATTTGCGGACCGTGCTGTAATGACTCTTCGAGATAGTCAACTCCATGAGTTAACATACATAAAGCTTCATAGCCAATATCAACTCTTCACCTGCTACTCTGGGAAGAGTTGTGATATTTGAGTATGGCCTACATTGAGTATGGCCTACATGTTGTTACACAAAACCAGCTTACACAACAGAATGTCACATGGTACATAAACTTTCAAAGTTGTTAGGTTTCTGCAAGTTCTTGTCCATGGCAACCAACCGCTGGCCATAGCCCACAGATTTGCTTTTTATTCGTCAGTTGTCGCTGAGCTGGAAACCGGTCCGGTTGTGCCGGGCGGGAATCGTGCTGCACGTGTAAGCACACATGGGGAATCAAGAATCTGGAACTCGGTGTCTTCCTGAAGTGGTCTAGAACCAGTTCCTCACATAGTAGGTACTTAAACTACCACACGCTCCACGGCCGCGTCACATAAGATGTGATAAGTAGACCCGAACTGCTAGCTAACAATGGTCTGGCTTAGAGGGCAGGGACTCTAAACAGAACTTATTGATTGACAACAGGCTTGAGTTGGCATGTTGCATTGGATAAGGCGGCATGGTACGGCTGTATGGGAGGGAAAAAGCTGCGACACCCGCGCGGCTTGGTGGGGGTAGGGCTATAAGCTTAGAGGCGGGAGGAGGGGAAGTCGTAGGTAAAACAAGTCCTCTTGTCTCTAACAGCTGACAGGCTCTCTCCCAGGCCCTTTATGCGACGTACTAACGTAGTTGTTCTCAGCCTAGCTATAAAATTGTTCTAATCCTTCTGGGGAGCAAGTATGCCTTGGATATGTGGAAGCTCACGATTACCTCCCAGTCAAGACTCAGGCGATGTAAACAATCCCCGAGCCCCGTTAGTGCTCGTAATCCAGCCAGAACAGCATACAATTGGTGTCCAAACTGCAGCGTTTCCAAGTTGCCGAGCCCAGCATCACCTTGTTTTACCGGTATCATAGTTTGTTGATACCATATCAGCGCAGTATCTTTCTGTGACTTACAACTACGTTATGTCCGCACTGTATTGGATGGCTTGATGAGTAAAGAGACACCCTCAAGTCTTGCTAATTGCCAACCTTCCGGACATTCCGCAAGAGTCCAGAACATGGTTGATTGGAAAACACTTATTTGCTTGAAAAATGGTGCATGGCACAGCCACATCCGCCCTCTCAAATTGTGCCTTGCAAAATCGAGTACTGGTGGTCTCCCATAAGGTTCTCCATGGTCCCCAATCCTCTTCCTCCTGCACTTCCTACCAATTATCATCCACTCGCAACAAGAATCTGCGTTTATGTACATGGACGGCCACGC
Organism: Thermochaetoides thermophila DSM 1495; assembly: GCF_000221225.1. NCBI lineage: Eukaryota > Fungi > Ascomycota > Sordariomycetes > Sordariales > Chaetomiaceae > Thermochaetoides > Thermochaetoides thermophila. Next base: position 603,227 of record NW_006383034.1, read on the forward strand.
ACAACTCTCATGGAGCAAGCACCCAGTGCAACTAGCCCACCACGCATCCCTCAGGGTTGGCCAACTATGCACCAAGGCCCGGGGGCTCTGCCTCACAATCGATCCTAACAAGACAGAGGTCCTGTATATTCCCCCCGGGGGGCTGGGGCAAAGCGAGGCACGTTTGATCTCGCAAGCATTTCGACATAGGTGGAAGGGGCGTCATTTTCCCCTGGCAAATCCATCAAGTGGCTGGGCGTCTCGCTGAACCCCAAGCTCAGCCCTGTAACGCAGGCGGCCGCGAGGGCGTCTGCAACGATTGCGGTGGTGGGGTTGGTCAAGCGCCTGTCTAACACGAGGGTCCGGGGATTCCCCCGCGGCTGGCCCCAACATCTTCAACGCAGTCGTCACTCCCTCCCTTCTCTACGGCATGGTCCAACTTGACACCAGCCCACATAGGGCGGGGGTCAACGGCTGCTTGGTCTCATCCAGGCTCGCATCGGTGTGGTCATCTCTCACTAAGGTTGCAAACGCAGCACTGAGGGCGATATTCCCTGTGTGGAGGACAATACCAACCCCGTGGCTCTGGTGGCTTGCCGGCCTCTATCCTGAGTACTTGATGGACAAAGAACAAGTACGGTGGGGGAACCGCATTGTGATATTACCGGCTAGCCACCCTCTGTGGATTAGGCTTGCCCAACCCCCTTATCGCGGTTGGTCCCGCTTGCACCAAGCAGCCTCTGGCCTGAGGGCTAGGCCCCAGTGGGAGCCCAAATGCGCGGGCATCAGGGCGTGGCTTGTCCTCCTTTCCTCTCCTCCCAAGAAACGTCGCGTCCCTTCCCCGGACATGCACAGATGGTCGCAGGCCAACAGACCCCCCTCTGCTCGATGGAACAGGCACTCGGCCAAGCCCTTCCTCGAGAATTTTTCCCGGCAGTGCCTCTCCCGCTGGTTGGCAGAGACCTCGGGTCACGGCGACTTCCTGAAGTACCACACGCGGTTCAACCACTCCCCAGAGGCTAATAAAGAACGCCCCTGCGGCGGTGCGGTGTCCAGAAGCCACTTCTTTTCCTGTCCTCTCACCTCCTTCAACAACCCACTTGTTGGCAGGCTAGACCCTGGGGGCAAGCCTGGGACGCTGCCACAGGGCACCCTATCCCGTTACCACACCTCCCTCGCTCCCCTCTCGCAAGCCCGCCCCAAACCCAACGTGCGGATCTAAACTCCCAGCCTAACGACCCGGAGTAGGTCCCAACGAGGCACATGCCTGGGGCCGGCCGGTTTCAATAACCTTCCCCTGCCCATAGTACACTGCACTCCCTCTAACCCACGCCGGTTTTACCCTATGCAGCTTTCCCCCGGCGTTACCTGTATTTAATCCTACTCAAATAGCTTTTGCCCGCCGGCGTCGAGGGCACGACCCAGCACCCTCGGTGGTGAACCCGATCGAAAAATAGATTAGATAAATAAATAAATAAATAAATAAATAAATAAATAAATAAATAAATCGAGTACTGGGCTCACAGAGAAATAAGGGCAAAACTATATTATTATACAAGCTAAACTTCAAAAGCTCGCGTTCTCACCATACAAAGCTGGCAAATTACCAGCTCACTGGTCTTAGACATTAAGTTGTAGATAATTCTGGGCAAGAACAAAGCTGGTGAACAAAGTTTGAGTCCCTCCTTTAAGCCCATTGCAGTAATATAACTGGTGAATAGAAGGGGGATATGCTAACACACCTGCCATTGTGCAATTAGAATAGCCAAGAATCAACAATGTAAAGCCCAATCGAGAGCAAACTAACTACCTTTACTACGTTGACCCCAGTGTAGTAGCCTGCTAGTGGTATGGCTGCTGGTATCATCTGGTCATAGCAAAGAGGTGATCGAAAAGTGTTTAACTTGAATGTAAGTCAACTATGCCAACTATGCCACGAAGTAATTCTTGCATGGAACTAGTCGCCGGCCGGTTTTCTACAGCCTTTGGGAACAGTCCCGAGCGAGCAGACCATTGTAGGCAGCTGCTTACTGTTCATGTCAAAAGAGCCAACGTTCTCCTCGCCAGGTGCCTACCAGGTACGTTTTAGCACAATGCTGCTCACACTCTTCCACCCCTGCCCCCCCCCCCCGATCGAACACCGGGGAAATACCGCGTTTTAGGGTCAAATAGGCCCGGAATCGACTCCGAGTTACCCGGTCTAGCATTTGATCTGCCTCACTCAATATCAAGGCTTTCCAGCATGCTCGGCCTGGCAATCCGCTCGTGACATGAATTGGCAGTCTTGAACTTTTCCAAAAAAAATTGACTTAGCTTTAGCAACTGTGCCTACTAGGCAATGACACTGGCACATGACACCCTGGAGCGTCTCGCTGCGTATATATATAAAGCCCCCCGGCCCTTCGTTAAATTTCTTTCGTTCTTATTATTTGAAACTTATATTACGAACCTCTCGTTCCCTCCCTGACTGCTCATGCCCAGCTTTGGTCGCCCAGATCCCTAATTTGTGACACGTCACTGTGAGACCCCCGCTGCGTGGAGAGCACTTTCGCTGAGCTCTCCTGCATATCATGCTGCCGCGAGCCATACCATATCGACCTCGTTATCACACAACCTACCAGTCCAAGTTCAAAATGTCACTTGTCGGCTCCCTTGATCTCAAACTAGTAATTAATCACTTCTTGAGTCTCTTATGCTTCCGGCCTACGCGTATATCGGGGGTTCCAGATGATGAGCAATGCCCATTCAGTCAACAAGCACGCAGAGCTAAGCTTCAACAAACATCAGGCATTCAGCTGGGTACATGAATGTACAATTCCATATCTATGCCTTTCATCCAACCTACAGTCTAATACCAATCCTATCGCCAAAAGAGATGTAGCCCACGCACACATTCAGGTTCATCTTCCACACAGACAAGCTAACCCCTATCCTTCTCCCTTCTTCCTTGCCACATGTCCAGCCACAAAGTATTGGCCATTATGCCTCGCGAACCTAGAATTTCAGAAACGATGAATAAATGCTAACACCATCTACACAGCTATGGAACCGATCCAACCACACCCGCATATCACTCAGAATGACAGAGTACAATTGAGCGAAGAAACATGATCACACCACACCCTCCAATATCACTACAGGTGCCTGCTACACACTCAATCAACTTTTATAATTATACTTGGATGCAATCAACCAGTTCATCTCAGGTCGGAGCCATTTATTCACAGCAGACTGCGGTCCTAGGGACTGATGGGACTGTCATGTCAATGGGACGTTGAATATTGGGGTGAATTCAATCCCTGATTTGCCTTCCCAACGGAGGGGCCAAAAGCAAGATTAAAGAGCGACTTCATCATCGATAGACGCCGTATCACGGGATGGAAGGTATTCAGACGTTCAAGTTGTCATTTCTCTGCTTGACAACCTATTTATTCCTTTCTCCTTTGCTTCTCGAGAGACTTTACTTCTCATACGTTATAGACCATACCATGTGTACAATCTTGACTGTACCGTGTGCACAAAGGAGACTCTCTTATGTCCAGATTATGTGATGCAACGTCATCCACTTCTTCTAGGTGGATACTTTGCTCAGCACGGCTTACTTACGTTCATGTTGTTTATGCTATGCTTTTGGTCAATACGTTTATATCATAAGGTTAACTTTCAGGATGATCTTTATAGGCTATATATGATGTGGTGGAAGGAGACAGGCAGTGTGGCGTGGACTGGAGAGGAAGACCAAGGAGTGGATGTGGGACAAGCCCCCCATTGACTCTGACATTATATTTCCTTTCTCTGGTTGCAATCGTTGTCTGCTTCCTCAGAACGTTATACTCCTTCTTTACTTTTGATGACTACAACTTGTTTCTTCAATGCTTTTCTCAATATAACTTACATATTCTATATCCATGGACCCGATTTGAAGCACTTCGGTCTCCCGATGACCTCCGGTCAGGTTCAGATCAGTCCAAACCGCTCTCTCCTGCAATTGAGAGGGAGCGTTGCTGCCTGTATGTGACACTTCCATATAACATTGCCCGGGCAAACCAGAAGGAGAACGGCAACATCATCTCGTGGCCTTGACCATAGGGGGCATAAGGGATGGCAAGACAAAATGGATGTTATGCTAATCTCTCAGCTGCAGAACGTAGTTCCAATGACGATCCCGGCTTGCGTCGTACGGAAGGCAACCGACCTACTATCTGTCCCAAATGCTCCACAGCATGGCCTTGTCGACTGGCCGGCTGCTGACCATCTTTAACCTGTTCGGTAATGACTTTTCAATGGCATTATCTGAGAATCGAACAGGGCCATCTTCGTCTTATACCTATGAAGGCAAATGACCAGCTGGCGGCCTTCAAAAGAGACCCTCACTTTCGCCACTGTAGGCAGAACAGGGCCGAGCCTCTGGGTGTTAATAAGGAAGGATTAAGCAGAAAGCGTGTCGACAATCTAGAAATTTTGTGTCACGATGGAATGAACACTCGGACTTAAAAGTTGAATTGACCCTCTTAACTTGATGTCAATATCAATCCCAGTCTCAACGAGGTACTGCTCTCCTTCAAGACAAGAAACCAGAGAGTTTCGAGACCTCAATTATCGGTAAACCTACCTAGCCTAAGGTCATTCAATCCTGTTTACGCCTACCCCATCTAAGCGATTGGCGCTTTCTCAGTCCGGCCAACGCCCTCACCGCAGTCCTTGCGCTGTCGCCAAGCAAAGGCAATATGAACACCCTCCGCTCCCTCCTCTCCTGCTTGCCCATGAAGGGCAAAAAACAAGACTTCTACACCGAACTCATTTACGACACCACAGACGGCGAGAAGATAGCTATCTACCTGGAAGATGATGCCATCCCTTACACAGACGAGGACATCCCCCTCTACCGCGACGAAGACACCGCCGAAAAGGAGAAGACACCCTCGACCTCAGGCAAAGAGGATGCCCTCATGCCATACACAGACGGAGACATACTTTTCTCCCACGGCCATATCGATAAAGACTTAATTGCCGACCCTGTGCCTCTTCACGTCGAGAATGCCAGCCTTTTCCCGTCTTCTCCAGCAATGCCTTTCCCCAATCCAGCACACGCTATCCTCCCCTCTCTCCCAAATCAACACCTCTTCCCTTCCCCCTTCACTTTCTCCACCAAACTCCCAAATCTGAAAGAAATTCCTAGCCCAGAAGACCAACAAGTCGCCCTGCGCTTCGTCACCCTCCTCGTTACACTCCCTTCCACCCATCCAACACCCGCCCAGCTCACAGCAGTCCTCTTCCACACAGTCGACGCAATCGGACAAGGCAGGGAGAACCTCGGTCCAGCAATGAGAGAGGCTTTGGATGAAATCGTGCCTGTGGCAGATGAAGTTTTTAACTTCCCCCGGAACCACCCAGAGAGTTTGGGGGGTTTCCTTATGATTGTGGGGGTCGGGGTACTGGGGGAGATGATTGGAGGGTGGGCGGTGGGGAAATTGGGGTTTGTTTTTGAGAATTTGAATGATGTTGAAGGGGAAGGGGAGATTGGGGATGGTTTCGTGGGGGAAATGGGGATGGGGGAGATGGGGGAACAATATATGGGAACTGATAGTGCGAGGATGAGGGCTAGGGTTGTCTATGGGGAGGATAGTCCACAAGTTAAGATCAAGGAAGGAACGGTGGCCGAGTGGTGGATGCGCGAGTACGCCGCCTACATCCCTCCCGGCTCAGTGGAGGAGTATCTTCGCCTACTGGACCTTCAAGACGACGACTAATCCTCAACTTGATCAATCCTCCATAAAGCACAACAGCAGAGTCTCCGTCGTTGTGCTGCGTGTCGAGGAGGGCAGAGAACCTTTGTGGTTGGAGGATCTGATACCGGTTCGATATGTGCGGGGCAAGTGGGGTAAGACAAGCGCACGACAGCCCAATAGCGCCGCGTTATGATACGTAAACATCAGCGCATCATTTGCGCGCAATGGACAGGAGACAGGAGCGGTTATGGCGGTTGCAGAGGGTTACGTAGGAAACTTTGTGTTGAAAATTTTTCAAGTTTTGCAACTCGGGAATTGAGTTATGGTACACGATGTTCCGCTCTCGAGACCCGTGGCGTGAGACGGGTTTTTGTGTGGTTACGGATCTTCGCCTGTCGGGTGCTGCCGGAGGATTCTGAGGGTCCACTGCCGTTGCATCCCCAGCCGGGCGGCTGAGCGTAATCATTACAGGTAACATTTGAGCGTTACAGAGTTGAAACCAGGCCACGAGAAATTAAAAAAAAAATTATTCAGCAGAGAAACAATAAAAGCCCAGCATCAAATAATTGAAACAGAATTGGCCAGACCCCAGCAAAACGTGCATCAAAATAGCAGCACTAGGGCATCACGCGAACGGTTCAGGGGGGACCATTTTCAGGGTGCGCCATTTCCTCATGGCGATTGGCATCTCGCTGGGAAATGGCATTTGCGCGCGTTGGGCAAGAAGGGGCCAGTCAAGGGTGGGCTTGGCGGCGTATGGCCCCACTGCCAATTCGCCGGGGCGGGAGATTTGACGGGTGCCCAAGCCGCCAAAATTGGCTTTTGGGCCATGGTACACCGTGCATTGGCGATCTGGACCGCCATGGGCCTTGGCCCTTCGGCACCCCCTTTCGTTGCGGTCATTGCAGGGTTGGGAGGGTAATTTAAGTTAGAAGCGTCCTCGTTGAAGTCGAGATGTCTTTGTGTGGCTGTCTGAACTCGCAAATCTTTCTTCGAAGGGATTCAGTTTGCCAACAAGATCAGGATTCGCCAGCACATGTCAACAGCGCCAAAGCGTCATCTCAAACACGCTTCTATCGGGCGGCCGCAGTCACCGACGGAGACGCAGCGCCAATTCGTATCCACAGCCAGGTCTGCCAGGTCGGTAATGACGACGTCTATGATCTGACCTGGGCCATCGCGGACCATCGCCAATCAGGGACTCCCACGCTTGTGCTGCAGCACGCCAGTGTCATTAGACGCTGTCCTAGTCTATATCAGGGCAGTCACGGAGCACGATTACAGCTGTGCTGCCTTCATCTGATACCGCCGCTTGCTACACATTGATATAAAGCTCGATCTGGATCCGGCTTGACTTAATCTAGATTCTCGCGGCTGCACTGCGCCACAATCCGTTGCAACTGCGATAACTGCGACTTGATTTCACTAGACTCACACTGAAGACTCAGCTATCTCTGCTACTCTTCGACACAACCACCCACAACCTGCACGCGCACGCCACCGACGTCACCCATAGCCGCTCCCAAATTCCAATGATTTTGTCATTGTCGGCTCTCAACCCAAGGGCAACACACACAGACAGCGACAGCAATAGTGATCACAACCACGCTCTGGGACTGGGACCTGGGACTTGACTGACTCTGGACATCCCCGATTGAATCATACCCAACAACCACCATCGCAATCCCCGACTGTTGACCTCACCAAAACGCCAAAATGAACCCCCTCGGTCGGGCGCTTCTACCCTGCGACTGCGACCCCATCATGCCAAACATGAACGTCGACTCCATGGACGCTCCCCTTCTGGAGCCCCCGACTACCCCCGTGCGCCCGTACCACGCGCACCATTCCCACGGCATGGCCCTGCAGAAATACATTTTCCTGCAGGAGCAGCACCAGGCACTCCGTCAATACCTGGATGAACTTCGCCAACCCCACCAGGCCCACAACCACACCTCCCGGCTCACTACCGTCGCCGTAGCGGCATCGATCATTCCCAGCCCTCCGGCCTTACCAACCCGCCGCGCCTCCGACTCCGATCCCGATCTGGATCCCTCATCTATGCACGCCCATCCGCGTCGCGGACAGGGCTCGCTCCCCCCATCGCGCAGGGCGAGCTACACTTTGCATGACGGTGCCAGCTCGGTCGAAGAGGAGTTGGCGGTGGGGGAGCAGAGGTTGTGCGAGGTGAATGAGGGGATTAAGCGGGCGTTGACAGAGTTACTTAATTGCGAGACGGTACGGAATGATCGGGCGATGAGGAGCTGGGTGCAGTGTCGGTTGATGGATGCGGAGAGGGAGTTGAGGATGGGGAGGAGGAGGAGGAGTGGCGCCTCGCTGGCATGAGAGCTCAGAGTTGGGGATATACCTACAGCCCGTAGATGAGAGGCTTGAGGATTGGGAGTATTGAGTGAAGACCAACCGGACAATCACAAACGGTTGATATTGTCTGGGAGGTTTGGCGGGAAAAGCCAGTTGAGCCGTCAAAGAAGGAACAACTTAAGGCAGGCAGATTGGCACTCGCACTCGCTGAGAGTATTGCAGCCTCTCATCTACTGACCGCTGTTTCCAACCACTCATTCCAAGCTTCGAAACAACTAAAAGGATAGTGTTAGGAGGAGGATATGGACTGGCACCCATCATCGTCATCTTCTCTCACATTTCACTTCGACGGCGCGTCGAGATGTCGCTGCGCGAGACATCGACTCGTCGCTTTTTGTGCTTACTTTTTTTTTTTTTCAAAGTCGGGATCATTGTTAATGGGAAAAAGGTGTTAGGGTATTTTATCATGGACATATTTCATTTCAGTAGGCTAGGTAATTAGAATGGGATATGGGTTTGGCATTGGTAAATGCTATCTAGTTGTCTTGAAGGCTTAGAAAGTTGTGTTTTCGTGATGGGAGAGAGCGCAAAGGGGAGGGAGATGGGAAAGTTGGATCTGACCCTAACCCTTCAGGCATCAAACTCTCCGTACCCTAACCCGAGATAGTGCAATTCTATCACAAACCCCAAACTTAGCTCAACCAGCAACGCGGTGGCGCGCTCGATCCTCCGCGGCTTGCGACCTTCGACTGCCTTCAACATCAACACTCAGCCGACGACATTCAGCTTCAACTCCCTGAAGCTTTCAGCCCTGCTCAGTTGCAACAGCGATCCCCCTCCATTCTGTGGAACTGCAACGAAAAAAAAAAAAAATCGCCATACGTATCATTTAAGCGCAATTGCAGAAATTCCTCCTTCCTTTCGATCGTAATGCTCAATTCAAATTACTAATCTCGCTGGCCCAAAATGTCTGTACTCCTCGAAACCAGCGCCGGTGACATCGTCATCGACCTGTTGGTCGACTACGCGCCTAAACTCTGCGAAAAGTGTGTCTCCTCTCCCACCTCCCCGTTCCCTCTACTTGCTCTACTCAGATCACAACTGACGTCATTTCCATCAGCTTTCTCAAGCTCTGCAAACTAAAATACTACAACTTCTCCCCAATCCACTCCATCCAGCCCAACTACTCCTTCCAAACCGGCGACCCCTTAGGTCCCTTATCTCCTCACTCCGATGGCGGCACCTCTGTTTGGGGCTTACTTTCGGGTTCTCCGGCCGACAAAACCTTCCCGGCCTTCTTCCATCCCAAGCTGAAGCACCGCGAGAGGGGGACGGTTAGCATGGCTACTGTGCCCGATCCAAAGGACCCTGATGTGAGACTCGCGGCGAGTCAGTTTTTGATTACGTTGGGGGATAACACCGAGAGTTTGGATGGGAGAGCGGCTGTGTTTGGGAAGGTTGCTGAGGGGTTTGACACGTTAGAGAAAATCAATAATGCCATTGTCGATGAGAAGGGGCATCCTTTGGTGGATATACGAATCAAACATACCTTCGTGCTGGACGATCCGTACCCTGATCCCGTGGAGCTGGGGTTCAGAGAACCCAGTAAAAGTCCGGAGCCTACAAAAGAGCAGTTAGCAACGGTTCGGATTGCGGAGGACGAGGAGCTGGTGGACGCCGAAGCGGATGAGAAGGCGGCGGAGGAGGCGGAGCGGAGGAAGAGGGAGCGTGAGGCGGCCGCGCAGGCGCTCACGCTCGAGATGATTGGCGATCTGCCGTTTGCGGAGGTCAAGCCGCCGGAGAATGTGCTTTTTGTCTGCAAGCTGAACCCGGTGACGACGGATGAGGATCTGGAGTTGATTTTCAGCCGGTTTGGGAAGATTTTGAGTTGCGAGGTGATTCGTGACCGCAAGACGGGGGATAGTTTGCAGTATGCGTTTATCGAGTTTGAGGACAAGAAGAGCTGCGAGGAGGCGTATTTTAAGATGGATGGGGTGTTGATTGACGATCGGAGGATTCATGTCGATTTTAGTCAGAGTGTGGCGAGGTTGAGTGAGGTTTGGCGGAGAGAGGAGAATGAGAAGCGACGGAGGGCGGCTGCTAAGAAGGCTGGGGGTTCTGGCGGGGGGTGGGGGGGTATTAAGGAACTGGAGAAGTGGCGGAAGTATAGGAATGAGGAAGTTGAAGAGGATGAGGGAAGGGGATATAGGATGGTGCATGATGTGGAGGAGTTTAGGAGGAAGGGGGAAAAAGAAAGGAAGGAGAGGAGTAGGAGTAGGAGTAGGAGTCGGAGGGAAAGGTCGAAAGAGAGGAGTCCCCCTCGACGGAGGAGTAGGACGCCGAGAAGGGGGAGTCGGAGTCCAAGAAGGGATCGGGGACGGGATCGGGATAGGTACGGACGGGATAGAGACAGAGAGCGGGATCGGGATAATAGGAATCCGGATAGGGATAGGGAGAGGGATAGGAACCATGACCGTGACCGGGGCTATCACCGCCGGGACAGGTCAAGAGACAGAGGACGGGATCGGGATCGGGAGCGGTACCGGCGTGATGACAGAAGGTGAACGGGCCGGACGGAATGGCAACTCAGTAGTATCCTCGGGTTGAGTTGCCGTACAAAACACAATTCACGATATCACATCGAGCAACATCTTGATCACCAGTGGCGCGCTCGTGTTCTGCTTTGTATGCATTGTGCGCAGCAGCTGCAGCAGTCAACTCCTGCGCTGTGCATCTCGGCAGCCAGTCACTTCTGCAGATTGTTCTGAAAATGGTTTCTGCAGAAGACTGCGTTCGACGCGAACATTGTCCGTTGTGGCGTCGTGGATCGTGCCACGACTGATTCATGTTGGATGCGGCGTTAGAAAGGTCCAGGTTTCATTCTTGACGGCGACAAGCTTGCGAGTTGGGACATTGACGGTTGCTTTAATTCCTCTTTGTATGGCACTTGAGCTTTGCAACTACGGATCGTCGTGCGCGAACCAAACCGTGGCACCTTCATCCTGTCTTTGGATGATGATCAGGATACCACGAGTTGAATTCAGCAGATCTTTACATCGGCAAGCTTCTGACAGCTTAAGGACTCGTTTGTCCTACCCACCATCAGAATAACGAACTTCTAGAACCATGTCGCCCTTCCTGCTACCGACGGTTCTCTCCCCTCCGTGACATCCTCAGATCCATTCTTGTTGATCGACTGCTAGATGTGAGCTGTCAACTTCAGGGTTATCGCTGGAACACTCGAGCATAATATAGCGCAAATATTGCGATATTGATGTTGTACAGACGCTCGGACAAATTGGAGGCAATATGCTGTTATGCAGAGATGTGAAACGGTTCGTTTTTATCTCGGTTCTGGCTGACCTTAGCTGGGTCTGGACTTCTGTCTAACAGTTTGAGCTGCCTTAAAGGTCAGTGATGTGGGTTTCTTTCTGTGGGGTACTATAAGCGCCTAGAGGAAGCAAACATAATAAATCCTGGACTCAGGCCTCTGATGTTTGTTTACTTCCCTGCTCGAAACCTTCGCTTCTTCCCGCTGGATCTCGCTAGATGCCTCAGGACTTTAGCTCAAGCATAGCTACTGCCCCTGAACTTTGTACGGCAGAACACGGACCTTGGCCTGGGGCTTTGACATCTTGTGAGACTTTAATATGTCTGGTTTAGATACATGGGCTACTTTGCCGTGCCACAACATCATCTCTAAGGACAGATGATTCCTCAGCATCAAGCCACCAGACATGTTGTTTGACCGTCCAGCTAGCCATCAGTTCACTTTGTGAATGGAAAAAGTCACTCTCTTGACTCGGAAGCCTACCCACTTCGAAGCATGGGCCCCTGGGCCCCATTCCATCCCTGAACAGTCTTCCTCTCCTCCTCCTCTGCACCGCGACCACGTGAATGCTCACCTGACGGGATGAGCTAAACCCTAGGTAGTTAAGGCATCTCCTCTATCTGCCTTCGACCGTCCCGCCTCATCCGCACTTACCACCAACAACGACCCATCGGGCGCCCACATACAACCCCCGCTGTTGCGCAACCTCAACTTTCCAGGGTCACCTCCTCCTGCAAATACCCGGATTACTGACTGGCTTTTCCTGTTGCCCACAGCGAGGTAAGGCAGACTGCTAGTTTCAAGGGGCTACGATAGGTACAGAGAGTACCAAGGTGAAAGGAGGGGGAGAGCTTCTGCAACTCACGGTATGGATTTGCAAATCCTGCTCCCCACTGGCTCTGTTTTGTTCAAACTTTCTGCTGTTAGGTTGGTGTCGGATTCCGTACAGGTTGATTTGAGGTGACAGAAATGTAGAATATTCACTGCCGTGGGGCGTACGTATGTAGTTATGAGGTTCTGGTCCATGCCTGGGGCCATGACTGGGCGATCGCCAGATCTGAGATAGGCAACCCGACGGGTCGGGGCCGCCGAGAAGGGCATGTAGGTAGATCTTGAGCGTATCAGCCGTGCTGCAGGGTGATCGATCCGATGATGATCTACTTGTAGGGCGGGGATCTTGGTGTAAGAAGAGAGGGGAGGAGATGCCGTCCAAGTTGGTTTATAATGTTGGCTTCAATTGAGGAGGTTACTAACTTGGCTTTTAGAAGAAAATACTCCGTTTAACTGGCGCTAGAATTATGATCGAAGGTTCTCCTTGATGTCTCGATCATCATCTAGTTTAGTCCAGTTCGTGTTCACTCTAACTCCTGATGCACCTCTCTCAACCCACCCCCCCGGTCCCCCCCTCCCCTGCCAGTGATCACCCGCCGGCCTACCAAGCCTCGTCGTGTGGCTACCCGTCGGAAGAAGGTCTCAGATCCGGCCCGAAGCCGTCTCCTAGAACAAGAACAAGAATCAAGACGGAGGCTGGGAGAATCTGCGTATCACTCGTCAGCAGTTACCCCAGAAAACACACAGGCATCTGTGCGAGATGATAGGTCAAAATATCCAACTATCCAAGAATTAGGTGCAGACTTCAGGAGGATGAAGTCAAACACTGATGCATGCTTGTGGTCACGAGTGCAGCATCATGTATGATGGACCTAAGAGGTTTTATCTGGAGGATTATGAGTGGTGAAAATGCCGTGACGTGTGGTCGGATATGTAGGGGTGCATAGAAAGTACATACACGATGGTGATAGACATAGTACGGCAGAATTTCGCATGAGCGTAGAGGGGATTGTGATAGGGAGGGCAAGGGAAGAGACGTTTGTTGTAGGTACAACGATGGCAAATCGGATGTTAGACCTCAACAAGCACTGCCATGAGGGAATCGCATTTCTTGACGAAACTGTCTATAGACCGCTTCATTCTTGTCCAGACTATAGGAGTTCTCCGAGGAGGTCCGACCTAGGCCAAGTCATCTTCCCCTCCGCGCCCCCCCCCCCCCCCTCAAAAAAAAAATATTAGCCTACACATCTCGATCTCCAATACCCATCCGCAAACTGTACTGCAATGTTCAATTCCAATCTCTAACCGCCGCTCATGATTCGTAGCACTCAACCTCAATTATGCATTTGTAAACGCCTTACATGGATATGGCGTAGCGCGGCCAGGGAGCGGGCCGTACAATCTCCGCGGTGGCTTGTCGGCGGACGCTGCATATGACAGATGGCGTCTGCGTGTCGTCGGCCTTTTTGCTTCTAGATGTTGAAGAATGCTCACATTTACTGGATGTATCTTGTTTCTTCGTAGACAAGGAGCAAGGGGTGGATGAGTATGGCAGTAAAGTGCACCGGCAATGCAGTTCAAAAGTCGGACCGGGACCGGGGATTAGGGAGCCAGATCACGAGCTGTCGTTGCAGAATTATGCGCGTGATACCCTGTCAGTTACTTCGTGTTGTTTGGAAACTAGTCAATCGCGAAGTGATGGCATGTCAGAAGGATCAAGTTTGCGAGTGAGGGGCGTGGGGGGAGCAGATGCGGGCGTTTGGAGCTGCAGGAGTGATTTGGGCGATGTGAATTTTTGAGTGGACGGGGGATTAGAGAACTAGAATGGGATTTCCAGACCGCCAATCTTCGAAGTTTGTTTTCCCATCAAGATGGGGAGGATTGGAGAATCTAGAACCAGGCTATGAGGGTTAGTGTTCGAATAGGCGTTTACAGTAGCCGAACTGTATGTGAGCTTACACTCCCCACTTCCACCCCTAAGACCCAACCACCTGCTAACCTTCATCCTGTCAAGTAATCCGAGTCTCTGTACGCCCTCGAAACTTTCCAATGAAACCTAATATCTACACATCTTATTGGTATCGTTGCACAGAGCGCTAGGTGATTGTGTCCCCATCCAACCCAGCCCCTCACACACAGACGGACTTTGGTAATCGAGGTGTGAGGCAAGGAGACAAGGTGTGTCTGGGTTTCACAATCTTTCGATGGTGAGTGGACTGAAATGCAGATTGCATGCTGCACGTCATAACTATAGCAGCGCAAAGTAAACACAGATGGTACATTGGGACAGCGTAAATTCCATCTTCCCAAGGGAAAATCCCATACCGCAAACACTCATCACCCCTGATCTTCAGTCAACCTCCACGGTCATGCAGAAGAAAAACGGAATTTTCCAGTACATGTTTTAGTCCTAGCCTTTTCTGGGTCATCATCCTCAAGAGAAGTCTTTGTGAGACATGTCGTCGCATGCTAGGCTGAGGAACCCCAGTGGCAGGAAGATTATCTTACCCAACATTTAACAGACGTTGACCAGAGCACAACTGTGTAGCCTATGGTTGATTCTCGTGTAAGCCTTGGTCGATAGGAGGTTTATCTGTCAAATTTTTGTGATATGCTGCTGGAGCCAGGGGTTGCTGTTGTGTCCTTGGTGCAGGACAAGAGTGCGTATGTGCCAGCTGCAAACGAAAGACTGGTCTCCGTACCAATGGCCATGGGTTCTTGTGCTGTTATGCCAGTTATCCAGCATCGTCATCGATGTCGAAAAGTCCAATATGCTCCGTCATTTTACCTCAACATCCAGACTCACAAGTCACATTCCAGGACTATTTTTTCTTCCTCCATCTCCTCAAGCCCTCATCCTTCACGTTACCCTCCCCGTTTACACATGTGCCTCTGTAGACCTCTTAGCTGTCATAACACGACAACAACGAGCACGTTACGTCTGTATGTGATACCCTGGACATGTCTGTGCAAAGCGATATCGGATAGGGGTCCATGCTCCTCTTTGCCCCCTGAATCCTGAGGCTCCTCATACAGACAAGTAGTGTGCTGTGTAACGCTGCAAGGCAGGTTGGATACGCCAGAATAGCACTTATCATATATGGTTATGTATCATGTATCGCGCGCGCGTGTGTGTATGTGTGTGTATGAGTGCGCATGGTCCTATCCTTTCCTAAGGCCTGAACGCCCACTGGCAGCGTCAACATCTACATCCTCTATAAACCGCGCTTACTTGTTGACCTCAATTCTTCTGTAGAGTCCGACTTCCGCAGAGAAGGTTGAAGAATATCACTCTCATCATATGCGGATCAATGTGGGTCTAAGGGCAAATCACCATCGATCTACTTCAAACGCACCATTGGTGGCATCGGTGTAGGTGCTGCTGATGCCTGGGAATTGGCAAATGCCCTTCCCTGTTCTGCCTGTCCTGTCAAGGAGGTCACATCTCCTATCGATATGTACCTACTGTCCATGTTTGTGCGTAAGCAAATGTAGCTCCTGGTACAGCTTATAACATGACACCTCTCACCGTTGATTCGGATGCGGTCCAGAACTTTCATGTTTACCCTTTCTGTTTTCTCTCCAACTCCAGCATTCTTTTACTGTCTTGGCCTACGAGTTATAAGAGAGCAGGCAGAGGAACTTTGGTTCATTAGTTCAGTTGGAGAGTTTTATTCTTCTCAATCTTTTTCCTCCGTAGTCTGTTGTGACCTTGACCTCTGAGGCTGCTGCATTAGCTGAGACTCAGACGAAGAAAATAACTTGTTCGCTTTAGTCATTTCCCAGTGACTCTGCCCATATCGAGAACCTGAACACCACTTACTCACTGTCCTCCAAGCTCTACATCTTGTTTGAGCCGCGCTGAACCCCTGTTTCTCCGCGCGTCCTGGTATGTCTCACCAACACCCACTATCATTTAATCCTTTTCGTCCCCCTACCCCAAAAGAGGCGTAAGTGCGCCATCTAAACTAGATCCGGGCCCAGAGAGCGACCTGCCAGTCAGGTTCTGGAGGTGTGTGGGCAACAACACTCGTCTCTTGTCTCTCGGCCGGTTTCAGTGAAACTAGGGCGTACAAATTTCCAGGTCTAGCAGCCTCACGCTACACCAGAGGGAGAGAGGGGAGGGGGAGGGGGGGGACGACAATAGACAGGCGACCTGAGGTAATGCCATGGCGCCTGTATCTTGCTGTTTGGGAAATGGATGCAGCAAAGATTTCTCGGCTCGATGGTATATGTCGTTCATGCGGTCACTAAAGTGGCGCGTGCTCACTTATACAGGACAAGCTTTTCATAGTCAAACTCCTCTTACACAATCCCAAGGAGAACTTGGCCACTCTAACCGCTGCCGGTTGCTCCTCGACCCATAAACGACCAGTCTCACTCTGTTTGTTTACCAACCCGGCCCTACCTGCAACGTTCATGTTGTTACAACCTGCTACAAGACACGCAGCACAACCACACGATTGAGCGCTTGTTAGGACGAAAGGCTCCTTCGCTCGGTCTGGCTCCCACAAAGCCAAAAGTTTTTTACTTGATTACCACCAAACGTCGAGTTCGGAAAACATCAAAAACGCGAGGATCGTTAGAACCATCGCATCTCTACAGAAATCACCGCGAACTTATAGCAACAACAACTAGCATTAGCAGCATCAGCACACTCGCTAATCCCCCTGAAACCCAAAACCTGCCCCTAAAATAACACGGCACGACACTGACATCGACCAATCGTGCCGTCCCCGTCCCTAACCTTCCTCGAAATAACCATGGTCTCCCAAGCGTGCTACACCACCAGCGACAGACGGTACAGCAGCCGACACTACCCCTTCGGTCCCAGCAGCCTCAGCAGCAGTAGCGCCAACAGCTCCATCTACTTCCACGAGCATCAACGCCGGCTACATCACGATCCTCCGCCGCCACCACCTCCTCCAACACTGCCATCAACAAGGGCACTCACATCCGCGGGAACCATGCCGCATGGCGGGCACGAAGGCGGTCATCATCACTTGGAGACGGAGGCGGCGCCGCAGAGGAAGAGGATCGCTGTTGCGGTAAGGATGTGTCGCGTTGATCATGCCCATTCCTACCTATGAGCCAAATATTTCCCCCATACCAGCACTGCTTAAGAAGCAGCCCCTGCAAAGTGTACCCTAGAGAGAGGACAGATCCAACTACTTAAAGTTTACCCTCACTCACCTCAAAATCCAAGCGTTTGAAGCTCACTGCATCACATCACTGCAACTTACTACTATTGAACCTGCCAGTAGCACCCCTAAGTTGTTCGTTCTACACACTGACTTACCTCATATTGCTCCTGAACTCGCCCCCTCCTCCCCTCCTCCCCAAACAACACCCCCAACCTCACTGTCTCACTTATCCTCATGATATTAAGCTAACTTTCTCCAGTGCGGTCGCTGCCGCAAACGCAAAATCCGCTGCAGCGGCGACCCGGGCCAAGGTCAGCCCTGCACCAACTGCAAAAACGCCGGCGCCGAGCCTTGCCAGTTCCTCCGGGTAAGTGACATCTGTCAGGGTGTTAGCTTCTTCCTTCTTTCCCATCCCCTCTCCCCCATTAAAAGTAAAACTAACAGTTGTTATTTCATACTGGAGGTCTCCTCCCGAGAAGCGCACATTCGCCCCGACGCGGCTCCCGCCCCACCCGACTTCGGCTATCCCCTCAGCGACGCCCGGGTCTATGCCTCGCGCACGCCCATCCCCGGTGGTCCTCCCCCTCCCCCTCACACTTCACTATACGGTGGTCCCCCGGGCTCCGACCTCCCCGGCACATTGACTTCCCCTCACGGCACGGTGGACATGCTCTCCTACCGCACAGCAGCAGCAGCAGCAGCAGCATATGGAGCGTATGCTGCGCATCCTCACGCAGGGAAGACATATTACCCTGCCATGCATGCATACGGCACGCCGTATGCGGGGGCTGAGGAGTTTGAGTTTGGGTTAGCGCCAGCAGGGGTTGCTGCCGCGGCGGGACAGTCGGTGTTAGGTACGACTGAGGCGACCACCGCGATGGGGTGGAATTCAAGAGCCAAAGTGACGGGTTTTACTGCCGCCAGCAGTGGCGTGTACCTGGATTCTGCGACACCGGCAGTTGATGGGGGATACACCACCTACGCGGGCGCAGGGGGCATCTCTAGCCGAGAAGGGTCGAACTTCTCTTTTTCTGGGGTAGCTGCTTCGTTGCCTGCGGGCATGAGTGTCCCAACGACAACAGAGAGGCTACTCCCCAACCCAACGGGTCGCTCCGCAAGTGTGTTGCCCTACCCAGCAAGCGTCAAGCCTCCTTCTGCGGCACAAAGCGCCTCCAGCTCGACGGCGGGAGCGACACTAGCGGACGTTGCTACCGCAGCAGCGACGTATGCCTCAAGCTTCGAAACATCTGGACTGTCTTATTCGGGCTCAAGCCAGGCGCCGGCATCTACCCGGACAGGGTCAGACACATCCTATCCCCCGCCGCCGCCTGCTACCGGAGCAGAGGGAATGTTCAACGAAGATTCCCGCTCCTCCCAAAGCCAGAGTTCAGGAGGCTTCGAAATGGGGACGTACACCACCGAGCCAAGGCGTGAATCCGACACTGCCGGTGGCAGCTCTCACGCCGGATCATCGTATCAGAGCGACGGGAGTCATGGTCATGATTCAGCAAGCAGTAGCGAGCACCACAGTCTGTCTAGCACCAGTACAAGCTACCTCAATGATGGGGCTAGCTCGAGTCTAAGCTTGAGCAGCAGCAGTGAAAGCCGGATTGCCACGGCGGTGGCTACCCGTCATTGAGGTCTCGTGGGATGGATGTGGAGGTTGGGAGTCGGCACGAGACAGTCACGAGCAGGAAATGATCGATTGGCTGATTAAGCGCCTGACAACTGCCGCTCGGCTGGGTGAGTCAAGAGAATCGATCGACGTTGGCGCTGCCGCCAAAGTTAAAAGACATGTTTCTTCGGTTCTGGCCCCGGAATTGACATCAAGAACTTGGTAGACGATCGAGGGGGATCTGAGGTGAGAAGGCATCTGAGCAGCTGTGAAAACGGGTGATCGGAAGTGCAGTTCCTGTGTTGTACAAGGCGCTTGTGTTTCCGAGAGAGAGAGAGGGTAGGGGGGGTT